>NC_064445.1:17274822-17881058 GCF_023343835.1 Lagopus muta | reverse complement strand
TGAATGCATTTACAGAGAGAAATTTGGCTTGCACTGATATCAAAAGAGTACAACCCATCACCATCACACAGCCAAGTTCAGCCCCTCATCTGCATAGATAAGCACTTCTATGTCTCCCACAGTGCCAACCCAAGCTGAGAATTCAGATTGTTGGTAACAACAAAATTTTGGACTCTTTTATTCTAAGCTATTCTTTCTTTTGCCCCATTCTTCTATCCCCATTCTGCAGAGAAATGTTACTCCCTGCCACCACCTGACCTCAAACACCTTCGTGGTCTTTGTACAGCTCCACAGACCAGCCTTGCCCAGGTGCACAGTGGCACAAAATAGCATCACCTTGCTCCTGTCCCTCAAGAAGCAGCTCATCTTCAACAGCTGCTTCCATAGGATTCCTGCCTCAGCTGGGAAAAAGAGGGAGCTGAAATCACTGATATATCAGAAATACAATTCAGGCAGATGGCCTTATTTTTCCTCCTTAGGACTGATCTCATTTTCTAGAGTATTATTCTTTCTCCTCCTAGGTCAAACAGCATCTGTTGAACAAAAAAGAAAGCAAGCTAATTTACATTATCAAGTCCACAACTTTCCATTTGTATTTTGCCTTCCTAGGAAATGCCCTGCTCTGCCCTCTGATCCTTAGTGAATTACAGAGTCCATAGACAGATCTTAGCAAGACTTCAGCATCCCTAATTGCTATGCAGGCCTTTATTTGATAAAACACCTCTGCTCTGGAGCAGGATTTGGAAGCCGAATCAGCAACACCCAGAGAGGAGGGCAGTTCGTGCAACTCTGGGTGCAGCACCCTGCTCCCACCTCCCACATTGGGTAGCACTGACAACACATGATGCTGCTGCTGCTGCTGCTGCTGCTGCTGCTGTTGAGGTCTGCTACGGCCACAGAAGGAGTCACTGAAGGTTGCCTTTAGCAGCCATCATAGACACAGCTGTAATCTGTCAAAAACTACACAGAGATGTAATGTCAGCAACTGTAAACTGTCATAACACCGTAACGTGCTGCCGGCCACACCAGCGGGGCACCCAGACCCAGACTCATTGCAGAGAGGGCACTCTGTCCATTAGAATCAACAAACAGTGACCAAATCCCAGTCAGGAATTAAAAGTCAAGTTCCTACATCCAAACCTGATTTAGTCCAGCAAGAGCAAAGCTCATATAGGGCCTCTGCAGTTCTGGCTATGGCTTTCGAACCTGAGGACAGCTGCCTGAGCACAACACCTTTGTTCTGCTCCACAGAAATAGAACTTGCAGAAAAAGGAAATAAAAGATCCCAGCCCTTTGAGGCACAAGATTAAATCAATAGCTGTACATTCATTTGATCCCATTTCATACACTGAAATGCCAGGCTCTCCCCTTCCCTGTCAAAAGCAGCAATGAGTTACCGCAAGTGGAGGGAAAGAGAAAGTGGTTGCCCAGACGCGTTCCTCAAAAGCAAAGATATCATTCCATGTTGGTCACTTCCAAGAGCAACTAGTTCAGCTGTCAGAGGACAGATGCACACAGGGGGTCAAGGAAGAAAGTCTTCTCTCACCAGCAAGGACAGATGAGTACCTCAGAAAGCTAAAGATGTCTCCGATGAATCCCTGCTGTTTTCACTATGACTTACACCTGATCTTTGGTGCTTGCTTTCCTCCTCTACTTGCAACTTCTGCTTTTCAACTGATGATGAGGACTAAAGCTGTAGTAGTTTCCACTACATTTTTCACCTATTAATAAATAAATAATCTTGACTTTTCCGTGAGATTTACTCAAAGATAATGACAATTTACAAACATGAAAATCTTTGTTGGTAAAGAAAGGTAAAGAAAAAAAAAGCTATCTCCATGCATTCACATTTGTTCTTTTAGGTGAGTAAGCTAGTATGCTGTTATTTGACTTAACTGCTAGGATATGATGGATTTCTGCAATAGACATTCTCTGCCTGAACATGGTATGAAGAGCCCTCGTGAGCAGAAAAGTACACAGGTGATCAACCACATGCAGAACTGATTCTCATTCTGATCCAAAATGTCAGTATATTCTAAGCAGCAGTAAAACCTTTATTGCTGATCACAAGAGCAGTAACTTTGTCAGCACACAGCTGGCCAGAAGAACATCCTCCCTGATTGTTTAGATTTTCTGCTGAGGATGCAATCTTAGAGGAACACAGGGACAATGCTCCGAGTCCCCCTCCTTCCAGATGCAGCTCAGGTAGGAGCACACTGAGTGGCTCATCTTCACTTCCAGAGACAATGTGAAGGACATCCCTGCAGAAGAAAAACGGCAGAAGTTGTTCCCCACAACTTCATGGCATTGCAGGGCCAGACTAAGATTCATCCTGTGGGTGAGGATGTGACAAGCACGCCACCTCACTGCACTGCAGGTGTCTAAGTGAGAGAATGGGCACGGCTCCAGCGCTGCTGCCAGATCCACCTGCTGGATTATACTGAGACAGGTAAAGTCTTGCAGGCCTTCAGTCAAGATACAACCCGAAGGCCAAATATCAAGTCGAATGAAAGTCTTCCAACACTATCGCTTTCACCTGGATCCTCCTGTTCAAACTCACAGGGGAACAGGCACTTTGCTGCAGCTGGAATCAAGCAGAGCATCCCATCTTTGGCCATTACCGATTCACACCACCATCATCTAGGCAACAGAGCTCCAGAAAATGCCATGGACATCCAGATGCTGTCACACCCAAATTCACCCCCTGCTAAGGTGCCCCAAAAATCTCAGGGATGTTTTGGAGGAAGGCTGTAGATTTGCAACTAAAGTCAAAACCATCGTGCTCCAGGTCTAGAAAAAAAAAACTGCTGAGAATTGTGAAAGAGATTTTGTACAATGGATTGAATAGTTGGTGGTTCCAGTCTAGTCAGAGAGCCTCACAAGAAGGGCCTGACTTTGCAGCTTTAAGTATTTATGTTCCCCAAACAGTTACTAGGGTACAGTGAATCATGTCACAGCTTTTATGGTTAACTGAACATTTCTTTTCAATCTCTGAAGAGCTTGGGGTTTGTCTGAATATTATGAATGATGGCTCATGTCCAGTTCTGTGTGCAGCATACTCCTCTAGTGACAAAGTTCACACGTTGAGCCTCAGTCAAGAATCCACACATGAGTCTGAATATTGCTGGCACCCACAGCATGTAATTAAGATCATATGAAACAGCATTTCTTTCTCTTGCCCAGCTCTATCCAACAAAAGGGCCAAATGACCCTCCTTGCTCTGAAAAATTTTTAAAGTAAAGTAAATCTTATCACTTGGCTTTCATGTACATGCCTTCATTTCCAGCTATATTTTCTATGTAAACATTTTTTTACTCGTTCTGCGGACAATCATGGTACTTCCTGTCACGGTCATTTCCACATGATAGCAAGGCAATGTTTTTCAAAAGCAGCAAAGAGTTAAAAGCACAAGTTCCCAGTCAAAACCTCACCCAGGATGAGATGTTCCATGAGCAGGGAGATGGAAGAGCAGCACAACATGGATATAACCTCAGTGATGCCAAGAGAGTATCTTGGCAAGTCACTCTAAATATCTGAATTTAAAGAGATAAAAGACTGGCTTGGCAAGTTGAAATAGCCAGGATAATTCCACAGCTTTCACAGCAGTAGCCAATTCTTCCCCAGTTAATTTAAGTGGCAAGATTCTTGAAGATGAACTACTTTTCCTTATAGACAGATATTTTGTCCTCTTGTGCATCAACCTGTTGATTGTTTTATCAGAGGAAAAAAGCACTGTTTCAGAGAAATTTTTATTGCAGTCTTTTAAGCTGCTGTGCCCACTGTAACTTATGACCAACACCTCAAGGTCTTTACAAACCTAAAGGCTCAGTATTCCTCCAGTGGTCAGGTCTGGTTAAAAGAGAGGAGCAGCAGAAACAGATATTATGGACAGTGTGTCAAGTGTGTTTCTTACCTGGCACAAACTGCACTGTGTTGACTGCCTCTGGGCACTGATTGACAAGCTTACCATAATCCTAAGGAAAGCAAAAATAAGATTGTCTGTTGTACTGCTCAAATGGAAATCAGCTGTCTCTATAGCCGGGTAAAATTCTGAGCAACTTGCTGAACTTGCTCTGTGTTTACATCAGTGAAAACAAGGGAAGATTTTTGGTATGGAATTTTTATAGAAACTGCTGTACAATTGTTAACTCTTCTGAGCACAGAGGAAAGCCACATGTGAGAGTTTTGATGGTCAGTTTGTGTATTTTCCACACCCTGCCTTCAGTTTGATTGTTTGAGTTTCTCCACTTCTACAACAACTACATTGATTTCTTTTCATCCACATCTATGCTCAAAAAAAGTATTGTTCATCCTCTGCGTAGTGCATGAAACTTGCACTACTTCAAGTACCGGAGCTGGGGCTCCTTCAATATTCAGAACCTTGAGTGATGAGTGATGAGAAATCATCTTGTTCCTCAGGTAGGGGTGGAGAGGAGGCACTGTATTAAGGAAAGACAAAGCAACCCAGCTTGGTAGTAGGAGAGAGGGAATGAAAGGGGAAAAATGGGAAGAGAAAAGAAAGGTGGAGGGAAGAAAGCCATGAGAAAGGCCAGAGAAATACTTTGGAGAGAGATGTCACTGACTTCAAATTCCTAACCTCTGGTAGAGTGTAAAAGGGAAAGTCTTTGTGCTCCTCAGACTTCCTCTTCAGATGATGAATGGATGGGGTGGGCAGAAACCTGCCGGGGACAGACCCAGTGCTCCTGCCTTTGTTCAAATGCAGGAGTCTGCAGGGCTGTTCTTTGCTGCCTCACACTACAGCACACTGTGGCACAGCAGCCAACACTGCTGACAATACTCCAGGTGAGATCTAATGCCCTTTTGCGAGTAACAGACATATGGCCTTTTTTGTTTTGTACCCTGTCCCTCTATTAAAGCTGCCCCGCCTCTCGGTTGCCCTTTTACTACAGCTGTGATCTAGGCAGACACTTAAAATGTCTTTTCCAAAAGAATCCTACCCCCACAAATCCCTCTCTTAATCCCTCTGCTGAATGCTTGCTCTGTTTAGCACGCTATTCCCTGCTCTGATTCCCTGCTTGCAGATTAACTGTTTTATTCTTGTTGCATTTGAACTCCACTTTGCCATTTGTCAACATTGCCGCTGAAGAGAACTTAGCCCAGGTGAACCTGGTCAAGCTATGCTTGGTTCTAGGGGACCTTAGCTGGATAACTTCTCAGACATCAACACCTTCTCCTTTACACTGTGCTGCAATGGGGCAGGCTCACTTTTTTCAAAGACTAAGTAATAAATACACCCACTTCTCTGAAACATGCGACAGCACAGCGATGTCATGGCCAAGGGGAGACCACTGCCTGCAGACTTGTGCCAAGAACTGCTTCCACCCCACACAAATACGGAAAAGCTCCTGGCTGGGCAGTCAGAAGGGGTCGTAGTTAGGATGCCTTGCTGCTGATGATGCCAAATCTGGGCTGCCTTAGTGCCTGAGCATGATGGGGCACCTTTTGTCTTCTCTTGATCATGCATTACAGAGGTCCCGAAACAGTTCCAAGAACAGCCTTCTGCCAGCTTGAAAAGTTTTTATCTGTGCTTATGGTCTCATGCCTGCCCTTGAGCTGGTTTTGATCCAACAGCCCCTATTACCTCCTCTTCCTTTACCTTTTGCCTTAGCTATTAATCTCTGATGTGGAACTTTGTGAAATGCTCTTTGAAACTCTAAGCGCACTGCTGAATTTCCCTTATCTAGCCTGGCAGTAATATCTTCAAAGAGCTCCAGGAGGTTAGTTAAGTATGACCTCCTCTAGCTTCAAGCTCAGCTTCCCAGCAAGCCCTTCACTTCATTGCTAGAGATGAGAGAAGAGGACAGGGAACTCTGGACAAAGAGGCACATCACAGTTACAATAACATCAGCAAGCAGCACAGCATTGATCCCTCTGCCCAGCACATCTTTAAATTACACTGGTGACACCACACTCTCTGGCTGTGCCTTCTGTTTCTCAAGGGCTCAGTGCAAATCCTGTCTTGCTGGCAAGCTGCCACTACCCTCACCAGGGTTTTCTGAAATAAAGCTGAGGACCCAACCATTTGTCACACGTCTTTGGATAACCCTCCTCCTCAACAGACCCCATTAATGGCTGCCCAGCATCCATGGAGCCATTCTAGACTTAATGTTACAGCAAAATTTTTTCACAGTGGATGTAGCCAAACACTGAAAACAAGCCTCACAAGAGAGGAATTTCCATGACTGAAACCCAGCTGGTCCAAGTGAGCAGCACTCAAACTTATCCCTGCTTTAAGCAGGAGTGTAGACAACTTGATAATATACCTCCACAGTATGTTAGGATAAGGCTTACTCATGGCTTTTTTTTTCTTCCCTTTGGACCCAGCCCCATCCTCCAGATCGTATTTGGCAAGTGTGGGAGTCTGAATGTAACTGCTACCTTCCAGAATCTCAGCTGGGAGTATACACAACTCTTAGTTCCCTCCTTCTGTGATAAGCACAAGCAGCATTTAAAGCCTCTTTCTACAAGTGAGTCCACTTTTTAATTCCACCTCCACTTGCAACATGCAGATTTTCCCCTTCCACGTGCTTTCTGTTCCCTCACAGAGCACCTTGCTGTGTTTCCATTCTCACATCATCTCTTGCTGGTTTCTCATTTACATCACAATACTGGGAGTTGCTGTTTACACTGAGCTGCACAAATGCTGCACAATGTTTTAGGTCTGACTGTGGTGTGATCATTAACATCACACCACAGGCTCCAGGGAGTTTCATGACTGGATTCAGATCCATCTGCCCTGTGTTCCCAACAGGAGTTCCCCCTGCAGGCCTGAATATTTGGCAAGAAACAATTCACTACATGTCAGGCAGGGTGTGTTACCTTAAATGATGATCCATTATAAGAATGTGCCTGTTGTTTTTTTATTTTATCTCTTTAATGAGTGGCCTCTTCAGAAGTTGTGGTGCAATCTGTGCTTCACCAGAATAAAACCACCACGTACCACTGGTGAGATGAACATCCTTAGCATTCTGGATTTGTAGATAAACTGCCCCCAAAAAGGATAAAAGAAGGGCACAGAGTTCATTATTTACAGATGATACCAGGTTAGTAGATTTCAGTGCATTCTCTTATAGATTTACATCTCAAAAGAGCACGTAATATTTCTGCCACCAGCATCTGCATAGCCTGTCTGGAAAATAAAATAAAGGCACGCTCTGCTCTGTGTGTTACTGTGGGGAAAGGCACAAAGCAAGCATTTCCAATGTGCCAACAGCAAACCGCCACAGGGCAAGGGACAGTGAGCAGCTACTTCTCTAAGCAGCAAACTTCTACTTGGCAATCCAGGTGGAAACAAAGAGCTACAAAGAAAAAAAAAAAAGTGCTTTCCTCGTAGAAGTGCTGCAGATCTTCTGTCACTTTGAGGGCCGGTTTCAGCAGGAGGCAGACCAGCCTTTAATTCTCCTCAGATGTTTTTTACACCTTGGGCTTACTGCGCCTGCCCTTGAACTCCTTTACACTGTGTCCATCCACCATTTGTTTAAGTACTCTAAATCCAAATTCCTCAAGATGAGATTTTTAGGAACACATGCAGATGGACAAAAAATAGCAGTTTTTTACCTTCAAGTATGAGAACAGAACTTAGCTTACTGTCTACCTCCCACTCTTCTATGTCCACAGATGCAAGACACCTTAATCTGCAGTGGGGGAAATGTCTCTCCATCTTTTAAGGACAGTAAGTCACTCCTGATGCCTTTGCACAGAGGAGGTTCAAAGTTGCAGCCTACAAGTGGCTGTGTTCTCTGAAGAAGAGAAGGAGGAAGGAAGGAAGGAAGGAAGGAAGGAAGGAAGAAGGAAAGGAAGGAAGGAAGGAAGGAAGGAAGGAAGGAAGGAAGGAAGGAAGAAGGAAGGAAGGAAAGGAAGGAAGGAAGGAAGGAAGGAAGGAAGGAAGGAATGAAGAAGGAAGGAGGAAGGAAGGAAGGAAGGAAGGAAGGAAGGAAGGAAGGAAGAGAAGGAAGGAAGGAAGGAAGGAAGGAAGGAAGGAAGGAAGGAAGGAAGGAAGGAAGGAAGGAAGGAAGGAAGGAAGGAAGGAAGGAAGGAAGGAAGGAAGGAAGGAAGGAAGGAAGGAAGGAAGGAAGGAAGAGGAAGGAAGGAAGGAAGGAAGGAAGGAAGGAAGGAAGGAAGGAAGGAAGGAAGGAAGAAGGAAGGAAGGAAGGAAGGAAGGAAGGAAGGAAGGAAGGAAGGAAGGAAGGAAGGAGGAAGGAAGGAAGGAAGGAAGGAAGGAAGGAAGGAAGGAAGGAAGGAAGGAAGGAAGGAAGGAAGGAAGGAAGGAAGGAAGGAAGGAAGGAAGGAAGGAAGGAAGGAAGGAAGGAAGGAAGGAAGGAAGGAAAGGAAGGAAGGAAGGAAGGAAGGAAGGAAGGAAGGAAGGAAGGAAGGAAGGAAGGAAGGAAGGAAGGAAGGAAGGAAGGAAGGAAGGAAGGAAGGAAGGAAGGAAGGAAGGAAGGAAGGAAGGAAGAGATTACTAGCAGAAAATTAAGTATTACAGAGCTTGTCCTAAACAACAGCAATTTCTGTCACTTCTCAGAAGTTGCAGTACGCACACATGCAAACAGAAGAGCCCTCAGGAGACATGCACAACACAAACTGGGCCCGCAGGCTGGCTGTTGGCTCTGTCCTTTCATCTCTAATGCACAGCTCAGGCTGACCTTTAATGGGGAAATGGAAAAAAGGGAGGCGGCTGCTACTGAGTTGCACAGAGGAGAAAAAAATAAAGTGTGAGTTATTATGGGGAAGAAAGGAAAACATTTAGAAAATCCTAGGAGGCAGAATATTTTAAGAATGCTTCTGGATGGGGCAGACACACTAGGAGCACAGATTCTGCAGAAGTGGCTGCTGCACTGTGGGTTTGTTGCTGAGTATCCTTAGGCTTTCTCGGGGTAGATACCCAAAGTCTGAGATTTCACAATCTGCATGAACTTTTGAAAATCTTGATTTTCTTACATGTTCCTGCACTGCTCCAACAGCTGTGAACCCTTGAAATTCCTCAGCACTGTGTTGCTACAAGACAGGTGTCTTTCTGGGGCAAATATGGAAGACTAAGACCCCACACAGTTCGGCAGGGAATCATAGAATCTTAAATCATAGGCTGGTTTGGGGTGGAAGGGACCTCAAAGCCCATCCAGCCCCACTCCTGCCAAAGGCTGCTGCCAGCTCAGCTCATCCAGGGCCCCCCCAGCCCAGCCTTGGGCACCTCCAGGGATGGATGGGCACCCACAGCAGTGCCAGGACATCACCACCCTCCTCTGAGTGAAGAATTTCTAATATCTAACCTAAATTTCCCCTTTTACTTTAAAAACATTCTGTTGTCCTAATACCATCTGCCCACATGAAAAGTTTCTCCTGTTTATAAGCTCCCATTAAGTACTGGAGGGTACACAACAAGGTCTCCCTGGATTCTCAAGGGTGAACAAGTCCAGCTCCCTCAATCTCTCTTTATAGGAGAGGTGCTCCAGCCCTCTTAGCATCTTCATGGCCCTCTTCTGAACCTGCCCCAACAGCCCCAATGGGAAACTCCATGTACTCAAACCAACTTAAAACAGGCTGTGGTGCAGCCAGCAACAAGTGTGATAGCACATTGTCCAGCATGGGTTGGACAATCATTATTGCCAATTTAGTCTCTTTCACAGGTGAGTTTTCAAAGAGTGGCAGTCTCTGTCTATTTTTCACTAAGACACCCCCATACTTTGGATAGGTGACCTTTAGGTAGTTCAGCTGCTCTTGTATGTACTCATGTCTGTGGGAGGAGCAGAGAAGGCCCCACTGACCTGCCAGCACACAAACCATCCACTCTGCATACCTACATGGGGGTCCACCTTCTGTGCCCAAACCAACAAGCCCAAAGCTGCCTTCGCTTGTGGCCGTGGGAGAGAGCCCACTGCCTCCATCTGTGGCAGCACAACTTCATGCCTGTTGGAAGAACAGTGTGGAAGAAAGCGGAGAAAAAAATCACTGTGAATTAATCAAGCCATCATCAGCGGCACCAGGTGCACTGGCTGTACAAGGAAAACAAATAAATCAAACCATGGTTAAAAATAGCCTTTTTGATTACTGTCCTCAGTCTTCGTCTAAAGACAGCATAACGACTTAACGTTCTCTCAGGAGCTAACCCTTGTCCAATATTTTACTGCTGCTACCCTTAGAGTTAGTCAATACTCACAGAAGATAGGAACGTAGATTGATTACAGGTAAGAAATACCTGTGCTGTACACTCTTGCTTTTACACAGTCCAGGATACTGCCCACAGAGTCTCACTGGAAGGCCCCCAGTTCCTGCACACTTTATGAGGCCAGAGTCATGCCAAGGGAGCCCAGTGGTCAGCCAGCCAGCCACAGGCCATTAATACTCACTGCACAACCGATCTCTTAGACACCATTTGTATTCCTGATCAGATCTCACAGAATCACAGAATCACAGAATCACAGAATCACCCGGGTTGGAAGGGACCCCAAGGATCATGTAGTTCCAACCCCCCTGCCTAGCAGGGCCACCAAACATACATATTCAGATCAGGTTGCCCAGGACCCCGTCCAACCTGGCCTTAAACACGTCCAAGGACGGGGCATCCACAACCTCCCTGGGCAGCCCGTTCCAGGGCCTAACCACTCTCCTAGTAAAGAACTTCCCCCTAACATCTAACCTAAATCTTCCCTCCTTCAACTTAAAACCATTTCCCCTAGTCCTGCTGTTGTCAGCCCTTTTGAAGAGTTTACTCCCCTCCTGGGTGTAGGTTCCCTTCAGGTATTGATAGGCTGCAATGAGGTCACCCCGCAGCCTTCTCTTCTCCAGGCTGAACAAGCCCAACTCCCTCAGCCTGTCCTCATAGGGGAGGTGCTCCAGCCCCCTGATCATCTTAGTCGCCCTCCTCTGGACCCTTTCCAAAATCTCAATGTCTTTCTTGTACTGAGGGCTCCACACCTGGACACAGTACTCCAGATGGGGCCTCACAAGAGCCGAGTAGAGAGGGACAATCACCTCCCTGTCCCTGCTGGCCACCCCTCTCCTGATGGAGCCCAGAATCCCATTTGCCTTTCGAGCTGCCAGAGCGCACTGCTGGCTCATATTCAGTCTCTCGTCCATCAGGACCCCCAGGTCCTTCTCTGCCGAGCTGCTCTCAAGGACCGCTCCTCCCAGCCTGTACAGGTGCCTGGGGTTCTTCCGGCCCAAATGCAAAACCTTGCACCTTGCCGTGTTGAACCTCATCAGGTTCACCTGAGCCCAGCCCTCCAGCCTGTCGAGGTCCCTCTGAATGGCATCCCTTCCTTCCACCGTGTCAACCGCACCACTCAGCTTGGTGTCGTCAGCAAACTTGCTGAGGGTGCACTCAATTCCCTCATCGATGTCATTAATAAAGATGTTAAAGAGCACCGGTCCCAAGACAGACCCTTGGGGGACACCACTTGTTACCGGCCTCCACCTGGACATAGAGCCATTGACCACCACCCTCTGTCTGCGGCCTTTCAACCAATTGCTTATCCATCGGGTCGTCCACCCATCAAATCCACTTCCCTCCAATTTGGAGATGAGGATGTGGTGGGGGACCATGTCAAAGGCCTTGCTCAGGTCCAGGTAAATGACATCGGTCGCCTTCCCTTCGTCCACCAATGCCGTCACTCCATCATAGAAGGCCACAAGATTAGTTAGGCATGACCTTCCTTTGGTGAAGCCGTGCTGGCTGTCTCGGATCACATGCTCATTCTTTATGTGACCGAGCATGTTGTCCAGGAGGATCTGTTCCATGATCTTCCCAGGCACGGAGGTGAGACTCACCGGCCTGTAGTTCCCCGGGTCCTCCCTGCTCCCCTTCTTGTATATGGGAGTGACGTGACCCTTCCTCCAGTCGTCCGGGACCTCACCTGACAGCCACGACTTCTCAAATATGATGGAGAGCGGCTCGGCAACCACCTCGGCCAGCTCCTTCAGGACCCTGGGATGCACGCCATCTGGCCCCATAGACTTGTATTCATTCAGTCTAAGGAGGCACTCTCGGACTTGCTCTGCCCTTACAGTGGGGAGGGATTTACCTCCTTGGTCCCCACATAGAGGTTTGGGGATGCAGGGTTCAGGGACGTGAAAAAGACTAGAATCCTGGCCACCAGTGAAGACCGAGGTGAAGAACTCATTCAGCACCTCAGCTTTCTCTTCATCTGTTGAAGCCAGTTCTCCTTTTAAATTTACCAAAGTAGGTACGCCCGTTTTGGCCTGTCTCTTCTGGCCAATGTACCTGTAGAAGGTTTTCTTATTGTTTTTCATGTCCCTTGCCAAGTTCAGTTCTGCCTGCGCCTTGGCTTCCCTGATCCCACGTCTGCAAGTCCGGACGGCATTCCTGTACTCTTCCCAGGTGACACAGCCTTGTTTCCAGAGCTTGTACACCCCTTTCTTCGCCCTCAGTTCTCTCAGCAGGTCCTTGCTGAGCCATGCCGGTTTCCTACCTCGCCTGCCCACTTTCTTATTCAGAGGAATGGAGACCTCTTGTGCTTCCAGGAGGGCATCTTTGAAGAGCCGCCAGCTCTCCTCAACATCCATGTCTTTGAGGGCAGTGCGCCAGGGGATCTTGGCCAGCAATCCATTGAGTAGCTTGAAGTCTGCTCTTCTGAAGTTCAGTGTCCTGGTCCTGCTCTTTGCCAGGCCCACATTGCTTGAGATCACAAACTCAACCAGGGCGTGGTCGCTGGAGCCCAGGCAGCCTCCAACCTTGACGCCTTTGATGATCTCCTCAGCGTTGGTGAGCAGCAGGTCCAGCAACGCTTCACCTCTGGTCGGTCTGTCCAATACCTGAACCAGAAAGCTATCATCAATGGATTCCAAGAGCCTTCTGGAGCTCTTGCAGCTCGCCGTGTGGTTTTCCCAGCAGATGTCCGGATGGTTGAAGTCCCCCACCAGGACAAGAGCCCGTGAGCCAGACATCTCACGCATCTGGAGCAAGAAAGCCTCGTCGACAGCCTCCCCTTGATCAGGTGGTCTGTAGTATACCCCTAACACCAGCTGACCTATATTTGTCCCATCTCTAATCCTAACCCACAGGCTCTCAACCTGTTCCTGACTGCTTCTCGTAGGGAGCTCCTCACAGTTTATCCAATCTCTGACATAGAGAGCAACTCCCCCACCCCTCCTACCTCGCCTATCTCTCCTAAAGAGTCTATAGCCGTCGATGGCAGTATCCCAATTGTGGGAGTCATCCCACCATGTTTCTGTGATAGCAACAAGGTCATAACTTCCCGAGTGCATCACAGTTTCCAGTTCCTCCTGCTTGTTACTCAGGCTGCGTGCGTTGGTATAAAGGCACTTCAGCCGGGCTATCCGTCTCGCCACCTTTATAAGGGATCTAGGATCCCCTAGAACAGCAGCATCCCCAGCATCCCCCTGCCCTAGTCCTTCCCTATGCACTCTGCCGTCATTGCCCATGGAGTTTGGTATAAGCCCTCGAATGACCCGTTCAATTCCAGTAGCCCTTATTGTGTCCCCTTCCCCCTTCATTCCTAGTTTAAAGACCTGTCAATGAGTCCCGCTAATTCTTCAGCTAAGATCCTCTTACCCCTCAGGGACAGGCTGCATGCATCAGCAGCCATCATGCCAGGTGCAGTGTAAATTGCCCCATGGTCAAAAAAGCCGAAATTCTTGCGCCTGCACCAGCTCTTAAGCCATCTATTGAAGAGTTGGGTATTTTGGATCCTCCCTGTACCTTTCCCTGACACCACGGGCATAGAAGAAAAGACCACCTGCACCCCAGCTCCTTCAAGTATTCGCCCCATTCCCCTGAAGTCTTTCTTGATAGACCTCAGGCTTTCCTTATCAACTTCCTCGCCGCCAGCCTGAATTATTAAGAGCGGGTAATAATCTGAAGGCCAAATCAACCCAGGAATTTTCTTTGAAATGTCCCTGACCCGTGCTCCAGGAAGGCAGCACACCTCTCTGCGGGTAGGGTCGGGCCGGCATATAGGGCCTTCTGTTCCTTGCAGAAGGGAGTCGCCTATGACAATCACCCTCCTGTCCTTACGGGTAGAAGCAGTCTTGAGGGTTGGGGGCGACCGCTTCGCCTGAGGCAACCTCACGGGTGAACCTGTCTCCGCACTCTCACTCGTCCCCCCCCTCAACTTCCAGGGCCTCAAACCTGTTACGCAGAGGCACCTGGGGAGCCGGGGATGGTCGGGATGGGGGATGCCCCCTCCGCCGAGCAGGTACCCGTTTCCACTCCTCCTCCCTTCTCAAATTGCTGTTAGGGGGAAGAGAGGACAGGGGGCTCGCTGAAACGCTGTCAGCTGGCTGGTTCCCCTTTACCAGGTGTTTGTAAGGTGGCAGGGGCTGACGTGCTCCGTGAGGAGCCTCGTCTGTGTGCCGAGAACCTGAGGTTGAGAGGGACTGACACCACCAGTCAATCTCCCTCTCACACTCTTTTATAGTCCTCAGCCTCTCCACTTCCTCCTTCAGGCTAATCACAAGGCTGAGCAAGTCATTCAATTGCTCGCACCTTGTACAAGTGCTGCCTCCTTCCTGTGGCACTGCAAAGGCCAGGCTGTGGCACTCCTCACAGCCAGTGACCTGCACACTAGCATCTCGTGATGTTATCTCTGTCTGAGTCGCCACACACTTCATACCCTTGTTCTCCTCTCTATGCATGCACCAGACCTCAGTCTGGCTCTGGACCGTCTTCTTGGTTACTGTCTTTCTGCTGCGCGTGCTTGGGACCTCTGCATGGCTCTTCACAGTTTCTGTGTTTGAAGCCTTCTGCCGGGGTGCACCCATGGCTACCAGCAGGCTCACTGACTCAACAAGAAAGTCCTATAGGGGTGCAAGTGATCAGCCCTGCCCTGCTGCCCAGTACCCTCACACTATTGCCGGGTTCGCTAAGTGCCCTGGCACTTACCACCAATAGCAATAACAGGACTCCTTGCAGGGGAGTGCAGACAGGGGTACCTTACAAAAGCACCACGTTAAGACAGCCTGGGAGAGAGCTGTACTACCTCCTCCGCTGTGTCTCAGGTGGGCAGCGACGTGTCGCTGCTCTCTCGAGGGCTTTTTGTAGGGGCGATCAAGGGCCGCTTCCGGTTTGCGCCCGTTTAAATCTCCCGCCGCTGCCTAGGCAACGCCCGCGCTGCGTCAGCTGCTCTCGCGAGACTAGCCCGACTGAGAGCGGTGTCCGCACGGTTGCCGCGGGAATCCTCGATGAGGAAAGCGATTAAATCCCCCCGTACCTCGCTAAAAGTCGCGGCGGTTCTGCCAGAGACAGCTCCAAGCCGCGGACCTCGGCGATCAAGGAAATCACATCAGGAAATGCAGTACTGCATTTCTCATGTCTTCCTTGCTGCAAATTAACGTATAACTCCAAAAAGCTTTATTGTTTCTGAGTTAGTTGTCATTCCTGGTAGTCTCCAACAATGCTCAGGTTCCAATAGTATTTAAAAAAAAAAAAAAAGTAAAAATGACAATAATAATAATTATTAGAAGATAAAAAGAAGGGATACCAGTAGTATGTTACTAACTTCAAACAGTTCTGAATTTATTTTAAAATGCTATCATATCGGTAAGAGAAACATCACCTTGAGTTATCATATCTAGCACATACTCAACTACGTTGTCTAACCTAAGTAGAAGAGCTAAGCCTAGCATGCAAGAACCAAACTGACACCACATCCCCTACCCCAAAATGCTCGCAATGCTCATTAATTCACTGCTGCCATTTGTTTGCATTAGCTACCTGCACATGCCCAGCGTGAGAAGCAGTGAGAAAGGGGATGTGGAATGAAGCCACACAGAGCCACACAGCCCCACCAGCCCCACAGCAAGCGCTGGGGAGCTGGCACTAGCACTGCTCACAGGGCCAACACTTCAAATAAACAGCCCCAGTTGCTACCTCACAGTGACAGGATGCAGTTAGGAGCTTTATAATGGTGAATGGTCCCATTGCCCACATAAATGTCTAATCCTTTCTGGAACCTGTCTAAGCTCGTGGCCTCAACTAAATCTTGAAGCAGTAAATGTGACAAGTTAATCATAGGACTTGTTTCTAAAAACTCAAGTGTCTCTAGTGAATTTTAATTGTGCCACCTTCTCACTTCAGTATCTTCTTGAGGAAGGGTAAACAGGAGCACCCAGTGTCTGCTTTCATGCTATTCATTACTTCAATACACTCTATTACATTTCCTTTATTAATTATCTCATTTATTAGCTGGCCCAGGCTTTTTAGCTTCTTCTCATACAAAAGTTGTTCCTTGATCCAGTTTGTGAATAATAAGGTCTACCTCAATAAGTGAAGCATCTATCACAGTGTCTCACACAGTCTTACTAGAGCCAGGGATCACAGCAGAGTTCTTCAGCCCTGCCTAGCTGAACGTGTGCACTGCCAGGCCCTGTGTCTCCCATGTGGTCAGATCAGATGTGCTGCTCTTCTGTTCCTGCATTTGTCTGAGCAATGTAATCATCACTGAACCATAACCCAAAATCATATAAACCCATATCATACGAACTCATAAGTCATATAAAGTGCAATGCAGGGCCAGCTCTTCCTCCTACTTAAAGAGAAAGAATACTGACTAAGCTCTTTGCTTGCAATTTTTGTTTGGTTGCTCCAGACGTTCATTTGCAACTCAGTGTTGACATAGGACACACAATTTGTAAATCTACGTCAACTATACACAGAAAGATTTTCTAGGACTGATACATGTGAATAGGTGGCTCCCATGCAGTCTGATTCGTTTAGACTCATTGTTTCAGACATTTGACCTCACAGCATTTGCCCAGGAATGTCATTTGTCCAAGTACCACCACCATCAACAGCAGGAAGTTCCCACCTCAGGACCACATGCTTTGCCAGCGCCTGGATACAGGAGGCTCAGACAGTTGCCAAGAGTGATCAGAGCTTTACTGAGCCAGCAGCAAGGAGGTTCTCTCTCTTCACTAGGAAACCTTGAAAGCTAGGTAGTATGTCTGAAATGTCTACTGTTGAAATAAAGATAGGAAAGGAAGCTTTTGGAAACATGGCTCAAGTCTTCAATGTGACTTTTAAATTACTGAGCAAGAAATATGGGGTGAGATCTCCAGAAACCTTTGCATGACACAGAAGCATACCTCATCATTCCAACTGTGCTCCTACGTGTGCGCAGTAAAACCCTCCATTTTCAACTGAAAATGGAACCTTAGACCTTTCATGTTCTCCAAGAGGGATTTTGTCGCCTAATGGACCACACTTTGCCCTCGAATTCATTGTCACAAGCCTCCAGCAGCTTTTATATTTTGTATAGTTAAGATTTAAGTCATTCAGCTTGTGAAAGCAGTGACTGCTGCGCAGACAGGCGTCATCATCTCCCCATTTCTGGAGACAAATGACTCAGGAGACCTGCAGAAAGGTAACTCACCAGGCTTTGCCAAGTTGCAGATGAGTTTTTTGCAGCAGCCTTTCAGTGCCTTACTCTTCTGCTATGCCAACAGCAATACAGTGATTGCAATGAGATGATCTTTTATCTTCCTCAAAATCACATAACAGCTCCATCAGAGAAGGCTGAAGCACGGTGATGAAGGACTCAGCATATGTTTTCTCTAATGGAGGCCTGCCCACTGCACGTCCTGTGGATCACATGGCAGCCAGAAATACTGAAATGTTACTGTCAAAAACTATGGGCCTCGATGGAAAGAGCTGGCTAATAGAAATGTAACCACTTGTGAAGAGGCAGTTCAGCTTCTGATCCAATAAATATTACTTGTGTAGCATTGGAGAGGTCATTAGAAATCAGAGCTTTCATGCAATTTATGGTGCAGCTAAGCAACACTCGAGATTAGCAAAAGTATCAAGGTACTCATTAGAAAAGAAAGAAACAAAAAATTCCCTCTTCTCTATGGCTGTATACTCCAATGGTAAAAATGAAAAGGAACTTCTTCCCCCTTCCACCCTTCACAGGTGTTCCTCACGGACACCTGTGAATAGAAACTCACTGAAAACTACACTGTGGCAATGGAGATTCTTGTGATTCTTGGCTATTTCCTTCACAAATGGACTTCATTAACTCAAAAAGCATTCTTGAGGGAAAAAAATGTATTTACCATTGTATTTCTGTTAAAAATACAGATCAATGTTATTACTTTAAGATATGTTAAAAATACCTGTTTCAGAGTGGGATCACTTCTCCATCTTTGCTAAGAATTCCCCATTGTGAACACAAAGAGTATCATTTTCCTTACACCTTAAGGGAACAAGTAATTTTCCTATTTCCTATGACATTAATATACTTTAAATGGTTCTAAATTATGCACGTATAAGAAAGGAAAGATTCCTATCACTTCAATCTATGAGAAAATTTCAGCTGTAGTATTTGTCTTATTGTGATTCACTGATTTTAAAATTGCAGGAATGCCACCACTGATCTTTTGAATTAAAATATGATACAGCTTCTGGCTTAAAGCACCAGGGGTGGGCAAATTAATGCTGTACAAATCCAGATTCAGTCTAATACTGAACTTCTTGCAAAGGCTTGAAGAAACTGTCTGTGAACTTTGTTTTGCACCTGTACATACCTCTGCCCTCCCAGGCATATCAGTGGGAGTCCAGAAGATCAGATATACTGACCCCAGGTGACTTTTGCAACATCCGCTCCCTATTTCTATCAAATGACCTAATCTCTAGGGATTTAGATTCAGAATCATATCAGGCAACAAATTTCACTGCAGCACTCTAGGAGCAAGGGTAGCTGAATGAGAGATGGAGGGTACGCTGAACCAAGCCATCAAACAGCTGCAAAGGAGAAAGCAGCAGCTGTAATGAAATTTAAGGCTGTACAGGTCCCTCTTAAAATCATCCATATCTCACAGTGTGAAATCCTCACCCTATACCAGGATTATTCTCACAGTGAGAGGGCAATTTAGTGTTAGCCTGTTTGTGACACTAGATATCCCATCGCAGTAGACAAGCCACCGTTATCACGTTTCTGCCTCTGATAGCTGTCTGTATCCTAACAGTGAGACACCAACCATTATTAATCAGATGATCAGCAGCTGGAACAAATGGAATGACCCATTCTAGAGTTTCCTACAAGCAAGACCGTGTTGGAGAAGAGAAGATGCGGCTGTATGTGAGCAATTGCAACAGTGGGGACATCATCTCATCACCCAGTCTCAATCTTGTGGTTTCCAAACCACCCTGCTTGCAGCCTCCACTCTGTAGATTATGAAGAAATAACACAGGCATAGGCTATTTGCTTGAAGACTGTGCTTCTGCACTAGACCTGTGTCCTTTAATAAAAGGTCATTCATCAAGTGCAGCATCAGAACACAACATGACTGCTGAGCTAGCGGTGCAACGTGCCCTGAACGTACCCAGGAAACAAACCTCCAGGTAACTGAGGGGAAGAGCACATTCCGCTTTGTAGGGGAAAAAGAAAAACGAGAGAGAGAGACAGATGTCATCTCAAAAGGTACATTCAAAAGGCATAGCTTCTGGAGAAGAACAGTGCATTCGTAGTGCAATTACGACAGAACAGAAAAGAGACTGATAAGCTAAATAGCCTTAACTCACTCCCCAAGTTCCAAGAGGTGATGTGCACACCAGTTTAACTTTCCACCAAGATTACAGCTGTGTGACACTGGAGCCTATGAATTTAGATAGCTCATTGGTTGTAGGAGACTAAACACGTAACCGTATCAAGTGTGTTTTCAGATCCCTCAAACATGAGGAGAATTCGGGTAGCGAGTATCATGTGCTGCTGCCGCCTGGAGTCTCTGACACAACCCTGATTTTCTATTACAGCTTTTATACATAACTTTCAGACTTCATTAATTCTGGTGGAATTATGATTCGTCTTTCACTTTTTTAAGGTTATATGTGACAAAAAAATTATGCTTTCAATTTTTAAAGCCAAATACCTACGTGGGACCTGTCACCACCAACAGAAGCTCCAAACAATCACACTGATGGGGTTAATTGGCATTTTAAAATAAATCACTGCCTCTGGATTGATTTATTTCCCCCTCCTCTCTTTACACAACATTACTGCTTTCTCTATAATTATTCAATGCTAAGTTCATGCTTTTGAAGCAGACGACTGCAGACTTAGGAAATGGTGTTTGATTTGTTGCCATGGAAACATCTTGCTGTAGATGTACTCTAATCCCATGACAACTCTGTCTCTTAAGAACCATTTTTTCTGACATAATAAAAATCTGATCAAGGTCAGATTTAATAACAATCTCAGTTCCCAGACTTTATTACGTAAAGGTTTAGTGGAGTTATTTATTTTCCAAAGGGATTCTCCGGAAACTTTGTTTGTTTTCTTAGCTGCATTGAAATTCATTCCCTAAAATGCATAAACCTGGTGTGGTGTCATGTTAATTTACAGTGCATCTTTTGCTATTGTCTAATTGCATCATTAAAAGAAAGTTACTTGTAATTGTTTATATTGCCTTGGCAGATGCTAGCATTTTACATAACATTGTTCCTGCTAATACATAAGTTTGGGATATCAATAATGCTTATCATTTCCTAACAACTGGTGTTTACATAGTAGCAAATGCCAGCATAGCTTAACTTTCATTTTGTGCTGCAGTGTTTTTCTGAGCTAGTTAGCACAGGCTATATATTCAAACCAGGAAGGTTTGAGACAAGTGCCAGTGGTCTTTGTGTCACACCATAGAATAAAAGCACACATGAACAGAAGAGTCATATTAGCATAAAAAAAGTGACTTGGCAATGAGGATCTTGAGAAGCGCTCAGGTACAAGCTGTGGGAATTTTTTTCCCTCCTTGGCACAATTGTATTAATCCTTTGGCTGCTAGGTTTCCACCGAGGGCTTTCGAACAGCAATAGCTCCATAGTAAGACCCGTGGCATAACTCAGCTATTCTATTAAGGCTGGGCTTTCAAAAGACAGTTTGCTCCTGACCGTGCTGATGACGCACTAGAGATTTCAGAGATGCTTTTTCACTTGTTCTTGTCCAGTGTCTGAGTCCTCAGGAACTTCCACTTCCAAAGCAGTGCTAAGCATCCACACAATGCTCAGTCATTAGGTGAAATCCTGGCTGTGCTGGCCTCAATGGCCAAACTGCCATCCACTCTATGTGGATGTTGTTACCTTTGCTTTTTAATAGGGAGTGGGGAACGAACTGAACTTAAATTTACTGTGGGGACTTCTCCATCTGTTCTACTTGTCTAGCATTGCTTTATAGCTCCTAGAGAGAAGGAAAGATATTTATCTCGTTCAAGTCATCCTTGGGTAGATATCTAAGGTAGATCAGAAAAAACACAGCCTATGAACACCGCCCTTTCCATTGGTTAGGAAAGAAATTCCAACTTACTATGAGGCAAAGGTCTCACATCTTCAGTCACAGAAGCCCTTCCTTCAAATCAGATCTGAGACAGCTAGGAGAACATCTGTGGGAAACACACCCTTCCTAAAGCAAGAATTTTCTTTCTTACTGCAAACAAGCTGAGAGAGGTGGGGCTGTTTGGTGCAGAGAAGGAAAGGCTCCAGGGAGATCTGTGAGTGGACTTTCAGTACGTAATGGGAGAATAGAAGAAAGAAAGGGACAGATTCTTTAGCTGGGTCTTTTGTAATACTACAAGGGGAAATGATTTCAAACTAGAACAGGGGAAATTTAGATTGGATATAAGAAAGAAACTTTTCATGATGAGGGTGGTGAGGTACTGGCACAAGATCCCCAGAGAGGTGGTGATGCCCCATCCCTGCAGACACCCAAGGTCAGGCTGGACAGGCTCTGAGCACCTGATGCAGCTGTGGGTGTCCCCATTCAGTGCAAGGATTTGGGCCAGATGGCCTTTTAATGCCCTTTCCAACTCAAATGATTCTACACTTACTCTTACGCTAATCAGTGGCTCCACAAAACAAAATAATCTCTTGCTTTTCATTGTCAACATGCAATTAACACCCTCTCTCTATGTCAGTAGTATCCTGGAACTGCTTAATACATTGCATCGTAGTCTGTGACATCACAGCTACCAGTTTTCTTCTTATTCTGTCAAGCCCAACCTTACACTATTAGAAGATCCCTGGTCTGTATCTTTATAACCAGCCAGCACTTAACTATTTGATCCGCTCTCAACTTCACCACACTCTTGCCACTTCACCAAACCACATCACAGTAGTATTTTGGATCCACTCAGAGGCCACATGGGTTGTGCCGGACGTCTGACAAAATACAGAACAGGAAAGTCCTGACCACAGAGGGAGAGGTAATGGTCTCTACCCAATCTGGTCTGTTGGTCTAGCAGTCAAATTCCATCACTGAAATAAAGCAAAGAGTCTTGGGGACTGCTATTAAAACATAAGGAATTTGTCCTGTAGATGCTTATATTGCACGTAATACTATTACCAAAATGTATGAAAACACAGAAACTGTCATTTAAAATAAGAATGGGGACAAATCTTACTAAGTTGCTCAAAACAACAACTTTTCTATAATAACTTTCAACTGTGACACCACAGGCAGAATATAAGCCTTTCTTAAAGACCAGAAAAAGCAGAGCTACATCTGTTCTTTGACATTACAGGTGATAAAGCACCACTTTGATGGCCCAGTTGAGATCAGAGCACATTCTAAGTACCACATAGATGCACACTAAGATACAGCATCTGCCCTGCAGAGCTTTTGTTTTAAGTACTGCAAGACAGAGCAAAAAAGGAATTATTCATATTCCTGTACTCCAGGTCAGGAAGCTGAACCCTGGGCTTTAAGTACAATTTTGCTCTCCCTTTCACATTATCAGCATAAACAAGGATAATTGACAGTATTACTGTAAGGAAATAAGAAAAGCTTCAGTGAAGATTATATCATGACATGCAAATTATTTCAAGTATATACACATGGCCCATCAGTGTGGAGACAGAAACTGCTGATGTTATCACTGTAGAACTTGGGGGTACTGATCACGTGCCCTGTGCCTTACCTTTTGGATGTTGTAAACATGAATACATCTACACATACCGAAAGGTGGTTTCTGCTCCGGAAAGCAAAGGGTCCCATGAGAATATCGCTGCAAGATCCATGTGCCAGTAAATACAGCATCATTGTGCTGTCAGTCCTTCAGCATTCAATTGCCTGGTGAAAATGCAATATAACAGAAAAGGCCACCCTTCAGGACAAGTAAGTCAGGCACTGCAGCAAAGAGAACAGCAAATCCCATTCACCCAGGCTGCCCTGCCCTCCCCTTCACTGCAGTCAGCTGAAGCATTTGAGCTCTTCTCCACGCTTACCTTCAAGAAAGATGTCTTTAGGGGCTTATCGCAGTGTGCGGACAGACCAGCACCACACAGGCACTAAGTGGTGCACGAACACAGAACAAAAGGATGCTATCGAAACTAAAGAGCTCAGAACTTGCTCCTACATTAAAGATGATCAATATCTATTTTTCTTCTTTTACTTACTCCAAGCAGACTGCCTGATCTGCCCTGCTAAACACCAGACCTTGATCACTGCCTACCAGGAGGGAGCGTCAACTCCAAGTATTATTTCCTCTCATAAGGACTGTCAGCCAGTTCTCAGCTATTTTTACTTGGTCATTTTCTATTGCAAAGTAAAAACAGCCTCAAAAAAAAAAAAAAACAAAAAAAAAACAAAAAAACAAAAACCTCCCCATTGTTTTATTTGTTGTGTTATGTTGGTTTGGGTTGCTTGTTTGGAAGGGGAGGAGGGGTGATTTCTGAATTTCTGAGCCCATATTTGGAGCATCAGTAAAAGCAAAGTTGCCTTGACAACTGTAGTCATCTGTACATAGTAATTCTCTTTGCAAAGAGCAAGGCTGCTTTAATTCCTCACTTTTCCTCTCTGTGTACACCGAGGTGCCCTCCCTCTCCTCCAGGTAAGGCGCTGTCATGCACATGCTGTTTCCCCCTCAGTGTGTACTCAGGGTACAGCCTGCTCTTGTTGACTAAACCTGGAGTTTTAATAGATGTCATTTGACTTTTAAAAGCATTTTGTATTAAAATTTTCAGATCTAATTGACAGATATTCGATTTCAAAGTCCCGCTCCCCTCTTCATAAATTGCTAATAGTATTTTATCCGAAACAGAGCTAACCTAATAAACAGATGAAACTTTGTTGTCATTTCATCTGCTCAGCGCTCTGGGCTGTATATAATTGCTCTCTCCGTTTTACAGTTCTTCTGCTTCAGATTAAACTTTTTCAGGATGTTGCAACGCCGAAACACGCATTCTAACAGGAAATCGGCATCAAAGGTAATGGGCTCGCAATACATCTTTGATGCTTTGAAACCAGAGGAAGAGAAAGAACCGTTTAATTTACAACAGTTATTTCAGAGGACCGCAGGAGGGGAAGAAACGCCGAGGAGGCTGAGTGACGGAGGCGGAGGGCAGCTCCGTGCCGATGCAGAGCAGCCCGCAGGCGGCACAGCTCGGGCTCGGCACGCCCCCCAGCGGCCCCCAGCGACCCCCAGCCCGGTGCCCGAGCGGCTGCGGGAGAGCAGCGACACGGCGCGGGCCGTCAGAGCCCTCGGCGGTGAGAGGACGCCTCGAAACAAAAGAGAAAGTGAAGGGAATTGCTTTCAGGAGCGAAATAAAAATGTCGGCGCGTGAAGTAAGCCTCTACGATAAAAACGCATTCGTGCTTCTGGGAAAGAGTCAGAAATTTGCATGGGGAACATCTATTTTTCACCTTTGCTGCAATTCTCCATTCAGTAGCGATGTTTGTCGTGGATCATATTAAATAGTTCCAGTAATGACTACAGGCAGCACCTACACACCGCCGTGCTCACCTCTGGGGAGACCAAAGTGTAAATTCACAAGGAAGTGTTGTGGAGACACGCATTGAACCTGGGCAGCACCAACTACCCAGCAATCCTCCCCAGAGGACAAGCAACAACCTGAGCATGGCAAATGTTGCTCACAGCCCTTGGTCCAGTGTTGCACTAGGATGCCAGGGGCACACTTGGAGAAAAAATGCATTGCAGGTTGCAATCCTGATGGCAGCTCAGGGAGCTGGTGGCCAATACGGTTTGGAGGAATCTTCCCACACTGACCACAGAGCACTGCTGGGTGCCCACGTGCCATTGGAAGAAGACAGTACAGCAAAGGTGAGGAGCAGAGCCAAAGCAGAGCACAGAATCAAAGAATCATGGGGTGGTTTGGGTTGGAAGGGCCCTTTAAGATCACCCAGTTCCGACCCCCTGCTATAGGCAGGGACACCCTCTAGACCCCCCAGACCAGATTGCTCACAGGCCCATCCAGCCTAGCTTTGAACATCCCCCATCCAGGGATGGGGCACCCACAGCCTCTCTGGTCAACCTGTTCCAATGTCTCGCCACCCTCACAGTAAAGAATTTCTTCTTAATATCCAGCCTAAATCTACCTTCTTCCAGTTTAAAACCATTTTCTCTCATCATGTCACTACCAGCCCTCATAAAAATTCCTTCCCCATCTTTCCTCTGGGCCCCCTTAACGTACTGGAAGACTGCTACAAGGTCCCTGCAGATGAGTGCGTGTCTGTGTGCATGCATGCACAGATGGGCAAGAAGATGAAAAAGTTGAGCAATGTTAAAGTATGATTAAAAAACTCACAAGGAATTGTAAAATTCTGTTCTGATTAAATATTGCTTGGGCACAGCAAAATATTTTATTGCCTCAGATTGAAAAATTCAAACAAGAAACAGAAATGTATGGCACTTCTTTCCTCACCATGAAAAATGTCACGTGCAAATGTTCCCGTTTGTCCATTTATAAATGCGTGGATGGTTTATTTCCCTTGAAATTGCTTATATTTGTAAACACAGAAGCATACATCTACCTTGATAATCCTTGTTAAACACAATTCAGCATGCTTGAAATACAGACTGATCCCTTCTGAACTGGTCGATGATATCAAAATATTTTTTCTTTCCAAAAACAGAGCCCTCCTTGTACTAAGTTCTCCTACCAAAGTACAGGGTGATCTCGTACATTGAGTACCCTACTACAAACCACCAGTCCCTTTAAGCCTCAGCTTCCCTTGTTGCAGAAGGGTACGATGATGCTCTGTCGTGAACAAGCAACTCTGCGGTCTGCAGATGAAGTAAACCAGACGGTAATTGCCATCAATCACAGCATAATCCAAGAAACTAACAGCAAAATGTGGCTCATCTCCCAGATTAGTATTTGGTTAACACGCACAGAAACAAATAATCAGACAAGAGAAACCTGTTTTCATAGGAATCACACATAATTACAAGGGTATTCATTAGGATGTTTGGAGAATAAAAGAAAATAAAGATGAGTGGACACATATCTAACTTCTTGTATAGAGCTGCATTTGTTTGTAGAGCCCCTACTCCTCCTACTCAGAGGAATCTTTGATAATTCACATGTGAAATTAAAGGCATCTTATTTATTCAGTTATTTATTATTCTGCGTAAAATGAATTAGGAATTTGTCCCTGTGAATAATGCTAGCCATAATAGTTAATTTACTCCTATTCATTGGCAGTAATAAAAATGTACAAGGGGATGCAGAAACATTATTATTTCTTGCTTGAAGTGCAATTTCATGTGGTGAGAAAAACATGCTAATATGCTGCAAAGTGCTACAGGAATTTAGTTCTCAAAGGAATGGCAGTATTAAATGTATTCTGACAAGAAGGGGCTTTGGAAGGGAAACATTTATCTTCATAAAGTCATTAAATTTACTGAGCAGCGCCGCATTCTTACTGCAATCTGCTCACTCCATTAAAGGCAGAGCTGTGGAACGGTCTCTGCTGTATTAGGAGAATCTACGTTTTTGAAAATTGTAATAATGGGGGGAAAGAAGGCTCAAGGATGGGGAAATATTATCTCCCTCTTTAAAGAACCCTCTGCACAGAAAGAAACTTGGAAATCGCCTCTCAGAAAAAGAACAAGCTTCACTGCCTACCCCTGGAAAGAAATATGTTATAGGGGAACTTTGGAAGATAAGACTTTAAAACACTGAAATGAGGACTAATGCCTTTGAGGAAATTGACAGCACATAACTGACACGTGAGGGATGCCCATGGTATCCAGTTTGCACGTTTCTGTTTGTCCAGTAACTACCATGACTTACGGTGTTAGAACAGAATTGGAGCAAGCAGATAACTCTGGATAACTGGAGGCATTGGTCTCAGTGTCGTTTCCTGCACAGTTGCTAATTCTAATTCTCTTGCTCCCTGATGGCTATGCGGGTGTGCACTCCAAAGAGAAACGCACTGTGGGTGATGCGGTGCCTCAGTGACACGCTGGGTAAAGCTTACTGTGCCAACCCAACTCAAGGGCCCGGGTCGAAGTCACACTGCCATAACCTATTGCATGTTCGAAGGGAAAAACAGTTCCAGCAGCAGCAGGAGAGTTCCTCCAGCTGGGAGAAAACAAGGTAGGGTCATTTGCATTGGGATCTTACCATACTAACTCCAAAAAGAAAATAGTCCTGGAATCAGTCATTCCTTTGGCAATGAAAATTGCTGCACGGCAGGCACCAGTCCCAGGACACACGCTGTGCTTCTCTAGCCCAATTGTAACCTCCTTCAGAACCGAGATGCACATGTTGCTCTTCTCTAATCCCATCACAACTTCTGTAATGATTTCTGAAACACCCAGCAGAGAAGCGTCTAAGTGTTCTTAGATTACAGCAAACATCAAAAAGAGACAGCTAATTAACTACCAGCCTAATAAGACACTAACACTACAAAAAAGTAATTCTGAACAACAGCCAGAGCCGTCAGCATCATTCTACTGTAGGCTTTTTGTATCAGTGCACAGAGCACCAAAGCTGTCTGAGAAACACGGCAGCAGAAAACATTAGCAGTCAAACTGACCTACCCTGCTCACACAGAACGATTCAGCACATGGGAACGTGCTCATGGAGCAGCCTTGCCAGCTGCACCTCACCCTCGGCAGGGCTCCACCTGTCTGAAACAAACAGCATTGCTCTCCTCTGCCCCGCTCACTGCCGCAGGGTCCATCCCACCTCCTTTAACTGATTTTGTTATTTTCACATCTGCAGACATCTCAGTAACTCACAAATAGGCACGCTGGGCAGTACAGCCCACAGAACAGTGGTACAGCCATGACAATTTCTAATATGCTCATAGCTGGTTGCAACAGAGAAAGCAAAAAAAAATCTACATCAGGAAACCACAGACTTCCCTAATGGGTTACAGTGCATAATTGAGTATAAAATATAGTTATTGCTTGAACTACAGTTAAACCGAGATTTCCAGCTTCTCAAGTAAATGTTCTGCTACTGCTGCTAAGCTGCGGTAATAATTTCTAATTGTGTGGGTTTTAAGTGAAAACAGTAAGAAATGCTGTTCGATTGGTTACCGTAAACTATTCCTTCCAGTGCTACCAGGTCAGCAGAACAAGCCCTGGAAATCAGACGTCTTTTACCTAAACAACACTACCAGAAGCTGGAAACTAACGAACCAATGCTGCAGCAGCATCACTGCCATTACACAATTAGAGGGACAGCACTGGACACCATGAAATTGTCACACACCTTGCTAATGAACCATGTTTTATGCACATTTAATTAATTAATTATGGCTGAAGCCATTCACTGCTCACCAGCAACTGCTTTATTATACACAAACCTGACCACCTTACAAATACCACACTGGAGTGCTAATGAGCTATTAAGTGGGATTGCATGTTACAAGCAATTTTGTGGGAAATCAAGTAATAAGAGATCAAATATCAAATAGAGGAGCTTTTAATCCAAGTGAGATAATTAATTGCACCTCCTGTCTCACAGCTTTCCTAGTACTTTACGTGAGAATTAAAAATTAAGAACAAAAAAACTTTCTCCTCAATTAATATGATCTTATTGCCAAAAACTCATAAAATTACGAGCGCCATTTAGCAGGTATGACAGGAATTATTATTTACATGGTGCTTTCTCCTTGGGATTCCGAAGTACCACAGAGACATCATTCAAACTCTGGGGAAGGAGAGTCACTGATCCAACAAGCTGGAGCAACGAGTTAGGGAGGAAAGAGGGGAAGGTATGAGTTTGTACATGGCAGCCAGTACTTTCCTGGTTCCCGTTCACTACTTACTCAACAATCTGCTTTTCAAAACCCTGTCAAATATACTCAGGATGGAGAAAACATCCAGTGCACTTTCTCAAAGGATGGGCAGAACAGCAGATCTTGCACTTGAGGCAAATCTTGAGGGTCAACAGGGCAGGAGAACAGTGATAAGAGACTGCTTCTCCAGCATTACAGCTCAGTAGACTCTGCAAAGAGTCTGCCTTGACATCCTGAAGATCCCCTAAACCTGTGCTGCTCTGTTAAGCCCTAGGACCTGCTGCCCCTGCACATTCCAGCCTGGAATAAGAAGAAATTTATTAATGCATCCCCTCATGCACCACATGTGTTTAAAAAGAAGCCCCTAGCACACTATCCAACCAAATTTTTGATCCTACCGGGCTAAGAAGGAATTAACTCTGTCTCACTTTTACTTTTCCCTTTATCATAAGGGTGCTTATAAGACAATACAGAGTATGACCAGAAGATTAGAAGATCTGGTATGCAAACCCCTTCTCAGCTATTGATCTCTGACTCAGAAAAAAAAACAAACAGTCTAAGTCTAAATCAGGAATTTGTGTTTTAGGGTCACCTTTAGAGAAGGGCTGCTTCCCGGGGAGGAACCACATGATATGCCCACATTCTATACATACCAAAGCATTCCATATCCTGTGAGTGTCATCTGCTGCTGATTTCTGTGGCTGGAACGTGTCTGAAGACAATCCTCTACTGCTGTGGGGTTGATGTAAGATTAAGTTTTCTTGTGAATTTCTACCAAAATTTGTGAGGTAATTTTCCATAAGATGTGTGTCTTCTCAGGAGAGCAGGATAGGCCGAGCATGCTGCAGGATTGAAGTTGCTAGGACAGCCAAAAATTTGGCACTTCCAGGTCACTTCTGTAGCCTAAATAACACTCTTCTACAATAAGACTCTTCTCTCTGTATGCGTGTATATGCAAGTGTATTACAAATCCCTGGGGCTTTCACAGAACTTTTTGTCTACAGCTTTGGCTCGAAGTACGTTAGCCATGCCTTCCATATCTCCCATAGAGCCTGAAGTAACGTGATGAAAGTATACTTCATTTCTCCCTGGGTCCAGAATTACTTGTTCACTACTCTTAAGACTCATTTTTTAGTTCACTGGCTGATGCCATCTCCCCATTATCCAATTATTTCCTTCCCCCTAAAACCTTCTAGTCTTTCAGTATTCTACAGCCAATCATTAGTTAATTCCTGTTGACTTTTATCATTTGTACTCTCCCTAATTGGTTTGTCACATTCCTATTTCCTTTTCATTCCATTTCCATTTTTATTTTCCCACATTCTATCTTCCTTCCTCCAATTTATTTTCCCCCCACATAAACTATGATTTTTATTGTTGTTGAATACAGCCTGCAGGCTAAAAATTATAGTCACCCAAAACCAAGTGACCATAGTGCTTCAGTTTCTCACAGATTCATTTCAGAAAAGAGGTTCTATTTGGCTAAATTTCCTTTTCTGTATTTCTAGCCACTGAAGAAGCTGCACACATGATAAATATTTAATAAGAAATCCCCTTCAGCTAAATTCAGGCCCCACAGCATCTCATTACCACGTCTCAGAATAGCATCCTCATTGTCACTTGTTTAATTATGCTAGGAAAGAGTTGAATAGTGTGGCTGTTGGGATCAGAAAGTGATTAAATTCACTTGGCAAGACATTGGATATCTCATTATGATCCTCATTTAGCACTTCTAATTGAGTCCATTTAAAAATAAATATTTTTTAGATCACTACAATCCTGACTTAGGATCTTTCCAACGCTGTAAATATTTCCTTAACTCTTCCCTTTTCTGATATAAATCTCTACCATGAAAACAATCCTGTAAAGATCAAAAGCGAATTGATGTACTGATGCACACTAATCTTTTTGAACCACTGTCACTCTTATGAGCAAAAGGAACTGAAACTCTCTAGAGTAGACACTAAATCTCTCTTTTCTACGCGCTGACACTTGCTGAGTATATTGCCCTCTGTAAATGCTCATAAATGACAGCTTGCTCCCAGCAATCCCTATGACCATAGCTTTCTAGCAGTTTGAGAACTTGTCTCCTCATGCCAGGTGGGAGCATCAGCACGCTCAAGGTGAAGATGAGGATGCTGGTAAGGAGGAGGAGGTTTCTGCTTGAAGAGTTACTACTTTGCAAGAAATTCACTTCTGTAAAGAAAGCCAGCAGAAGAGCTAGGTATCATTTCAATCACAATTAATAGCTCTAAAGAAGACTCAAGTGATGTACAAGTGCCAGATATCTGCGCAGGGGGTTAATTTCATCCCAAGATGTCAAACGGCAGAGAGCACTCTATTGGAGTCAATGCATGTACAGTTTACCAGCGTAGATATAGTTCTTATACTAGTATTGGAAAAGCATCTTAATGGCATCTCCAGATAAGCTCTCACAGCAGTGGCTACACGCAGTCAGAAATAGACAGGCTGTTCACTCTTTATAAGAAACTGTCCAAAAACAACCTCATAAAAAGAGACCTTTAACAAATTGTGGGCAACATCTGTGCTAATTGAGTCCTGTTCCAGTACAGAAACACTGATGAAAGTTTCTTCCTCATAAGGAGATATAAATAACATACATATATCCTTAGAAATTAACTGTATTTAAATAATAATATATTCCGAAAGCTGGGATTAAGGACTGAGTATTCTAGGACACTGTTCCTTATGAACATCCTTAGGAGTCTTAACAAGCAACCACCAAAGATACACCTTTGTTTCATGGAGATGTAGAAAGGAAAGTAGGTATTTTAAGAAGCCCTGAAGAAATTCTGTAGCAAGACTTACAGAAATAAGAAATAGGAAATCTTGAATCAACTCAACTAAGGCATATATATATAACAATTTGTTACATACATAAAAACAAAGCTAGAATAAAGTTATATGTCTTTGCCAAAGCCTCTACAAAAAGGGCAGTGGTACCAAGAAATAGGCCTCTAACAACCTCCTTGTCCATACAGACAGATGCTCTGACTGAGTGTAGCATCACCACTTTCAGTCTGCTCCAGCACTTGGCATGCTACAGTGGCCAACTAGCCTTCCTGTAGACTCTCATCTATAGCAAAGATACTACATTTTCCAAAATCCGATTATTTCTCATCCCCTCCAGAAAAATTTCTTTTTTTGCATAATCTCCCATGCATAATTCCTCTTCTCAAGAAATAAAGAAATTTTAGACTTTCCTTTTTGCAGGTGTAGACTAACCTCTAAGACAGACAAAACCTGCCTCACCACAGCTGAGGATTTGGCCCCTTACTGTTAGTTCAATAATTGCCACAGAGAAAGTTTCTCTAAAATTGACACAGTGACTTCGTAGAGCTATCCTTAGCTACTGAAAAGCCCAGATTTTGAAGACTGGTGGTCTTACTTCATTTCCGAACTACTGAATATTTGCTGATATAAACATCTCTCCTACAATTCTTTGAAGTTTATTAATGTAAACAAAGGGGGGAAAATAAGAAAAAGCAAAGAAAAACGTAAAGTCTCAAAGCCACCACCAGCCCTAGGATTTGTGGTTCTCCTGAGTGCGTTTTTTTAGTGTGTCTGTTCAAGCTGGTGCAGGAGATTGACTTTTAAGGTTGATGGTATTGATCTAATTCATAGCCCTATACTCATTTATCATGATTCTTTAATCAATAGTGTAGCTACTTAAGATACCCGGAGTTTGGGTCCTTATTTATCTAGATGACATTTTGATGGCACCTATTTCCTCAGGGGCTCTTGTCTTTTAGGTCAGCACTTCATTTCACCTCATCTTTCCTCAAGGTGTGTGAGCAGAGAGAAGACAGTAATGTCACTTGCCTCAGTATTTTTTTGGTGTGGCAACACCATGATTCTGACTCCTCAGCAGGTTTCCTGCTCACATACAAATAGTGGGCAGGTGCTGAGCTGGTGACAGCTGATATCCCTTCAGCAGAGCCACTCTGGATTTCAGGGCTCTCCTTCACAGTCCCTTTGATCCACCAAAGGCTCACCTGTTAAAGTGTTTCCACATTGCTTTCTGCCCCAGTGAAGTCTTCCTGTCCCAATTAAGTCTTCCCACCCCATAAACATGTTAACTCAACCTCACCATTAGTCATAATCTCTTCTCACAGCACTAGAAGATTGGAGATTATCTCCACCGAGGTTAGCCAGGTTACAGGGGCTGGTATGGTCATGCTACATCCATTCCTCATGGAACTCTATGAACTTCAAGTCGTTTGTAGCAGAAAAAAAATATTTTCTTCCATTGTTCCAGAAGGAAGAGCAAATATAGTCAATAACCATCTATAGATTTCTCCTAACCCCCCACAATTCTCTGTGGAGTACGTTTAACCCCGCGTTCAGGTCTCCACATCCACTTCAATCTTAAAAGTAGGTTTATCTAGGAGAGAAGTAGTCCTTGAACTGGGATTCTATAGAGAGGGGTGAATTCTACCAGTCCATTTAGCAGAATTCATAGCTTCCCAAAACAATATAACTACAGCTGCTCCCTGACATGCAGAGAAATGTCATCTTTAAGAAGGACTGCAGCAGCTCGTATCTCAAAGGCAGAATAAGTGATGCAGGGTGACAGATGCTTTCATAGATGTTTTTGCATTGTAGGACTTACACAGCACATACATAAATATATCTACCACACATGCAAGAAAGACTTTATTTACACATTTCCTTCTTGTCATATTTAATTCACACATTCATACGCACAGTCTGCTGTGTTCCAACTTGGCCAAATCCTCCTTCACCAAACTCTATCTTCCCTCAGCACTGCAACATCCTGAGGGCACACAACTGAGAGAAGAGGGAAAGCCTATTAAGTGATGAGGATGCAGTGTTTATAAAAATTAAAATGTGTGCTGGGTACTTGGGAAAGAATGAAAAAAATTTCAAGGGCTGCATTGAAGTGAGCTGAATAATTTTAAAATATTAAATCAAGGCCTTAATTACTATGTCTCTAATCTCATGCAGTCACACTTCACTTTGAGGCAATTTGTGATTAAATAATAATACTTTAAGGCAAATAACAACACTTGGCACTTTTATATTGCCTTTTGCCTAATTAGTTTGGGATTAGTTCCTTCACATTGGGTATGGGGCTTTGAAGATATAAAGTGCTAAGTATCATTATGACCCGAGGATCTCAAAGCATTTTACCCATACACATTAATTAAGTGTCAGAGTGCTCCTATGAGGTAGGTATTTTTGCATCCCTTTGTGTTCAGCAGGCCGAAATGGAAGGTGTGTCACCCAGTGTTTTCAAGCTTGCAGACATATTCTGCAGGTGCTCATGTGTACAAGATGCCTTGCTGAGCTGGGCTCTCACTGCTCCACTACCGGCAAGCATCCATGCGAGCACCTCATTTCCAACTGCAAGACTCGTGACAGTCAGATCCACAGTGGTGGCTACGTGTGCTTACAACACCTACACTGGGAAATCAGACTGCACGTTTTTCTAAGGAACGAGGTCATTCCTACCTGCAGGGAGCCCAGATGAATAGCTGTCCCTCCTTGCTGTGGTCAAAGCTTTACAGACACAAGGAGTGAAACTGAACCACTCCAACAAATCAAATGCAGGGATTTACCTGGTGGAGTCAGGCAAAGTCACAGCCTTGTCTTCAGACTGTATGGCCCTCAGATCTCCAGAAACGAAAGATGCACTCTTCCCTTTTTCTTCCTAAAACCAGCAGGTCTCAAAGGCTGCCTAGGAGTCACAGGTTGTTAGCAAAGCAAAGAAAGGAAACTTCTTCCTCTTTAGTTCATCCATTATGAAAACATAAATCAGCAATAAGGAGTTACAGAATCTTCTTTCTATTCATAATTAATATTATACCTGAAGCAGTCACCTGCAGAATAAAGGAGGTATGAAAGGATTTCAACTGACTTTGATAATTAAGGGTATTTAGTGTCCTTTAAACAAAGTTTAAAAAGGAGGAAATCCACAATCTGCTCGAATGTTCTTAGTTCAACAAAGTCTTTGAGTTGACAGCTAGTAATTAATTAACAATGAACGGTGTCTCTCAGCCCGTCACCGTGATTGACACTATCATCTTCTGAAAAGCGAAAGATTTGTTAATGTGGCAGACTACAGTCTGGGAAACGTTAAAGCTTCACAATTTCCACTGCTTTCAGCTAAATGCTTGACGTGACAGGTTAGCTCACTCAAAAAGAGGAGGTGAAGGGTACAGCAGCAACCTCTGCTGGTGGAAGCACGGATTAAATGGGGAGGTTGGTGGCCCTGCATGTGGCGGGGGCTTGGAGATTCACAATCCTTGAGGTCCCTTCCGACCCTGGCCGTTCTGTGATTCTGTGTGATTCTGTGATTCCCCTCTGAGCAGTGATTTTGCTTCAGACAGATGGGAGAAAAGGAGGATCAAGTGACCTGACTGGCTCAGAAAATCTGGGAGCTACACTTTGCTGGGGGCAGGTCAACCGCCTGGGAAGCATTAAATGTGCTTTCGTCCTGTGCTGATCGCTTTCCCGGGCCTCGGACGCAGCAGGGTGTGAGCTGAGAGGGGCTCAGGGCAGATGCTGGATGGGGGGGACCACTGTGAGAGCCCTTGCCCCCCCACGATCACTTAGCTCAGCACTGAGACTCATGCTTTACTCTGGCATGTTCATCAAATAAGTACAAAGCAGCTGTCTAAGACAGTAACTGGGAAATCATTTTTGGTTACACATATCTGATGGGTTTTTTTAATTCCTATTTTTAAGGCGCTGCCAAAAACTACGAAGTGTATTATGACTTAAAATAACTGACCTGATTAAGTTAATCAGGCAGCAGAGTTATATTCCATTCTAGTAAACAGTGAGTCCTTCTTTCTCATCTCCTCAATACTGCTTCTGTCTACCATGGATTCAGCTTCTCACCAGCCTTCCTCTCTGACTGTTGGCTCTTTCACCTTAACTCTCAACAATGGCAAACACCTATGCTGGCAAGCCACCTGTACTCAGGGCTGTCACCTGTTTAAAGCCCACCCAGCCCCAACCTCTAACATTGGCTGGCTGCTCCCCAGCTCAGGCTGCCCAGGGCCCATCCAGCCCAGCCTTGGGCACCTCCATGGATGGGACCCACAGCTTTGGGCAGCACTGCCAGGGCCTCGCCATTCTCTGAGTAAATTTCCTCCCAGCATCTAACCTACGTCTCCTCTCTTTTAGTTTTAAATCATTCCCTGTTGTCTTATCACCATCTAGTCACTTAAAAAGTTGCTTTCCCTCTTGTTTAGAAGTTCACCTCAAGTATTCAAAGGCCACAATGAGGTCTACCCAGAGCCTTCTCCAGGCTGAACAAGCCCAGCTGCGTCATCCTTTCTTCATAGGACAGATGTTCCAGCCCTCTGTTGCCTCCTCTGGATCCACTTCAACAGCCCCACATCCTCCTTGTTCTGGGGGCCCCATGCCTGATTGCAGTACTTTAGATGGGACCTCATAAGAGCAGAGCAGAAGGGGACATTCACCTCCCTCCCTACTGCCATCCCTCAGCTGATGCAACGCAGGACACCGATTGGCCTTCCAGGCTGTGGTTGCACACTGCTGGCTCATGCCCAGCTTTTCATCCACTGGGACCCCTAAGTTCTTCTCTGCAGGGCTGCTATCAAGAAGTTCTTCTCCCAGTCTGTACACATATCTGGGATTGCCTCAATCCATGCTGAATCTGACATATGCCCACTTTCCAAGCCTGTCCAGGTCTCTTTGGATGGAATCCCTTCCTTCTATTGTATCAACTGCACTGCTTATCTTGGCATGTCATTAATAAACTTTTTAATCCCACTGTCTGTGTCACTGAGCAAGTTGTTGAGGAGCACTGTTCCCAAGATAGATCCCTAGGGGCATGACCTCCCATGACCACACTCATGAATTACCTCCACCTAGAGATAGAGCCATTGACCACAACTCTCTGGATATGACCATCCAAGCGATTATTTATCCACTGAATACTCCAACATCCAAATCCATCTTTCTGCAATGCAGAACCACATCAAAGGCCTAGAAGTCAAGCTAGATGAACCAGTTTGCCTCTCCTTTGTCCACCAATCCCATCAATCCCATCAGCATAGGAAGTTCCGCACAAACATGCGCAAGAACTTCTTTACAGTGAGGTGACGGAGCACTGGAACAGGCTGCCCAGGGAGGTGGTGGAGTCTCCTTCTCTGGAGATGTTCAAGACCTGCCTGGATGCCTACCTGTGCGACCTGCTGTAGGGAACCTGCTTTGGCAGGGGGGTTGGACTCGATGATCTCTGGAGGTCCCTTCCAACCCCTACAATTCTGTGATTCTGTGATTCTGTGATTCTATCACAAAAGTCTATCAGATTGGTCTGGCATGATCTTCCCTTGGTGAAGCCATGCTGGCTGTCTTGGGTCACCTGCTCATCCCTCAAGTGCCATAACACCTCTCCACAAGGATCTGTTCCATGATATTCCCAGGCATAGAGGTGATGTTCATCAGTCTGTACTTCCCCAGGTCTTCCTTTCTATTATTCTTGAAAATAGAAGTGATGTTTCTCTTTTTCCAGTTACCAGAGACTTTGTCTGTCAGCCATCAATTTTCAAATATGATGGAGCAGGATGGCAACCAAATCACCAGTTCCTTCCGGACCCTGAGATGCATGTCACTCAGCCCACAGTCTTGTACACATTCCAGTCTTACGAGGTGATCTCTGGCTTGCTCTTCTCTTATAGTGAGAGGGATATTGCTACCCCAATCTCCATCTAGAGACATTAAAGTTGTAGGAAGCTTGACAGCCAGGGAAGCCTTTCCTTGTGGACACAAGACTTATGAACATTTCCTGTGCCTTACCCTCCCCTGTGTCTTTTTCCTCTTCCTTTCCCATCAGACATAGAAACTACTTTGCTTCTGCTAACAAATTTCTCCTCCCATTTCCTCTGTCTCTGTGCACCCAATATTAGTGTATTCCATCTCCCTGTTCAAAAGGTTCCCAGACTGTCTCTGCTTGCTTCTCTACCTGTTCATCCATTCCTTTTCAATCTCCACAACTCCATTTCACTGATTTTGTCTGTAAAATATTTTTTCTTCTTCTTTTTCACACAAGCTCTGTTCCATTCTCCTGTCATATCAACTTTCTTCTCTCTGGCCTTTCCAATGCAATCTTTCCCCAATACCATTCCCTTCCAAATGATGATACAAACACCTTTTTTTTTCCTAGCTCGTTCCCTGTGATCATGTGTTGCTGTTTTCCCCTTTTTCTTTGGGCTCCCCTTCTATTATTTATGGGTTGTTTGCTTTGAGTTTCAAGGCTGTTCATGATTTACTGACACATCCCATTTCCTCTCATCTGCTCCCAAGATGTCAGTTCTTGTCTCCAAACAGCCCTTGGCACCAAACTTCTTCATTTGCTACTTTTAAAAATCAGGACTTTATTTCCTTCCTCTCATTCTATCCCCCCACACCATGAAACACCCTAAAACCTCATTCGTTCAGTTTTTCAAAATTATCCTTTCTAATAATGTCTACAAAGAAACTGACATCAAAGGCTATTTTTTTTCCAGATCCTGTCACACAAGATACTACTTCCTTACATTACTTACACTGCTGTCTACCAGGAATGGTCAAAATCCCTAAATGGATCTCCTGGTTGCTACAGAAATGTAAGTACTAAATAACAAATAGAACTTGTAGGCAAAGTACACAAAATTCACACCACTTGCTCTTTGCAGAGAAAGCTCCAGAGAACACCCACAAATAAGTCAGCAGCCCCATGCACATGGAAGGCTTATGTGCCAATATTGATGATAGAAGATGCTCAATCTCTCTTTAATAGTTTACCAGATCAGGCACCAACCTCCTTCAGGTGTTCTCTATTTAAAAGGAGGAAGTGCAGAGAGAGAGAAGGGGGAGAGCACTACAAGACATCCCCAGTAATACATCATTTCTCTGACGGTAGAACTCAGGGAACTTTGTATTCCGTATGCTAGAAGCACCGCAAGTCAACAGATGCACAAGAGCACAGCAACATGACTTCTGCAGGACCCCTGCAAGCATAGTCTGCTTAGTTAAAGGCTTTAATTAACAACTTTGCAAAGGACAATGAGATTACAGCAATTATTCACTGCAGGCAGCCTGCTTTTTCTTCCTCCAGACTCGAGCGCTGGATTCAGCCTGCATTCCAGATAAATATTTTATTCTGTATGGGTAGAAGATTCGTTATGCAAGTGACAAAAAGAAATAATCAATTGCCATATACACAGATCCTGACGTACCTGGTTAATGTAGTTACAATATGTCACTGCAAAACACCTTGTCAGAATTTTGTAACTAAAAAAGCCATTGCAATAATAAAGGCAATGCATCTAACGGAGACGAGTACCACGTGTAAGATGATCTTCCAAAGCAAAAACCAATAGTACAAAAGCAAAGCCTTGATGACCTTACCCTACATACTTCACTACCCTTCAATGCTCTTTGGTCCAATAAAGTGCCCTTTTCTGCTCTATAATAGTGCTATTCAGATAAGTAGCACTGACCAATCTACAGGGCTGCAACACTTTTCAAAGGACAAAAAGCACTTCTTTCCCATTGAGTCAGCAGGATATCTACTTCATTGTAACAAAGAGTTTTCTGAACTGCTGAGAGATTTGTCAAAACAGAATCACAAATGATACATTAAACAGCCAGAGTGGAGAACTTATTATTAGGCATTAAAAGAGAAATCTGTAAGTTTACAAGAGTAGGACTGTGTACTCAACTTCGTAAATTCTCTGTAAATGAGAAATCAAACATGAAGGCCAAACATTTAATCTTTAGTAAATTCAGTCATTTTAATCATAGCCACTCACAATCCCACGGTCTTGCACTTCATCATACACAGCAAAGGGCAACTAGCAGGGCATGACCACGCGCCTGCTTAGGGCTCTGCAGTGTGCTGCAGGGGTTTAAATATGGCTTATCAAATCACCAGGAGGAATGTTATATTGATGAAATGCCAGCTCACTCTTTTGCAATTGAGCCCATAGCAAAGGCAGGCACTGGTCAGAGCTCAATGGTTCCAGGAGCAGCACAACACCCTTCTTCTTCCAAAGGCACAACTGCTCACAGGGCTGGAAGGCCTCATTGCTTTCCTCTGGCCCTGTGAGTCCTGGGAAGTTTGCTGCAGTTCTCCAGGAGGGCTACAACACACCCCAGTAATGCAGTATTTGAGGCCATGTTCATACATTCATTCATACTCACAGGCCAATTACCTTAATAAATCCAAATGTCCCCACCCCAGCCTACTGGTATTCAGCCACTGCATGAAAAGGGAAGGAGAGAGAAAATTCTGCTTAATGCATCAGCCTCTGTCACCTACTGTCATTTCAGTACGCGACAACATAGGACATACAATAAGCAGCACAGTCTCTCCTACATGCACTAATCTGATGACAATGCAGTGTGCCCATGGACAAAAGAGTAAGAGAACTACACATCTACGAACAGTAGCATACTTATTTAGAGTAAACATTTCACATTAGCAAAAATAACTCACTTATCTCCTTCCAAATTTGACGTAATATGAACAGAGGACTTTTTATAATTCATTTTTTTGTTGTTCTCAAAACAGGGTGTATGTTTGTAAGTAAGGATCTGAGTGTTTTGAGAGAGTGATTTGGGGAAGATTTTTGTGAAGAGAAGAAATCCAAAAGTTGATTCAAACTCTGTCCTCATACTTGCTATTCACTTAACCAGTGATGTTAAATAAACCCAAACGTCTGAAGATAGCAAGGGGTCATAAATAGTTTAGAGACAGAGGAGAAGATAAGCAACAGTAGTACTGGCACAGTTCTTTATTAGAACAATTCCTTTAATTCAGCATTAAGAAGAGGAGTTATCCTCCCTGTTTCAGAATTTCAATCTCTGTGGCTGGAACATACCCTGGGTTATTATGCACATCTATCCTGCAGGCAGTCAAACACAAGTTTTCCTCTCCTTTCCTGCTCACCTCTCACACTAACCTATGAGAATACGTGGGGCTTCTTGCTAGCATGGTATCTTCCAAAACCAACAGCTCTTCATGCATTACTGCAACCAAAGCTGATGCTGGAGGATAAAACTGAGACAGAAAAAACAGCCCTGGAACTCAAGGAGAGCTCAGTGTGAACACATACTGAATAACAGGAGCAATATATCAATATCCATTTTAATTTGTCCATTGCTACAACAGCTGAATGGTCTCTGTTGTATGTATATTTTCAGTGTTTTATGACTTCAGGAAGAACACAGATAAGAGTGCACAGAGGATTTCAACCCAGAGATTCCTCTAACAATGCATTAGGATGCAGGATTGAAAACATTTCTCTGTGAGGGGCTCCATCTGCCCTAGATGTTTACTTGCTCCAATCACATTTCCCGCAAGAAAACACTTGTTTTCTTCAGACTTTTTTTCTTATTTTAAATCTAACGTGTCTCCATAGCAGTAGAAAGTTAATCTTTAATTGATGAATGCAAAAGCTTAGACAAACCACAAATGCGCTATTCAGCATGTCAGGCTCACAAAGGAAGTTCTAGTTCTATCAGTTTCCACACCACATACAGCTGCAACACTGGCTTATATTACTAATCACTTGCAGTATTTGTGTCTTGGGTTGTAACAGATGGTGTTTGCGAAGCATGCAAAAGCTCTGAATTGCCAAATGGTACAGCAGTTGAGATAAGGAAAAAAATCCTCCAAACAAAATACCCATCCCTACTGTGGAGGCTGGAATGTGAGCAGTGTTTAAATTATTCCTACTCTCTGCAAGCACGTTACATTTACAGACTCTTAACCCCTGCAATTAAAATACTCAAAAGGCCAGTGAGGCTAAAGGCTCCAACAGAAATCACACTTCAGGTAAGATAGACAGCACTTCCCTTTTGCTAAGGGAGTACAAATAAATAAATTAGTGATTTATATATTTTTTTAAAAGGAAACATAGCTGCGAGTATCTGAAGACTTTCTGTGAAGCCAGGCTGCAGCTGTGCTGTGTGCCCAACCTCCGAGCCCCACTTGGCTCTTGCTGTCAGTGCTCAGGTACAGGCAGAACGTCCCCAAGGAGCTGGGTGATGATCCGAAAGCCAACATTACAGTCAGTGGGTTAGTCAGCAGTGCCAGCTAGCAGACCCAAAGTGTAGCAACATAAGGTAAACCACAACCCAGGACTGATACTCTGAAAGGCCACAGGGACAGGTCATCACAGAATCGCAGGGGTTAGAAGGGACATCATGAGATCGAGTCCGATTTCTGTGCTAAAGCAGGTTCCCTACAACAGGTTGCACAGGTAGACGTCCAGACAGGTCTTCAATATCTCCAGAGAAGGAGACTTCACCTCCTCCCTGGGCAGCCTGTTCCAGTGCTCCGTCACCCTTATCATAAAGAAGTTCTTCTGAACGTTAGTACAGAGCATCCTACATTCAAGTTTTAGAACATTAGTCCTTGTCCTATTGCTATACACACTGAGAGGAGCCTGGGCTCGATGATTTGCCTCCCACCTCTCTCTGTGGAGTCATTTTCATGATTCCCATTTTCATGAGGTTTTTTTTTGCTCAGAAGCTGATCTGGCTTAAAAGATACAGAACGAACCAAGGACAATATGCATCTTCATACTGGCACTTAACTTACTGACCAAGAGGTCTCTCATCAGTTTCACAAGCTTAACAAAGGAAGAAAGATGTTGGAGCCCAGGGCAGCTGCCAGCCAAGACTACAGAGGCTTGTTTTATAGGAAAGGATAGAGAAAATAAAACTGTTTTTTGTCCTATCCTTATTAGACTCATCAATCCTTGATCTTTCTAATGGCATTATCAAATAACGTGATAATACAATTATGACTATTTTTCTATTGCCTTAGTCACTAATGATAACAGCATCACACATGTATTAAGTGAGGGAAAAACCTATACCTCATAACAAAAACTGTAGATGACGCTGTCCTTTTTTGGACAAGAAAATAATCCCGCTCCAATTATTATCATTCCTTTTCAATTCCTTCTCCATTAAAAATATAAGCATGAGACAAAGTTTTTTTTTAGTTCCTTCAATTAAAAATAGAGCATATAGAGACCATTAAATATCATTGTGAATAAAGTGGGTTTTTTTGTGTTCTTCATGTTTTTTTGTTTGCTTGTTTTAAGTGAGACTTCTAGAAGATATTCTGACCACTGCTTTCTGACCAGATACCATTAGGCAGAGCTGAATCCCATTATACTAAACAAAGCTGGGTTCGCTCTGTTCTGTGTTGCTTTTAAAACAGATAGGCTCCAGATTCTCTCATTGGCTTATGTGCTTAATTTTATGATGATATCAACTCTGCCTTTGCTTTTACAGGCAGATAGTTTTGTTTAAATGATGCTAATCTGAAAGTACAATGCTAGTCTGAGGAGCCTTTACAACAGGTTTCCATGACCTTGATGTGGAGCAGCACTGACATCTATTATCAGTGATACTTGACCAGTATTTTTGATGTCCCACTATCAAATTCTAAACCACTGAAGAGAAAACAATTTACTATTAGTCTTCACTGAAGCAGCACTGATTCTGAAGAGGGTGGCTCCAAAACATCACCAATTACATCTTGTAGCTGCAGAAGACAAAGCAGAGCAGAGACAAAAGAGACGAACCTCAGTCCTGCACACAGAGGCACACAGCTTAGTGCTCTGTGCTTCTGCTGTACCACAAAACAACAAGGCAGTCAGCACAAGTGGAAGAAAAGTGGCTCAGTGTGAAAAGCCAGAGGGGATCTTGGGAATCACAGAATGGCCAGGGTCGGAAGGGACCTCAAGGATCATGAATCTCCAACCCCCCAGCCACAGGCAGGGCCACCAACCTCCACATTTCACAGCAGCCCAGGCTGCCCAGGGCCCCATCCAACCTGGCCTTGAACACCTCCAGGGATGGACGGGGCATCACAGCCTCTCTGGGCAGCTGTTCCAGCACCTCACTGCTCTCATAGTAAAGAACTTCCTCCTGACATCCAACCTCCATCTTCCCTCCCTCAACTTCAAACCATTTCCCCTTGTCCTGCTGTCATCTCCCCTTTCAAAGAGTTGATTCCCCTCCTGTTTGCAGGCTCCCTTTAGGTACTGCAGGATGCAATGAGGTCACCCCGCAGCCTTCTTTTCTCCATGCTGAACAAGCCCACCTTCCTCAACCTGTCTTTGTAGGGGAGGTGCTCCAGTCCCCTGATCATCTCTGTGGCCTCCTCTGGACCCTCTCCAACAACTCCCTGTCTTTCTGGTACTGGGGGCTCCAGACCTGGACACAGTGCTGCAGATGGGACCTCACAAGAGCAGCATAGAGAGGCACAATCACCTCCCTGTCCCTGCTGGCCACCCCTCTGCTGACGGAGCCCAGGATCCCACTTGCTTCCCGAGCTGCAATGCACACTGCTGGCTCATGTTCAGTTTTTCATCCATCAGGACCCCCAGGTCCTTCTCTGCAGGGCTGCTCTCAAGGAGCTCCTTCCAGTCTGTATGGATGCCTGGGATTCCTGTGGCCCAAGTGCCAAACCTTGCACTGTGCTGTGCTGAACCTCATCAGGTTCACCCAGGCCCACCTTTCAAGCCTGCTGAGGTCCCTCTGAATGGCTTCCCTTCCTTCCTCTGTGACAACTGCACCGCTCAGCTTGGTGTCGGCAGCAGACTTGCTGAGGGTGCACTCAATTCCATCATCAACGTCACTGATGAAGATGGTACAGAGCACTGATCCCAAGACAGAGCCCTGGGGGACGCTGGTCATTACTGGTCTCCACCTGGACACAGAGCCATAGATCACCACCCTGTCTGCAGCTTTTCAACCAATTCCTTATCCATCAGGTGGTCCACCTGTCAAATCCACATCCCTCCAATTTGGAGATAAGGATGTGGTGGGGGACCGTGTGAAAGACCTTGCTCAAGACCAGGTAAATGACATCGGCTGCCTTCTCTTTGTCCACCATCACTCCATCATAGAAGACCACCAGATTGGTTGGGAAACCCAGCACCCACTCCGATACGTACTGGAGGCCTAATGGATATCCTACAAAAGGTCACCTCTCCCCTTCCTTAGGTCTTTTATTTACCTTACTATAGAATGACAGCACAGGTCAACAGCACAATTTGGTTTTTGAACCTCCACCAGTAGCACAGCCTCTTACAAGGATGTACTTGTTTTGTTCCTTGCCCAACACAGCTGTGGGCATTAAAATCCAAGGAACTACTGGCAAACCCACATGCGGGCGCACATGCTACTGCTGACTACTGTAGTGCTCCTCATCGGCTTCAACGCTTTCATCTAATTGGTGACTCTTATCTAGCTCCTTCCTGATTTGTTTCATTCCACAATAATCAAAGTACTTGAGCGGTTGAAGAGGCAACACTTTTGTCAGCTGTGTTCCATACTGTTACCATTCACAGTGGAGTGAGCACATCAAATTTGGGTTGAAGATCTCTGTACTTGTGGTACTTGTGGAGCTGAGTAACCTTCTGCCATAGAAATATAGCAGATATCAAACCTGAGGTTGCTGGCCTTCAAAGCAGAAGGTCTGAACTAGAGGCCTCCCACATGTCAGATGTCCTGCAGGATGGCCTCTTATGAACAGAATCATCGAATCATTCAGGTTGGAAAAGACTTAAAAGATCATCGAGTAGAACCATGAAATAGTAACAACTGGAGATGTAAAAATCACACGCTACAGTAACACAAGCCACATTCATTTTCAGCATTTTTAGGTAAGATCCTGGGACCACTTGACTTTTATTAGTAGTTAAAGAAGGAAACTGGTTTCTCAAATGAGCAATCAGTCTTACTAAAGTACATGAGTGTAAACTGAATCAAGCTTCAGAAGCTTACTTTATATTTTATGTAAAAATAGGAAAAATAATACACGGAATAGAGCCATTAAAATGCATGTGCATTTGCGTGCAAGTTCTCTTTCTTCTCTTCCTTTTCTTCCCAGCTTGATAACTGTATTGTTAATAAGAATAAAATATCAGCCTTTACTTGTACACGTACCCAAGATCTTGTAAGTCATTACAACGTGTTTTTGAGATTTGCCACTTCACTGCTCTATAAAAAGCTTCCTGAAAAAGTATTAACAGATGGCCTCTTACTCTCCGAGACTGTTTGCAATACACCAGATGGCAACCTGAAAGAGAAAATCCAACTTACATTTTCAAAACTGAAGGAAATGTGACAATATCCTCACAATAAATATACAGCATGAAGGTAGCAATAAATGATCTGTTTGAAGCAAACTGCCTTTCTTTATTTAAGCAGTGAATCTAGCCCTCATTTTATAACATATTGCAGCATGTTTCATATCCAATGCTGGAAGTAATTTCTGACGCAAGCTGAAAGTTTGGTTTAAATGAGCAACAGGTTTATGAGAGGCAAGGTTATTTGAAAGAGCAAAAAGAATGGGCCAATAGCCTCAGGGGTTAAGATTTCATATACTCAATCTCTGGTGTCTGGTTTGTGTCTAAGAGCTAATCAGTAGGTTGCCTCATTTTTGCTATTAATATTAGAAGTATTAAACCCAACTTGCCAGTCAGAGTTTGGTCAGGGGAAAGTAATAACTGTTCCAGATATTTACTGCTTCTTAGCATTCTGATTCACCTGCTAGAGAGCAGCTTAGCTCTCCTCAAGAGACCTGGAGAGCTCTGCTAAATACAATCAGCTGCTTGCTGTGCTCCTGGCTGTTCTTTGGGATTGCAACTACCAGTTAGATTGATCATATTATCCTTCAGATAAAGTGAATAACCCTTGCTTCTCAAAGAAGTCCCACTGAAATACAGGGCCACTGATGGGGTTAGAGATGTTTTCCAGCACACATTAGGAAACAGAAGAACAGACCTTTGTACTTGTACAGTGTTACAGCCGTGGGCCTTCTTCTTTGGTAAAGCTTTGATGAGTCACTGCAATTTCATAGCATCCATTTAAGTTATGATCCTGTGCCTAGTTTTAAAGCCCCAAGGGATTCTGGACAGATGAAAGAAATTCTATAGGCAAGGACAAGTAACTTTCCAACATCTCGACACTGTGGGTCAGTAACTGTACTTAGCAAGTTCACCTTTCATGTGAGAATGCACCTGGAAAGCCCATCGATTTCCTCCTCCAGAGCTCCTCTGAACTCAGAGACAGGCAGTGGGCATATAAATGCCTACACCTGCTTTCCCAGGAATACAGTTACCTATTGTGCCCCAGGTTTTAAGCAGAACTCCTCACTGAAGTCAATATGCCATAAGTACAACATTCCTGTAAGATTATCATAAAATTACAGACCGGATAGCTCTCCTGCCATAGCCTGTGAAAGTAAACTATTTCTATAAAGCTGGTATTTATTATTAATAACATAAAATATTTATAAATATAGCAGATGTACAAGAATTGTCACAAGCAGAGTTTTTCTCTTTACTTTCTCACTGGCAGCAACCCCATTTACACAAGCTACAAACAGTAACAAAAATAACTGTATGGAGATAAGGCAATAATGGGACTATTGCTGGGCTTTCTGTGTAACCATGCCACCATGCAGCTGTAAGACCTTCTTTCTTAGCCCAGGACAGTAGGCTGCATAAACCACTGAGAGTTTTGGGGAAGAGGCATGAAATTGGCAAAGTTCCGGACTTTCAAAGTCAACTCTAACATGCCCATGATTTCACCTGGAGCTGGAGCAGCTTTTCTCCTAAATAAACACTGTATTAGTTGCCACCTTATATTTTACAACTTCATTGTTTTTCCACTGGACTTCATTGTTTTCTCACTTTCTCCATCGTGCTAAATTCTACACTGTGCAAGAATTAATCTTCAGAAGAACACAGGATAAAATAGCATCTCAATATTACTATTATTATTGTTTTTTGTTGCACTTTTCCTGGTGGCTTTTTCTTAATTTTTGTCAAAAGAAAACCAACCATATGATGCTCGAGTGGCAGTATTTAAGCAGTTTCTTCGTATGTGACAAGAAAGCCAGTGCCTTAGGAACTGGAGCTTGCCTAGTTTGTGAAGTGAATGTACCAGACTCCCTTGGCTTTATTATTCAGAAAGCTGTTAGTGCTTTGAGCTTACCTCCCCCAGTTGTCACCTAACATTCACCATCTTCTGGAATCAGGCCAGACTGCCATCCCCTCCCCCTGCAACAACATATAATGTGTACTCCCTAATCACACTACTGCCTCTCTCTGCTTACAAAACCACTTGAAAAGTTCAGACACGTTGCTAGGAAAAGGACCAGTAATTGCATTACTTTCATCCATCTTTGTGTAGGTGCTAGGTTTGCAAGACTAAAGCCATCATAGGTCACACGCTGCTTACTCTGACACTCCTCTAACTCCCTGGAGAACGAGATCAGTAGAAAGAAAAGACAAACTTTTGTTAGTTTTGCAAGTTGAAACAGCTCTCATCAGAAGGGCGAGGGCAGAGCCTGGCAGCTGAACAGCAGCAGAAAGGTGGGACCATTCCAGTTCCTGGCAGTCAGATTGGCCATTAAAAAACCTCGCCCTTACAATGGCTTGCACAACTAAGCCTTACCCAGTTAGGGTCTGTTGACCCAACTGAGAACTGGAAATTTGAAACACTGAACTTGTAGTAAGGAATCCACACGGCACCACTTAAACCAGATATTATCTTTGTCCTTTGAGTGAAGCAAATCCAAGCTAATCCCAGTGGCCTTCATGGAGTCATACCAGCACACGACCTGATTTACTTTAATAAAGAGGTTAAAATATTACATTTCCTTCTACCCTAGTCATTCAGTCATCAAATGCAACAAAGTCCTATTTAACCCACAGGCCTGAGTTTCCTTTTGCAAGTTGACTGAATGACAGATAGTGGATGGTGATGGCCTGTCAGCATTTCCTTTAGGAACTGGCAGTTTGCCTTATGTGCAAGCTCAAAAACAGAGATACCAGACCTACGAGCTGTCTGCAGTGGGCTTATAAAAACAGTCACTGACTGCCTCCTAGGAACTTCCCTTGGACAGATAGCAACCAACCTGCATTGAGAAAGCATAAATAAGTCTCTGTACTTTGTTTTATTCTTTCTTATGCTTCTTCTGCTTGGGATTGGGAAGAAGGAGAAAAAAAAACCACAGCCAAACTGCAAAATTGATCTAAAATTATCTCTTTTACTCAGTTCTGAGCCAGGCTCACACAAATCCTGTGCTGGACACTACAACCACCTTTACTTCTGCTTCAAAAAGGTTTCAGACTGCAATAGGATAGGAAATAGGATAGGAATCTCTCAGTCCGATATTACTCATTAGTATTACACCATTCATTATAATTGTTCATGTTTCACATTTCAAAAGTACCAAATCTGGTCCCACTCTCACTCCTTGTTGCATAAATCCCAAAGTAGCCTCTGAGTGTAAAACCAGTAGGAGGAAAGGAAGCAGCCCTAGCGTAAGACCACTGATGTGCCTTGTCCCAGGTTTCCTCACACAGAAAAACACCAACTTAGCTGAGACAAGAATGCTGGGAAACAGCAGTTTCTCCCTCATAAAGAATTAGTGTGCAGCTCTTAAGAGTGCAGCATTCAAATAAGAATCAGCATTTTAGCTGGAGACAAATGCGCTAATCATGGCCATGAACACAGCTGAACTAAAAGTCTCAGCAAAACCACTCAGTAATGGCATTAGTCATGATAAAGGAACTGAGTATTTTCAGGATAGGATACACTCAAAGAATACAAACAGAATCTTTTGTGCTTTCTTGTATGGAGAGATGATTCAGAGTGTATATTTGAACAACTTGCTCCTAAAATAACAGGGCAATTCAAGATATCCGTTCAAGGAATGCGTCTGGAGAAGAAAGCCATTCCATAAATTGTTCTCTAATTGTTTGGATGATCAGTTCCTCTGTCACTGAGCAAGAACAGTCCAGCAGGAAACAAACAAATAAAGAAAGAAATACAGGAACAGTAAGAATTATAAAAATAAATTGAAAAATAGATACCTGTTTATTATTTTTTATTTTACCTCTGAGCATCCCTAAACCTTTTTTATATTAAAACTTGACTACTCCATACTCCCTGAAGCTGTAGGGATGTGGGAATCAGAACTTGGTGTCTGTTTAAAAAACAAATAACTTTTAACCTCCTCTGCCTCACGCAGATCTTGTCTTCCAAGCAAATTGCTCAGCACTGTGAGAAGAAGCCACCAATGCAACTGAAGGCACTGTAGACACTGAGGCAGCAGTAAAGCATCTCTGAAAACCACTGTGTGTTTTTAAGTGCATGCTTTATGGAAACTTATCCTCATATAAAAACAAACCATATCAAAAGGATAATGATTTTTTCTTGTTTAAAACTTGGAAGCACTACTTTCAGTGCTTCTAATAACGTAAAATGAAAAGATGATAGAAGCATTCCGCTACTCTGGCTGACATATCTCAGCAGTGTACAGCTGACGATGATTAACTACATCAGAATTCTTTATTCCAAGCGTAAAGCGAAACATGTCTTGCAGTAGCTGAGGCACCACAGCTCACGGTTTTGTCTCACATGTTACCCGATGTGTTGCTGACCTCTAGTTGGGGAGATCTGGAAATACAGGCTCTGGCCTCTCCCACATAAGCAGACAACATCTGAAGCACTAATACAAAATCCAAACAAAGAAGCAGAAGGCTGAAAGACTTTTGCCTCCTCTCAGCTGTGGTCATGAGACAAAGCCTGAAGGCGCAATGCAAAGCATAGACAAGCAGATGGAGAGTTTGTAATAGATTGGTGGGAGAGATTTAGTGTAGGAACACAACACATTTTTGCTTCCAAGATTTGAATTCTAATGTCTCCTGACTAATTTAAATGAAGTGAGGGATTACTGATCTGCAACAATGAACAGGAAAAAACGTTGAGAAATCCAGACCTAATATTTTAAACTAATAAATGAGAAAGAGAGGGAGGGGAGCAGGAGGAGGGAGCTTTGTTAGGTTTGCGGCACACTGTCACGGAATGGCTTAGCTTGGAAGGGTCCTCCAAGATCATCTCATCCACCCCTCTGCCATGGATGGGCATGGCTGCCAGCCACCAGATCGGGCTGCCCCGGCCCCATCCAGCCTGGCCCTGAATGCCTCCAAAGATGCCTCCCTGCCCTCCCAACCATTTTATGACTTTTGAAGATCCCAAAACCACAAAGATCCACATGTAAACAACTGACCCAAAAACATGGCGAGCCTGCGTTTTTCCATCAGAAAATAAATTTTGTAAGACTCAGGCTGCCAAAACTTCAAACTCAGAAATTTTACTTCTGAAATCTTCAAACCCAGACTTCAAACTAAATGGCAGAATAGCACGACAGCTTGGCATTCCAGCAACACCTGCATCGAAACTTACTACAGAACATACACATGACATTGATGTACACAACATACTCAGGCATTTTCACTGAGTATTGTCTTGGAAAAGAATAAATGCAGATAAGAGCAACACTTTCTGAAACTAATCACCTTTAAGAGAGGAGGGTTTGAAAATTCTTAAAATATGAAGACCCATTTGAAGTAAGCCTATCACAGTTTCCTGTCCACAGTGCCATACCTCCAAAATAAACAGCTTTAATCTGTGCTAATCTTATTTCACCAAAAAGAAGGTAAAGCTGGCAACAGGAAAAAGATTAATCAAGTTCAATAAGCCAATCTATTTGTTTTTAACACCTCTGACCTTGATTTTGCTTAGCAAAACAAGCTATCTGAATTCTCCAGTGGAGGAGATAAAGGAAAAAGATGAGTATTCCACAGCTGCATGTTACAAGGGCTCCCTGAGTAATGGATCACATCCTTCTTGCTGTGAGAGATTCAAGAGGGCTCCAGTAAAAAGAATCATTTCATCCAGCACAAGATCAAGCTCACTTTGAAAACAGGAAAACGTGGGGAGTATTAGAATAGGCTGCAGGTTCAGTCAAGGATAGATATTATACACTTCACACCTGCCAAGGTTTGTCTTCTAGGAATTATATCCTAATTCTTTTACTAGGGAACTATTTCAGAACAGCCTCTGTTCTTGAAAGCTGCAACAGCAGACACAGAAATCAAAATAAACTTTTTCCAGCCGTGTGATTAATACTTGCCCTTGCGTTAGGGAACTTGTTGAAAGGGCAAGCACTGCTTAACATTCACTGCAGCTCTCGGGTCAGGAGAACATTTTCTGTGACTCTGCAGGGATTGTGCAGCCTGGCTTCTCAGGAGGGAGGGGTGGTAGGAGTGCTTCCAGGCAGCAGGATCAGGCAGGAACAGAGCAGGGCTGGGGAGTGTTGTGTTGGATGGAAAATGTAAGAAAAAAACACAGCTCGGTTTTTTGAGAAAAATGATTATTGGGTTTTTCAGTTGGGCACCTGTTCTTCATAGTAGTGTGTCCTCTATTAGGACTACCTCATGTTATTTGTAAACCACCTTCAGAGAGCTTTGGAAAAGCGTGAACTGCCTTGGGTTAAAAGCACTGGGATATGGAATTCAATGTCCTTTCATTGCAGCTCATCTGACCTCGAGTGTAAAAGTGTTAGCTCTGCAGGCTGGAGTCCTCGGTCTGTAAAATAGGAATAATCTCTGACTGCCCCTCTCTGCTTATTCGGGCTGAGAGCTGGGCTTATCACTGCTCTTGAGCACTGAAAACAGAACAGGCATAAATCTTCAACACTACTAATGATAATTGTTTAATGGTGCCAGATAAGAAGCTGCACTTACTGGGATTTCCCATTACTTTCTTAGTGACAATAGTTTGATATTTCTTTGGAAGATAAGGCTCTTATTTAAAAAAAAAAAATAATCTGTTTTAGAAACTAGAACTAACATTAGTGATGTTGAGTCATTTCATTTCGACAGAATTGAACAATTCTGGTCAAGATCTTTTGCTTTGATTTCATTATTTTGACAAACTAATTGCATTCTCATTCGTTGTAATTCTGTAGTGTGTCAAAATTATACAGTGAGAAAACTCAAAATGATGAAACTGAAGGCCCCTCATTTTACCAAAACATAAGTTTCAATAAACCGCCAGCAAAACAGTTTTTCTACGTTGAAGTCTGATTTAACCCAAAAAATGTTTTCCTGACAGAAAACATGCAGTCTGATGATACTCAGAGAGCTCTTATAATTTCTTCAGATGATGCATAGGCAAGGCTTTGCTCAGAAGACTTGCAGCTGAACTTCAGCAGTGCTCTGCAGTCCAAGACAACCCTTAAGCATGGCTCCAGCTCCCTTGGAAGAGGAACCCGCTCCAGAACTCCGCTCAATATTGAAGCTGGCCATGGAGCACACTGAAACTAACAGGAATACATGGTCTACTGGAAGCTGCTCATCAGTGGCGCTGTAAGGAGTAAGCTGGGCAACTTCAGCAGAATGTACAACGTACTAGAAATTGCAGATTCTGCTAGGGCTGTACCAGGGCAAAAAAAAAGAGCGAGAGATCAGAATACGTGGAAAATACCAATGGACTACACTCAGTACAAAAATCAGAAAACGCTGTCCAGAGGTAGGTCTTCTTTGAGCTTCTCTGTAAAGCAGTTTTGAATTTGCATAGTTAATCACAAGTTGTACAAATCTGACAGATATTATACTTAAAATACAAAAATAAATTACGTCAGAAAGAAGATCTGAGTACCTAGCAGTACCTAATTAATTCTGCTATTAAACCAGACAGATACAACATTTCTCTTTTGAATCCTGCTCTTTTCTAGATTTCTGTTCTATTTTCTTGCTGGATTCTAATCCTTCAGACCATTCATATTTAATTTCACTATTCCTTATATCTTCCTGTTTTTTTCCTCTCTGCTGCTTCAGTTCAGCTGTTATCCCCACTCCATATCCAAATGCACATACAGAAATATCACGCTCTGTCAGTTCCTCTTGCTTACTCAAAGCTCCATTATAGCACATACCTGGACTTTCACACACTGCTGCCCAGCACTGAGTCAGGTGTTAATGAAAGGGCAAACAGCCCTTTGCTGCTTCATATGGTGGATCTCGATGCTGATAGTCAAACTCCTTTCAGAAGCAGATCTGCCACAGGCTTCAAAAAGGAGATCTGCACATGTGGGCAGAGGAGAATATTGGAGTCAAGATCTACCCATGCAGATCTAAAGATAATTTTCATTAGCTAGGAAGCCAGTCAGACGTTTAAAAGTTGACACAGACAATTCAACTTGGTTGGGAATTTTCAACGTGAACAGCAAGGTGGTCTGCAGCCTAGAAAACTGTAACTGTCAGAAAGCCTAGCTACCAAGAGGGCTGTTTCATTCTTTACATTGTGTTTCACATTTAAAAGCTCAATGCCCATTAGACAGAAATATCCATATTCACCTAAGGATCTCAGTTGCCACCACTAGGCACTTCCCAAATTTAGTCTGAAACTGACTAACCTGAAGAGATGAAACATAAGCTGCAGTGCCCTATAAAACCTGGATCTCGATCATGATACTACAGCCATTTGCCAATGGTGACTTTGCTCCCCATCAGAGAAAATGCACGTTAACATTAGGAATTAAGAAATATCCTGATTAGAGGCATCATGTCTTCATCCCTTCTGCCATGCTGTGGAACACTCATTCCAGCAGGGGACTCCACTTGACCAGCAGAAGGTAGTAGCAAGTCGTTAATATATAATTAACATACAACAACAATTAATTACTCAGCATCTGACCAATAACCATGACATTCAGCTGCTTTTGCCTGCCTCACAACACAGAAACATTTGCAACTCCCACAGACAGCTATTAATTCAAACATACCCTACTTCCCCCAGCAAGTGCAGAACACAGGCCAAAGGGAGCATTCCAATCTGTTGCACAGTGCAGTATGAAGCAACATTTCCATACACCCCAGCATGCACAGCATGCTGGAAATTAGACCCAAACCCTACCTCTGCAGACAGCAAGTCGTCAACATTCTACTCGAATATTACAAAATACACCCAAGTACACAGTCATCTTAATTTTTAAATGATTCCTGTTAGTTTGTATGTCGTGACTTTAGAATGCTGTACAGCTATACTCTAGAAACTTCAGAGTTATGACTGACTGAGCTATGGCTGGTTAAGGAGTGTTTTCAAATGCATCGCTTAATTGCTCCCTGTACATTAACTTATTAACAGAGGCCTGTTTATTGACTCTGCTTTGTGCCAAGTGCTTACAACAGCTACTCTAGGGTCCCCAGTGGAATCTCTCTATACACATACCGCAGGTAACAATTCCTGCTGATGCAGCATCATGCTGTTCTTCCAGCTGTTCTGGTGCCAGCCAGAGAAATAGGGTCAGCATTGGTATCTTATTTGTTTCCTGATGCTTGACTTGCATCCTCCTTCCCTCTAGAGAGAGCATTGTTCACAAAAGCACTTTATTTTTATTGCTCCTGTTAAGCTCTTTTGCTCTTCAGCAGAGGCTGCTCAGCCTAGCAAAACCCAGAGCGCAGGCTCTCCAGTGGAAGCAGTGTTTTGGTTTGAGAAACGTCTCCTGCCTTTGCTTCTGCTGCTGTCGCACTTCTCACAAAAAATTCCACAACAAATCCAACTCACACAACGCTTCTGAGAGCAGAGATCTTTCACTGTGTGCCTCACTCATGTCCTAAAAAAGCATTAAGCCTCAAACAGCAGCAGGCAGAAGGAAATTGCTTGCTAGGTGGACTGCAGTCCTGCTCATTGACTTGTGCAATTATTCAAGAACGTCCTTGCTCTGAGCATGTGGATATGTGTCTTGATTCACTAGCTGTCAGATACAATTCTGTTTCACGTCCCCTAAAAACATTACCAGATTTTGATTAAGGAAGGTCAAGGATGGCTTTTCCCTTCCAATATTGAGACTTGAGGGGAAAAAAAAAAAGAAAAAAGAAAAAAAAGTACTCATCACCTTTTATCTCCACTTGAAAAATATCAAATTGCCTGAAATGACAGAAGCCATAGATAGCAGTACGTACAAGAACGTTGCTATGCAAATAGGTTCCCAAAACTACAGCATGTAGGTTAAATCCCCTAAGAAGTATTTTTACAGAAGAACAAAGCGATGCTCAGGCAGCATCTAAGACAATATCGTTTGCCAGAGCAATTTTAAATGTGTATTGTTACTGACCTAGCATATTGGAGACTTAAATTAATCCTTAATGCTTCAATACATTAAAAAAAAAAAAAAAGAAACAAAACAAAACCAAAAAAAAAACCCCAACTTTCCAACTTCCCCAGTATTTGATTTGCCTTTGAAGGTAAGAATATCAAGAGACATAATCAGCTCTAGCTGCAGACTCCAAATCTTCGCCTGGCACCACTGTCAATAAAACACATCCTCAGCCAGTGTGAAATTGGTATAGCTACACTGGATCTGCTACATGCAGCTGCAGTATTTCACACCAACTGAGGATCGAAGTATACATGTATAAGTGAAGGAAGCATACGTTCTCATCTGGATTAATAACACTGCAGAACACAGAGCATCTCAAGCTGAGTAAAACAAATGACAAGTTCATAAGAAATATATTCTTCTAATTGAGTTTAGGGCACTAAATAACTGCTGTCTTCTAACAGAGAATCAGATTCATGGAGAGTATCTCTACATTAATTAGGAGCAAGACTGTCACATGGATTTTAATGAAATAAAGTTATGTCTGTGGCTTCTCTAGGATATTGAAGTCAATTTATCTGAGGAAGACACATAACAGCTGGCTTTTTCTTTTCATAGGAATTGGAAGAACAGTACACTGAAGAAGGTAAGCAGGAGTTAGCATTCAGAACAAGGTCTTATCTGCTAAGGCACAGATTTTGATATTCTGAAAGCCTCAATCACCAAGATGGAATTATAGAAATCCAGCAGGCTGATAGAACAAGTCATACTGCCATCATGCTAGAGCAGTGCTCATGGCAGTGAGCATGATGCATAGCCAGGACTTAGATAATACAGAATGCAGCCAAAACATTTTTCAGCTATGAGCTCCCAATCATGCTGGCCTCAAATCATCTGGCCACACAGAAATATACTTGCCAGCATCGTATTAGACAACTACTGCTTCCCGTCTTGTGCTGCTAAACGCAAGAGAACTTCAATCTAAATGAAAGGTTTTTAGCTGTCTTAGTCCAGTACAACACCAAGTCAGGAGGGAGTGTTGATCTGCCTGAGGGGAGAAAGGCAATACAGAGGGACCTGGACAGACTGGATCGATGGACCAAGGTAAACTGTATGAGTTTCAATAGGGCCAAGTGTCGGGCCCTGCATTTTGGTCACAACAACCCCAGGCAACCCTACAGGCTTGAGGAGGAATGGCTGGAAAGCTGCCTGATGGAAAGGGACCTTGGTGTGTTGATGTGCAGTCGGCTGAAGATGAGCCAGCAGTGTGCCCAGGTGGCCAAGAAGGCCAATGGCAGCCTGGCTTGGATCAGGAATGCTGTGGTGAGCAGGACCAGGGAAGTCATCCTGCCCTGAACTCAGCACTGGTGAGGCCTCACCTCCAGTGCTGTGCTCAGTTTTGGGCACCTCAGTACAGAAAGGAATGGAGGTGCTGGAGCAGGTCCAAAGAAGGGCAGCAAGGCTGGGGAAGGGCCTGGAGGATGTGTCCTGTGAGGAGAGACTGAAGGAACTGGGGCTGTTCAGCCTGGGGAAGAGGAGGCTGAGGGCAGACCTGATTGCTCTCCTCCAATATCTGAAAGGTGCTTACAGGAGAGCGGGTTGGTCTCTTCTCACTGGTGACAGGATGAGGGGAAATGGCCTCAAGTTGTGCCACAGTAAGTTTAGATTGGAGATCAGGACAAAGTTCTTTACAGAAAGGGTTGTTAAGCACTGCAGTGGGCTGCCCAGGGAGGTGGTTGAGTCACCATCCCTGGATGCGTTTAAAATCCATTTGGATGGGGTGCTCATGGACATGATTTAGCAGAAGGTTGTTAGAGTTAAGGTAGTGTGGTTAGGCCGTAGTTGGACTTGATGATCTTTAAGGTCTTTTCCAACCTGAGTGATTCTATGATTCTAAATAAACTGCCAAACCCCACTTAGCATTTCAGAAAACAAATATCCAAGTACCTATCACTGAAGATAAGAAGTGACAGGACACGACAACTCACAAGTGTGCCAAGCTGTTCAACAAATAGACACCAGCAAGCTACAACAGCTAACGGTTTCCAACGGTGGGACCTCACTGGACTGATCCTCACTAAAAACCACAGGAGAGTACCGTGGTGTTACATTAACCCCTCAATCTTGTTTAGCATTTTAGTAATGAAACCATTCACATACACTATGAAAATTCAGACCCTCTCCCATAGGTTAAGAAGGAGTATCTCCTTGTCAGAATAAATGTTTAACATTTTTCAATGAAACACGTAAGATTTCCCTTGAAGTTCTACTCAGTTGTACTCCAGGCTGATGACACCCCAGTTCCTCACTGGTACCAAATGTCCCCTTGATTACTCTAACTCAGGGTGAAGTGGATTGGATAGGACCTGTTCACTACTACATTGCATAGCCCTTCAAGTAGAAAAGTTCCTCTTTTTTCACATTCCACAGCAGCTGCAGCACAAGTGACCAATGTTTCTTCAGTCACTACTACACTGAAGATCACAAAGTTGTTTCACAGTATGGGTCTGCATGTGATCTTCCCAAAAGTGTTTTAAAACAAGCATACAACACAACTGCAGAAGTAATTTCACTGACTAGCATAGTTTAGTAAGAGTTGTAACATGAGAAAAGCATTAGCTGGTGCTTTTTTTACAAATAGGATTTTAATTTAGTCCATGTGCTTTCTGCACAACAGAAGGGTGTCACAGCAAAAAAAGCAAGTGCTCCACACAAAGCTCCTGATGCCTAATGCTTCAGGAAGTCAACAATTTTTTTTAAAAGACGACCATGCAAGGTATTGTTATAGATGTTATTATCCTGGTTTGGATCAGTCGCCATCATATACAACTCTCCTGCATGGACATCCTCAAAGTCAGCACTAAAGTTCTCAGGATTGAACCGAACCCACACGGTGTATCTGTAGCCAACTGTACGCATGGAATAGCCCATGATTCTGATGTCTTTTAGCTTCGGCTTGTCAGAGTCCCACTGTGGAGTGTCTGCAGGCCGGGGATATTGGCTGAAAGCAACAGGTTCTTCACTGTAACACCTCTTAGTATCATTACAAACATCCTCCTTCTGTACCGTCTGTTCAGAGGACTTAAAATACCGGACAATGCTTGCCCCCTCAGTGCACAGTGCAACACGAAATGAAGTCTGTGGGCACGCAGGAGGAACCTGCAGGCCAGCAAGTTCAGCAAGCGTTGAAAAGAGGGAGACAAGCTCCACCATTTTTTCGCTTCGTCCTGGAAGAAACACCGAAAAACATATTACTGAACATGATGACTTGACATTGGTGCATATTTGAAACTTACATAATTAAATTGGTATTTTATTGCAAGTGCTCTGTACTAGGTTTGTGGAGTAACAATCAAGGTGTGGCAGTCTGCTCTGAGGATGCTAGGCTGTACGTATTTTAACAAGAAGAAATTTTTGCACTTACAGTTCTCAAATGTGCAAACTCTTCAAGACAACGATACTCATTACTTTGAGAAAAAAAATTCGGAAACACAAAGCAAATTCCAGTGTCAACTGTTTAATGCGTCTGCCTTTATCAAAACAGTTCCTAATGTCACAGTGCTACACAGAGAACTCTTAGTTATTACTGTTTCAAAGCAGCTGCCACTACAAAAGGGAGGTTGAGCATTGTTTCCACAGTATTCTTATGTAGTGCAGATGCCTAAATTACCTGCTGGATTAATGCAGGCATCTACTGCAAAGGTGTAGCTAACCATAGTAAAAGTCTGTGTCCAAACACGGAACATTCCCTTCATCACTTTGTTCCCTATTAGTACAGAAGCACGCTCAATAACACAGAAGCTGCTCATATTGGAAGCACCATTGTATCACCCCTTGTTTTTTAAATATATTCAGTGCAAACAAACAAAGCCAAAAATTTACCTTGCGGAACCAAGCCTAAAATATGGCTAAAGGGATCAAGGTAGGGGAAGACTCTCCCTCCTCGACTAGCAGAGGAAGTCGTCATTCCTGGTACATAAAACATCAGCGGCACTCGGGTAGCAACATCAAAATTGCTGTATTTTGCCCATTCACCATGCTCTCCCAGGGACCATCCTAGACGACAGAGTGTAATTCAGAGCAGATACAGACTTGTAATCTAGAAGTCATTTCTTTTTCACTGTAAAGTGACTTTGGCAGTTGAGGCCATTAGTCTTACCAAGGTCATATTAAAATGCACATAACCTATCTATGTTTAAACATAACAAGATTTTTCTAATACGAAAACTATTTCCACAGCCATGTAAATCTTGCAACTTGATATTCTCATATCAAGGAAACAATTACACCTGTCTCTATTTCCATTACCTTAGATTAGAATTAGGAAATCAGTATTAAAAGAGAATGAAAGAGGAGCTGGGGTTAGTCATCGCACCTGCAGGGATCTCCACACTGTGTCCACAAAGCACTAGTTTCAGCTTTGTGCAGCTGTCAGCTCTCCAATACCAGTTACACTGTAACTGAATATCCCTTGGAGCCAATACTGCTATCTAAACCAGACTGCCACAGCAGGATGCTACCCTGAAGGAAGCAATAGAGGTAAAATCTCTTTAGCTTTCCTCATCCTCCTGGAAGAGATACCAACATGACTTCCTTTCATGGCAGACTGATTGTTAACTTCACTATTTCCAAAATTTTTTGTCTCGCTTTGCTGCTGTGGCATGGAAACACCACAAACACCACTTGTTTACAGTTAACCACAGCAAGAGAAACAGGAAAAAAAAAAAAAAGAAAGAAAAATAAAGAAATGAAAGAAGGAAATTCGGTCTACAGACTGAGTGGCAGATTGGCAAGTCAGGAGCTACATCTAGAGCTACTTTTGTACATGAAGTGTTAATTCTATTACTCTGCAATTCACAAGGGCTTTTTTTACACAGACATGCTCACAAACCCAAAACAACCAAATTAACCAAACACGTGACTTTAAATTAATTAAATTGGCAATTAAGAGGACCACAGGAAGATTATCTTAATGAATGTTAGAATACTGAAGCAATTACAAGCTTGAGGTATTTTTCCCATAATCCAAAGACCCCAAATATGAGGGGGGAAAACAAATTGTTATCAGTTTAGATGCTGCTAGCAGCAATGACATACAAAAAAAAGAAAATAACCCAACATTTTAGTGGTTAATGAGAAAGCTTGTTGCCCGCTATAGCAGATGCCCTTTACAAATTGCAAAGAGGGCAACATGGTGGCAATCCTTTAGCAGCAATCCTCCCAGCAGAAGTCACTCCCTGGGGCAGGAAGTGGGAATGTAGTAAGCTCAGCCCAGTGTTCTGGCAGACAGCCTCATCACCCACTCGTCTTTATTACTCAGAGCCAACCCTCAGCCTGATGAAAGACACAGAGATGCCTGCAGAGGAACAGAGCCACAGTCACAGAACTCCGTGTCGGTCCATGAAGCAGGGACAGACCAGCCAGATATACAAGGTACAGCAGCTCTGCTATGCGTTATAAAAACACACGCCTAATTAATATGCCTAATTAATATTAATATAATAAATATTAATAATTAATATTTATATGAGTTGCACAATTAAGAATTTAGTAGCAGTGAGCTGGAGGAAGATTGAGATGCTTACCATGATCAGCAGTAAAAACTACTATCGTGCTATTTGAGAGTCCTACATCATCTAAAGCATTCAAGAGCAGGCCGACCTGCATATCCAGGTAAGAAACTGCTGCATAGTAGCTCTGACGAATCAACCTCTGAAAATTAAGAAACAGGAGAAGGAATACAAGAAGAAAAAAAAAAAGCTGGGTACCTCAGAACATCTAAAAGCAGCCTATTGCTCCCTTGCATTCAAATGAGTTATGGAAGTTTGACTTCACTGTATTGACGGCTTACCTGGAAGTCATCTGGAAGCGGTCCATAAGGGAAGGTAACATTTAATGCTTTCACATCATCCCTCTGTCTGATATCCATCCAGGGGTTGTATGCCACAGGAGGCAGTTTCTCAGGCACCCAGGGATCTGGAGCTAACGTGATGTTTTCCAGGGGGTACAACTTCAGAAATTCCTTTGCAACGCAAGCACACAAAGACTGTCCTCACCTCTAAGGTCTACTGTAAAATTGCATTGCAAACCATTAACCATTTCTCCTTGCATGACCCTTTCTTAATGTTCTTGCAGTTATAACACTTCACCCACCTCCAAGTATAAAGAGGTTATACTGCTATGTTAATTAATTCCGAAAAAACTGGTCACAACTCTCTCATTAAACATCCAGAAATTCAACACAGCTGCTAAAATTACATGGAGTAAAGGCTGTTTTTCAGTTTTCTTCTCAGAAACAATAATAACAAAGCACCTGTGAAACAGTTTCAATAAGAAAAACACTTTTCTAAGTTCCTTTCACCACAGGCTTTAGGTTCCTCACCTGTGGATACCTCAAAGGGATATGTGGCTTATGGTAGCCAACAGCCAGGAAGAATTTTTGCTTCCTGGTTTTCATAACGTTCAGTAAGCGTATGGCCTCTTCAGTGGTTTGAATATCAGGCAGAGTACCACTGGGCATTTCTGTCACATCTACTGGGCACACCAAGTTAGCATAAAGTCTTCCATCTTTCCCCTTGCAGGTCTTTAAAAAAAAAAAAAAAAAAAGAAAAGAAAAAAAAACCAGTTATGTAATTTAATTTCTGTACAAGCAAAGAAATAATCTTCAGTTCTGTAATTATCAAATAAATTCATTTCTCAACCCTTTCACCAATAAATGGTCTGCAGATCATACGCAAAAATGAATTTCTCAACTTCTATGAACGCTGAAAGCACCAATCAGCTTGATGACTGAGGCAGAAAGTTTCAGGGGCTGATGAACGCACAAAACATACAATTGTCATGTCTAAAGAAAAGCAGAATCTTTTCTAAAGCTGGCCAGAAGATGAAAAGTAGCTACACAAAAAAATACACAGCTCCTATAACGAATAGAGACTCTGACCTATTAAGAAGCAGGGTTCTTTTGGTTACACTATACACATGCATTTTGTGATTCCTCTGGTCCCATAGAAAGCTGCCTGAAAGCTATTACTGAGTCATTAATTTCTGAGCAAGTGCCAGCCATTTATGGTCAGCAAGGAAAGATAGATTCACACAAACGGCTGCCAAGAAAAGGCGCCCTCAGCAGGCAGCTTGGGAGAGCTGTTAAATGAACATAAAGAGAACATAAATGAACACATTTATGTTGTGGATACAAATGCTGTAGTTAGAATCGGTATTTTTCAGCAGTAAATGCAAGAACTAAGTATCACCAAGGCTGCCTGTACCCTCACGGCTGGATCTCCTAGCTCTGACATTTACAGACTCAGCACACAGCGTTATCCCAGTATGTGCACAAGTGTAAAATGGATTCTTTTAGGCCATGTGTAAGAGTAACAAACACTCTAGAAAATCAAATCAAAATTTCAGATTACTTAAAGCTTATTTCAATTATGAGTTCCCCTCTCTGGCTCAGCTCTGTATCTGTGATACAAATTCACCAATCCTATGACAATGTTTTGTAACTGAATACAGTAAGGCTAGCATGAAAGCTGATAACTTTTCAGATAAAGAATTTCATGACCTAGACGTATGGTTAAGATCACTTTATCTTGAATTCATCTTTATATCTCAGTAACATTACCAAATTCTAATTTCTAGATAGTTCAATTCAGAACGGGCTCATGAATTAACATGACACAACTTACCATGGAGTACAGACCTCCCTTGGAAGTTTTAGCAGCACCATCAAACTGGAGTACTTATTTCCTTGTCCAATGTTACAGTCTCAAAAGCCAGACCACTGGCTTTTGTTAGACACAAAGAACTTTGTTATACCTGAAAACCATTCTTTGTTAGCATCCCACAAACCACTTTTACCTTATCATTTTCATACTTTTCAGTAGAAGGATGAAAGGGTGGAATGGACCAGCTGTATGGATAGTCATCGCTGTAGTTGGATGAAACTCCTGACAAAAGCAAAGACATACAAGTGTTCTAGCAATTCACTGAATCAGGAAGCTCCAATGCAAACGTGAGTTGTTTTCAAAATATATGTATATTTGTAATTCCACATTCTAAACGTAGGCCATCTTCCCTGAAGTACACCTGTTATTGAGGAAAGGCACTTCAGCTTTTCAAAGAACCTTACTTTAGGAGCAGAAGAAACAGAACTAATAATACATACATTCCTAATCAGATTTTTCATCAACTGAACATCTGTATACCCATGTAAGTTAAGCTCTGGGGTAAAGATTTACCAGAGAGAGAATCGTCTAAGTATTATACTATTTTTCATCTCAGTGGTGTCATTAGTTTTTAACCAAAGAACCAAATCTCCTATTTAACCAGTAACATCAGCCATATGGTCTATACCTCCAGATCCAGACAGCCTATTGCGTAACATGAAATGTGTGTATGCAAAAATGGGACAGTGAGGCTGTTCACCTTTAGTAGACACCTAATTTCAAGATGCGTTTTGAAAATGGCACACATTTGTTCCCATAACCCCTAGACAGCACATGAAAACATGTATTAGATAGTAGTCATCTAATAAATCTTGAGGCATTAGAGATGAGCACAAGATTGCCTTAAATGATAACCTTTAACCATTGTACAATCTGCCCCACGATAACGATTTAAGTTGTCCATACAGATAAAAATCATGTCATTCATACACACACATTCTCAAAAACAGACCTCATATACAGGTATGTTATGCAGACGACAATTCAAACCTTACCAGGATGAAAAACTTTCCCCACAGACATGGTCACGTAGCCATTCTCTTTGAAATACTGGGGCATTGTGGAATAGTTTCCTGAATGCACTCTCCAGTAGGAGTAGAAGTCATACAGCCGGGTAGTGTCAGGTCTGCGTCCAGTAAGGAAGGACACTCTACTTGGAGCACATACAGCTTGCTGAGGAGAGAGCCAGGCAAAAGGAAAATCAGTTCTGAACATGAAACAAAGCACACCTAGCAACTGCAACCTACCAACTTCAGCACGGCTGGACAAAACATCCACGGGCTCAGAACTGCAGTGAAAGTGATATACTTCAAGCTGGGCTGAACAGCATCTTTATTGGGAACCCAAATTCCCAACTGGAAAACTTTATCAAGACATACATTTACCTACTTATCATTATTCTTTGATAACCAATTCCTCTACGCTAAAGTTCATACATTACATTTCAGCATAACCATTCTTTTCTAATACAATTATTTAAGTAGTTAAGTAATGAAATACTTTTTTTTCCCCAAAGATCTGCCTAAAACCTACTGTTATAATACCAGCATGTATTTTGCAGAGAGAAAACATTTTCATTTTTATCTCACCTGTGCATATGCATTGCTGAACACAATACTATGAGAAGCAAGTTGATCAATGTTTGGAGATTTCACAAGGTTATCTCCATAACAACCCAAAACAGGACGCAGGTCATCCACAACTATAAACAGGACATTCATGCCATCTAAGAGGAAACAAAATAAGGATATGCTAACTTGAGCTTCAGCAAGTAAAAGCTATTTTACAGACTTCATGCAGCCCAGAAATGTTCTGGAAAATTTAACCTGGAAGAATACTTAAGAGAAATAAAATAAGTCAGCAAGAACATCTAATATCTTTATAAGGAAATGTAAATACTGGGATTCAATCCCTCAACCAACACAGACAAATTCAAAGGTTTTTATTCGGCCTAGGCAGAACAACTTCCCTTCCCTTTCACTTCCCTTTTTCACAGAATCATAGAATGAGCAAAGTTGGAAAAGACCAGTAAGATCATTTTGTCCAATCATCAACCCATCCCTACCATGTCCCTCAGTGCCACATCTCCACAGCTCTTTAACACCTTGAAGGACAGTGACTCCACCAACTGGGCAGCCTCTGTACTCTTTCTAACAATAAATCTTTCCTAACATCCAGCCTGAACCTCCCCTGGTGCAACTCGAAGCCATCACCTCCAGTCCTATCGCTGTTACTTGGGAGCAGAGGCCAACTGCCACCTCACCACAGCCTCCATTTGAGGAGCTGTGCTTTAAGATCTCCACTGAGCCTCCTGTGCTCCAGACTGACCCATCCCAGCTCCCTCAGCCGCTCCCCGTCACACTTGTGCTCCAGAGCCCTCACAGCTCCATTGCCCATCCTCGGGACACTCTCCAGTGCCTCCATGTCCATATTGCAGTGATGGGCCCAACACAGCACTGAGCTGTGACCTCACCAGTGCACAAAACGATGATCACCTCCTGCTTCTGCTGCCTGCACTAGTGCTGATAGAAGCCAGGATGCCATCGTTGGCTTTCTTGGCCTCCTTGTTTCCCTCCACAGCATTTTCTTCAGCTACCTCCAGTTCTGTACAGAAAAACAAAAAACAAAACAAAACAAAACAAAAAAAAACCAACACCAAACCTGCAGTCTTCTGGTTCTATCTCCTCTTGAACTTTACAAGCTAGGGCCAAAGGAGGATTACTAAGCCGCATAATCCTGCTCCAAACAGAGTAAAATAAAGCGACAAGCTATCTAATATGATGCGTACGTTATTAAACACTCTCTGAAGGCAGCACGCTGTACTACAGCTCCAACACAACAGAAACCACCGGCAGCCAGCAGCCCTCAGAGCCCCGCAGAAGCCCGGGCGGGAAGGAGCCCAGGCTGCAGCACGGCGTCCGCGCCCAGAGCTCGGCTCTCCACGCAGCGGCCCGGCGGGAGCCGCGCCCTCGCAAGGCGCCTTAACCCTGGCCCCGGGAAGCCCGGCCCGATTCGGCCCTCCCTTTCTGCTGCGGGGAAGGACGAGAGCCACCCGGGCCCCGCCGCACCTCCGGGCCCCGCCGTCTTGCGAGTGCGGAGTCTGGGGACCGCCGCTGCCACGGAGGAGAGCGCGAAGACCGCGCTCGGGGCCGCCAGCAAACAGAGGAAGAGTCGAGCGGCGGCCGCCATGTCGCAGTGCCGCGGGGCGGGGACGGGAGCGGGCAGACCCGGCGGGGCTCTGAGCCCTGGGTCAGTCGCCGCGCCGTTCTCCCGCATGGTGGCGCCGTAGCCACGCGCAGAGCTGGGCTGCGTCGGGCGCGGCCCGGCCGCGGTTCTCCGCGGGAGCGCTCAGCGCAGTGGGCGGCCGGGAGGGAGTGCGGGGAGAGCGGCAGGTCGGCTCTGCGGTACGGCTGAGGCGGCGTTACGGTCTGTCAGGGACAACGCTGCAGAGTGAGGGCGCGGGTTTGTGTTCTTAGCACTGTTCAGTGACTCTCCTACCGGGAGTCTCTAGGCACTTACTGCAACGCTACTCCTCGTTAAGGGAATTGTACCCGGGTAATTATGTCTTCCCCATGCAGATCACAGCGTTGAGGATTGAGGAAGTCAGGTGCGTTACACTTCATATTTAGAGAAGTTGTCTCTGAGTTTAGCTCTCATCCCATTTGTTAATCAGATCTGCTGCTAGTTAATGCTCATTTTCTGTAAACATGTATTTGTGTGTCCAGAACTATTATGAGATCCAAGGGCTGAGTTGATGCAGTCCATTGGGATGCTCTGTACAGCAGGCAGCATGCGCTGGGTGCTGGCAGTGCCAGGGCTGAGATGTGCCCATTGCTGGCCTCAGTGGACAGGAAACCCGCATGTTGTTTCCCCTCTGCAGTATTAAAATGTCCAGGAAGAACATACTCCATAAAAAGCTCTGAAAACTCTGCATGCTTTATGTTTTGAATAGTGGAAGAGGGAAGGGATTTATTGCTGGTATTCCTGAAGGACATAAACTTGAAGTTAACCTTACAAATGCTTCCCATTTGCAACTGTAAGGTTATCAAAGAGCAATATGGCAACTTGGAAAAGAATCATAGAAACATAGAATTGCCTGGGTTGAACAGGACCTCAAAGATCCTCTCATTTCAACACCCCTGCCACAGGCAAGGTCGCCAACCACCAGACCAGGCTGCCCAGAGCCACATCCAGCCTGGCCTTGAATGCCTCCAGGGATGGGGCATCCACAGCCTCCTTGGGCAACCTGTTCCAGTGCCTCACCACCCTCTCAGTGAAAAACTTCCTCCTAATATCCAACCTAAACCTCCTGTCTCAGTTTAAAACCATTCCCCTTGTCCTATCACTATTCACCTTTGCAAACAGCCATTCCCCCTCCTTTTTCTACGCTCCCCTCAAGTACTGGAAGGCCACAATGAGGTCTCCCCACAGCCTTCTCTTCTCCAAGCTAAACAAGCCCAGTTCCCTCAACCTTTCCTCACAGCAGAGCTGCTCCAGCCTTCTGCTCATCTCAGTGCCCCTCTGGACCCGCTCCAAGAGCTCCACATCCTTCCTGTGCTGGGGGCCCCAGGCCTGGACGCAGCGCTGCAGATGGGGCCTCACAAGAGCCGAGCAGAGGGGGACGATCACCTCCCTCTTCCTGCTGGCCACCCCTTTTTTAATGCAGCCCAGAACACAGCTGGCCTTCTGGGCTGCAGGCGCTCACTGCTGGCTCATGTCCTGCTTCTCATCCAGTAGGACCCCCAAGTCCTCCGCAGGGCTGCTCTCAAGGAGATCTTCCCCCAGTTTTTATAAACAACTGGGTTTGCCCCGACCCAAGTGCAGCACCCTGTTGAATTTCCTTCAACCCTTGTTGAACCTCATTAGGTTTTCATGGGCCCACTTCTCTAGTCTGTCCAGGTCTCTCTGAATGGCTTCCCTTCCTTCCAATGTATCGACTGCACCACTCAGCTTGGTGTCCTTTGCAGACTTGCTGAGGGTGCACTCAATGCCATCGTCTGTGTCGTTGATGAAGATGTTGAAGAGCAACAACACGGTCCCAAGACTGACCCCTGAGGGACGCTGCTTGTGATTGGCCACCACTCTGACACAGAACCATTGATCACAACCCTTTGGCTGCATCAAGCCAACCAAAGGAATTACAGAAGAGTTAAAAGACCGTAGTTATATGTTCTTAAACACTTAACAAGCAGGTGAAGTGACTAAATATAAAAAATACGAGTACAAAAAGCAAACACCAAGTTTTCACTCAGTGGCATGCAAATACTGCGGTCTGGTGATGCTAACCAAGATGGCACATTGTGTTTTTCTTTCTTTTTTCAGTCAAGTGCTCCTTTGACTACAAACAGCAGATCAGCAGTGAAACAGAATGGCAAATATCTATGCATCTGTGATCAGACTATCAAAAATAAAACTAGAGGAAAAGTCTCTACTACAGAAAACATGCAGATTTTTTTACAGAAAAATGCAAAGCAAATGGATATAAGGAAAAAGCCTTTTACACTAAGGGTGGTGAGGCACTGGCACAGGTTGCCCAGAGAGGCAGTAGTGCTCCATCCACGGAGACACCAAAGGTCAGGCTGGGCAGGCTATGAGCACCTGATGGAGCAGTAGATGTACCTGGTCAGTGGAGGGGAGTTGTACCGGATGGCCTTTAAAAGTCCCTTCCAACTCTAAGGAATCAATGATTCTACAATTCAAACAAAGTAATCTCCAATAGAAGAAAGATGCAGAGCCCTTGGAAAGGGTCACTCGGAGGGCCACTAAGATGATCAGAGAGCTGGAGTATCTCTCCTATGAGGAAAGACTGAGGGAACTGGGCTGTTTAGCTTGGAGGAGGCTCCAGGAAGACCTCATTGTGGCCTTCCAATACTTTCAGGGAGCGGATAAACAGGGCAGGGAATTACTGTTTGCATGGGTTGATAGTGATTTGATAGTGATTTGATAGTGATTTACTCCTGTACTCGGCACTGGTGAGGCCTCACCTCGAGTGCTGTGCTCAGTTTTGGGCAGCTCAGTACAGAAAGGACATGGAGGTGCTGGAGCAGGTCCAAAGAAGGGCAGCAAGGATGGTGAAGGGCTTGGAGAATATGGCCTGTAAGGAGAGACTGAAGGAACTGGGGCTGTTCAGTCTGGGGAAAAGGAGGCTGCGGGCAGACCTGATTGCTCTCCTCCAGTATCTGAAAGGTGATTGCAGTGGGAGCGGGTTGGTCTCTTCTCACTGGTGACAGGTGACAGGAAGAGGCCTGGTCTGGTGCTTGGCGACCCTGCACATAGCAGGGGGTTGAAGTGAGATGACCATTGTGGTCCTTTTCAACCCAGACCATTCTGAGATTCTGTGAATCTGTAATTTTATTCTTTATGTGCCTCAAGAGCTGGTTGCTCTTTTTTATGAAAATTAAAATGTTGCCAGTGTGACCTTTAAGAGAAAAATGACCTAATCCATTGTTTTTTTTTTCTGTGTACTCAGAACAAGCATTTCAAAACAAAATCAATAGCTGAGCAGAAGTTCAAACGTAACCAACCTCACCCCACTGGGTAGTTAAGTAGTCTTGTGCCCTCCAGCCTACCAGGTGTAATTAGTTCACAGCAGATCCAAGCAGCAAAAAGCACACAAAAAAACCTCAATGCCTTCTCAAGGCATTCAATCACATGAACTTTCTCTAAAATAATTACAGTAATGTGTACTTTTATTCCTTTCTAGAAACATTAAAAATGCCTAAAGTACATGAGGAATCCTGTTACTATAAATTCAGTTACTGCAAAGCATGTAGAGAGTAACCAGCTCATTCAGTTAATTTGATACATATTTTTGAATTAGTTTTGTATGTAAGCGTATCTCACAGCATCTCTCCTAGCAAAGATGAGCTGCTAGAAATATTGAACAGTGCATCCCTAAGTGAGACTTCTTCATTTGGAGACTTTTCATGGAGGAAGAGGAATTTTTGGAGGCAGAGGAATTTTTCTGCTGTTGTACATGGATTTAATTACCATAAAACTTACCTCTCTCAAATGCAAATATGTTAAGTGGCACTTGATAAGGTTTGCCTGATACACATCACTTAGCAATCATCTCAAGTTCAGTCCACTAGAGAACAAACTGCACAGAAATTCTTTTCAAAGATCACGCAAGCTTGATGCTAAAAAGTGAGCTGCAATTATTGCAGGCACTGAAATCAGAGCCCTAATAGTTTGTCTTTGACAAACTGTTCCCACAGCTCAGATGTTCGCTCCACCCTGGATGTAAGGTCATCCAAGCTGCCTGTGATTCAGTTCCTGAACTAACACCACTGTATTGGCTGTGATGAGTCAGGACAGTAAAGAAAGGTTAAATCCAGACGTTGCCTGAGCTAGAGACAACACTCCTCCTTAGCCATTCCACTAGAAATTCCTATCAAATCAGCCAGGATCTTCTACCTACTGCCACCGCCACTGAGTATCAAATCTGGCACAGCCTAACAGTGTGCTGAGACATTTACTGAGGACCTGGGGGTCTGCAATACCGCTTGCACAAATATTAACAACATAGATGGGCCACCATCACAACAGCTGGACATCGTAAAATCAACCAGCTTTTATGATAGACTCAATTGAAGACACAGTAAAAAAATAGCACAGCAATATTTTAGTAGTAAAAAATCCCATTAATGCAACTCCATAAGGAATGGCTGTACTATCAGACCCATAGCAGATCTTATAAGGTACTGTCTTCATGTCTGGGGATACCTTCCAGGAAAAAATGCCACATGCACAGTTCTTGTTTGAGAGAGAATTTCCTCAGTTTTGTTTGGAAATTGCTTTTTTTAGTGTTCAAAGATCTTGAGCCAAAATCCAACAAGATAATTAATGCTGCCAATTCAGCATCTAAGGAATAGGCTTGTAAAGAAGCACATACAAGTATCACAGCAATAACATTACTTTGCCATACAAAGTATGTGATCACTTTGGTTTTCTCTGCTGTTTACCTGTGCAGTAAAATGACTTTGATCCTCTTGCTGGATGGAGGGCAGCAACGTGCCAAGGGTTAACGACCAAAACAAGAACTAAAAAATACTTTAAAACTTACAGGTTTTCATGTTCTTCCTTTCCTCTGAAGAGGAAGACAGGAGGTGCTTTTATGACAAAGTCAGTATGGTCAGGAAAAATAATAGATCGCAGGTGTGGAGCTCAGCTTTGGAAGGATGTCTTGGCTCTGCACATCTGCATCCTGTTCTTGCACATGGCCTCACTGAATGCACAACAAGTTGCATTTGTCTTAAACTGTATCTCCAAATCCATGTTAAATTCATTAGCAAGTCTAAGGGATTTGTTTCTGTATTGCTCAGGAAGTCTTTCTAAGAAAGCAGGTTTCCATAACCAAATGGTTGGGTACAATGATTGTTTCACTCAAATTCTGAGCTACGCTATTTTCAATGAATCAACACTACTAACATACATGGAATATTGATTATTATTCATTTCTCATGCTTTAGAGAAAGCATTTGACTAATCAAGAAGCTTCTAAGTGGCAAAAGTCACTTATCTCTATAGTGATTTTCAAAAAGCACTGTTTTCCTTTTTGTTTTATGTACCAATCGACTTTATTTCTGTAAAAGTTGATGTATAGCAAATGAGAAAGAGGCCTGGTGAAAATACTAATCAGATATCAGCATGCACTGATATCTGCAGTCTTCTCTAGCATATATGGTGAGGAAGTGAAATCCAAGAGCAGACATGGGTCTGCCAGAACCACTGAGAAATAAAGTTGATGTCTCTAAATAACGTTTTTATTTCTGATAGATGTCATAGGTGTATTTCCAGAACCAAATCAAATGTCCTTTATGTCTTTTGTGAACCTTAGCACCCAAGGGTAAGCCAAAAACACTGAATCAAACACATCTGCATACACCTTGTTACAACTCTTACAATAAATGATGGAATAGGATTGTGGGCAAGTACACTGCAGCATAGCCCCTGAGAAATAACCTCTCTGTCCACAAGCATTGGTAAGGGCAGATGCTCAGGTTACACAGTGAATGCAATAAAGAGATCATGTAATGCTGCAGAATTCTTTAATGAGGGACTGATCCTGTGACTTAAACATTTACAAACTTGTTCACTTGCAAATTTTGGTGTCTGAATGATATTTTCAGTGTAACTACAAAATACAGTTGTTACAAAAATCTGACCTCTGTTGCTAACAGTGAAATCAAAGCAACCCATAGCAGCTGCTGCAAAGGGAGGGAATAAGCTCATCAGTGTTCAGGTACTTCTAACAGGGATCTCCAGCTCTGTTAAGCAACTCTGTTTCAAACATTATAACCTCACAATTAGTAAATTATGAGAAGTACAGGACTATTTCACTTAGACTAAGATGATGTTTTATACAGTGTCATTCTGCTTACAAAGCACAGGAGAGGCGATTCCTGGAAAGATAAGGACCCTGCCTTCTATCTATGCATAGTGTTACAAGGGGGAAAGCAGGAGGGGACGAGTGGGGTTCTGTAATAAGGTAACACTAAGAATTGCTTAAAGTTAGGATAGGTCCCTTTGGAAATGAGCAAGGACGTACTGCTGTACAATTTTTTTAATGACACTTGTTATTATGCTTGATAATACACTACAGGAGTAAACAACAAAGATACAGAAATTGCAATAGATAATCATGTTTTTTGACAAAATCAAATTCTTTCTTTTTCTATTATCTCCTTTCTTCACAGCTCATCAGGGGAAAAGATCTGTGAGGCAGAAAATTCAAAACTACAAAGAATCATTTTTTGCTTACTGCTGCTGTAAACATTTCCCGCGGTATTCCAAGTTCACTGCCTACACAATAGCAGAGTGGGTCGGTTACTACCCAGCAATTTCCAGATTCTGACTCATAAGGCCGTACTCGCTGATCTCCAGCTGCCCGTGAGTAACACCCTTTCATATGCTAAAATGTCCACACCTCCAGAACATCCCATTAAAGAGCCACTTATGACCACAACAAGCCCTGCAGCAGACTTTCCGATCCACCAGAAGAAAAGTTCTTGCAAATGTTGTTTCTCTAACAGTCACTCACCCAATTCATTAACTAACAGATAAAGATACAATCAACAGAATATTCCGAAGTTGGTGCTATCCTTAGTACAGCTGCAGAATTGAATAGCTTGTGTCTGGTTACTAAAAGAGTGAGTCAGCATTTCATTCTTTAATTAGTGTGAGTGGAGACGAAATTCCAAGGCTATTCCTTTGTCTAACCTGCATCCACTCCCCTGCCACAACAGCACTGTTGTCAGAAGTGCTTGCTCCCAAATGCCCTATGCTGAGTGTACTCTGTACTCCTGAACATGATACTTAAGATAACTAGTCTTTTCTCTATCATTCTGGATATAAACAGTCCCTTCTATTCAATGAGAAGGTGTTTGCAAGAGCTGTTCAATGAGTGGGCCCTCTGTCCTGCAATTTGGCAGTGCTGTTCTATGAAGGCTCAGGTGAGAACAATAAATGTGTTCAAGGGCATGTTTGTGAAATAATATATTTTATCACTGTTTACTTCAATAACTTTCATATGGATCATGTTAAGTGACAAAAATGAAAAACAAAACAAAACAGAAAGAAAAAAAAAACAACAACTAAAGCCACAACCAACCCTTACTCTGAAACATTCTAGCAGCAGTAAGTTTTGGGAAACAGATTTGCTGGGAGAAGGTAATGGGAGTCTGTCTTGGGGCTGGTGTTCTTCAACATCTTTCCCAATAACACAGCCAGTAGGATCAAGTGCACCCTCAGCAAGTTTCCTGATGACAGCAAGCTGAGTGGTGCAGTTGACACAATAGAAGGAAGGGATGTAATGCAGAGGAACCTGGACAGGCTTGAAAAGCGGGCACATGTGAGCTTAATGAGATTCAAAAAGGCCAAGTGAAGGGTGCTGCACTTAGGTTGGTGCAATTCCAAATAGAGGACAGAGTGGAAGAACTCCTCAAGAGCAGACCTGCAGAGAAGCACTTGGGGGTTCCTATTGGACAACAAACTGGATATGAGCCAGAAATGTGTGCTTGCAGCCTGGAAAGCCAACTGTGTCCTGGGCTGCATTACTCAGAGGGGTGTCAGCAGGAAGGGAGGGGATTGTTATGCATCTGCTCTGCCCTCATGAGACCCCACCTGCAGTACTGGGGCCCTCAGCACAAGGAGGATGTGGGGCTGTTGGAGCGGGTCTAGAGGAGGGCCACAAACATGCTTATAGGGCTGGAGCACCTCTCTAGTGAAGAAAGGATGAGGCAGCTGGGCTTATTCAGCCCAGAGAAGAAATGGCTCTGGGGAGATCTCATTGCAGCCATCCAGTTACTTGAGGGGATCTTACAAACAGGAGGAGAGCAACATTTTACATAGATAGTGATAGGACAAGGGGGAATGGTTTTAAACTAAAAGAGAGAAGATTTAGAATAGACACTAAGAAAAAATTCCTTGCTCAGAGGGTGGCGAGGCCCTGGCACTGCTGCCCAGAGCTGTGGGTCCCATCCCTAGAGGTGCCCAAGGCTGGGCTGGGTGGGCCCTGGGCAGCCTGAGCTGGGGGGCAGCCAGCCCACGTCAGGGGCTGGGGGTGGTGAGCTTTAAGTCCATTCCAACCTAAGCCAGTCTATGATTCTGTGATTCTATTTCTTCCTAAAGGTAAACTTATACAAAATTTTGTTCAAACATTCTGCAAATTAATTCTCTTTTCTATTTATATGATAACATTTCTGCTTCAAATGCATTTTTGTAATGATAAGCATGAAAGAAAACACCCTAAGATTACCAAAGACGTGATCCCTTGCTATTAAAAAACAAAACTTTCCTTAATTCTAGTCATAAAATAAAGTACTGCAGGGTTACAAATCTGCACTGATGTTATCTGTGTTTAGAATTTGGGTGACTACTACTTTTGGCAAGTGAAGAACAAAGTGTGAGCTTAACAAAAAACATAAAAATCTGAGGGCTAACAAGCTATCTTGAGCAGACAAAGTTCAATTCTGATTAAAAAAACAAAACTCTGCAAGGCACGCGAGAGGAATATCAACAAACAAATCAAAGACAGTGGCACTGTTCAAAAAGCTGTTAAAATAAGCAAAAATCAATTCTCATTGATTTTTAGATTTATATAATTTTACTTAATGTAGAAAATCTTACCTAAATACATAGCACTAAAGAAATCTAAGCCCAGGTCAGATTGACCTGTGTTCTCCAGTTAATACAAAACAGACCTCACCTGGGTTCTGTTAGAGTCAGTAACGATGCCATCACCACTGATTTTTGCCAGAGCCCCATTGGGCTGCCATTTCAATGCCCACAAAGCAGCTTCGGGGGTACCTTATCAGGTACTGTGTACCAATGCTGCAGTGATCTGACAAATTATTTGGTACAGTAGTTCTGTAGTTCTAATTTCAAAAATTAGAAATGCAAGTAGAGAAAACCACATAGCTTTTATGACAACTGAGATGTCTCTGAATGTATCCCCAACTCCAGTCACCCATTGCATAATAGCAGGGATTACCCATGGTACCCACAGCGCTGATTTGGTATAAGCTCTCACGTTGTTCTTACTCTTTTAAAGTCAGTAGCATTGCTATTGACTTCTTTTGCAGATGATAGCAAAAATAGAGATAATTTGGTTTTCTGTTTTGCTCAAGCTTTCTGAAACAGCCTTTGTATTTTGGAGCCAAATATCTCCCAGTTGTCCTCTTCCTGGAAAGGTCACTTCTTTCCTGTTTCAGAATATGTCCACTGAGAAACTTGTGGAACATTATGAGTTTGGCTGGTCCAACTAGCCTGATATCAAGTGCTGGATGCTATGCATGGATTTTAAGAATATTGCCAGGACAGTGGGTGATCCGATCCACCATCAAAGCCTCATAAAGTTAGGAAGGCCTTGAAGGAAACACTGGCTCTAAATAAATCACCATTACAATGAAATTAATAGTTCTACTTGAGAAGAAGGATCCAACACCTGCTCTTCCATGTTGCTTCAAAAACTCCAGAACACTGGGAGGGAAAGGAGTGACACAGAGTAGCACCAAACACGAGTAACTTGTAAGGCACTGGCGGGGCAGGATGAAGACTGCAAAGGTGAGCAAAGCGGGATGGAGCACAGATTGCCTAAATTTTCTTCCTCTTAACAGGAAGGCAAGTAATGAATGAGTAAAACAGATTAAGATGAAAAAGTAGAGAGTCTATAATTGAAGTAGATACAGCTTTTGCAGATGATTACAAAACACTGCATCAAATCCTGTTTTGGCCAAACAGCTACACATTTTCTAGCACCATACTGGCAGAATAGTTTATGAAATCCATAGGCTTCTGGATTTCCTCAAATTACAATCCCAAATGGCATTAATGTGAACAGCAACTTGCTGAAGTAATACTTTACAAGTCAATAATAGTTTTGGGCTGCAGGACAATGATTTAGGGGCACATTCAGTATACAAAAATAAAAAAAGCCTTTGCCCTTAAACTAATTTGCCAAATAAAACACAAACAGTATTGTCACAGAAATGATTTCAAAGTTCAGTTTCAGAAGGCCTTAATTCCAAAACTAAGCAGCTGCATTTAATGCCAACACCAACTGCCTCTTTGTAGGATCATTGCTGTTTTTAATGGTGCAAAATTGCAGGCTGGCCTAAAGATTTTCTAACAGATTGAGAGAGATGTTCTTTGCCAATTACCAATCAATCTCCACTCTGTGAACAAATGTTAACACTGAGGCATACAGTAAAATCCACAGAATTTCAAATTGGGGTTTTCAAGCCCAGAGAGAAGTCTTCTTGTAAAAAATTCACTGTTCTGTCACAGAACAGGAATAATGATCCTGGAAATAGGTCATGGCTATGCTGTTGTCCACATAACTGAATTATTACTGAGCTACTACCCTCACTTTAAATGCTACTATATTCCAGTAATCTAATAGTGTGACTTGGAGACATTTGGAAAGCAAACGGGACACGTGAATCATCAGGTATGTTAGACAGGAGTCAAGGCTGTGAGCAACAGAAAAGCAGGCTTGACAAATTAGAAGGCTGATTCAGTTTATTTTCCATCACTTCACTTTGTTCAGCCAAGCACAGGGAATGTTCTGAGTTATGGTTTTTATACACAACACAACTATAAGTAGATGGCTTACAGAAGAAGTAACGACACTGATTATAAAGCAGACATTATATGATGTCTTCTTGAAATGTGAGGTACTGGGAATATGGAATGAAAATGAAATGTCTGTTTGGTCCCCAACATAAGCCATCCCAGGGGATTCAATTTCTAGCGCTCAAGACAATCAGCAGCGGACAAGAACTGGATAGATAATGTGCTTTGTTTATCCCCTCTCTATACTTACTGCCCCCCCCCCCCCCCCAACACACACACAAACACACTCCTTAAAATAAAATGTAAATTCAAGAGAAATGCAATTCTTGAAGTTCAGGCTGTTCTTTGCTGCCTAGCCCTTCTCCACATCACCTTCACAACTACAGTATCTGGCCACAGCAATCAAGAAAGCTGAGACTACCAAGACATCTAAGGAAGGCACTAAAATCCTCATTGCCACATTATCTGATCAAAAATTTAGCTTGAGCTTTCCTGATGTAATACTGTCTGTGGAGGTTGGCTCTAATATTTCCTTCATTTTACTGATTTTTATGGCTAGGTAACACTTTTGCCCTGGGGTTTTTGGAAGCAGACAAGCAGCAGAGCTGGTGTTTGTATGCAGATCGATAGCACCAGGCTCCATGATACCCATTCTATTTTTTATGATATTGAAGCAAACTACTTGACTGCTTCTCATTAAGAACAGCAAAACTACCCAAAAGGAAAACTGGGTTTAAAACACCTTTACATTGGTGGATATGGGGCTACTTAGTTCCTTTTGCGAAACAGCATCTTGAATGGCTAAGAGGTCTTACTAACTCACAGCAGAATTGTTGCACGGATCACACAGCACTGGCATTCTTACTGTTACACTGCAGTGCCCAGTGAATGTATATTGACAAAAATACATGTTTGCAAATATTTAGCATGTATACATCGCTTTTCCATTGCAATTGCAGTGCATGTTTTCTTAGCCACCACAGCTTTTTGCCTTACATTTAATTTAAACTTGCTGACAAAGGAGCCTGTCACAGCCCTTTCTCTGCACCGTTTTAATCTGTAAAATACAGCCCATTGTGTTGATCAGTATTAGAGCTTTACTACGAGCATAAATGAATATGAGCTTGTAGAGTTCTTCAGAAATGTTGACACACTGAAGAATTTAAGAACAACTTACTTCTGAACAGTTCAATATCACCAAAATATTTGTGTTTTCTGCACAGTTACGTTAAGCAGAGGGCACCAACATGAAGAATTATTCTTCTTTCTGCAGAAGCGCTCAGGGCCCTGCCCACCTTGAGGAACAAACTGTTGTAGCAGAAAAGCTGAAGAAAGCTAGTTGTGAGTGGCTGCACCAAGAGGTGCCAGGTAGGTCAAAGCTTGATGAAGGACAATTTTTGTAAAGCTTTTTCTTAGGAGTAAAAAAAAGACATCATTAATTATCAGTGCACACTCTGAACATTTACATTTTGCACAACTTTCACCCCCTGAACATCTTGCAATCACCTTTAGAAGAATTAATTTCAGGTGCACAGTAATTCAATAGAATGAGCTTCCTTACTCACAGTTCTCTTTGATACATGCAACTGAATAGGTAGGCTCAGAAAGATCATCAGATGTTTGTTTTTAGCCAAAAGATACAAAAGACAAGGACTAGACTGCAAGTTACTTCAGAGTGAAACAGAGATCTGGAAGGGACAGGTTTTTCTTACGTTGCTGTGTCGCACTTCAACTGCCATTTTCTCAGCTCAGGGTACATATAGTTTTCTGCACAAAATTTCTTCAGTCATAATACCTGCTCAATGACAGAGGCCACAAAATGACCTTTTGAGAGACTTCTTTTATAATCTCCATTCAAATTCACAAGAAGGGCAACCAGGGCCTTCTATCCCAAGAGTTGGAAATCCATACTCTGCAACAATTTTTAGCTTAAGTAATTTTAGCAGATAATACACCAGTAAGACCACATAATTAGCAGCACAAATATTCCAAATTGTGCGTTTTATCTACTCAGCATACTCAGCCTGCAAGCATTATTCTTTGCTGAGTGTTCTGGAGGCTCCCAAGGGCAAGCAAAGCAAGTCCCACCACTTAAGGAAACAACCCTAACTAAATGTAAACACATTCTTTTCAACTGGCTTTCCTTAAAAGAAAAAATATTATTATCAAGTAAAGAGCAAATGCATTTGATGTTTCCCTTTTGGGTAAATGAAGATATTTTCAGTTTTTTCCCTGTCTTCTTAACATGAAATATCTAGCCCTTACTTCTTCATTTTCATGAAAAACTTAAAAGATCTTTGAACAACAAGAAGCAACACTTCTGCCCTCAGTTTTACATCCGATTACTATAGAAAATGGTCCTTTTGTCATTACACTATTACATTCTTCTACAACCACAGCTAACATGGAAAATTGCTGCTTCATTGTCTAGGAAAACATTCTAATGCCTTCTCTCACCTGAAAATATAGGTACCTCCTTCTCAATACTTCCAAGTAAACTTAGAGGAGTTGTTCTGAAGTCACAGATGCTTGTGGGACAAGTCCTTCTCTGTAATCTTCTGGCAGATGGGTTTAACTGAACCTCTAAACTACAGAGCCCTCTAATTTTGGGCTTGATCCTGCCAGACATTGAACACTGCAGAAAATGGACAAATAAGGGGATGCATATGTACATGAATAACTCAGCTGATATTTACATGCACTTCTTACACGTGATCAAATTTTAATAAACTTTACACTTGTTGTAGGGAAAGGCTGCTAGTCCAGACCAGTGGCTGTGCAAAATTAACAATTAATGGATAACATTTCCACCTTTACACAGAAATCCACTGGAACACAGAAAGAAAATTGTATTGGATAACATTTCCACCTTTACACAGAAATCCACTGGAACACAGAAAGAAAATTGTATTCAGGCACACAACTTACAGTTAGATTAATTACTATTTTAAATTCAAAAGTATTTCACCTCATTTTAGGCAAGAATTTAATAGGAATTTAATTATGGCTAATAATGTGAGTTTCAGGTTATCTGAAAGTAACAACTTCAACTGACAATTTAATGGAAGGAAAGTAGGATATTACAATTAATGATGTCTCTTCTAATACCCTATTGCCTATGAGCCAGGAAAAAAAAAGGCAAACAGGTCATCATTAATCTCAAATGAATCAAGTTTGGATGGAAAGATGGACTGTCTAATCTACAGTAGAAAGTATTGCTGTTGTTTTCTCTCTAACGGCTCTGCTCTATGTATTATGAGCTATTAGCTGCTTTCTCACAGCATCATAAACATTTGGATGGCATTGTGAAGAAGCATTTTGACTAATTGCTCAGATCAGGAAAATAAATAATTTTCATTTCTAAGCTATTAGATTTAGCTGAAAGGGGTTGAATGGAGGTGACTGATACCATAGCCTGCTGTCTGCTCCCCATGTCAATTTGTTTTTTGTTTTACTGGGCTTGACAAAAATGAACATACATCCTTCAGTAGCCACTTCTCAACTGCTCTGCTCTCTGTCTTTTGGCTCTGAAACCCTATAGCAGCCCTAGGGATACTTATGAACTTCCCAGATATAAATAAAATATCCAAAATAAAAGACTATCTGAACAGGCTATAAGCAAACTGAAGAAACTTAGCAGTCAGGAGGAGAGAAGAAAAGCATTTAATTTGGCTCTGAGTGGTAACACCACTGACATTCGCCAGCTGCAAGGCCAGGCAGTGATTTCCCAGGGTTCCTACACAGACATGCACATGAATGCACTCAGCATGGACACCACAGTACTTGTGAGCCCTGGGCTCGGTGCTGAGTCCAGCCTCCCAGCCTGCCTGCACTCAGGCATCTTCATTGTTCCCACTCGTACTGATGTACCAGAAGATCGCACAAAGGATGAGCAGGATGGTGAAAAGGAAGAATGTAGGGAAAACAGCTTTGACCCCACAGGTTGTATGTCCCCAAGTGAGCGTGGAAGCTGGAGTGCAGCAGGGAGGCACCGGTGCACACATAGATTTGTCTGTGATGTATGCATGCTTGCATCCCAGGGAGCACTCCAGCAGCACCACGAAACAGCCCTGTGTGCATCATCTTTTCTGTGCCCACCTCTTCACAGCCCATCTTCATCACTTGCAGCAAGAACAGCTATTTCACAGACAGAGAAACAACGCACAGAATGTGTCAGATCTGACAGCATCTGCTTAGCAGACAAAACTTAACCTTTCTTCTGGGGGGAAAGTCCACAATCTTATAGCAATCTAAATGTGTTACATATTTCTTCAGGAAAAAGAATAAATAAAAGCAAATAAAGTGGACATTTTCTCAGCTGTGGCCCTGCAGGTTGGGTCCAACAGCCAAGGGCTGTTTTACCCAGTTATCTCCGCCCCTTCCCTCTGTCTATGTATTTACTTATTTGTTTAGCTTTTGTCTCTCCATCTTCTGGAACTTGGGATTTATTTTCTAGTTCTACAATTCTATGATTCTTTGTCACTTACAGGAACGATTTTGCTGGGCAGTCAGCCAACACTGCAACTGCAGAAGAAATCTTTCTTGATTTACTCCTATGGATCTTAATGAATATTTTTTAAATACACACGCTGCTTTACTAAGGTTCTAAATTATTCTAAGTTAATTTCTTGTTAATATTATTTTGACTTTATTTTATAATCACATCTGTCTGAGGATAATGACCACAGCTACTGCCTTGTCTAGTAGTTTCTTTGTATGTTGTGAAAGATTTGTCTTGAATAAATAGATTATGCACGTGTTCTCTTTTTCAAACTAGTAAAGCTCAACATTTGAAAGAGCAGAATGAAAAACAAAGTTCTAATTTTAATTTCTTTAAGCTTTGTAACTTGTTTTTTTTTTTTTCAGAAGTTTGTGTAGTGCACTGCCACAGGTCCTATTACATGGCACTGTTTATCTCATCAGTATCTGAAGACTGCCTAGCCTTCATCCTTTCCTTTCCGTCTCCTTTCTTCCATTAGGTTTTCACACATCTCTCTCAACCTGATTGCTTGCCAGTCTCCTCACACACCCTCCCTGCTAATATTACTTGTGTCAACTTGTCTTTGCTTTCTCATATGCCCTGACATACGCTTGCCTTCTTGGAACTGAAAATATTATGTAGAAAGCTCCTGGTGTGGAAATATGTTAGGTATTTGTGCTGTTGCCAACAGGGTTAAAATTGCACCTGCACTTTGCCATGAAATAATCACATTTTTTATTTGAACCACATTAACTGATGAATGCTGTCAGAGGCTACAACCAGCTATGGCTTTTAAGAAGTCATCACACTGCATATAAGTTCCTTAGCTGATATAAATTAGCAGCCTTGTTAGCATTGGATGAAGATTAATTAGATAATTTCCTTTTCCTGTTCTTTTTAATTTTTTTTTAAAATCTTTTTTTTTTTATGATGGAGCTAGAAAACTCTAGAAGTCAAGATACAATTGCTTTTTCTTTTGTTAACATTTTAGTTACAATGCAATCCTGATTATTGAGGAGGTATGGAAATGTTAAGTTCAGAAAGAATCATCAGATAACCTATCACAAGATAGACTCAGTGCAAATCACCATAGAATCATAGAATCACCAAAGTTGGAAAAGACCTCTAAGATCATCTAGTCCACCTACCACCAATATCGTCCTGACCTGCTGTTTGATTTCATAACCCTTGTTACTGTTAAGCCCATTGAGTTCAGTTTAATTAGTATGTACCTTCCAGACAGCACCTGAATTTCATTAAAAATGAAAAATCTGTTTCTCAGAGCAATTTGTTCCAGTAGCTAATAAGGTGCATTTATAGAATGGATGAAGGGGAAAAAAAACCTCTCATTTTTAATCAGAATGTATTTAGCTTAAGTTCTCAGCCTTCATTCTTGTTGAAGTTCTTCAGTACCTACAGTTTTCTCAGTACTTACACAACGTAAGCAATCTCAGTGTCACTGAAATACTCAGTTCATTAGGACATGTTATTTCCTCAGCATTTAATCACTCTTGCAGCTCTTATCTGTGCAATTGTGAATTTCAACCCGATTCAGGGACATTTAAACAGCAGATGTGATCACATCCAGAACAGAAATGAAAGCAGCTGCCAACCTTTTCACAGAATCACAGAATGGCCTGGGCTGGAAGAGACCTCAAGATCACGAAGCTCCAAACCCCCTGCTACACACAGGGCCACCAACCTCCACATTTCACAGCAGCCCAGGCTGCCCAGGGCCCCATCCAACCTGGCCTTGGACACCTCCAGGGATGGACGGGGCACCCACAGCCCCTCTGCGCAGCTGTTCCAGCACCTCACCATTCTCATATCAAAGAACATTTGAGAGGAGTCTTTCCCTTTCCACGTTGCATTTGCTTTTTCCCATCTGTGCACGCTGACATACACCTACAGCAACGAGGAAATGCACTGTACAGCTTCCACAGCAATAAGCCAGAGAAAACGCCTGAAATCCTGCCCACAGCTGAGGTGCTGCTGATAACAGTGTAGTTAGGAAGAATGCTGGCAAAAATCCTGCCTCCTCCTCATCACTGCAAAGCCCGTTAACCACAATGCAGCCGGCTGGGTGATGCCGGGTGAAACAATCAGCTTACTTTCCCACCTTGAAATAACACTTTGAGATCACTCATCCCAGGGATTACGCTGGAGATGAATTTAACCCACGAGCGCACGAGACGGCAGCAATTTCACTGCACAGCCTTGACCCACACCGCTACTCGTAGGTCAGGGTCCGGATACAGGACCGACCCTGTACGGCACAGCGCTTCCGCTCGGCGCATGCGCAGCAGCTCGCCCGAAGCCGTGGAGCGGGCCGCCTTCTTCCCGGCGGAGGGAACGCGGTGCGCGTGCGCTGGGCCGGCTGCCCGCCCGGTTCCGGCGGGGCGGAGCGGCGCGAGGCCGGGTCAGGCCAAACCGAGCCTAAGCGGCGGCAGTACGCCATGCACGGCTGGTAGAGCGCGGGCGTAGCGGCGTTGTGCTGCCATGAATCTGCGGGGCCTGTTCCAGGACTTCAACCCCAGGTGAGGGCGGCCCGCTCCGGCACTGGTGGCTGCGGGAGGGCGGGGGGGAGTCCGTGCGGTGCGGGGCTGCGTGCGGTGCGCCGTCCGGGCACGGGGATCGCGGGCGGCGTTCCTTTGTTTTGGCCCTCTGAATGCGGGGCTTCCGCTGCCTTGCCGAGCAGGCTGGGAAGATGAGCTCGGTCTCAGCGACGCTAACGTTACGAAGGATTGGCAAACGAGGAAGCCCTTAAGGTGTGTGCGGGGCGGCAGGCTGGCCGCGTTCCGGGCTCGCGGAGCGGTGCCGAAGGGCGGTGCTCGGTCAGCTCCGTGCACCAGAGGAAGAGCGACGGACGTTTCAGGAAATGCGTTGTTGCGGCGATGTTCGACACCCACTCGAAAGTAATGGAAAAGCAGGGAAATGCGTTCCGGAACTGTATGGGGGTTTGTTGTTGCCGAGTGCTGCTCGTTGTCTTTAAGGGACATCTGAGATCCTTGATCTGAATAGAAGCAAGGCAGCCTGACTTGCTGCGTTCTCGATGGCTGTGTGATGAGGGTGAAAGCAGGCAGTGCGAGTTACGGCGCTGGGATGAAGGCAGTGCTCCTGCTGGGCTGTTCTGCTCCTCAGTGAGTGCCGTGCTGTGTTATCCGCGCTTTGGGATACACGTAATTACTGGCGCGTTGCTGCAGCGTGATGATGCGCTTTATGGAGCAGATCCTCTGGTGAATGGCAGCGTGAGCGTGGGTGACTTTTTTTTCCTTCCTGCGGTGTGAGCAAGTTGTGTCCTGCGCAGTTATTCGTGTCATTCCTGCTGCTGCAGACGGCTCCTGTGCCCCTTCCCTGATGTTCTTACTCCTTAGATTCACTTGCTTATGGAGGGTGCCATTGTAACTATTTTAAACTCACGTGGAGACCCTCAGCATTGCAGTGACAAGGTTGACTTGATAGTTGCTAACTGTGTTAAAAGCTTAACCTGTGGTTGTTTTTTTTTTTTGCTTGTTTGTTTTTGTATAACGTTGCTTTCAATTAACAGACTGTAAAAGCAATCTGTGGAGCCTGCTGCATCGCAGCATGTAACAATCTTCTGTCTTTAATCATTCTTCAGAACAAAATTACATCGTTTTTGTAGCTTTGTCCACCCTATTTTTAACTTATATTATTTGATTTCTATGAAAGAATGCATTTCCCCACAACACATACAGCTGGCATGTTTCTAAGCCTGTAATAGCACAGCTCTGGACTGGATCCTTGTGGGAGGGAGCTATTTATAGAAGTCCATTCGTTATGTTTGTCATGAAGGAATGCTTTAGATGTGTTCCCTTGAAGCAGGGATTTTATATGTGAAAGATTACATGTTATGTTTGTGGTAGAATCTTTGACTCTTCAGACCTGATATGATTCCTTGCGAAGGACTTTGAAAGACGTTTCCTGATAGGAATTGTCCTGTTCAGTGTTAGCTGCGACCGATTTACTTCTTCTTTAGCAAATTGAGTTGCCTGCCTAAATTTCTTTTTGCTTGTTTTCTAGCAAATTTCTCATTTACGCCTGCCTGCTGCTTTTCTCTGTGTTGCTATCCCTACGTCTGGATGACAAAATTCAGTGGAGTTACTGGGCTGTGTTTGCACCAATATGGCTGTGGAAGCTGATGGTGATTGTTGGCGCCTCAGTGGGAACAGGAGTGTGGGCCCGAAACCCGCAGTATCGGTAAGTTGTGGCTGTTTGACTTGCAGAACAGAGGGAACGTAGGCCATCTTGCTACTGAAATAAACCCCAAAATAGGTTTTTAAAAACTGTGAGACATAACAACATCCGGAAGGTTTGTTTTTAATGTGCAGCTTGTGATAATCTTTTAAAGTGAGTGCAGACAGTGTTTGATGGCTATGGATGTCTTCATCGGAGCTGCAACAGCTTCTCACAAGTTTCGAGAATATTGTCTTTGGGAAGTTAAAACCTGCCATGGGGGAACTCATCTTTCTGTTTGAACGTTGAGAATTCTTCTCTTTAATGTGATCTATATAAAAATGTGTCTTTATAGCGCTAGAGATCTGCTATACTTAATTGGATTATTTTCTTAAATCAGCTTCTTAAATATACAGATCATTTTGAAGGATGGAGGATTTTTCTTCACCTTGATATGTGACTTCAGTGTACAGATGAATGAGTATTTAGTTATTCTTGAACATGCAATGAAGATGGATAATTCTCTTTAGGCTAGAATTACATTTTGATAAGAAATAACCACATAGTAACAACTAATGTACACAGACATGTAATAATCACTGATATACGCAGACATGTAACATTTCCAAAGTGAGGTACTATTATGAATTCCTGTTTGTTTTTTGCCAAAGGTGCGTAACTGTGATATTTTAATTATCAGTGTAAGCTAAAATAGCTTTCAGTCTTTTAAATGCACGCGTGCTGACTTTTCTGACAATCTCAATGGGATGTGAACTTGAACGTGCTAAGGAAAGGAAACTACCTTGAATCAAATGTTATGAATTCATACCACTTTTCTTTCTATGATGGATATAAAATGGAAAGTCTTATGCGCAGATCTTGTTCTGATGCATTCTGTTGTGTGGTTCAAGACTGTCTGATTTGCCTTTGTATAGGAAAAAAGCACAGTTTCTCTGTCTGTGCTGTTACTATAGAGACTTTTTAAAAAATAAAAAATAGGTAATATTCTGCTGGAATATGCAGATTTAGGGGACTAAAGACATTTTGTGGGGAAAGGTGTAGAGTCAGTGAGAGCTGGGACAGGAGCCAAGCAGGTAATTTTAGACTTGGTTATCATGCACGCTGCTAGGAAATAACACAGAAATCCTGCTTTTTATCTGCATAGGTATTGAATCCTTAGAGAGTTTTCAAATTGTGAAAATTCCGTTTGCTCTTTTGTCTGAATAGGAATAATCTATTCAGGTTATATTCAGGAATATTTCCTGAATAGGAAATAACCTAATTGCACAGCTTTATGGGGAGGAAGTCCTGTTTCTTCTTCAGTGCTGTATTTTAACAGTGGTAATTGGGAGTAAGACATACATTTATTTGAACAACGGAGTTACCATCTCAAAACTAATCCCTGTAAGCAAAATGTTTTGGGCTGTTCGCAGAGCAGCGTGCTTTCTCTTTGGCAAGTGAACTGAATACCTTCTTTACCTCTTTTTAGAGCAGAAGGAGAAACGTGTGTGGAGTTCAAAGCGATGTTAATTGCAGTGGGCATCCACCTGCTGCTGCTGATGTTCGAAGTCCTGGTGTGTGACAGAATCGAAAGAGGAACTCATTTTTGGCTTCTGGTCTTCATGCCGTTGTTCTTTGTATCTCCTGTGTCAGTTGCAGCCTGCGTGTGGGGATTCCGACATGACAGGTCCCTGGAGGTAATTGTTGTGATGTATAAAAACTAGGACAGTGCAAGACAGAGTTTCTTAAGAGTTCCTCTTACAAAAACATAGCATACATGGCTGCCTTACTTTGTTTGTCCTGACCTACTAAAATGAAAAGTTAGGATTGGGAATAATGCTTTGAATTATCTCTTCCATTTATTATCTCTTTTCAACTACCAGATAGCAGTACGTCTTAAACCTGTCTGTTTATTATTATATGCTATAAGAACGTGCCACAAACTGACTATAAAATAATAGAAACTTGGAAACTGAAATTACTGAAAAGTACCTTCCATGTTAGGCAGCAGTACCCCTGGACTTCCTGAGCCCTGGATAATCAGAGTTGAAAGTTTCTTACCTTCTTAATCAGTGTGATTAATTTGTAATTTGGGAATGCAGGCAGCAGGTATAAAATGATAATTCCATGTTTTCTGCCTCTAGCTCCTTTCCTCTCTAACTAAATTCAGGAAATGCTCCTTAAACCCAAAAGAGACTTTTCAAGAACTTCCCATGGTTATGGCAATTGTAGTAGCATATGAACATCACTGTGAGCTCAGAAAAAGCTTGTTTTTGTATGTGATATTCATTAGTTATTCTTTTCTCTGTTTGCATTCTTGTAGTTGGTTGGTCTTACGCTGAAGTGTGAGTTGTTTGTGTGCATGTTTTTTTACGTGTTTATACTTTTCAGAAGGTTAATGTTAGAAAATTACTTTAAATCCATTTTTTTTTTTAGCTTTGTTAAAGCCTACTTTGTTAAACGCCTACTTAAACAGTGCAGACTTCTGAAGTATGGAAGTGCCTGACACCTGTTAGAATGTAGTTTTTCCCTCCCAATGTTATGAATTCCGAAGGCATTTATGCAAGAGAACACAGTGTGCGTGTGTTACTGAGAAGTAGAGCACGTTGTCTGCCTCTGAGAAATACTTCATTTCAAAGGTGGCTTATGTATTCACATGTTAAGTAAAATAGAAAATGTTCTAAGCTTAACTACAGATATTCTTGAGGTTTTTTTCAGTTAATGTTTCTGTTTGATCTTTGAAATTCCTACCCGCCTAGGATTGGCTCATAAACTTCAGGATTAGCATCTTGCTGAGTCCAGTGTTTGTTATGTTTGCCCACAATATCAGAGACAGATGTGGGAAGGTTCAACCTCTACTGTCGCAGCACCAACCAGTGTTCTGTTCCCCTTCATTGCTGTGTGATGGATGGTAGCAGAAGAGCAGTGTTAGAAAATGCCATCTGACGTGGAAATGTGTATGAAGCAGAGGGGCAGAATTGAATTCCTCCATGTGGGAAAAAATGGCACGCATTGACATTCACTGGCACTTTCTGAACATGTATGGAGACCAAACAATGGATGTGAGCGCAGTGGTGCATCTCAGCAGTGGCAGCAGTGACCTGAAAGTCACTGAAGTCATGTTCCAGACAGCCATGCACAGCTATCACACCACAAAGTGAAGAGCATCTCAGTCAGCTCATCTGCATGAATCAGTGGATCCTGACCAGGAGATTGTATACAGAGTTGAATATTGACTGCAGTGCATGGGAAACAATGGTCACAGTGTTGGAAAATCACAGTTTATGCCAGGATGGTCCCATGAATGCTGACACAGGAATAGAAAGAACACCCTATGCAAATTTGTTAGGACCTATTGAATCATTGTGAGTTCCCTGGATTGTATAATTACTGGTAACAAGACATGATGGCATTACTATGAGCTACAGTCAAAACAGCAGTCTGTGGAGTAGCAACATGTGATTTCCCCATGAGAGAGAAAGTTCATGATGCAGCCCCCTCAGCAGATAAAGCAGTGTACAGTGTCTTTTGTGATAGGAAAGATGTTGCCTTTCTGGATTTCCTGGAACCTGGACAGGCCATCAATTCTGACCACATCATGATGCTGACTGAGCTGAAGGCTTGACTTTGCAGAGTCTGGCCAGAGAACACAACCTTAGTCTTGCAACATGATAACACCAAGCCCCGTAATTGTCTGCAAATTGTGGAGCGCATCACCGATCTTGGCTGGACTGTCCTAACACACCCACCAGATAGTCAGAAGGCACCAAATTCGTATGCACTGACTTCTCTTTGGGCTGATGAAAGATGGACTATGTGGGCAATGTTTTCCTCGCAATGATGTAATCATAGCAGCTCTGAAACAGTGGATCACCTTCACTGGTGCAGATTTTGACAAGTACTCCATGCAGGCTCGTGTTCATCTCTGGCAAAAATGCGTAGCTAATAGTGGTGAAGTTGAAAAGCAGTGTTCTGTAGTTGAGAATTTTTCTTTATCAAATACAGTCATTGTGCTCTTTGTATCTGATGTATTTTCCATGGAAATAGTTATGAGGTGTTTTTTTCAGAGCTACCTACATAGCAGCAATTGGGGTGCATGCAAGCTTTCATTTAATATTTGTTATGAAAGCTATTGTTTTTCTATATTGCTTCACAAACTAGGTATCTTGCAAATTCAATAACTAATTATAATTCAGATTCTCATGTGGTCTTTTATTCTGTGTATTTCTTTTTCCTCAGAGCTTCAACTGGATTGCTCTTAGTTAAAGAAACTGGATTGCTCTTAGTTAAAGATGAAAATCACATAGATTTAATGTATTAGTGCAGCAATTAAAATACTTTTTTTTTTTTTTTAAGACTTCATAACTTTGAATTTAAGGACTTAAAAAAAAAAATCTATCAATATTTATTATCTAAAGAAAATAGTTAAAGTTATTTCCTAATTTCTTTTTTGTTTTTCCAGCCTGGACAGTTTGGCTTTTTCCTTTGACAGATTCCCAAGTTGTCTTGCAACTAACCTCATAATGCTAATGTTAACCAATGTATCTTTTCTTTCTAGCTGGAGATCTTGTGTTCAGTTAATATTCTGCAATTCATATTTATTGCCCTCAGACTTGATGAGATCATCAGATGGCCGTGGCTTGTATGTAAAGTATTTTCTTCTTAAACTTGTTCAAATACTAAATTTTATATAAGTATTTGCTGCAGGGAACAGTTAATGTGTATGGTCAGAGTCTGTGATCTCTATTTTGCTTATTTAACAGTCCTTTGCTGAAAGTCTGACATTTCATTCAGTAGTCATAGGAGACAGGCTGTTCTTTGGATAAGAGCATAGCATTCCTTCCTTCAGGGGAAGAGAGGCATGCCATCAACGGTAATCAATCCCTGTCCAATTGCTGGAGAAAATAAAAACCTCAACAGAAGTTCCCAGTTGGAACAGTGAACTAGCCAGGAAAATGATTGTTGACTTAAGAAATGTGTAGGTAAATATTGTGTGATAAGTAACTTTTGTTATGCTACCATGTGTCTAAATCCATTTACTGTGGTCGCTATCAAAATATGAAGCAGTAGATTTAAGCACGTGGTTTTAGAATACAGAAGTTCTGTATCTGGATTTCTATAAACTGCATAAAGCTAGTAGCCTGTCATGATTACGATTGTTATTTTCCAAGCAGCATGGTAAAGGATCTCCTGTAGAAACCTCCTTGAGTAAGTTGTCCAATGTAGAAAACGTTGAAGTCAATTTCAATACTGTTTGAGTCCATTCAAAATCACAAGAAGTTTTATTCAAGCAGACCTATCTTCATTTTTGATTGTTTTGGCTTGATGGAGTTCACAGAGCTTACTGGGGAGTCCCAGAGAGTTGATATGGCTCATAACAGTCCATATGACTTGTGAAGCTCTTTTGTTAGAGATGAAATGGGTTGGAGGATTACCCTCGATTTTATTCTTCTTTTTTAGTCTTAATATGTGGGTCCTTATTGTAACTTACCGTTAGTGCCTTATGTAAATAAATAAAGGCTAATGAAAATGCATCACTGGGTAGGGCAGAAAGCAGTAAACTTCTTTTTTCTTTCAGGTTGTCTGCGTTCCATTGTGGATCTTGATGTCCTTTCTCTGCCTGGTGGTGCTCTATTACATCGTTTGGTCTGTTCTGTTCTTGCGTTCAATGGATGTGATTGCTGAACAGAGGAGGACGCACATCACAATGGCTGTCAGCTGGATGACAATTGTGGTTCCTCTGCTCACCTTTGAGGTAGGATGAAGTGTGAGGAGTTTTGTGTATCTTCTTTGTTCAGTGAGTAATGAATACTGTGTGTGCTCTCTCTCTCTCTAAACTTGAAATTAAGATGCCCTGTTTTGTTTGGGAATAAATATAAACTGTAAATAGGAAAACCAAGAATCACGTTTTTGTTTGTGTGTGTGTAAAATCTGTTTCACAATGAATCTGCTAATTCCTATTTCTGTAGAGGCCATTTTCCTTAAATTTCTGAAGCTAAAGGTCCAAGATCACTGCACGTTTTTGAGAACTTTGGAGATGGATATTACAAACTGACATTATTTTTTTTTCCTGTTTAGATTTTACTAGTACACAGACTAGATGGGCACAATTCTTTCTCTTTTATACCCATATTTGTTCCTCTGTGGCTTTCACTGATAACTTTAATGGCAACAACATTTGGGCAAAAAGGAGGAAATCACTGTAAGTATTTATTAATTGATGCTATGGATGTTGCAGTTTGGTGTTCTTTCACAACAAGGCAATGTAACTTAATAGGATTTTTCAGAGTTGAAAAGAAGCCTGCACAGAAAATTGTTCTGGGTGAATTTTCATGCTGTTGCTAATTTGCAGCCAAATTAGTTTGGAAAGGCAAACATCCAATTTATCTTTTGTTAGGGTTGTATGATATATGAAGTAGAGCAGTTGGTCATCAGGTATAATCTCTGCGAAAAGATGGGTGTGGGTTTTATAGGCAAATCTTTAATTATCTTAACTTGGTTCACTGAAAGGTTTGACTTGGGGCAGACTGCTCAACGCTGACCTTGGTATTCATTGACAGAAGAGTGCCATCTACTGAATCACAAGTGGCACTTCATTAAATGCTCTCTTTCAAATGTTTAGATAGAAAGTACATGATAAACAGAAGAGGTGCTGTTGTTTTAATCTAGAATAAATGCCGAGGATGAGATGCTACTCTGTAGCTAACAACAGAAGTATTTGGGGAATACTGGACACATAGCCTGACATACATTAGTAAATCTATGTCATTGCAGCATCTCTGGTACTGTAGCCTATGCATATCTGTGAAAATAGGCATGAATGTCTTCTCAGGTGGCAGTTTTTGATTGCTGGAGTGATGCAAGGCCTTTCTTGTTCTGTTTATTTACTGATGTGCTGCTTAACATGAATTGTACTGGCTTCTTGCTATAGTGTATAGCTGTAATGTGTACATGTGCACACACACTTGTGTATGTATCACCTGACCTGTAATGTTATGGCTGCTGTCAGTGGTGCAGAGAAACAGCACTAATGTAAATTTTAGATTGCTAATGAAAACAGTCAGGAGAACCTAAGAAGGCAGATGAAGCAGTCTTGGTTTCTTCAGTTTACTTCTAACTGTTTGCAGTCATGTGAAAGGTGGTGGTTTGTTTGGTTGTTTTTTTTTAGGGTGGTTTGGAATTCGCAAAGACTTCTGCCAGTTCCTGCTTGAGATTTTCCCATTCCTACGTGAATATGGAAATATTTCCTATGATCTTCATCACGAAGATAACGAGGAAGCAGAAGAAACCCCAGTTCCTGAGCCACCAAAAATTGCACCGATGTTTCGAAAAAAGACTGGAGTGGTCATTACACAGAGTCCTGGGAAATATGTGATTCCACCTCCCAAATTAAATATCGATATGCCAGATTAAGATGACAGCAGCCTGTTAAAACTGGAACTGGGAATCAACAGACAAATGCAGTTCATCTCATGCCTCGTCCCAATTAATTTAAAATAGCTTTTGCTTGATTCAGTGGCGTGGATCACAAAAATCGGAGATCTTGAAGATTGAGAGTTTTTCCACAGAGATTTTGTGAACCTCCCTAATGGTTCACTTGGCACACATGCCTGTATAGTATTTATATGAACATTTTAGCAGTGTAATATATTGTTTAAAAGTCTCGTCCTGTACAGTATAAGTATTATCTAAAAGTATTTTTTTAAAAAGCCTGTATGAAATGCCTGTTCTATTCCAAGTGTCTTTCGGGTTATAAATATACGCTCATTTTCCATGTCTGTGCTGAGTAGTTGTGGATGTCTTGATATAGTACCTCTTTTTTCTTTTCTGCTCAGCCACAATCATTAGTTTAATTGTGAAAGCACTGGTGTGTTGTGCTTCTGAGGAAGGACTGGAAAGATTTTGGGGAGGAAATTGAATGTATAGCAGCTTACTTGATGCTTTTGAGTTAGCTACGTAGATTGGTACATATTTCAATTTTTGCAGTGGCTTGGGAGTGAAGTTGCTTTTCCAGGTTCACTTTCTAACTCCTCCTGAGCATTATGTATGCCACCCTGTCATTAGTTTGGCTGTTTAATAAACTGTTGCCTCTTGCATTGTGTGCGTAATCTATGCCAGAAAGATTAGTTTTCAGGTTGGTTTGCTGATATAAATATCTTAACTCAGTCTTCGTTACCAACTTTTTTGTATGATATCTTTAGTACAGATGATTAAACTGTTGAAAATAGGAACTGGTCCATGTTGGTATAGTTTTTTTCATTTGAGGAGAGATCTGTATTTACTGGTTTACTTAGCATCCAGCTGATTTCAAGAAATTAGTCTTTGAAACCTATATTCCATTAAGTTCTACCACCTACCATCAGCTGCCTGTACCTTGTACTTCCTCTTTCTGTTTGCACAAACCCACGGCTTATTTAAATATCATGGATCATATTTCCTCTCTCTTAGTATGGCAGTGATATAAGAGTGTATGGACACTTCTGTGTGTATGAAAGGCCTTCAACTGAAAAGCTGCAAAGAACTTAATTTCTAGTGCTGCAGCCCACCTTGTTCCTCCCTTCTCAGTTGGTGCCATTTGTTCCTAGTGGCCTGGCTAGCAGGATGCAGCCCAGCTGGTGCTCTAACTACCTTCTGCTGAAGGATTCAGCTAAGCTGAGGAAAAAATAGAGCTTTCTTGACCAGGAGGTCTTCTGGTCTGGTCTTCTGAACAAGCTAGTTAACTTGGCAGTCTCAACTTCTGTCCTAGTATGTGACAGAAGAGAAGCTTCTGGTACAATCTCAGGAACTCCAGTTGAAGAGGCTTTTCCATCAACCTCAGGTAAAAAGAATGTGCTTAATTCTACTAGGGAGAGCTCTATGGGAGCTGGTAGCTTTCCATATTTATATATATATATATATAAAAAAAAAAATAATAATAATATATATATATTTTCTTTTTAAGCAGCCCTGGAACCTTTCTGGAAGCATTCCATTTCAGACTCTTCAGTGAGATGAGGACACTGTGGTGTGTGGTACCTAGAACAGCTTGAAGAGGAAGTGCAAGTAAGGAGAGGGCTGCTGGGATGTTCTGAAATTGGAAACATGAAACATTTCACTCATGACCTTCATCTCTGGGGATTCAGCAGAAAATACTTCCAAGCTTCGGCATGTTCAAAAGCTCTTTAGATGGAGCAGCAGCTGGGGGGCGTATGTCGGATCCTCTTTATGTGAGCTAATTTCTCAGAACACTCTTGTGTGGCACATTTATGCCCAAACAAGCTCTTCTGAACCTGTGAAAGGGAGAGAATGCTCCTGAAAGTTCTTTTTAATATATTATGAGATTAAAATTTTTAGTTCTTCAATCTTGAAATGATGACAACTGTCTCCTTTGCATTTTACACTGATGTTTCTAGTGCAGCCCAAACTTAATAAGGATTGTCCAAAATGCAAGTAAAGCTTTGGTACAAGAAAAGAAGAGCATATTCCCTGCATCTGCCCTGTGTCCAAAGTGGAATAAATGCCACCCAGGGAGAAGCAGGGGTGTTCTGCCTGCATGGGGAGCTGCTCCGTTCTCAGCAGCTCCAAGGCAAGACATGCAAATGTTCCAATAATCTGTCTTAATGAAAAATGTTCTCCAGTTCTCTTATCCTTTTTTGGGTGTTTTTTTTTTTGTTTTTTTTTTTTTTTTTGAACTGGAATCCTGCTTAGCTCCTAAAAGAGAACAGCTTCAGACCAAAACTAAGAGGGGTGAGTGTCACTGGTTTTCATTGAAGAGAATGTGTGGGCTTGCTATCAGGAAATAATGTTTCATTCAGAAATGAAAATACTATGGTAATGCCTCTGTTTCATGTGAGAAAAAGAGTTCAAGATCAGTGTATGAGATTCACATAATCTTTTAAGCAATTGTTTCCCAGTGGTGGTTTGTAATTCCAATCTTGAAGAAACTGCTTCAGATTTAGCAGCTGACTGAGAGGTCTAGTGTTTGTTAGTTCTTTATATATATATATGTATATGTATATGTATATGTATATGTATATGTATATGTATATGTATATGTATATGTATATGTATATGTATATGTATATGTATATGTATATGTATATGTATATGTATATGTATATGTATATGTATATGTATATGTATATGTATAACCAGACACACATGCATCACACAGCATTAGATTGGATTTTAAATCGGAACACATTACCTTGACCATGCATTATAAACTTATGATTTATTTACACTTGTATGTACATAAAACATCTAGTGAAACGTGACTCATTTTCAGTAATGATCGTAAAAAATGGGATCTTGATTCTCTCTCTTCAGAATAGCAATTCTTCAAGCAATTACTTTTGGAAGGAATACTGTTCAATTCACTGGTATTTAAGAAGGCGATCTGTCAAGAAGTTTGCACTTAGGCAGAAGAAAACACAGTGTGGGGCAACTCCTATGATGCTGAAGGGATCAATTCATCAGGGATGTCGACCTGCCACACTCCTCTGCTCCCTTTTGCAGGGATTGGTTCCAGAAGCCATCTTGGATTTGAAACAACAGTCAGGTATTTCTGTTCTAGATTACTGAGAACAGCTTTGTTTTCCAGCTCCAAAGTCTTTTCAGGAGGTACATCTTCTGGATACAAGGATGTCTCTCCAATGTCAATTAATCCTGTATCAGAAAACAAAACAGTTTGAGAAACTAGAAAAAAGTTTTCCAAAAGTAAAACCTCCCAGAGGACATACAAAGCTGCTGATTTATGCTGCCAGAAGAAGACAGTACAAAATATGCACACCTTAAACAAGTGTTGGTCGTTGCAGAAGACAGCTTGTTGCAAGAGGGAATTTCAATGTTGTCTAAAGATTAAAAATACTAAATTACCAAGGAAGCTTTTACAACTACCCAGTTTAGCACGCAGTTTACATGAAGGTTACCAATCCACACATTGCTTAATACCTAACAATTTTTTGCACCCTAGAACCAGTCTTCTGGAACAAGCAATAGAAGGAATTGCTAAAAATATGCAAATGAGAATGTGAGATACAGGGTGTGAAAACTGAACTGATACCTAGAAGGAATGTTTGACACACACTTTGAGTATTCAGAGCAGTAACACACATTATTCTTCCTGTTGGAAATATTCAAATAATGTATCAGGACGGTATCTCTGATAAAGCAGATTTTATTCGCAGTTGCAATGTTGGGCCTCCTGCAAGCAGGAGAGCTTGCAGAAAGCAGCCTTACATCTTTTATGCCCCACTACTTGATGCTGATCTCTTTCTCCCCTGGTTCCTCGTTGGCTGGGTACTTCAGGATCACAGTCTTCCCGACACTCAACTAAACATACAGATACTTGCTAAACATCAATTTCTGCTAGCTAAGTATATATCACTAATTAGTTAAGTTCTCACATTTGCTCATTCAACACTTGGTCATTGTTTCTGGACTTCTGCTCGTCCTTGCATAGAGATAAGCTTGGAAGGAGGACAAGGGGGAGCATCTTGATGCCTGCCTGTTGCATCCCAACCTACCCACAGAGCAAGGCAAGCCAGCCTTGTGTAGAGGCCCTGGCTTCTACGATGTTTGTTAAGTCTGTTTTTCTTTTGCTGAGGGTCTCTTATCCAAACAGAATAGCCCTACAACATGCTTTCTAGTCCATACCACTATACCTATGCTATTTGGAACATTTAAAAACTATTGCAGTGTTGCAAGCAAAAATTAATCACAATTCAGCAACTATATTTGTAACATAGATGGTATTTCTACTTTTTCACAACAGCTATTTCTAAGTTACAAAATACAAATACATTGTGCTCTACTTCTTCAGATCAATTTCCCTTTTTAATATCTAATGCAGAAACAACATTCCATTCCTACATTCTGCACAAAATAATTCAAGAAGCATCACTCAATCCTAACTTTGTACTACAGAAATAAAATAATTCGCTGCCCAAGTAATAAGACCGATAGAGCAGCTGTAGAACTGAAACAGAATTGATCTAACATGACATGAAAAGCAATGCCGTATCACAAGTTCACTTGACTGTACTGCACTGCAAAACGCTGCAGGTTTTCATACACTCAAAGATGTAATAAAAAAAGTGGAACTGCCACCCTGCCCAGAGCTGCTCAGCTCGGGGAGCAGCATTGCCCAGCACAGCTGGATGGCGATGCCGTGACGAGCCCGGCCGTGCAAAGCAGGCACCCATCCGAAGAAAACACGCCGAGAGATGAAAAGCTTGCTCGGAAATGCACGGCCCACAGCTGCCCACCTGCGATAACTCCTCTGCCGAACTGCTCCCCTTTTTCCAGCAGCTCCTGCACCTCCTGCAGCGTCATTCCCCACCTCTCCAAAAGAATCGCCCTCCACGACTCATCCTCCCAGTCCTTAACGGCGATATGAACAGCCACGGTGCGGTTCCGGTACTTGGCGAGCACCGGCCGCCAGCGAGTCTCTATGGTCTTGATCCGGTTTAAAACCAGACCAGCGTAGGGCTGGCGGAAGGAGAGGCACCCGACCTTCATCTCTGCGTTCATCGGCACCCGCCGGTTTTCGGATACGCAAGCGCGGCCGGCAGCACCCCGCTATCGCCGGCCCTTACCCGGCCCTCACCGCCCAGCACGGCGCGGCCGGCCCCGCTCCCGTTCCGCACCGCGCTCAGGGCTGCCGGCGGAAGGAGCGAGACGGGGCGGAGCGGCGCTGGGCGGCCGTGGCGCTGCCGAGCCGAGGCGCTGCCGCCTGCTGGATGGCTGAGCGGGGAGGAGAGCTGCGGGAGCTGCAGGGAGGAATAGTCACGCTCACACGCGGGAAAGCGACCGAGCTCGCCGACGGTGAATCCTGGCTGCGGTGGCTTTTAGCGCTGTGTGAAAACGCGTTCTAAACCACGAGAAGTCTCAAAATAGCGGGATCTCAAAGGCAGGAAGAGAAGGATGATCCGGTAGAATCAGAGACGGGCCGCTCGTTTAGTTGAGAAAGGCAGAGGAAGTTCACTGGCGAAAGGTAAGATCGAGAGGATGCTTTTGTTCTGTGCAGTTGTTTGTCAGCGCTGTGTAGCAGCGGGGCTCCGCCGTCACCGCGCGGCTCTGCAGCCGCCCAGGGCAGTGGCGGCGGGGGTTGATGAGCGGCGCTTTAGGGGCTTCTTCTGCTGAGCGCTCCCAGCGCCCCCTCGGTGATTATTTTGTACGCTGAATTATTTAATGGCTGATAGCATTTAAATGCTGAGAGCTCATTTATCATATTTCTGTTGTCTGAGTTTCCTTTTTTTTTTTTTTTTTTTCCTTGGACACTTCATAGAGTCATAGAATCCTTAGAATTGGAAGGGACCCTTAAAGACCATCTGGTCCAACTCCCCTGCAGCGAACAAGGACACCCACAGCTCCATCAGGTACTCAGGGCCTGTCCAGCCTGACCTTGTGCATCTCCAGGAATGGGGCACCAGCACCTCCCTGGGCAACCTGTGCCAGTCCCTCACCACCCACACTGTAAAAGACTTTTTCCTTACATCCAACCTAAATCTACCCTCTTTAAGCTTGAAACCATCTCCCCTTGTTGTGTCACAACAGACCGTGCTGAAGAGCCTGTCCCCTTCTTTCCTGCAGCTAATGAAGTGTTCCAGATGTTCCAGATGGAATCATTTCAGCCTTTTATATAATGTCATATCAGGAGAGAGTAATGGATGACGTGAATTTAAGGTCGTTGTAGTTTTTACGGGGTTATTATTTTAAATGTCCCTTAGCTTTAAGCTATTTCCATCTTACTAGATGTGCATTAGTTGAGGAACCTGTTGAATCTGATTAGCATTGCAAGTATGTAATAAGCTTTTGTGCTTTTTCTTGTATTTCAGTATTTTTCCCCTGCATTATTCGTTTATATGAGGGCTCGGGGGAGGTTTTCTTCTGTGTTGTATGCTTGGTTTGCTTTACTCTCATAGAAATTTTAGCAAGATGTGTATGACGTTTGGTTGCACAAATAAAATATTTTTTTTTCCTGATTGAAGCAAAAATCTCACTGTTAATTAAGCTCTCAAGTTTAACAATTTTAAGTAAAATGTGAATGGCAAAAGACTCATGCTGTTACTAAGGGTGATTAAATGTTATGTCAGAGAACTGCCTGTCACGGTTTGTAGAAGCCTTGTCCGTTACACTGAGACATTCACTAGAAGACTGAAAAGCAATTAGCAGCAGCACGTAAATAAGGCTGTGACATGGTCTTGTTCTGTGTGTGTGCGTTAGCACTTGGTGTGGTGAGTGGAAAGCCGACTTTAGTGGATTTAGTGGGATGTAAGACAGCCAAGCAAGCATTCTGATCTTGGCAGATGATCAGCTTATTTTGAAGGTCTTAGATCCATATGATTTTTACACCTTCGGCTCCTTCAGATTCTAACACCAATTTATCTATTTGCAGAACAGTGTTTAACATGATAACATTAATGTTCCAACTACAGAAAATTCTACAAGTTTGGTCTACTTTTCAGGAAAGTGTATCTCACTTCAGTATCTCTAAATTTGTTTTCCTTAGGGTATTCCTCACTTTAATTTTATGGTCCAATAAAGACTGCATAATTCTCATTGCAGAATTACCTCTTTCTGTGGAGTTAAGCAATGCCTAGTACATCATTTACAAGGACTCAGGCTTGATCTCATCTAGATAAGCAAGCATTGCTGTGTTTCCTGTCAAATTTGTTCAAGAACTGATTTTACATGATTCAGTGCAAAGTGGAATGTGCTGGAATATCTTGGGTCAAAATCAGGGCGAGATTCTTGGTGATCAGTTACAGTTTATTTCAGAAGCTGGTAGAGGCACTGCGCTGTATGCTCCACGATACTGGAAGACAGAAATGAAATTTCAGGTGTTAACAAACCATGAAACACATCACATACTGTGCACTGCAATTACTTGTACTGAGCGGTCACTTGTCAAAAATCATCATTCACAAAAAGATACAGGACATACTGACATATGGACACTCGCTGCTATTTCCCATCTTTTAGGACATCAATGTGAAATGTGATTCAGTAGTTTTTGACAGTGATTCCATCTGAAGGCGTCCTACCAACCTTCTGCATTATCTCTTTTTTCCCTTAATTCTGCTCAGCCTTCCTTTCTCACTGTCATTTCCTGAAACTGTATACAGAACTGGGGCAAAGGGGCTTGGTTCCACATGTCAGTAATGTTTTTAGCAATATTTCACTGATGCAACAGCCCCTAAAAATTGAGTGAAAACATGGAGGTGAAACTGGGGCATGGAACTCATACTGTGGCTTTGCTGTCAGGGGGAGAGTAAATGGAACAAGGGCTTTACATTCATTCCTAACTTTTCCACATTTCACCTACCATTTTGGCCTTTCAACTGCAGAATTAACGATTAAGAATTTGCTTAAAGTCCATTATTCCAAGACCGAGTTGTGTTCAGAATCTTGGTGATTTAAAAATATTTGGAACACAGGTTCCACTGTAATTAATGCTGGAAACATACTTCACAGGATCTTGTAGCAGAACATAAAATCATGGAATCATAGAATGGTTTGGGTTGGAAGGGACCTTTAAGATGATCTAGTTCCAACCTCCCTGCTGTAGGCATGGACACCTCCCTCTAGATCAGATTGCTTAGAGCTGCATCCAGCCTGGCCTTGAATGCTTCCAGGGATGGGGCATCCACAGCCTCTCTGGGCAACCTGTTCCAGTGCCTCACCTCCCTCACAGTAAAGAATTTCATCTTAATATCTAGTCTAAACCTACTCTCTGCCAGTTTAAAACCATTTCCCCTTGTCCTGTTGCTACCTGCCCTTATAGGAAGTCTCTGCCCATCTTTCCTGTATGCCCCCTTTAGGTACTGGAAGGCTGCTATAAGGTCCCCCCAGGGCCTTCTCTTCTCTGGTCTGAACAGCCCCAAGCTCTCTCAGCCTGTCTTCATAGGGGAGGTACTCCAACCCTCTGATCACCTTCATGCCCCTCCTCTGGACCCGCTCCAGCAGCTCTGTGTCCTTGTGCTGGGGATCCCAGAAGTGGATGCAGTACAGGTAGGAGTGAGAGCAGAGGAGATGGGCAGAATCACCTCTCTCAAACTACTGGTCACACTTCCCTTGATGCAGCCCAGGGTGCAGTTGGCACAACCCAAGATATGGTTGGTCGTCATCATGTATACCGTGAGGCTACACTTCTGACAAATAAACACAAGACATGGTGTGCAGTGTGTGCTGATGATTCACTACTAGTTAATATTGGATGCTGAATGTCAAAAGGTTTAAGTGGTCAAAATATTTGTGACCCCAAAAGTGCTTTGTTTTGTGTGATTGTGGAAGTTTTGATCTAGTAGTAGCAATGCAGAAGCATTTTTTGTCTTGGAGTTGTGTAGGTTTTGTGCTATGCCCAGCTCAGTGGATCATATGGTCTGATCAATCTGTTGTTGCTGTTACTCGTTTTGGTTTAGTTTTTGTCCATGTGTTTTACAGTAGCTTCGGAAAAGATTCTTTATTACAACATTTGCATGATGTAGTCTGTTTCAGAAAGGAAGTGTATTCTGTAAATTACATATTCCCTCCAGTGCGTTCAGAGGGAGAAGACCTGCTGTTTTATACAGCTGACATAAGTGTCTGCCATTACTTTTTTATTATTATTCAAGCTTCTGCAGTCAAGGACTTGTAAACCTCTTTTATATCTTGCATGTTCATTACATATAACAATCACATTAATAAAAACTCCAGAATCAAAACAAATTTGGTCTGAGGCATTCAGCTGGCTGCTGATTTTGATTTAATCAGTAAGAGATGCCAAAAGTTTTCAGGAAATTTTGGGTGGTAGAATAAATTACATTAATTTAAAGAGCCTGTAACTTCTCACGGTGAAACCTTCAACTGATTGCTAAAGGACATGGTAGTAACTTTGCTAGATTCCAAATAGAAGTAATCTGCTTCTAAAAGTGAATAAAATTTACTGTAACTATTAAAAAAGCCTAGCCATCCAACAGCCCCAAACTTTAAAAACTATCATTTACATAGCCTGAGTATGTGTTGAAAAAACAGCTCCAGCTTCATGTTATTCTTCAAGCCAAATAAAGAGCCTTTAATTGTGAATGAACTTAAATACTTACATTTTACCATGCTGATCTCTGTTTCTTTGTATGTACTGTGAGCAGTAATGACTGCTGAATGAATGGTTGGTTACTTATAGCAGAATTTTCTCCTGTCTGTTTCCGTGAGGTTTCTCAGCGTAGGTAACTTGGTGTTGAAAATTTACATGTATTTAAGTGCTGCTGAAGAATAAAATGCATGCACATTGAATTTTCTTATGCAGATTTCAGTATGCTTTCCTATCAGATTATATGCGTATGACAAATCTTATATAAGAACATACAGACTGTTGAATTCCATGGTAGCAACTATTCATTTTTAAGTAAGAAACATGAATGAAACATGTATGAAAGTATAAGTTAGATTGCAAGCATTACTCTTCTGCATGTTTGCAGTCAAACATATTGCCTTTTGTAATGGTTTGTGACACCAATCGTGGTGGTATGTAGTAGCCAAGTACTGGTAGTTTTTCCTGATTTATTGAATGTAACTTCCTTTCTGTACAGAAAACAAACAAAAAAAACCATCACTGAAGATTATCAAGCCTGCTGTGGTGTTCTAAGAAAGCCTTGCTTTCCTCAGTTAGAATTATTTCCCTAAACAAAATGGAAAGCATTTTCATAAATAGGTGTTTTATTTGTTGTTGTTCAGAATGAATACATTTACTACTAGAAAACATCTACTGAACTTGGCAAGGAATATGAAAAATAACAAGAAGGGATTTTACAGGTGCATTTGTCAGAAGAGACTGGCCAAGGAGAGTGTAAGCCTCTGGTAAATGATGGCACCAAGCTGTGTGGTGAGTTGATATGATATAAGAAAGGGATGACATGGACAGGCTTGACAAGTGGGCACATGTGAGCAGAATGAGGTTGAACAAGGCCAAGTGCCAGGTGTTGGTCGTGGATTGGTGCAGTGCCAGATCCGTGTACAGATGGGGAGAATTGATTGAGAGCAGCCCTGCAGAGAAGGACCTGGGGCTTCCTGGTGGGTGAAAATCCAGACATGAGTCAGCAGTGTGTGCTCACAGCCCAGGTCAACAGTGTCCTGGGCTGCATCAACAGGGGGCTGGCAGTGGGCAGGGAGGTGATTGTCCCCTCTGCTTTGCTCTTGTGAGACCCCATCTGCAGTACAGCATGGGGCCCCCAGCACAAGAAGGATGTGGGGCTGTTGGAGCGGTCCAGAGGAGGAAGATGCTCGTAGGGCTGGTGCACCTCTCCTGTGAAGAAGAAGAAGGCTGAGGGAGCTGGGTTTGTTCTGCCTAGAAAGGAGAAGGATCCAGGCAGATCTCACTGCAGCCTTCAAATACTTGAAGGGAGTTTATAAGCAGGAAGGAAACCAACTTATCCGTGATCTGATAGTGATAGGACAAAGGGGAATGAGTTTGAATAAAAGAGGGGAGAAGTTAGTGGGGGCTTATATGTTAGGAGAAAATTCTTTACACAGAGGGTGGCGAGGCCCTGGCACTGCTGCCCTGAGCTGTGGTCCCATCCCTGGAGGTGCCAGGCCAGGCTGGCTGGGCCCTGGGCAGCCTGAGCTGGGGGAGCAGCCAGCCCACAGCAGGGGTTGAAGCTTGATGATCTTTAAGGTCCATTCCAACCTAAGCCAGTCTATGATTCTGTGAAAAAGAGTGCAAGGAAACTTTCAGGCACATTGCCAAAAATTAAAAATGAATGCAATGTGTTTTGGCTGTGCTCATGTCTGTTTGCTTTCATCTGTTGTTCAAGCAGTTGAGTGCCTTTTAATTTCAAAGACTTGAGTAAGAAGAGAACAAACATCTTCAGAAAATGCCTCAATGCACATCTTTATGAAGAACAGGAATGCTTTGGTTGGTACAGAAGCTTGTAGGCTGGACAAAAGTGAGCTGCAAATGAGATAGAAGATTTACATTCTTTGATCAGACGTTTAAATGAACATTTAAACCAGGTTCTAGTCATGCATTTGCATTAAAACACTGTTCAAGTCTTCCTTCGGCTGTGGGAAAGAGATGCATACAGAATGTATACAAATGTGTCACATTTTGGCAAAGGGACCGAAGCTTAGACGTGTTCCTACTGAGAATGCAGGCTGGAGCTGCGCACACTGTTTGTATAGCTTTGTTGTGGAAGGAGGAGTCAGCAATTCCATGTACTGAGATAGATTAGATGTAGTGCAAATAGTGACTGCCTCATTAACGTCCTATTAACACAGGAGTTAAACTTCTAAAATTCCATTGTAGACAATGAGTTTTCTTTTCTTTTTTTCTTTTTTTCTGGTCATTTCATAGCATTTTTTTACATCATCATTTTGGCAATCTTCATGTTGCATACCAATCTCCAATCTTATGGCATCTTTTATACTAAGGATTGCCACAGATCCCTAATTTTCCTACTTGTTTGCAAAGAAATGATTTCTTTCCAGAACTGCACTTTCTGATTATGAAGTTGCCCAGGCACTGATTGTTACAATTTGGACTTCTTCTGTAAGTGGGAGTCTGTAGATTTCTGACAGGCCAGTATAAGGTTTTTCTCGTTGTCCTACAGTGTAGTAGACGCTCTCTGCACCACCTTCCCTAAATACTGAACGTCCCACCTTGTCCCTTTTACACCAGGTCTTGCTTCTGAATGTTCCACCCGTGTGAAAGCAGACCCAGTTACATGAGCATGGGGCAGGCCTGCTCTGCTGCTGGTGTTGCCCACTTAGTGATCCTAAACTGGAAGGCTGCCAGTATTCAGAGACTGTGCTGGAGCTTTTCTGAAGGTTAAAAGAAGGTGATGACTTCAGGGTGAGCACCAAGCTAGCTGATTTAGAAACACCTTGGGAAGCTCTCAGTAGCAATTGATTTTTGTTGCTGTTATTGAGATGTATGGCTTCACGCTGAGGTAAGCTGCAGGGGAAGGAGAGCTCGTTGCCTTTCCATGCTGATTATGATATCCTATTCCACAGGCAACTCTGGGTGCAGTACAACTGCATAAAAGATTTTTAAAGATAAAACTGAGCAGCACCTCTGTGTGTCCGTGGATCCCTGCCCATGTTTCATCTCCTCTGAAATGCTGAAGGCTTTTTTTTTGATAATACATCTTTCCAGTCCCACTTTAAAGAGTGCATTCTTAGTCCATCTGATAGATGCTTTCCTTCCAGCTTCACAATTATCTCAGTTTTTCTTTCGTTTTCAGATGCAATTTGTTCTAAAATATGGACAGCTTTCCTTTGTTTCTTTAGTAGTATATATCTTACATGACACTTACGCAGGTTAGGAAATCGTCCTCGGTTCTTACTGTGTTTAGCTAAGTGCCTTTTTGTTCCGTCTCATCAGAAGACTCATAAGGAAGGAGGAGAAAAGGACTTGTCTCATCCCTTTGAATTAATAACAGAAGATATTTCTGGGAGGAACTATGAGAAAAAGAATTCATATGCAGAAGTAAATGCATTTTCACACTGTTCCTGTAAAGCTCTTTTGCAAATAAAACATTTCTTTTTTACTCTTATTAAAGCATTAGTAAAAATAGAAAAGGCAGTTTCTGTCTCCGGATTAAGTGAAAAACTCTCAGCACCACCTCCACTGGGAGAAGTGCCCCCACCTGGGGAGTCAGCCCAGTGCTGCTTCTGGTTTTTGTTTCTTTTCCTGCTGGTGGTGATGGTGTGCTTTTGTTAATGGCATTCATTGGTGTCAACACTGTGTTAGAGAAGGAAGTAAGCAATGATCTATTATATTTCTGGCAGGGATGTTATCAAACAGCTTAGGAAGGACAGCCAATGCAGGGTAGTTACATGTTGTCTAAGGGATTTGAGATAAAATGGAGGCTTGTAAAACAGATGTGTGTATAGAAGACTTGATGCACTTGCGTATGTTTGTGGTGATTAGAAAAACAGATAAATGCCACATCTAGAGCAGATTGGTTTGCTGGCTAGTGGTAAAATTCTTGTTCTAGCATTCCTAGGATTTTCAAATTGCTTACTCTTTCTAATAAGCCCATGTGTGCCAAGTCACGTTTTTAATTAAACAAGTTAAATAATTTAGTATGTGCTCTTAATTTCTCAAAGTTAGGTCAACTGGACCAAATTTTGAGAGTTATGTTGAACGCTGCTGTCCTGTTTGTGCCGTGTTCCTCGGTCTTTTGCAGCTGTCCCCTAGGTGGCACCAGGACCCACAGAACGGCCCCCTGCCTTCCGAAAAGGCCCCAGAGCTGCTGGTGGCACCGCAGAAACACTCTGTTGAGCGCTCAGTGGTTGCCCATCCTTTAGTTACTGCTACCATTCCTCCAGAGACAGCGTTGTTGTCCTGCTAAGTCACAAATGCTAGTGATTAGAACTCGATCAACTAATGGTTTTAGTTGTTATGAACTTGGAAAATCAACTTGGAAGCGTCTGATGTAGATAACTTAATTCCTTTGCAGTAAAGCAAGGAAGGACACCGAGCAGTGCAATAGGCTGTGACATGCTTGAGCTCCGTTTGCAAGGAGCTGCTGTTGGTGTAAGTGCTCCTAGCACAGCTCCAGTCCTGGTCCTGCTGTGCTGGCACTGTTACCACTCCTGCATCTATCGCTTGTGTGGCTGCTAAGTGCAAGGACGTGTGGGACACATGAAAGTTCTGGTTGTCAAACATTAAGTATGAAGCATTTAATCTCTTCTGAAAAAAAAAAAAACCAAAAACATGATTCACTTTACTAAGAGGACTACAGTGTGACATCACTAGATTCGTGTTTTGTTTTTGTTCTCAAGAGGAAAGTACTGCTTCCTCACTGGAACAATTCCTCTTTGGCAACTGAGATTTGATAATGATAGCAAAAAAAAACAAACCAAAACCAAAACAAAACAAAACCAAAAAAAGCTTGTTCCTAGCAGCTTGTTTTGTTACAGTTATTCGTATCTGGATAAGAGTATCAGATAGTAAGTTGCTTTAGTAAGTTACTAATGTTAGTGTCTACATTTCTTATCAATAGATGTTACCAATATATACCATATATATACCAATATATACCATACCAATAACAGGTATGTTGTGAGCTTTCTAGAGCCAGTGTTTCCACCACTGTTTCATTAAGGTGTAACACAATTTGGCAGAAAATAAAACCCTTGCGTTCCAGACTGCCCCCAGATACCAGAGGGGATGGCTGGGCTTAGATTCTAAGTGATGCCCTAATTCAGTAATAATAGCCCGGCAGCATTCAATGTATTGAACTGTGACAATTACAGATGTACTAACAGCATGATACACTTCCAATCTAGTTGCATTCAGTGAGCTCCTATGGTCATACTTAAGGAATCTGGTTGCATTCAGTGAGAACTCTTATGGCTACATTCATGAATAGTGTACTACGTTGAAGCAACAGATGCACCAATTCTTGGGATTCCTGGTCATAACTTTACTGCCTGCAAAGCACACACAAAGGAAGGAGAAGCCTGTCCACAAACGCATCAGTTATAAGACCAACTCTACAGGGATGTCTGAGTTTCCTGAGGAAATGCTGAATATTATCAAGAGTTCAAATCTTACCCAGAGGTGCCCCTATGGGTGGAAGGAGAAGCCTGCCAACTGCTTCCAGGAGTCAGAGGTGGTCTGTCCCTGGCGTCATACCTTTGTTATGATAGGTGTACAATGCTCTTGCTTCATTTTTCAAGGTACTGACTAGAAGAATTCAGGGTGCATGCTCAATGAGGAGTAGTCACATCTTCAAGGCAGGCAGCTTTTGTGTTGGATGTGTGTTTTATTATTATAATGAGCAAATTTCACCCAGAGGATGGTATTTTCTCAAAGAATGACAGAGCATTGGCTCTGGGTAACAACCAGGCAGCTGATCAGTTCTGTAGTACTGTCAGGTTCCCATCCTGGCAGTGGTATCACAGACCTGGCCATGGTGTCTTCACTCTGCTCCACCTCCATGCTGTTTCTCTTAGAGCCAGCACATCAAGCTCCTTTCATGTTGACAACACTTGAAGGTTTCCTAGGGAGCTTCTGTAGAATGGATTCTTTGCACACCAGCTGCACTCTGCTTTTGCACTTTTCCTTAATTTGTAAAGAACTCTGTATCTTTAATATAAATCTAACTTCTAAGTCACCGCTAGCAATGATTCCACAATTACTACACGATCAAAAGTGGCATGGTATTTTTGGTGTGCTGGCAGAGGAAATGTTTGTCTGCAGCAGCTGCCATGCTTTCATGCTTCCCAAGCAGACTACACACAAGTTTACTTCACATGGATCTTCTGAGGTATGACATTAGATGCTTTGGACAGAGAGGAATTGGGAATCTTTTGCAGCTGGAGTTGTATGGATGACAGAGCTGAATTTGAAGGGCAGCATGATATCCAGTGCCCAGCCCTGCAGGTTGTTTGAGAATTTTCACATAATAAAAAGGGAGGTGGAATGGATGCAGTGGTGTCTCGTGAAGAATTGGTATTATGAGACATTTTTGTGGTCTTCAGTTTGGAGCATGATTCTGGGTTTTGTTGATTTTTAAAATTCTTTTAGAACTAATAGAACGCATATTTTCTGAGTTAATTTGGCTATCGTAGAGAGTTCGGAGCTGTGTTCTAGAATGCTTCTCTTGCGAACCACAGACTAACTGACCATTAACTATCGTCAGGCAGGAGGATGTTTTTTGACATGTAAAAATACAGAGAATGGAGAATGCAGTAAGCAACAAATAATGAAATTACTATTAATAGTAATTATCCCAAGGCTGCAGTTCTTGGTGAAAAAGTTGTCTTTGATTTTAATACCTGCTTGGTTGTGACTGTCATCTATTTGCTGTCAGTTGCACAAAGTTCTAGTAACAAAACCCACGTATCTCTTTCCTGCTTGTCTTCATCTGTTAGAGTTGTTCCTTGTGGCTGCCTGTATCAGAAGCTAGCAGGGTGCAGAGCTGGAGCTGAGAACCTGCTGCACACAGGGTGTGTGTTTCAGGGGATGAGACTGGCTCTGCTCTGACCCCATCCGGTCCATTTCACATCCTGTGCTTCAGAAGTTCCTGATCTGAACTAAAATACCATTATAGATGCAACCTGTATTGCTGCACCTGAGAGCACCAAACCAATGATGTTCCATGAGCAGTAAGTAGCTTAAAATCTCACACAGACTCTTTTGGAATTTTTGATAGGCCCTCAGTGTCTGGTTACACTTCGTCTAAAGCAGCAGTGCAGCCTCTCAGCTGAGATGTCCTGTGTGGTGTCTGTTGTACCTATGCTTTGTTAGGCACAGAAGGATAGAGTGCTTGTTTAGTAGTAATTGTAAATTCTCATTCCTTTTCTGACAACTTGTTACTGCTCATCTAATGGGCTTTCTCCAACAGATCTTATTCATATGATTGCTTAGCAAAGCAAAGTCTTACCGAGTTATTTCCTTTTGTTTTAATAAAACATTAATCACCGTTGAAATTCATATTTGGAAAGACAGTGTTCTTCTGCAGCTAAATATTGTCAGTTGGTGCTGTGGATCAGAAATGTTCTGCTACAGGCCATCAGTTCTTTCTGAATTTTTGTTGTGATTCCTGTTCTTGCATTTGGAGGAAGCTCTAAGACCAAGGCATTGACTTTTAGGGGGACCAGTCTTGGTACAAGTATTCTGTGTGAATATAGCTTGTGTGGTGTAATTCCCAACATGTGATTCCTGGTGTGATGCCCACTGCTCTGTCTGGGTGGCTTTCCAACAGTGATGGTGGAAGTACCAGCATGCAAGGTCAGGAGTGCACTCGTTGGTAAAGAAAGAAGCAGCTGGGGCCATGTGGCACTGGAGGTGACTACAGGCAGGCTAGTCAGGGTGTTTGTTTCCAATAGAGAATTCAGGTGTCAGTAAAAACGGTTTTACTGTGAAGGGTGGTATGTTTAGAATCATAGAATTGTGTTACAGAGTTGGAAGAGACTTCCAAAAGTCATCTAGTCCAAGTCCCCTGCAATAAACAGGGACATGCACAGATAAACAGGGACATGCACAGATCCCCTCTTCTCGCCCTGCTGGCTGTGCTGCTTTGGATGCACCCAGGATCCAGTTGGATTTCTGGTCTGTGAGGGCACAGTGCTGGCTCATTCCAGCTGCCATCCACCAGCACCCCCCGGTCCCTTTTGGCATATTGTTATATTCCCAAGCTTGTATTGGTAGTGAGGGTTGCCATGACCCGGGTGCCAGACCTTGCACTTGGCTTTGTTGACCCTCTTTGGGTTCTCCTGGGTCCCCTGCTCAGCCTGTCTGGGTCTCTCTGGATGCCATCCCATCCTTTGGGTGTTTCGACTACACCCCACGGCTTGGTGTCATCTGCAGACTGCTGAAGTTTCACTCATTCCCACTATCAGTGTAATTGATGAAGATACTAAAGAATATCAGTTCCAGCACTGACCCCTGGGGGGTTGTACAGGTAAATGTTCTTGGAAGGACATCTTTCTAGTAGGAAAGTAGTGTTTAAAAATCTGGTCTTAAATCAGAATTGCAGCCCTGTTTCCTTGGTATTTTTTGGCTAAGAATTCTGTATTTTTACACTTATATAACAAGTGTCATTTCACAGCGTGGTTTCCTTAAATATTTTGATTCCTCTCGCAAACATTAGTTATAAAGAAGGCAAAACTTTTGAAGCACGGCTACGTATGTTTCGCCTGAGAAAACGGGAACATTTTTAATTCATGATCTCACCGCTGAGAACGCTGTGAGTTTGTGCAATGAGTCAGTGATGGAGTCCTGCCCCAGCCAGGCTGGGGGTGGCTGAGCCCTGCCTTCCTGCCAGGGTCTGCCTGCTGCGGAGGGAGCTGCAGCACCAGCACAGCTATCGTCATCCTCTGTGCCATGTGAACACCCGGCGCGCTTGGGTTGAGAGCGTGTGCACAAGTTGCTAGGCTTGAATGCAGAGCCTGAAAATAGCAGATCCAGAGAGAAGTATTTAAACCCACTTGAAATCTGATCTATTGGTTTTGGCAGAGCTGAAGACAGCAGAACCTAACGTGCTGTTAGTGCCTGTGAACACGGCATGGGGCGAATGCAACATATCAAAGTTTTGCAGCTTTAGGATTCCACAAGGAAAGTGTTTCTTTACCTGGTGCTTAAAATCTAAAGCCACGATTGTTTGTTGCCTCCTCCTGAGGTGCGGTGTCACATTGCTGTGAAAGCCTCCAGGACTTGGAAACCACTACAGTATTTACCTGAATACCTTTTACGTATCTTCTTGCTGTTTAAAATGCATGTAGCATGCACTGCAAGCTGCCAGAAGCATCAGTTGTCACCTGTACGACGTTCTGCTTATGGAAACCAAATGTCCTTAGTAACTCACACAGTGCAGCTATTCTATTTGGTAAATGCCTACTTGCATTAGAAATGTAACACCTACTCTATTTATCTACATATATATGTATTTCTTGTAACTGCCAGTTACCACAGTCAGGCAATAATTCCCTATGCAGTTTAAGGAGGAAAAGGATTTAAAAAGAGCTGCTAAGTGCCAGTGTGTTTGACGTGCATGATTCTCCTCTCCAAACAGTAATTCTGCAACAGCACAATTGTCAGCCAAGCTACAAGAGCAACAGTGATTGATTCATTGGTGGTGTTCTTTGTATCTGTACAGGGAAAGTTAAGTAATCTCCAGGTGATTAGTAATGTGAGCCCTTACTTTTATTTTTCTTTTTTTTCCCCCTTTTTAACGTATTTTTAAATTCAGTGACGAATTTTCTTACATCTGTTCACTGCTGTAGGATGCAAAGCGTTGTTAAAACTTAGGTTTGCTCTGTATGTGCTTGTGGTGAGTAAATGCAATTGCACTGCTAGAAAATTAACATGATCAGAAGCACTAATTAATGTCATTGAAGAGGATATGCATCACAAACATCTTCTATAATTCACATAATTTAAACTTCGTTATTATTCTATAAAAAGCTGAAAATTATTTTCACTTTCCTAATGATGTAGTCAGCTCAGGTTGCTCAAATGAGACACCAGAAATAGATACATGTTGGAAGTGTGCAGCTAGAAAGGAACAGTGAGAAACAACTGAATTCCAAACATGGACAGCAGCAGCTTCTTTGCTGACCCATGAGCATGATGCTGTGCTGTTACTGGAGAGCAAAATCAAGGAAATCGACTGACACCAAGCGTAACATTTACTTTTCTGCACCGTGGAGGTAAGAAGAGATCATTACAGTCATCCTACTTCATAAAGAGCTTTTAGGCCATTGCATTCAAAATATTATTGAATGCCAGTGTAGAATTCCAGCATTCGGCGGCCTGTTGTGCTGAAGAGGACACAGGAACAGCATCTGAGACTGAGTGATTTTTGAAGGAGTAAACTAACTAATGCATCATAGCGTATTCATTTGGCACGCACAGTCCCATTTCTGTGAGTGTTAATTTAGTGGATACTGTTTGTTCTGTTTCACAGCAGGTGAGATGAAAAGAGGATAACGTGTTTGTGGTCTCCACAAGCTGTGCAGGCATCCTGAATGAGTCTTGGTTACCACTGTCTTCTGTGCTGTTAATGGTGTTCCTACCCAAGTTCTCCTATACTCCTGAAAGAATGAGTTCTACACAAAGATATTGCCTGGAGAAACATAAAACGTGTTCCCTTGCCTCAAGAGGATCAATTCTAAGTTACCTGTGATGCCCAGCTGTGCCTGGCAGTGCTCACGATGAGTCCAGTTCCAGAACAAAGAGCCAGGGTTGTACTTTGGCACAGCAGGCGTACATGCACGTCCTGCTGCTTTTAAGGAGGTACACTATGTCCACTTATTTATATGTATGCATACATATATAAAAAAAAGTCAGCTGGAATGGCATCTTACATTAAAAAATGGCAGCATGTAAAAAAAAAAAAAAAAAAAGTGGTTTTTATAATCTGAAATGTGTGTAACTCAACTAGTAGTTTCCAATAATCCAATTATCCAACAATACCAGCCAGAGAGTGGGATTTATTTTATTTTTTTCTTCCAGAATGTTCAAAATAAGAGCCAAGGTTTGCATAGATTTCTTTGTGTGGTTATGAATTCAGAAAAACTGTATCAGGGTTATAGAGCTTGATTCTCACTTGTTTACATCACTAGCTTGCTCTTGAGGAGTCAGTGCCTCATGCAACCAGGAAAGCAAGCAAAAGGAAGGAGTCTGTCAAAGTTCCTGTTCAAATGCACTGCATCTATCAGTACCTACTGTGCTTCCCTTTAATTCTGTTGCCATAACATGGGAACCATAATGACACTTGCCTCTTTTTCAGTCTGCTAAGATCCTTGACAACTGCAGCCAAGGCTTTTTGTGGTGATAAAAATTGTGTACCTTTTTAGACAATTTCTGCTGATACTACATTTAGAAATTGAGTCAGTACAACGAACTGTCTCCCAGTCAAATGCAGAGTTGCTATATATCTTATGAACATATCATAGATGACTCCAGCAAAGGTTTATTGCCATTTTTTGCAGAGGGCTGTAACTGAAAATTACAGATTGCATTCCAAGAACCAGCTTACCCTACCGCACTTCTTGAAGGGCACTATCAAGTCTTTTAAGGCATCATTTTTTTCCTTGCAGTTTTCTTTTCCCCTGATATGACATTTCTAAGTACAATTTCTTTTTAAATGTAATTTTATCTGCCTCTTGAAATGTACCACTTCTTCACCACTTTAATGCTATTGACATGTTTGTCTTCAGATTGTGCTTATTCTGCACAACACTATTCATCAAAGTCATCAGCATGAAGAGGATTTGTTCTTCAGCTCAGTGTTTCCACCAATGCCTTGTTGAGGTGACCTTTCTAAAACATTGTCATAGAGATATCCATCTTGATAATTGTCTACACAGTTTTGGGAAATCCCAGCTATTTCTTTCCTATCACAGGCCTCGGCCTTTTATATTCATTATTAACCATCAGGAAACAGAGCAAGCAAGAAAAGTAGTGTGTATGCAAAGCTTGGGGTTTTAAAATGCATTTTGCTGTTTTTAATGGAGTCAAGTATGTGAAGCAGTCTGAACAGGACTTGATTTGTAGCCTGAAGGTGGAAGTGATCAGTCCTGTACCCAGTGATCAGCCTGTGTGCCAATCAGCTTTGCATTTATGAATACTCTGATGGAATCTTAACATATTTTGATCAATTTATAGAGAAGAAGGCCTGAAAATTTATTTTTTTTAAACTAACAACAACAACAAAAAAAACTTATGAAATCTTAAAAAATTCCCTGTGCATTTTGTAAATATCTGTTTTAATAAAGTTAAGTTAAAAGCCATAATTCTCAGCAGTTTAAATGCTTGTGCAATTTCTGTGTTGTAGCTTCTGTTGCCATTTTGCTTTCGTAGTCATCTGGGTAAATACATTCTGAACAACGTTACTGGCCTTGGATGGTTAAAGTACTGGTAATGAGAAATGGAAAGAATGAGCAACCTGATGGCTATTAAAAGAAGGCTGTCAACAGAACCTTCTGAAAGCACATCTAGTGTGTGTCTGCATGTGTTTGTATCACTCTGTGAATCTGTTTGTAAAGTACAGTGCTCAGTATGCCTAAGCTGTCTGAGTCAGCTCAACACTTCTGTACATCCATCTGAGGATTAACCACATTCTGTATAGTCTAAGATTTGTATGGGAATAACGAGCAAAATCCCAGACCATAAGTTGTTGAATTTGCTCTCATTTTGTGTGGATGAGTCCCACTGGTATATACCAGGAAAATTAAGTTGATGAGTGAGAAATATTTTAGAATTGCCAATAGACAACCAGGTTTTATGGCTACAAAATTGAGCCATCATTAGATATAGCTGATTCTTAAGTAAATTTCTCAGAGAAAGCGCAGTAGACTCTAAGTCTACTTAGAGTGCATGAGAGATCTCTCCAAGCTTCCTCAGGAATCCCACTCCAAGAATATTGTCATTAGTCCAAAGCTGAGTACACAACGTAAAAAAATAAATAGTTTATAGATCTGAATCTAGAGTTTTTTCCATTCTTATTACCCACTCTTGTCCTGGATTCGTAGACTACTTTCTACAGGTTCAGATTACCTTCAAGCATTCCCAGCTGATTTCAGCGGAAAGGAACTGTCCAAGTGCCTTGTAATCATACTGTGATAATAGATGTTTTCAATGCTTTGGCACCCTTTCACGTTGCTGAAAGCAGTGATTTTATTACTCCTGTCAACTCTATGGGGTTCAGCTGTTTCCCAGCCCTTTCTTTTTTTTTTTTTTTTTTTTTAAATTAATTCAGTGGAAACAACCAGACTATAAAATGGTTAAAGAAAAGCTTTCTGCAGACCGTTTTATTTTCTGCTTATAGAATTGTGTCTTAAAGTAGGCTTTGTGAATTAGCTCTCCAGCTTTGGAAACTCAGATCTTGATATTTAAAAGGAAATGTAGGATCCCTTATCAAAAGATCCCTTTTAACCTTCTCAGCACCGAGGCTGAAGATAAAATGTGAAAGTGCTCAGCATGCAGTGTTGTGTGTGTTTATATGAAGTTTATATTATGCCCAGGTGCCAGCAGTGCATTGTTGTCTTGTGGCTAGTTCTGTGGCTTTGGGGATGCAGTAAGATGCCTGCTGCACCTGATCAGCTGGTTTAAGCTCCTGCAAACCGTGCATCTGTGCTGAAGGTAAGTCTTTTGGAATGTATTAACTGTATTTAATTTGGATGATTTGGGGAAGTAATTAATATCTCAGGAAATGCCTGACAAATGTTGACTGAGTTGAATAAAGAACAGAGGTTCCCTACTGAGATTCATGCTTAGTACTGTGTGCTCTCCTGTATTGTCTGTGGAAAATATCTTTGTCCATCAGAGAAACAAAAAGACCTTCAGCAGATTGTTTTATTGAACTCTTTGTAGATATTAAGAAACATAACACCAGCACTTCTGCCACACTGCTGTCATTAAATAATAAATCATTGCTGTAGCTGCCTAATGGGATATGTAGCAATGCTGATGGTGGCAATCTAGACCAGAACTAAAGTAGATTAATTTAAAACAGAGCAAAAATAGTAGATAGCAGAGCTCAGCACAACAGTTCTGGGATTGGAACCTGGGATCTAACCACAAGAAAGAGAATAACATAAATTAGATCTAACAAAAAAATGATAACAGTATCTTTCACGGTCCTTACTTATCCTCCAGCACCTAATTATGAAACTGTCCTACAAGCATTAATGAACAGAACACATTTTCAGCACTCCTACTTATCTGAGATCTCTTATCCTAATGTAGATAGAAAACAGAGGCTCTGGAAGGCGAGAAATGTCTTCTGATCAGAAGTGCTGTTGACTTGTACCTGCCCTTTATCCCAGAGGAGGTATGGATGCACGGGGCTTAGGAAAGGAAGGTTCTATTTCACATCACTTGATAGTGAGGTTTGCTACTGAGGAGTGCTTCCAAACAAGCAAAGCTATTTCCTATAGAAGCTTGGGCTTCCCGAGCCCAAGCCCATCTGTGGAGGCAGTAGGAGTGCACAGCTGGCAGTCCCAGTGCAGGGCCTGAGGTGAGAGCTGCCCATAGCCAGGCACAGGGAATCTGCTTTGGCTGCCTCGAAGGGAGCACCCCTGAGCTGCCACTGCAGGCTGCCTGGGCTACGCACAGCCCCAAGAGCAGAACTGCCTGCAGCCAGCTATTGCATTGCTGTGCGTTGCATCTGTAACATGGAATGCCTTATCACATTATTAAAATCTATCTATTTTTAAAAATTATTCATCAGATGACTTAAAGAATCATCGATTCCTAGACAACGAGCTGCTCTGAAAACAAGTAAATCTCTGTGAGGAACTGAGTGGTAGAAAGCCAAGGAAACCAAAAGTGATTGTTCTGTTAGTGTGACTTTGGTTGTTTGCCCTGTGTAGGAGTCTGACAAAATGTGCAAACGTTGAATTTGCAAAACTAATTAGCACATAAAAGTCCAGCTGTAATAGCAATCAAAACTTGCTGGTTCAACATACTATGGTTTTTTTGGGGGGGTTATTAACACATCCTGCACATATGGCCCCAGTTGAATATCTGGAGCTGCTCATATCAGCAAGTTAATATCAGGGGATTTAGCTGCAAGTTTTTATTGGTGGCAGTTGCAGAACCAACATGTGGTCTGACTGACTGGTGCTTCCAGCATTGTTTGCATCTGTAAGGAAAAGAGGAAAAAGTGACTGTTACTGCTCTCCTTACCCTCCACAATAATGAGGTACTGTGTTTTTCAGACTCTCTGGTTGAGATTGCTGTTTGAGAGACCTGGTGGACTGTGGCCTTGCTAGAAGTTGTAACTACGGCAGCAAGGCAACGCTGGTGGTTTGCATGTCACTGTTGAGATTTACTTGCTCATAGTTGTTTAATTGCAGGATTTTGCTGGCATTTTCTTTACCTAGGGACTGCAGGGAGAGGGACAGCACCAAAGTATGAACAAAGATTTCATTTTACCTTTTTCTGAAACAAAAACCAACCGAGCAAACAAAACACCCAGACAGCGGAAAATGTGAACTTTGTAGATTTGCTGTTTCCCAGTCAAGGTAGGTTGTTTTGTAAAACTTACTCCAACAAAATTATTTCAAAACACCTCTTTCTCTGCGATTCTCAAGTCACCACTTGGTAAATTTTAGCATTTAAAATCAACATTAGGAGGAACTTTAGAAGTTTCACTAGATAGACAAACAGAATCTATTAGCCCAAAGTAGGTACTGAATTGCAAATAGAGAACTGCTTATGACTGACACAAAAGGTGCTTCTACTAGACTGTTTCTATACCAGACACAATGCTTTACTTAATGTGCAAATACAGTGCTTTTGGCGTGACACAGCTGCCTTTAATCTCTGTAAATGACTGACAGTGAATTATGTATGTTGGAAACTGACCTGCAGGATGTCTTAGGGAAGATGAATGGATGTGATGTTACCTTGCAAAACCTGCCAAACATCAACAGAGCTCAGATCTTGGTGGGAATCTATGCAAAGTACTTGATGGTACTTAGGCTACATGCTGGTAAAAATACATACAATAAAGCACTCTTCTTGAAATAAGTCGGGGAAACTTCTGCTCTCATAGTGAACAAAGAAAGCCAGACTTGGTGGATAATATGCTGGCACTTCCTTCTCTTCCAGTTCTCTTCAAAGTGGTAAGAATGGGTTTAATTAGTCCTTTTTAAAGCACTTTAATTCTTCCAAGCATTTTCTTCTTACTTGAGTGAAATAATTAAGAAGTTTTTGTTATGTTTAATCAAAATAAGATTTCTGGATTCCTTCTTTTGATAATAATGATTTTAGTTGTGATATTTTTATAACCATGCATATTTTCTAATTCAAATTGCATTGCTTTTTATTTCCAAGGTGAGTTCTTGCATGCAAACTGCTTCATGAAATAAGAGAACTTTATTGTAGGTAAACTGCGTGCTTGCTCAAAGACTTCTTTAATACTTTAAGAATGAATCTGTTGAATTATGTGTTCCACGTATTATTGCTGTATTTTTCTTATGTTGTGTTCCATCTTTTCTTTTTACTCAAATAAATTCAGGACTTTAGAGCCCTACTGTAGATTGCAAACTGAAATTCTTGATATATATATTTAATAAGAAAGCTTAAACCGTTTTCATCTGGACCACAGAAGAAATCTTTCAGTTCCTGGATTTTTTCAGTTGATGTTTTGATTGATGGTTGGATTGATGTATTGATGTTGATGGTGTTATTTGAGCAAGCCACGTAGAAAAGAATAGACACTTGTAACACTGCTCTTCCTGTTTACATTTTCTCCTGAATTTTGTTTTTCAAGATTAAAATGTATGTATAGTGAGAATAGAGACATCTTCGATTTACAGCGAACCCATGCTTTTGGTAATGAAAATAGACTTCATCACTACTAGAACTAAATCTAAGCACAAAGAATGATGAAGTTAGAAGTGAGACTTGGGGATCTTGTATTTTATGGGGTTTTCCTCCCTGCCCCTCCCCAGCATTTAATCAAAGCCACAGTCATCATGTAATTTTAACCACCTTGCAACACACTAATGATTTTATTATGTTCTGTCTGCTTGACAGTGCTTAGCTGCTTTCAAGTTTAAGACATCATTACAGAGTTAGCATATATTTGCTTTAAACTGTCTACAGTCTGTATTGAATATATACAGATAGTCAGCTAAGTCTTGAGTTACTCTTGCAAGTAGTGTCAATAAGCAAGCTCTGTAGTGTTTTGTTCAATGCTTGCTAACAGTATTTTGCATATCTGTCTGTATACATGTTATAATCAAATAATTACAGCTCTAATCTGATAGAACTATGTGTCTTACAGATCCCTAATGTGAAAGAACTAATAGAACAAATCCCTTCTTTAAGAATATGCCTTGTCTGTACTTATGTAGTCACTAACATTCAACTCTAAGTACTGTAAAGTCTAGGAAAAAAAATATCTGATGTTATTATATAGACCTGGGCCAAGTTTACACTGAAACAGTGACCTAGACTGTGATCCATCTAAACATTTAATAATGTGCTTAACTTAAGTATGTGAATAATCCCTTTGAAGATCAATGGGACTACTTAAGTGCTTAAGACTAGGTTCGTGCTGTAATACTTTGCCAGACTGTGACAGAATTTTCTGCAACTGTTTGCTGGAAACATGCTACAGCTTTAACCTGAAGTACATTTCAATAATCAACATTATTGACTTATAACAATTTAAACAAACGAACTTTTCATCTGTGTTTTATAGCAGTATTCTTGCACAAGACACAACTGCTCATGTGTGTGTTTTCAGGAGAGCGGATGGAATTTATTTGTCAGAGGCTCTATCCCAGCCAAAACAGGACAAGCTATAAATTGTGAACTCCTCATTGACCTCTAACATACAGAAGAATCAAAGAAAGTGGAAAGTGGTACTGATTGCCAAGGATGGGAATAAGCAAGAACTGAAGGTCACGGGTTGCAGTGAGAAAGGTTCTGATTAGAGTTGGGGAAAACACTTCATAGCAGGAAACTCCAGACCTGGAAGAAGTTGTCCAGGCAGGCTGTGGGTTCTCAGCTGTTGAAGTTTCTCAAAACTTGCCTGGCCGGTCTGTGAGCAAACCAGCCAGTGCTGGTCCTATTTGGAGCAGGATGTTTGGACTAAATGACTTCCAGTGGTTCTTTCCAAACCGAAGCTCTAACAAAGGTGAAGATGCAGAAAGCAGTGCATGTAGGAAGAGGAATCAGTGGGAACCATTCAGCAGAACGGTTTGCTGTTCAGCAGAAAGTCAAACCCATCAACAACAGACACCGTGGGGTTTTTTCACCTTAGACCTCATGTTCAACAACTGCTATGAAAATGAGGTTGCCAACAGAATGGCAACATTTCAACAACCTCAAGGCGGAGGAGGCTGGAGGGAATGGGAGTTGCTGTATAGTTAGTAACCAACTGCATCTGTTAAAAATGTTACCCTTAAATGGGTAGTAGGGTTGTTTAAATGCTTGGCTCACTCCCCATGGTTGCATACTTCATGTATTTTTTGGCATCTCTGATCCCAGGCTGGCTATATGCTGAAAGCAGGGCCTCTTTCAGATGGCTGGGCTGAAGCTTGGCATATAGCAGTCTAAAACTTACTAGTTGGACTTTCATAACAGCATTTGACCCAATGACTCAGTAGTTCAATACCAGCTACTATTTTTCTCAGGGATTATTTGACTTAGTCTCATTTATGAACCTGTAGTGGCAAGATACAAGTGGAAGAATTTATGGGGTAATCAGTGTGTAGTAATGAGTGTAGAGGCTGCTCCTGGTGCACTGGGCAGCATTGCTCTTCCAGAAGCAGACTTTGAGAGCACTCCCCAAAGTTTAGGTCTTAGCTGCTCTTATTACTAAATGCTTCTCAGTCTCACAGTCACTGCACTGTCTTTGACTTCTTCGGTTGTAAGGCTTGAATTGGGGAAGTGCTGCAGAAAATTGTGTAATCTTCTGTTTCAGCTTTAGTGCTTACTAATTCCTGCTTATCTCTTAATGTAACAAGTTTCCTTTATGCTTTTCGCCTTGCCCCTGGCGAAAATGAAATGCCGTACTGCCAGTGTATGGCTGACGTTCATCACATTGAACTTCATGTTAATATTCTCAGAGTTCATTGCATTTTAACTTTCAAAATGTCCAGACTAATTTAGGAATGTGTGAAAACTGCTGCAGATTAGAACGAGTGAAAAAGTCTGTGTGATTTGTCCTTGACATACATTACATGCTTCATTAATTTAAGCAGGTAATCTGTGTTGGTTTGCATTCTTAAAAATGAATTCTCTCCTCAGATATGAACAATGTTCATTCATATCAGTAGGGACAGCAGATCACACTCTTGTGATGTGTAGGAAATCACTATCCTGTATTTTTAAACTGCTTCTTTGGAGACGTCCAATGTTGGTTTGCTCCCATCTCAGTTCCATGCTGAAGAATAAACCTGTTTTTTACATTCTTAGTAATGGTCTTACTTTCAGATGATGGAAGCCCTTGAACTGCCAGGTAGTTCTAGTCATGGTGCTCAGGAGTTGTGCAACTGGGTGTGCAGCAGTCAGATTTCTTAACTCCAGAACCGACAGAGGGCTGTAAGAGGCAGCTTTATCAAGAACAGGTTTTCTTGGATGACAGAGGTGCAACTCTTTGAAAATACACCTCAAAATAATTCAATACATTGAAGTGTTGAACCACGTGTCCCTGTAAGAGAGAGCGTTGCTTTCTGAAAAGTTTCAGTAAAATCATGTCAGTACTGTTTATTTACTGGAGGAAGTGCTTCACAAGAGCTAGCTGCAAGGAGGAGTGCTGGTAGGTGGCTCAGGTGGGTGCTGGGGTTAGTGTCTGTATTCCAGCTAGGGCAGGAAGTTCCCAAGACTCCTATGGATTAATTATTTTATTTTTTTATAAATAAATGGTTGATGTATTTATCAAATTAGTGCTTTGTATTTATTTATTTTTCTTGACAAAACAATGTCCTAATCAATGCATTGTGGAATGTTCCAGTGGGAGTTTAGCTTAGCTTCATCTGTACTTTTGGAACGGGGAAGAAATTCATTGCAGTGCAAGGTGGCAATATCAATTAAATCTTGATTTCCATGAGACAGTGACAGCTGTTTCTCATCCAGATCTAGCCCTTCCTGCACAACAGGCAATGGAACACTTCGTTCAGAGTTTTATGGTTTTAATGCAGGGGTAGAACCAAGTGAATGAAAGCGCGGCGGAAGCCAACCACACTTCGTTCTGTCTCTGCCATACTGGTGCTCAGCACAGTGGCACAATGCAAGCCAGAGCTTTTGGGATACTTGCAGCTGCATGGAGATGTGTTTAATTTGGGTGTCTTGGTAGCTGTTGACATACTGAGCGTGCATTCCTCTTGCAAGTAGGTGAATGAAGCAAATACTTTAAAGTTGAGCGCAGCAGGATATGTAGTGCATGAAACCTGTGTTTTTATACACAACTGGAGAAACTTCTTAAAGGTAATGCATGCTGTGTGCTTTGGAGAAAGAACGGATGATGTCATCTAAGAGTAGCTTTCTTTTAAGTGTACACGTTGACATAATCTGTGTTATTTATGGTAGCTGAAGCCAATGGGTTCATTTACCTCTTCTGTAGAAGAAAAATTAAAGAACAAAACCATATCTCCTGGGTTAACTCTAGGCTTTAGCAACTGTGTCTGGAGTCATTGAACATTTATCATTTACCCACAAACCTTAAAGGGCAGATTGTTATTTCTGGTTTAACTGGAATTAATAATTTACTCAGGTTGTACATTACCTAGTTAGTTTCATATACTCATGTAGCTACTCTTCAAATGGCAAGAAATTCTTGAAGCTTACGGATTCCAGAAACAATTTTTAGCTGAAGTACCGTTTTAGCCTTTTTTTATCAACGAATAATTTTATTGCAAATTGTGGATAAAAAAGAAGTATGCAATAATTTCTCTTTTCTCTACCTTTCAAGAGAACTAGTGAAAAATCTCCCCTTTCCTCCTTGTTCAGTGAAGCATTTGCTTTTTCTCTGCTGTGACTGCATAATGAGTGCCTGCTGAGATGGTGCGTGTAATGCATACTTTTATGCATCTAAATTGTGGGAGCTCAGACTTTAATCATAGGTCTCTGTTTACATGGAAAAAAAGAGTTTCATAGGTAATCCAGTTACATTGTTGGAATTTGCCTGGTGAGTTACTGTGCATTTCATATCACTTTTTTTTTTTTTAAAGGTATTTTTAAAACTTGTTGTGAATGCCTGACGGTATCTTACTCCATAGATACCACAGGAAACACCTGAAAATTAAGCATGTGATTCATAAATACAAAATTGTAATCTATTATTTGGGAGAGGAATCATTTTCTATTTTTAAAAATCATTACTCTGGTTTATGCTTAAGTTACTTACATTTGCTATTTGACTTCAATCCCACAGCTGAAACAAGAAGCTTGAATCTGCTCAGTGCTTTGCAGACTGTGGGTACAAGTTTTCTGTCTTACTGCCCAGATGCAGATGGCTCCATTCTGTAGTTCCATTAAACCAGGAGTCAAAACAGAGGATTTCAAAATCCTGTTCAACCAATGAAGCCTCACTCTTGCTGTAAGCATGTATTACATCTGATAGGAGTGCTGGGGCTTTTTCCAACCCAGAGGGATGCCAGCGTATCTGAAGAAGCAACTTCTCCTTATCATACTGCTGGATGCCATCTTGGTGTTTAGATGGCCAAGAGTGAGGAAGGATGTTTTGAGAGGCAGGATTTGGGCTGCAAGTTCAACTTTCTCTCCTTAGTGACATCTGCGAAGCAAGTAGTGGCATGTGAAGCCTTACAGAAGCCTTTTGGGGCATTGCTGATCAGGTGTTCTGACATCTCACAAGATGTAGCCTAATGTTGGTCTTACATCTAGGGAGTCTTTTGCCTTCTTTTTTCCTCTTTGCAGCAATCTCTTCATTCAAATGCAGCTGAGCAGTGGAATGAAGATTACACTCAGATTCAATTCAATGCCATGATATTTTGCCATTGCCATCAGTGAAAATGCACTGCATATCAGTGACACTTATGGAAGTTGAACTTCTAGCCCAGACAACATTCTTTGGTTAACTGGACTTAGATTCAAAGAAATCAGAAAATAGAACCCACAAATAGTTGGAGCTTCAGTTTCTCGCTACGTCATGCTTTCAAAAGCGTGCACTCCGTGCAGCCTCAGGTGCCTTGTGCTCTTGTTGATGGTTCCTGTTCAGTGGACATGAGGTGCACTTTAGAAAGTTAAGCTGAACATCTTATAGTGTCTGCAGGAAAATAACTCCCAGAAGCAGTCAGTTTCAGTAATGAGACAATTTTTGTAAAAGCTTTTGATAACACAGCAGCTGCTTATTTCTAAGCTCCCCCTCCCACTCCAAAGCAGTTTTTCCAGTTACACATTTGGCAACTTTTGTGATTTTTCATCCATTTCCCAAGCATCATAAAAATCACATACAAGGATTTCATCCATTGTGGGGAGGAAAAAAAAGGTGATGTTTTTTGATTGAGATATACATCTCCTGGCACAGCCTTAAAGTAATATATCTGCAGATAAGAAAATTCCCTTCTCTTTTCATATTGTTATGAACAACTGGTTTGATCTTAATGGTTCCATCCATCTGGGAGCTGACTACCACATAAATAGACCATGTACAGGGGGTACAAAGGGTGTTAATGCTTTCTGCAAGAGGCGAGCTACAGGTCTAGAATCATAGAATGGCCTGGGTAGGAAAGGCCCACAGTGATCATCTGCTTTCAACCCCCTGCTGTGTGCAGGGTCGCCAACCAGCAGACCAGGTTGCCCAGAGCCACGTCCAGCCTGGCCTTGAATGCCTCCAGGGATGGGGCATCCACAGCCTGCTTGAGCAACCTGTGCCACTGCCTCACCTCCCTCTGCGTGAAAAACTTCCTCCTGGAGCCCAATGCAGCATTACTGCTATTCCTGCACTTCTGTAACCTGCCATAGGGCCAGGAGTGGTGGAGTCGCAGGAGACAGTCGGGCAGCGTCTGATGCCTTGGCACGGACTTACCTTTGGCTCGTGCTTTGGCCAGAATATAAACCAAGTCTCATCTTACTTCAGGGGCTGGCATTGCAAGTTCTGAACTCATTAATGATCCCTCATTAGTGATGAGTTTGGTTTTCGTGAATGAAGAGCGAGGCAGACCTGTGGTATGCTGATCATATTAGGATATTTATTCCCAGGTCGTGTTTTGCTCTTTAATCTTTGTGATCAAATAATTTCCTATGTTGCTAGGAAAAAGGCAGTGTTAAAAATACAAAATGCATAGATTAAAAACAAAAAAGCGTTGTGAATTTGCTATGTCATGGGGTGATAAAGCGTACAGAAGAAGTTCTTAAGCCAGCTTAACAATGACTAAGCAACTGGATATTTCTAGGAATCTTTTTACTGAAGTAATGTAATGAATATATTAAACTTACCAGCAATGACAGATCATTTCAATCAAGATTTATAACCGAAGTCACTTTGATTACTGCATTCTTTTGTAATACAGTAGAGCCTACCGTTCTGCAGCACTAGTGTTCAGACACTCACTATGGGGCTGAATGCTCCATGCCTGAAAGTTTCAGAGATTAACATTGATACAGTCATGACAATTAAGTAATGAGACTCAGTAAACATATAAAGGATCGTAGTATTACCTGAGGATGTTATAACAAGAAAGTTGCTGTTGGACCTCAAGTGAAAGCAGTTGCAGGAGGGAACGATGCAATGTAACTACAGTTAGAACCAAACCACACACGCCGTGAAGAACTCCTCTCACATAAATCGAAAGGATGAAAGCATGTATGCAGAGACACACTGCCTGGAGCAATGCGACGATAGAGATTTAAGCTTGCTGCAGTATAGTTAAAACAAAGCAAAACAAAAAGGTAACAGTTCTTGAACATTTTGAAGATGCGTTTAGCTCTGCTCTGCTTTGGGGATTAAGAGCATATTATTATGATTCGTGCTCAGCTCTGTGCTTACTGAGAAAAGGCTTGCTTTGTAATTTATGCACTGTGATTTTGCAGAGGCGCCCAATAGTGTTGCAGTGCACAAATGTGTTTCGATTATTTTTAAGGAAAAAAGCTTCAAATGAGTATGAAAAGATTTCTTTAAGCTAATGTATAAATTAATCACCTTTTGAGATGATTCTTTGAAATTGTAAGCCATTTTAACACAGGGATACAAGGACGTTTTCTTAGCAACTACAATGGGTGAATGAACCCATTGTCAAAACTGCATTCAATATAACACAACATCCATTTAATGTTTTGTCATCAAATTAAGATCCAATGAAAAAGGCCAATAAATCTATTCTGCACTGAAGTATATTTTCCAAGGATGACATTTTTCTTCAAAGTGAAAAAATCCACTGCACACTAACACTGTGCCTCCATCCATTTCTAAAATTCCCTTTAGTAGGGACATAACTTGGCAGATTTTCCCCTAATTAGGAGGTAAAGACTATATGTAAACAATAATATCCTGTTGTACTTGGTACCAAAGTAGCAGACATTTATTGCCAGTGAATAGAAATTTGTAGTCTGGCTGTTTGCAGAGTTCATACTTGAAATTCCAGAAATAACAATATTGGAGTAGCCCACTTACAGGTGTAATTCATCATCAGAAAGCTCTCGGTCTTTTGCTGACTGTTAATGTTCACACTCTTCTACACTTGGTTTCCTTGAGATCACAAAGGAGACACATGCTTTATTAAAGGAAGTATTTTTAACGTGAAATACAGCTTCATTGACTAAGTCACCATTTTACAGTTAAGAATTATGATTATTTGTGGAAAACATGGATTACTTTGAATGGAGAGGGGAAATAGCTTTTGGGATATGGTAAGGAGGTATTATAGGAACATATCCTGACATACTGACCCTGTGTGCCTTATGTTAACTTCACCAAGATGACAGAACCAGACTTTTTACAGTAGCAAACCGATGGCAGTTGTTGTCTTTTGCAGTTTGGACCATTATTTAAGGTATTATGTGATATATGATACCCCTGTTTAAGGTATTGTGTTATACATGATGTCCCTTAACAGCCCGTTTTCATTTTATTTACTTTTACCCAGCTCTATTGCAATTACAGTAACTCAGAATGAGTTTCCTAATAACCTTCCTCATTTTTATCACTTGTAAAGTTGTATTTCAGCTCATCGTCTGGACTTTCCAGTAAATGTATGGAATGTAGTAGGGAAGTAAGGGTGTGAAAGGCCATTGAATACTGCAAAGTAGATGGAGAATGGTTGCTAGAATCTGAGGATTCTGTTGGAGAACTGTCAGTAAGATTTGAGATGGGATGAAATAAATGTGGAAGGTGTGTTCAGCTCTAGACAGGAGCTGTGATGGTGCCTGCACAACCCCTCAGGCTTCTCCCTTCCTTGCTCGTAAGGAGGCTTCTGAGAAATGGCACAGCTCTCCTAAGCAGTTATGAACTGGTTCTCAACACCTGCAGTACAAGTAACATAAACCCACCTTTACCACTCCTCCCTTTCTGGATGCATAGGTTAGTAACAGGAGGAATCAAGGCAGAAGTGTTGTGATATCCTCAGTAAAATGTTGATACTCAGGTTTATGTCTTCATGTTAGCCAATCTGACCAACTGAGATGAACAGTTCTGTGAATTATAATGAGATTTGCAGAGCTAATTGGCTGAAGATTTGACAAAGAAGCCTGAAGAAATACTCAATATGTAGAGAAGGACCTGAATAATAATTCCCCCTGAAAAAAAGACTGGGGCTGCCAGCTTGCTACTCATTGCATTTAGCTGTGTGAGGTCATACTCATGCAGCAATTGCAGGTCAGTGATGTCCTTTTTCCCGTGTGTTCTCTCAGACTTGCAATGTAAGATAGTTGTGTCCTGGATTAAATATTGCAAGTATGTTGAGCTTGATGTCTGAAAGGTTTTGCTTCCCTAGGACAGCAGTGATTTGTGCAAGACGGGTCACTTGAGCTGGGAGATGACTCACCTCTGTAATTGGAGACTGGGTTTGTTCTTTATAAGAGCACACTGCGATGACTGCTATCCCAGATTTTCAAAGGCAGGATTTGGGATTGAAGGCTGTGAAACAGCAGTATTTCTGTTTGGTCCTTTTAGAATTTTGTTAACCTTTGTTTATTGGAAATGGGCCGTGGCATCAAATAAACTGCAGATGGAATTCTTTGTGATAGTTTTATTGTTGTATTGTAATAGTTATTCGCTATATTTAGGGAGAATACAGATATACTGTGTCTGATGTCTGAATAGGTGTTCTAAATGCATTTAAATATGTATTTGAATGAGAAGAAATACTTAAACAATTTTATAACATCCGAAGCAGTAGGCATCTATAAGGCCATTAGGAGGAAGTTGTTTCCAGAATTGTTTGAGTTGGAAGGGACTCTTAAAGACCAGCTGGTCCAACTCCCCTGCAGTGAACACATACTCCTACAGCTCCTTCAGGTGCTCAGAGCCCCATCCAATTCACATTTGTCTGAATTTTTTAACCAAATACGTGTTTCAGATTTTCTCACTGGTCTCTGCTGACACTGGTGTCTTGTGTCTCTTTTTGATCTTTCTGCTTTTTCTATTTATTGATACTGTGTGTATGTTTGTCTTTTTCAAAGAACACGGGGGGTGAAATGCCAGCAAGACTGCCCTAGGAAGGCAATTATAAGTTTTGCTGTTAGCAGTGCTTGCAGTTGATTAGAAGGGCTGAATTTTCAAATTGCTTACTATTTCCTTTGCTCCGATGCTAAGAAATCTTACAGAGCAGGGAGCAGGATGCACCTAGGCCTGTACTTCCAGAGGTGCTGCCAGGAGCAGCCGTGTGCTCTTCTTCTTCTGATGGAAATGTTTGTGTGCAGAGTGCACACGGCCTTCAGCAAACAGTCTGTGCTGGCAGCAGATTGTTCAACAGGAGTTTTGGAACCTGTGCTGTAACAACTGACTGTGCTGAAGCTTTAGATGCGTTCTGATGAACGGAGCCGCAGCTCTGCTGGGTGTTTGAACACATTTAGTGTTCCAGGTTTTGCAGAACTTTCCGGGTGACCCTGAAGGACTCTTTCAGTGAACCAGAGATCTTTAACTTGTTTGCCCCGTGTCAAGTTCTGAAAGATTCCCATCTGTTAAATAAAGTGGATTTCCTCCTAACACAGAACTAGGAGACCAAAGCGCTAGTTTTTAATGAAATCTCATGTTGCAGAACTATGGAAAATATATTAATTTTGCTTAATTAGCAGCATGCGTTCTTAAATTCAGAGGTTTTAGCTTTATGTTTCATGTAGGTCTTCAGAAGACTTCCAGGGAAAGATGATAAATGGCCATCTTAATTTCCTACATTCTCACTCTATATTTTTTTTTTCTGCTACTTACTCTGTGTAAGCAATGAATAAAGCTAAAAGTTAATTCATAATAGACACTAGTGAATATTTTAATGATAAGGATATCCTTTTGAAACAGTTGAAGCTCATACCGAATAAGAGATTGCCTTTTCCATTTACTTTTAGGCTATGTTTTAATGACAGTCTTCATGCTGAACTTTTATCTGTACTTAATGAAAACTGAATAACATGTTCGGTTTGAGCAGTGCTCCCCCAGCTCTGTCTTTCCTCTAGCCCTCTTCATGCCATGATACTTTTTTTCCTTCCTTCCTGTTTTAACACAAAGACCATATGGTTATAAATTAGATTGATTCATTGGGTTTTAAAACCCAGAAGCTGGCTGTTTCTACAGAAGGCCCTTGACTGCCAGAAGCTTATAGCAAATATTACTTCAGACTCATTTAGACTCATTTGTCTTTTGTTCTTTTTTTATTTATAATACTTTGATCGTGCCCTACTTGCTTAGTCTTAAGATAAAGAAGAAACAGACTCTGTCTCAATTTCTCCATCCTTCTTTTTTTTTCTTCTTAGTTACCCGGTGGTGAACAGCAAATTTAACTGTTTGTTTTTAAAGCCTTGAAGGGTTTGAGCTTTCCTCATTTTCTGTTATTAACACGAGTTGTATTTTTTTGTCTGTGAGTTCACCTGCATAGAAAGGCTTGTGTGTATACTTCATGCTCAGGATGAAGAATGCGAAACAGGAAGATCGTACATTCATTTTGCTGTGCATTTGAGCATGGATTCTTTATTCAGAGAGTGTATCTCTTCTTTTTGAAGCATATAATAAATCTGACTGTGCGCTTCATTTGGTCTTTGAAAACAAAGTGGTGTCCTCTCGACGTGAGTAGGTTTCGTAACACAGGATGTGAAGCCGTCTGTAAAGATGCGCTTCTTAAGCTCTTCTTTCTGTTATTGCAGTGTCTCCAAAGCTTCTGTCCCCTCTCAGCTGTTCATGCCTTGTATTCTCCTGGGTGCTACAACAAATCAATCTACTTTGTTTCCACCACAGCAAGACACAAGCAAGAAAATAAAAGGCTTCTAAGAGAAAGTGTTGGTCTTGGAGATCTCTATTCTGTTGATCCTGGTGCACGTAGTTATACTGCTCTTGATCAGAGATGCAGCTGGGGAGAGAAAAATGAAATGGAGAGAACAATTAAAACTTGTTGTAACAGAAAGAGGATGCAGTTTTAGTTAAATGTATGTGTGCATATACGCATAAAGCACTCAGGCTGAATGAATTGCTGTGGCCTTGTGGCATCTGGGGATGTTGGAGGGCAGGGCCTGCTATTCAGCATATATCCAACGTATAAATTCAAGATATTCAACCTCTATCCTATGCTGTATGCAAGATTTGACCTACGTGTGCAGAAGGGTTCCATTTCATTTTGCTTCTGGGATGTGTTGGCAGCAGACCTTTGTCCCTTTCCGCGAACACAGAAAAATTTCCACACGGACGGTACTTGGGCGAGCGGAAGTTGAATGTTGGCAGCCAGAAAAGCAAACGTCTTTTGGCAGGCCTGCTTCTCCAAGGGACTCTGACAGGGAGCAGCCATCCTTGTGTCTTCCACAGGCCTGCTCCCCTTCGGAGCCAAGCACTAATTAAGCAGAGCTCTTCCTTTTTGTTCCTCCTTTGAAGTCTGCCGCTTGCCTCTGGGAGAGGCTGATGAGGTACCCAAAGGCACGTTAGCTTCTTCCAGGCTCTCATAATGGGGAGTACAAACCCCACATTGTGTTGTGGCAAAATCGTCCCATTGGGAGCAAATGACAAAAAGGTTATGGAAAATAATTAATAATCTTCCCCCTTTTCCCAGTATTACACACCTACAGCCATCCTCACACAGTCTGTTGGGCATCCGCACAGCTGTCCCAGCACAAATAGAGCAGAACCCTCTTAGTGCTGGAGCTGACCTATCATTCAAAGACTGTGAAAAAGTGAAACTTAAGTTTTCGTGAATTTTAAGAGTTGATGGTATGGCCTTCTTTATGCCCCTTTCCCCTTCACCTTCTGCCTCCTTTATCTTCCCTGATCATGCTGGTATAGAGACAGTGGGGAAATTAGAGGGGAGGAAGCACAGAGTAATCTGAAGCAGACACCACTGTAACATGCACAAACTAGCTTTGTATATATATTACATAGAAGATTGCCCTTTCTTAGTACACTCCATTTTATTCAGAATGTCTCATATGCCATGGGACGCTACTGAGCAAGTCTAGAGTCTAGAAACAATTTTCTCAGTATTTGTACACTTCTTTCCCTCCTATAAAATGCTTTCTTTTCCCTTTCAGCTAACAATTGCAAATGGTTTATTTATTAAATACGTATGTCAGCTCTTCTCCCAGGATTTTCATTAAGACATAACTTTGCATACTCTTCCTAAGTAGTGTAAAACAAATCTAAAACTTTAGTTGACTGCAATAATTTCCTCAAATGTATTGACTGTCTGAAAATGATGCCACCAGAAATGAGTCTTAGGAACATAATGTTTGTAAGCACTAAGTATACTCAGTGCCTTGTTTGCTATTTCATTCAGAGGCAGTTGAGTTGTGACCATTTCTGCAATTCTTTCAGCTTTCCTATCTTCTTGCAGGATTGTAGCATCAGTCCATGCTAAAGTCACTTTAACTAGCCCAGTCCGAGGAATTAGTTCTGTTACATCAGTATCAGGAGAGCCAGACGAAGAAGGTGACCTGAAGAGCTTCGTGTGGAGCAAGTGCTGAGGAAATAGGGAGGTCTATCAAGGTAGCCCACCTGGAGAAGGTGCACAGGGTTGGCTGAGGTAAGACCTCCGTGTGAAATGCAGAGAGGAGAAGCAGCAGGTAGCAGCTGCTGCTAAGCTGCTGTTGTCCTGGCTGGTTACATATGATGTGTGTTCAGTTCTAGGAAGGGTATCAAACTTGCATGTACATGCATTCAAATGACATCTTCTCATATCAAGGAAAAAAAAAATTCTTGTTTAAATGGTGAAATGATCAATTTATGATGTCACAGAATATCATAGAATACTTAAAAATAGCAAACAATACAAATTTAGCAGAAAAGTAGTGGGACAAGTGTCTGACAAGCCCAGGAGGGCTGTGCTCTCAGGAGATGTGCTGGTGTCAGTGTGAGCTGTGCAGGTGTCAATGTGAGGATCGTACTGTTGGGTCACTGCTGGGACTGGCAGATTGAGGCACTGGGCAAACCGAGTCAGGTTTCATAAAGCTATTTTGGAAGCTGGGAGCAGCACATAGGTTCTCAGAAATCTGTGCTCCACATATCCCACTAAACTGTGATTTCCTCTCAACGTGAGCAGCGATTTGCAAATTTCCGTCTCTCTCCTTAACATTCAATAGGATGTGACATGTTTCTAAAGAACTGGAAAGGGCCGAGATTATGATTTAAAGTGCAGAGTGGATAATATTTGCAAAACTGGGTTATTCAGCCTTTGGCTGCAGATTGTCCAGGTAGATGAGCCTAGTTTATGCAGAAAGGGAAACGTGCTATTTGCCAAAAGGCCTGCTCCTTGCTACCATGCTTCATGGATGGATTCAAGGGAAAGGAAGAATTTCACTAGAGGCGAATTTCAAAGTCAGCATAAGGAAGCATCCTTACATATATTTCCACTCAACACTAAGCAATCTATAATGCCACTGAATCTGGATCTGAGGTGTTTTCTTCTATGTGTACAAAACGGTGAATCTTTTCCCCTTATTTTAATGCTAGCCTGATATTTAGCCATTGCCAAACACTGTTATTTCCTCTCATATAAAAAGATACACTTATCCAGTAGTGCAGTTACTCTCATTACTGCATACATTAGTCCTCAAGGTTCTGTAAGCAAGTTTATTTATCAGTCTTTTTTCGCTTGCATGACTTTGGTAGAGTTGCTTTCCTTCCATTTGAGAATTACTACTCGAGTATTTTTGCTAGAGACTGGCAGATGATTTACTGTTATCTTCCTCCAAAATGAACAAAGATAGCTGAATTTCTGTCGCGATTGCTGCCTATCTCCCACTTCTGCTTTTATGCCGCTTCTGTCTTCTGCCCTATTTTTGGAGTCTGCATTCCATCCCCCTCTTTCTCAGCCATACAGGGTCACACAAATAAAAGCTGGCAGGGATCGACTATTTGAGGAATGTGGTACAGAGGAAGAGATTCAGATTTTGAGGAATGCAAACTAAGGATCTATTGCTAATCTCCCAGGTTTTATTCCATATCTCTGTCATAACACCTTTCTGTAGTTTCAGGGTATCACTAGAATGCAGCTGCAACTGCTCAGCTCCATTTTCTTTAACTAGCAAAGTTCTTTAATAGCTGCATTTTTGACCACGTTATGACTCTGATTTGGGAAGAGAAAGGCAAGTAAAGATGAGCTGTAGTGACACTAGATAGATGAGAGGAGAGGGAAAGCCTCTTGTGGACTTGAGAAGAACTGAGGACCATGTGCTTACCATCTGAAGGAGGGACAGAGGAAAAGGGAGCTCAGTCATCTTTTTCTTGTGGATTTCAATGTTGCTGATCTTGGAAGGGTTGAAAGTCAGCTTTTGGATGGCAAGCCCAATGTGCTTTTTCAAGCAGTGTTTTACTGTCTGCCTAGGCAGTGACCTATAGCAACTCTGTGCTATAGAAGCACTGAACTACCCATCACATACTGGCAGGAAGCTGTGCTCTACCTGTAGCTCTGCACTGCCCTGTGCAGAAGGAAGTACAAAAAGCAGAATACAGCAATGCTGCTTTCACAGAGGAAAAGGAATAATAATCTGAGCTATGGGAGGTCAGCGTGAAGAGCAATAAGAATTGCAATTTACCTTTGCCAAACAAAGCTGTAGGGCGCAGTAGAGTGAAGCAAGAGTGCAGGAAGTGCTTTCATTCTGGCTCCATCTTCCCTTATGTATGACTATGATGTGGTTTGAGCAATGCAGAATCACCCAGGTTTTGGAATCGCTGTCAAACTAGCCAGAATATCTGTGTGCAGAGGCTGCAGCTTGAAAATATGTAATTAGTTGCTATTTAACCCCCTTTTTTTTTTTCAACAGAAAACACATGATGAAATGATCAGTGGCAACGATGGGAAAAATTGATGTATTTTAAAAAATATGGCTAGAGGTATATTTTGGGATGTTTTAGGCCATAAGCATAAATTAATCGGGAACTTCCTCAGTAGACTGTAGTCATTTTCAGAACTTTAACTGGACCATATTTCTATACAAAAGTAGCACAGTTCACTTCTCTGACAATCTTACTTTGCTCTACTCTTCCTCTTCTGTCCTTCCATTAAGTGATGTTTAAATTGCTGCCCTTTACTCTTTGTGATGTCCTTCAGTCTGAACCATCAATTTATGTTGCTTCAGCCCTCAGTTGTTTCCCCAGCTCAAAGCCCACCGCAGCCTTTGGTTGTGTCCTGGTACAGCCATGGTAAATGCACCACTCTTCTTACCTAGTAAAGTAATCTAGCTGATGTGCATGGGCTTTCCAGCTGGAAATAACCTGTCACTGCCTCAGGCTGTTCTTTCTGTTTCTTGCTTTTGTAACTATCCTTGTAAACAAGAACTATGTCTGCATTTAGATCTACATTGTGCAAGAGGGCTTTTGCTTCTGACTGCCAGAACGGACCTCTAAACAAAGCATATGTATAAATGAAAAGTTATAATATATGATTGTGTGATTGATTCTTTTTTTCTCCTCCTACTGGCACTTCTAGTACAATAAACTTACAAGCAACAACATTTGAAGCTTAGATCTTTTCTATGAAGGCTGTGGTATTTACATACTATGCTGTCCAAGTAACTGACTGTGATCATAACTACTCAGTGTCTGACACAGTAGTGATGTTCTCAGCAGTGAATAGAGGCTCCCTGTCTGTGCACAGGACTTTTGCTAGTTGCACAAATGCATTATTGCAGCCCCGAAGCACAGGCCTTGGGATCCACTTTTACAATGCTGTCTTCAACAGAGATCTAATAGAAATGCCCCGTCATGTTGTGTTGAGGCTCTGCCAAAGCACGCAGAGTCGTGAACATCTTGTTTCTGAAAACGTGATTCAGAACCATCTGCACTTCCGAACAGATTCAGGCTATGCTCATAAGAGGGGACAGCAGAATTATAGCTGAGTCAGGAAATGCTTTTGCCTTACTGATATGAATAGGATCTAATCCAGCAGTAATCATAAAAATAACTGATTATCTGTGCATGAGCGGAACATGTGAAAGTTTCTCCAAAGGAGAAAGAAAAGGATTAATCAGATCTACTTCTAATACATCACTTCATTTGGTACTTTTATTCACTCTCTTCAAAAATTATTTTCTTGTTTCCTGGCACTTTTCAGTGTATTTTCAGTATGTGAGAACTGTTGAATTACTTCATGGATCTGCCTTTAAATTTTTGCCATTCTTTTCACAGGGCTATTTCTGCAGATGAGAAGATCTGTGTAATATGGCTTACACCAACTGTGTCCAAATTCCACCACAGTCACTTGAAACATTTTCATTATATTTAGCTTGTCTTTGATGCCATGGAGTTCACAGCAGATTCAGCAGCAAGTCTTTCCAGTTGTGCACTTCCTGGCTAGGCTCAGATGACTAAATATTTACCAGAGAGGGAGCTTTGCTGGTTCTCAGGAAATTTGGAGAATAAGCAGAAGACTTACAGATGAACTCAGAGCAATTCTGTGCTGAGGTTTTCAGTTTCATTCCAAAGGCAGCAATAAAAGATGTAGGGAATCCCAGAGCCAAAGCATGGCTGCGGTGGGTGGGAGGATGGCCAGCTCTGCCCTGGGCTGCCTGTTCCTGGGAAAGAAGTACGCTCTTATTTTTAAATGGGTTTTAAATGCCTTGAATTGATGGAATGGTAAAGTTAACGGACTCTTTCACTTTTAAGTGTCTTACATACGACTTGTTTTTCTGTTAACATCTGAATGGCAGTCAGAATTATAGAAAAGAATCACAGAATCACCAAGGTTGGAAAAGACCTCCAAGATCATCCAGTCCAACTGCCCACCTATCACCAATTTTTCCCATTCAATCATGGCACTCAGTACAAACATCTAAATTTCCCTTGAACAACTCCAAGAAGGGTCATGTTCTTTAATTACACTTCATATCCAGACAAAGATTTCTGCCTGTTGTATTTATTCACTGCATAGTTGTATCTCTTGCTGTTTTATTTCTGAATGTATTTAAAATATTAATAAATCTTTGGCATTCTTACAAGGAATGTACATGTTAGCATTTCCACATGTGCAATGAAAACACGCAAGCAAATGAGTCTTACCATGCAAACCAAGAGTCTTGGTTATCTTCTACCTACCTCTAACTCACTCCAAATAAACAAAATCAAAACAGAAGTTGACAATGAATTGTACAAAGTCTTGTCTTTCTGGTCAACCTTTTCAAAGAAATGTAACGTTATGATGTGCCAGATATTTTTAATTGGAAAGAAAAATGTGATAATCTCTGCAAACATGGACTTCTGATATTTATGTGTCTGTATTCATATACAAACACTAAATTGTTTTTATACATAAATACTGTTTGTGTTTAAATATTTATCTTGGAACTAAAATATTCAACCGAGGTCATCTAAGTTGTCAGTCCAGATTAATATTTTAAATTGATATTAATTCCTTTTCTTCTTTTCCTGTCTGCCTATGATACATGGAGGGGTAGGTGAGCAGAATACTGATATTAGGGCAGTTTGCACCTTCACAAGTTGGAGCTTTTAAGGAATCTTGCAGTTAAAGCCAAAGCCGTTAGATGGTGCCATGCTGTAACCTGAATTTTCTCTTTGTACACTTAAAACTAGACGTATGTTTTATCTGGCATGATCTTAAATGACTGAACCTATTCTTCTAGCACACTGACTTGTATTGGTCAGCCTTAGCCATTATGCTCAAAACCCAGACGATAAATTAAACCTGTAGAATTTTTTTTTTATTTGTTTCAATGAGAAGACTGCACCATCCTGAAGATTCAACAAAAGAGAAGGCAATGGCAGGACAGATTTACTGCCCCTTTTTCAGTTGAAAGCAGTGCGCAATCTAAATGATTTATTTGTTTGCTAGCCCTGCATGGTGTTGTCTCCTGGGTTATCATTCACCTAAATGGCCAATGTAGTACAATGAAAATGATGGTACGGTTACAAATTCACAGCAATTTACTGGTTAGAATCTGAAACTGGTAAATTATTTAATTTCCATTTTTTTCAGTTACTGCTCAAGGTTGAAAACTTAGGCATGGAATGTTAAGAAATAGAAGAGTATTCAGCAGCTTTGGAAGTCCAGATTGTAAAACTGTGGTGATAAAATGATGTTTATTGTGTGTATAAATGCAATGCACTTAGGCTTTTGTACAGCATTTGACTTACTACTGTGTGACAGTCTGATACAAAAAATTAACTCTCTACAATACTGGTAAAGCCCACCTCAAATGGAGTGAGTGCTGGTCAACCAGAAGATATTTAAGAGTGGTTGTGCTGGGGGTAGCAGTGTCTAAGGGGGACTGTTTATACCATGGCTATGCAAGGAGTGGCAGCAGGCCTGGCTCTTTGCTTTCACAAAGTAGAAGTAATATTGATGGCACTGACTCTGCTTCTGTGAGACACTAGCTGAGCATCTGCGAGTCCCTGCAAAACCCTAAAAACTGAAGACTAACATTTTACCTTGGTTGAACCAGTGAAGTGGATGCCGCAGAGAGTCTGATGAGAATTTTTACCTTGCTTTCCATTATGTTAAAACTCCAATAGCATTCATCTCAACAGGGCAGTGGGTTTAAGGCAGGAAGAAAATTAATTCTTTGCCAGTTGTCATTCTACTCATACTTTTTAGATTGCACAAGTGTTTTATTTATTGCTAACTGTGCTGGTTCATTTGGCATTATTTAAGGTGATCTGGGAATGCACTGTAATGCACATGGGTCACTCTGACCAGGGAGAGCCTACCAGCTCCTCAGAACGGGCTCCTGCTCACCAGAAGTATTTCCTTAGATTTGTTGTTATTGAAGACGTTACAGTCCTGCTGATTTATTTATTTATTCACTTACTTATTAAATGGCACTGTAAAGAAGTAGTTGAAGTTCAGAACACAGTAACCAGAATTTTAAAGCTGACTGCAACGTAGGTTGGGAAGGAGACTGAATTCTAAAGCAAGTTTTGTAGCAGAGCTAATAATTCTTGTAAATGCAATGTCTGTGTGAGATATGAACTCTAATAATATTTGTAAACTCCTGAAGCTGAAATTTACTCCAACACCAGATACGGATGGTGAAGATGCACCAGCTACAGATACTGTTGCAATAGGAGGAGACACAAGTATGTGAGGAAAGTAGCAGTGACCAGTTCCCTGTATTCCGCTCCCAACCACTTCCTCATTTCAACGATCTCCCAAAATAAATGTAGTGGCTGCTAAGAACCCAAATGGTTGGTTTTCAGAAAAAGGCTGGTTACATCATCAGGAACCTGACATTTATTCTGCAACATCCAGTCCTGGACTTTCCTGGATGTGCTGTTCTGTTCTGTCTATTGGTACCAGAAAGCAGCAGAAACCACAAGGAAAGGAAAGCAGCAGTGTGTCTTAACAGCCACAAAAGAGATGAATGTTGCACTGTCCCTCCGTCCACTTTGTCTTTTGGGTGAGAAGGTGACATCCACTGCTCTCAGCTTGTATGTCAAGTGTGGCAATGCAAGTGAAGCTATCTTTATTGCTGCAGTTGTTTACTTACTTGATAAAGTTATGAATAGAAATGACTGGGGCTAACACAGAGTGTGACTGCAAAAAAAAAAATCCACCCAAAACCACAGAGCAGGAAAATATGTTCCAGTGCATCTCAGTAGACTACAAGGAAAGTGAAGTAAAGAAAGGGGAAAAAACAAAAGCCACTTACCGTGAAGCTCTGGGGACAGCCGCATGTTTGTCATCTGTAAAATCTTGCTTTACTTTGTGACTCCTGCACGGTGGGGGAAAGCTGGACAGTTGCTCTGGTGAATAACGTTGATTAATACATCACTGCAATGTAATTTAAGGCAAACTTCTGCTTCATCTTCTCTTTCTCCTGACACAAGTAATCAAAATATGGCCATGTTGGAGAGAGGATGGATAATGAATAAAGAAAGCTCCTTCAGACTTTTTATAATTAAAAAAATATTTTTAAAAATCTATCATTAGCAAACAGTGTCAGAAAAGACACCTTCTAGTTAGTGAATATTCTCTGAAGAAAATCCTCACTGGTGACTTCCTCTTTTTTTTTCTTTTTTTTTTTTTTTGTTTTAAATTATTTTCTGGTTTGTTTGTTTGTTTTTAATTTTCTTTCCTGCCAACTCAGTCTGCAATTAGCTAGACAGAAAAGTAAAAAAAACATTCCAAGGAGAACCCACAGATACATGCTTGTTCTGAAATACTATGAAATCAAATTAATTCAGGGTATGGTTAAAGTGGAGACCTAGTGAACTGAATAGAATAACAGAATGGGATAGGATGGGATGGGATGGGATGGGATAGAGTAGAGTAGAGTAGGAGGGAAGGGAAGGGAAGGGAAGGGAAGGGAAGGGAAGGGAAGGGAAGGGAAGGGAAGGGAAGGGAAGGGAAGGGAAGGGAAGGGAAGGGAAGGGAAGGGAAGGGAAGGGAAGGGAAGGGAAGGGAAGGGAAGGGAAGGGAAGGGAAGGGAAGGGAAGGGGAGGGGAGGGAAGGGAAGGGAAGGGGAGGGGAGGGGAGGGGAGGGGAGGGGAGGGAAGGGAAGGGAAGGGAAGGGAAGGGAAGGGAAGGGAAGGGAAGGGAAGGGAAGGGAAGGGAAGGGAAGGGAAGGGAAGGGAAGGGAAGGGAAGGGAAGGGAAGGGAAGGGAAGGGAAGGGAAGGGAAGGGAAGGGAAGGGAAGGGAAGGGAAGGGAAGGGAAGGGAAGGGAAGGGAAGGGAAGGGAAGGGAAGGGAAGGGAAGGGAAGGGAAGGGAAGGGAAGGGAAGGGAAGGGAAGGGAAGGGAAGGGAAGGGAAGGGAAGGGAAGATAGTTATTATGTATTAAAGCTAGGGTACATCTACATAAAAATTGCTCACAAAGAGCAAAGAAAAATGACTAGGCAGAATGTGATGGAAGAAAATTACTTACACTCCACAGTAGACGGATGTTTGGGTTTAGTGAAATAATATTTACTGATAGGAACTTACCTCTGTATACACATATAAGCTCTTATACAAGAAGTTTATTCATTGTTTTTTTTTCACCAAGGATTTTCCTGATGCCTGCGGATCAAAGCCCAAGAGCTGCAGTTCCCTTGTGCAGACTGCAGAATCCATTTCAGATGAGCAATGTGCTTTGGGAAAACCCTGAAGCCAGGTAATAAATGATGCACACGTCATAAACTTTCTTACACTGATCTGCTCTATGGCAAAATGCACGGGAAAGGACTCATAGGCTGAGACACGTGTGGATCTCTGCAAAAAGTGCTGATTCACTTCCATTTATACTTTCACCGTCTTTCAGTAGCTATTCACAGCATTCATGTATCAAAACACATTCGGGTTGTTTTACCACCAGAATATATGGTATGAGGAAAGTAAACAGAAGCATTTGCCAGGAATGTTGAAAATGCTGCAGCCCCAGCACAATTTCTCAGCAGTTTACCCCAAGGGTAAGAAAGTTGTGAAGAGTGAGATTTTTCTTAGTAATGTCTCAATTCAGAAGAAATTTTGACAAAAGAGATGACTGTAGGCATGAGATGTTTTGGGTGGTGGAAATACCTAAGTGCTATTGACATCAGTAGTGCAGGTGTTTTTGAACGCCTTTTTGCATGCTGAAGACAGAAAGCTCGGGTACTTTGTGGTGTAGCTGATAATTCACAGTGGGTTGGGAACGTGTAAGCTGCAGCATCTGCCACACTGTTGCTGTTCTTGGGGACGGGGACTGCGTTGATTACATCTTTAACTGCTCATGTTTATTGTTTGTTAATGGAAAAAGTTAGTGTGTTGCCTGACTAAAGGGCTTTCTGCATGTGTGTTTGTGGAACCCTTTCTCCAGGTGGAAATAAGGAACACCCCTAGAAAAGAATCATTGTCAACTCAAAGCAGCGTACAAAGACACAGAGCTCCCAGTGGCAGAGATCCTTGCCAGCAGGGTTCCCTTCCGAACAGAGGAATCCTTTGAAAGATATTTCTCTTCTACAGAGTACTGCACATGCCCTATACATAAAACCTCATGAGCCCTGGTTTTATTTTGGGCAGCAGTAGAAAAAAAGAGGGATTTTTTGTTTCTTTCTCCAGAAAGCGTAGCTGACTCACACAGGAGGCAGATGGTCGCAGTGGTCAGACTCCCTGCTTTGTAACCAGCACTTGGTTTTTGCATGCTAATGATTTCTTGTTCCCAAAAATAGCTTTACAGACAGGGTCAATTATATTTTTGGATTGTATGGCGCGTAGAACCATCAGTTAGTTGCACAAGGCGATTGGTTTATCCTGCAGCACACCCCTTCCTCGTAATTGGCACCTTTTTGATATCCCGTTTATAATGGCAGGGTCTATCTTTACAAACAGTGCCTTGTATTAGCATGCAAATGCCCTGGCTCCCCTCAGATAGTTTTACACACAGAGTCAATTATATTTTTGCATTGCACAATGTGTAGACTAATTAGCTATCGCTAAATGGGGCACTTGGTCTTCAGATTTCAAGATCTTTCTGCACTAAGTGATTCTGAGGCGCTTTCAAGGGCAGGCTGGTAAGTAAAATTAGAGAAGGAGATTGTGCTGGCTCATCTCTCAGACTTTCATTAGAATGCAAAATGAGACATTTTCTAGTTATGTTGTTCCATTATCCTTTGCTCTGCATCATTCTGAAGTGGATAAGCTGGGATGCCACACGCAGTTCCCAGAAGGTGCTGGGGAAAGCTGTACGTGTGGGCTCCGTCCAAAGGGAGCCCTGGAACTGAGGTGGTTAACAGCGTGCTTTGGATTTGGGTAGCAGTTCAAATTTTAATGTGTCTGTTTCCAGTTGTGAAATCAGAAAAGCTAACTTATTCACCAGTAGTTTTGATATCAACAATCGTTTCTGTTGACACAGTCAGAAGTTTTCATTTTGAATGCAAAAACATCAGAGCTGCTTTCTCAGGAGAACAGGGAGATGAGGGAAAAGTCTTTGTACATGGCATTTCAGATAAAATTTGTCCTTCACTTGAATTCACTTGAATTCCAAATTGATCTCTAGCTCTGCTAAAAATTGGTGCAAAATCTGGAGATAAATTTAGGCTGGGGCTTTAGATAATTCTTTTTCTTGTGTTTAACAAAACTACAAATGAAGAAACAGAAAACAGTGAATTTAATGCACTCTCTATAGTGCTTATGACAAGATGGTCATCTGTAGAACACTGGTAGGATACACAATGTAGTTAATAAAATTACTTCTCATTCCTAGTGCGCTAAAAATTGTTTTGTACTGAATGTTAGTGAGTGGTCAATGAAAGGCTGGGGGCAGGAAGATTGTGGTTTTGGTTTTTGTTAACATTTTTGAAATGCAGAATGCTCCTCAACCTTTCCTTCCTTCCTTCCTTCCTTCCTTCCTTCCTTCCTTCCTTCCTTCCTTCCTTCCTTCCTTCCTTCCTTCCTTCCTTCCTTCCTTCCTTCCTTCCTTCCTTCCTTCCTTCCTTCCTTCCTTCCTTCCTTCCTTCCTTCCTTCCTCTCTTCCTCTCTTCCTCTCTTCCTCTCTTCCTCTCTTCCTCTCTTCCTCTCTTCCTCTCTTCCTCTCTTCCTTCCTCTCTTTCTCTCTTTATTTATTTTAATTTGGTTAGCTTAATGCTCCCTCATATGTTACTGAGGGGATAGAGAGGAGATCAGAAATAATGCCAGCAGGGAACGAGTGGAAATTATAGATGAGAAACTACCTAACAGATAGATTCTTTCTCTAGCCTATATTCTAGTTTGGAAACTAAGTGATTGCACGTTCTTTTCACACCAAGGAAGAAAATCACACTTGTCCTTGATACCTAATAATGATACTATGGGGTATGCACAGTCTGAAATCAAGCAGAGAAAAAAGATAGGTTTCTTTCAGCCCAACAGGACTGATGGGGTTTATGTGCATTTCCAAAGCATCTTTTAGAATGGATTCAAATCCTGGAATGGTTTTGGAAAGGAGAATCTACAGAGTAAGATGTTTCCATACTCTCAGCCAGTGCTGTTGTTGAGATCTAAATGGTGCTGTTCTTGTTCAAGGTATGGTTACTTGCAAATGCCAAGTCTGGCTGTTTGATGCTTCCAATGTAATGAATAAAAATAAATTGTGACATAACCTGTGAAGGAGATACATTTTAACAGAAATGCTTTTAAGAATAACCTTAGCAGTTCAGCTATTTCATAAAATCATATAATTGTTTCAGTTGGAAGGGACCCTTAAAGACCACCTACTCCAACTCCCATGCAATGAACAGGGACTTCCACAGCTCCATCAGGTGCTCAGAGCCCCATCCAGCCTGACCTTGGGGTCTCCAGGAATGTGGCACCCACCACCTCTCTGTCCTCTTCTTATAATCCCCCTGGATACCCACAGGCCGCTCTCAGCTCTCCCCACAGCCTTCCCTTCTCTGTGCTGCACAGCCCAGCTCTCAGCCTGTCCTCGCAGGGAGGTGTTCCATCCCTCACATCGTTTTTGTGCCCTCCTCTGGATGCGCTCCAACAGCTCCGTGTCTCTCCTGTGCTGAGCACTCCCCATCTGGACGCAGCGCTCCAGGTGAGGTCTCACAGCACGGAGCAGAAGGGCAGATCCCCTCCTCGCCCTGCTGGCTGTGCTGCTTTGGATGCTCCCAGGATCCGGTTGGCTTTCTGGGCTGTGAGGGCACAGTGCTGCTCATTCCAGCTGCCATCCACCAGCACCCCAGGTCCTTTTGAGCAGGGCTGTGCTCCATCCTTACACCCCCCAGCTTGCCCTGGTAGTGAGAGTTGCCATGACCCAGGTGCCAGACCTTGCACTTGGCTTAGTTGAACCTCATGAGGTTCTCCTGGGCCCACTGCTCAGCCTGTCTGGGTCTCTCTGGATGACATCTTGTCCCTCAAGCATGTTGATGGTGCTGTACATCCTGGTGTCACCTGCAAACTTGCTGATGACACTGTCAATGTCACTGACGAAAGTGTTAAAGGGACCCTTGAGAGACACCATGGTCACCAATCTCCATCTGGACAATGAGCCATGGACCACTCTCTGAGTACAATCTCACAACCAATTCTTCATCCACTGAACAGTCCACCCATCAAATCCATATCTTTCCAGTTTCAAACACCTCACTGATGTCCTGATAGGTGACATCAGTGGCTCTCCCCTTGTCCATTGGCATGTTTACAATGTCATAGCAGGCCATAAAAGGATATTTTATTTGTTAATTATGTGTGTTATGCATGTGCACTACATGCTGTACTTTGATACTATATACTAGATAGTATATATGTACTGCATATTTGCTGTACACTGATACGATATACTATGCCTACATGCATATTCTATGTACCACTTCTCGTAGGCAAGAAGGAAGAAGGAGAGAAGGAAGGAAGGAGAGGCAGAGCTCAAGCTCTGCCTACACTGTCAGAAGTGGGACAGTGAGAGCTGAGATTTGTCTCTGCTGGAGACCAGTGGAATCTGCTGTGGCTGGAAAAGAACTTCTGGGACAACTCCTCTGGCCAGAGATGAACAAAACAAGCTAGAGTTTTCTGTCAAGTTGAAGGTCATAATTACTGCTACCACTCTTTGGCAAATTGGTAACTAAGCCAATTGCTGATCAGTGCTTTTACTCAATGAGTTTACATATTTATATGTATTTTATAATCAAGAGTTCATTGTTTATACAACATTATAAAGTGTAATAACTTGCACTTTGGATTTCTTCTATATATTTTACATAAATTTCATGAGAACACTTAATTAGTTTGTTAGAATTAATGAAGCCCTGAAAAGTTAGAAGTCATGTTTTATATCATTCTGGGTTTTGCTTGAATGTATCTCAAACTAATACACAAGTACAGAACTTAAACAGTTATGTAGTTTTTAGTCCAATACATTCTGTAATGAATTTGTGTGAGAGGAAGAGCGAGAATTATTTGAAGACTGAAGATCTGTGTTTCAAGTCATGCCCTGGAGATGGTAGCTGTTCTTCTGCCAACAGCAACGCCTCGTGCTTCAGTGGAGGGAAAAGATTAGCCTAGGAAGTAGCTTGTTGCTGAGTGTATCAGAAGTACAGTGTCTCAGGTCTCTGAGCACATACCCTAAGTGTTCCTCTTCAGAAGATGCCGCATCTGATCTCACATAACAACACTTCGACTCCATACCTCAGTTTTGCTTCAGGACACAGATCTTCTCTGTATCTTCTCCTGAGCATCATTCACTCTTAAGAAATTTATCCCCTGTGAAAACAAACCCTCTGTTAGGAGAGAGCAACAGATAGATGACCACACACATGCCATATGATCTATACACACTAATCAAAAGGAAAGTGCTTTCATCATAATTTGAAATTGTAGATAACTTTCATTAAACAAAGTTTTGCACTTTTTTAAACATACCTAATGCACTGACTATGAACTTACTTGCAGTTTGGAGGAGACAAACATATAGGGTGCATTAAAGCAATAGGTGCACAATACTTTTTGTCTCAGAAATGCTGGTGGCTAAGCTGCTGGCGTCTATCCCACATGACACCAAAAGTGATAGGAGTATATTGTTGTCCCAGAAAACTGCCAATCTCACGTAGGTATCTTGAGGTGGCAGATGGTCTTGTCTTTGTAACAACGGTGGAAATGATCATGCGGTTTATTTTTAGTGATGTAAATTTGGAAAAGCAAATCCAGGTGCTCAGGGGAAAATATAAACTTGAAGGATGCTTGGCTTCTTGTACTAGATCTTCGTTTTATGTAGAAATCTCATACTAAGTTATTTCTGAAAATAATCCATGAGATATCTGCATGAACATCATTCTGGAGCCAAATACCAGACATTCTGTCGTACATCTCACAACAGCAAGGCAATGGCTCCAGCACTGTGCTCATCTCTCTCTGCTATTCTTACAGGTTGCACGTATTTCTGTATTCATCCACAGATACAGCTATTGATACCTGCTGCAAAGCACGTGTCTTCTCCATGACTGGTCCCACAAAAGGGCAGTAGATTTCGACAGCCTAGTTTATTACAGATTAAATCCAGTCCTGGAGCGTTGTTGTTTACTGAAGTTTACAGTGTTATTTCATTCCCCAGTGGCCAGCACACTCATTAATTCTCGGCGCAGTGTTTCCCCCAGTTTTGAAAGGATCATGCTCTTCATTGAGCCTAGCACCTGCCCCTTCCTCCAGAAATTAGCATCTGTGTTGTACACCTTCAGCTCCCCGAAGCAGAGGATTCCCAGTTTAACTCCTTTCTTTAGGAATATTTTTTCCCTGCACTATTCACTGTGCTACTTATGCTACTTTGTGTTCTTTAAGCCATCATATTACACATGATGAGCACCCTGGAAATGAATAATTGCTGCCAGCATGAACTGTCTGTCCCCTGAAAACAGCACCCTCTGAATCATAGCACGCTATAGCAGTGTGCAATATAGTTGTTAAAACCTAATTTTCCAGACTAGGTATAAGAAACAACGGCCTTTCTTCCAGTCATTCAGCTGTGGATCAGAATGAAATTGTTAGCAACTGGCTGAATAAGACACAAGAGGAGATGTGTTCAGAGAGGCAGATGCCACACTGCTCCGCTTCTTCCGCTTGCCTTTAAAGTGTGCTTATCCATAGCATAAGAGTTATTACTGCATTTGCCTATTGAAATGTCATTAAAATTGACTTAACAAAAGCCAAATATTAATGTAGGGTCAAAGCATGTTCTCTGTTGGCATCGCTAAAGTTTGCAGCAGGATTTTGCTCATCATTTTATATTCAACTAAATGAAGAACATCTGGCACCTTTGCACTTAAAGCAAAATCAATACAAATAAAACCAAGGGTATTAGCAACAGCTCAGCTGAAGGATCCCAAAGACATATCTGTAATATAATTACACAGCACGACACGACAGCCAGATAGTCTTAAAGTACGTATTCACCTCTCAGGCTCCAAATGCAATTAATTATTGTGAGAAATAACTTCCTCAGCAACTGCTTTCCTTTTGCTCGGGAAAAAAAACTGAAAACAGTTGGATGTAAACTTCAGAGAAAGGTCGTAGGTTAATAGTGTTCATAAATAGAATAGCAAGGGAATCTCAACTTTAATTGCTATAACGTAAATTACCTTGGAGAGCCCAAATTAGTGATCACTTAGGCTGGCCATTCCACCTTCCCAGTGGGTTCTGCTCACTTTGAGAGCTTAATCCGATTTTCCCAAATTCCATCCAGACGTATTGAGCTTGTGAATGATTTGCACAGTTGCAGCTTCTTCTCCAGGAATTTTAGATTATCTTTTCTTCTCCCAAAGTCTTCTCTGCCTGTTTAGTGTCACTGTTGCTACAGATGGATCACTAGTTACTAACTTCTGCCTTAAAAACATATATAAAGCAAACAATGGAATCAAGTATTAGAATTATGGAATTACCGTTTGAGTAGCACCATGGCAGTGTTGTGATCTGCCACCCTGGCTGTGTGTCCTCTGCCTGAAAAAGCCCAATGCCTCATGGGCTGAGTTAGTTTTATTTCCTGCTTGTATTTGTTAGTTTTTCTTCTAATTTGAATAAGTGCCCGAGTTTCAATCACAGTAAACATTTCTTTTTAGCAACTTTTCTTTTTTGAATTATGTGGGCAAATGTGAAAAATGAAGTCTGACAAGGTCTGTGGGGCTCTCGTTCCATGGCCCAGCGTTGCAGGGGGAGAAATGCTGCTTCTTTCTTTTTAATACCATTTAAACTGGAGATTAATCTTTGATAAGAGGTAACTGTGAAGTGATTTATGATTTATGGGTACTTATGTTCAGGGGCAAGCAGCTGTATCAGTGTTTGCAACTTCTGATGGCCTGGATGTAGGATCATGTCTCTCTGTTTGCAAGGGGATGCTGTGGACAAATATCCCAGTGATGTCTCTTCATAGAACACAAAAAGGAAGTTGAGAAATGTAGGCATTTTATTTTTAATTTGGCTGTAATGTACTGGTTGATGAAAAATCATGTTAGTTGCCAGTTTAAATTGAAAAGCTTCCTGACTACAGAACTAGAACGTCCTTGTAAAGTAAGAATTATGTTGAAAACGAAAGCATTTTAAATGCTGATAATGATAATAAAAAATGACAAAAGCTGTTCCCAAAGAAAGAGAAAGAGAATGGGAAAAGGAAAGGGAAAGAAGGGAAAGGGAAAGAGAAAGGGAAAGGGAAAGGGAAAGGGAAAGGGAAAGGGAAAGGGAAAGGGAAAGGGAAAGGGAAAGAAGAGAAAGAGAAAGAGAAAGAGAAAGAGAAAGAGAAAGAGAAAGAGAAAGAGAAAGAGAAAGAGAAAGAGAAAGAGAAAGAGAAAGAGAAAGAGAAAGAGAAAGAGAAAGAGAAAGAGAAAGAGAAAGAGAAAGAGAAAGAGAAAGAGAAAGAGAAAGAGAAAGAGAAAGAGAAAGGAAGAGAGAGGAAGGACGGAAGGACGGACGGAAGGAAGGAAGGAAGGAAGGAAGGAAGGAAGGAAGGAAGGAAGGAAGGAAGGAAGGAAGGAAGGAAGGAAGGAAGGAAGGAAAAATAATCACGGTTCTTCCTTTCCTGTGCCACCCGTTTCATCTAGCTATATTGCAAGTGCTCCATTACAAAGGAGTTGGGATGTGTCTGGCAAGGTCTGGTGCACTATTCTTTTGATAAAAATTAGATGTTGTCAGTTTTACTGAAAAATTATTTAATGATAATTCAAATAGTAATAGTACAAATAGTAATAAGAACATATGATAAGCCATTATTAAGAACATCTGTAAGTGAAGACGTTGTCTTTCAATTCTAGCCTCAGTGGTGTAGGAGATTGATTGTTACTAAGGTTACATCTGCTCATAAAGCACCTACAATGAACCCCACACAGAAGTGTCCGGGCACAGCGGCTCCCCAAGTGCAGTGCGGGGCTCCATTCAGTAGTGGGAGGGCACCCTGACTTCCTAGTTCTCCAAAACATGAGCGGCTGTCCTCATAGTGTTGCTGAGCTAGTGCTGCCTTCTGTTACAGCAGCATGCTAATTATCAGCTGCTAATGTAAAATGGGAGCATTTACCCAATTCTTTGAAACTCCTCTGTACAATAAGAGTCTCCTCTGGAGGCACGTGCTGCTGGTCCTGCTGCATCTGACATACGGGGTTGTCATTCTTGTGCTTAGCTAGCATTGATCTTTTCAGCATTGTTAATGACGACTGTGTATCTCTACTTACATTGCTGTCTTCTGTCTAAAAGAGAGTCTGCAAAATCCATATCTGGTGCTAATACAAGAGTGGCATTTAGTATTCTACTTTTCATCATCAAAATCAAGAAGAGCTTGTTACTGTGCTTTGCATGGACAAGCTCTGTTACTCTGTGCTGCTCACTCTTAGATCAAATGAAAAGATACGGTTGCTGTTGACCTCATTTAAAAGCCCTCTAGAGGAAAAGTCTGAAAAAGTTGATATGGTTTGGCATGATTATTCATTATGCATGGGAAGTGCATTGCTTTATTTTCATTAATTTTACATAGAAATGAGATACAGAGCAACATGCTTTTCTAATTTTTGAGAGCTTCACAAACCTTATGTTATGTTCTACACACAGAGCCACTTATAGACAGGCAAATCCAAAAGCATTCTGTATTCCCCAGCTCATCAATCCACATTTTACGAGGGTGGGATTGTCCTTGCGTTAAAGGCATTCCTCTCCTTCAGGCTTCCTGTTTGTCTGAAGACTGCTCCTGTAGGATGACTGGCATTGGTGAAACAATGCAGATGTGCTAGAGATATTCCTGTGGCATGCTGTTGAAAATGTTAACTAATCATTGGTATACAGACATAGCTACAGAGATACATGAGCAGAGCACACAAGTCTAGCTCCCACTGTACTGGACTGGAACTGTTCACAAAAGCCAACATCAAATTTAGGATGATTTTTGGTGATCAGATGGAAGAAGTGGAATATCATTTATTTTTGAGGTGCGTTCTTCTTCCCTGAGAGCATGCAACAAAACCCCAGAGAAATGCTGGGGAACTCTGTGTGAAAGGGATGATTTATGTACCAGTGGGAACATGAACATCGTGATTCGCATAACCCCACATGGAACAGAACAATACAAAATACAGCATAACCTCATGAAGACAATTGATATTAAAGACATTTGATATACTTGCACTCAATCTCAAACCTACTCCCGACAACCTTTGTTGCAAAGCTGTGTATATTTCACACACAAAAGCCTACGAAGATCTGAAGAGGCTGTGCACTCACCTCTTCTGCTCTGCTTCCTTTCCACCCTCCATAGCATCCAGTCTCTCTGACCCCGAAGCCCATTGCTCCAGACCCTACAAATGCCACTGTGAATCAAATCTTGCAGTTTCTAAACTTTCAGGTTGAGTGTTTCTTCTATAGCATAAATTACATGAGCTACAATTCTAGCAATCACAAAATTAATCCTTTACCCCTGAAAGCTTTGCTAAGGTGTAGTCATTTGGCTACAGAATTAGGAGCCAGAAACTCCCTTGTCATTCTGAAACCATTGCCACTTCTTTCATCCAAAGTAAGCAAGCCCTTAAAGTAGCTTGTGGTGGTGGTTCCTTATCTGTGATGTGATGACAATACCTTTTGCCTTTGAGAAGTGTGATAAAAATTGCTTAAAATCTCAAATGACCTAGAAGTACTAAATGTTATTATCTATGACTAGTCCTGGCTAAGGAGTTTGTTCTGTGCATTCTGGTTATTTGTGGTATTCTTTTCAGTGGGCTAACAAACATGCTAACACCAAATTAAAGGTAATCAATCACTTTGGTACTTTAGTTACTAAAGATAGACATTCTGCCCTCACTTACCCCAGTGCAATGCTATTGACTGTTTTGTGATTTACTTGGAGCTTGAATTAGGTTAAAATTGGACCAAAAACATTCACTTTTAATGTAATTTGGGTTTTCACATGAATTTAAATTTTGTTCCACACCTCTGACTTGGAATATCTCATAGAAATTCCATTTCCATAAAGCTGAACGTTTTATGAGGAGTGCCTGTAGCACATTATGCTTAGCAGTTATTCACAGTATTGTATAACCAAAGTTATGCTGGAAGAAGGGGCAATTACTGGTGCTTCAGATAGTTACTACTTAACTATGGGGGGTGGTAAGAGTAACCTTAGTTGTGTATGCAAGCTAAAAAGAGAAAGTAATTTTTCATCATTTGAAGACAATAACTCTGTATTTTCTGTGCTCTCTGGCCCTCAGAATGAGGTTTTACCCTGCTGCTGTGGGATTCACTTGCTGATGGATCTGTTGTCCATGATAGCATTGCAGTGAAAGACAGAGGGGCAGAAATCTTTCCCTGGCCCTGACACCCTGCCCTCCTGCATCCTCAGTGGTTCTGGAAGATGCTCTTTTTCCTTCTGAGTTAATCCAGCCCTGAGCTGGATTAACAATGGCGTGTTTCTTTGTTGAAGTGCGAGCTTAGAGTGGATGGCCATGTGGGTATTGCCAGCTGGGAGTCCTGCCCTAAGTACCCTCACTTGACACACATACACGGTCTCTTGGCTGCCTGAGACCCCTGCCCATCTGCTTGGATGGCACTGTGCCCGGTTCCCTGCTCAGTGGCCATTTTCTGTAAGGCACTGCTGCCAAATAGCGGTTGGTTCAGATGGACAGCTGACATAGCATTACTGCTGCTCTTCTGCTAGCAAGTCTTACTTTTCTAGTAAACAGAAACCTGTGCTATGGGTTTGTTTGATCCTGCTCTACTTTCAATGTCGCATAAGCAAAATCTTAATCCACTTGAAACTGTGGTAGCCTTTACCAACAATACGATTGGAAAGCAATTCAAATATGATTTCTCTGCACTGGAGGAGAGGTGCAGGAGAACAAATGGGTCTGCCAGCTGGCGCCGAGTCCAGTGCTTTGCCATGAAAGTGCTTTATGGGTGACAGAGGAGGCCTGGATGTACAGAGCACTTCAGGGCAGCTGGCGAAGCAAGGAAGAGCTCGGTCTCACTGTGGTGAGGGCAGCAAAGTTCAGGATGTAGTTTTACTCCATGCTTTCTTTTCTGCTCCTTCTCCCCAAGAGTAAAGTCACGTAATTCCTCAGCCACCTCATGCCCAGCTGGTTTATGCTCTTTAAAGGGCTCATGTCCCAACTCATGGATGTGTGCTCATACACCTCCATATACAAGATTATTCTGCCCCTGGGGACACTTGCAGCCTGAGAGATTTCAAACTCCAAACAAGTTTCTGGTTCTAGAGACCTGATACCGGCAGTTAAGAAATTGCGAAGGTTCACTTCATGCTGCCTGCCTCCTGTTAGAAATGTTTCAGATTTTCAGAAATGAATTTTTATTTGGAATTTCTGCAGTGTTGATAATTACAAGCTCTAATTTGTTCCATGAAAGATAAGTGGTGGAATCCTCTCACAGCTGAAATACCAATGCCAGTTAATTGCAGTAAGAAATCTTCTAAGTAGTAGTTGCTGGATTCCATTTGTACAGGACAGGACAACAAGAAGTGAAGTGTGTTGCAGTGGGAACAGGAGGAGCCAAAGGCCAGGCCTGTCTCCCTCATTGCCTCTGCTGTTGAGCTACTTAATGACCATTACCAAGTCACTCAACTTCTCTGTGTCTTGATTTAATTTTGGTATTAAGTAACTAATTAATTCTGATACGGAAGCAAGGCTTCTACCCTGATCTTGCTGTGGAATTAAAAGTAATGGTTTGCAGATAGGAAGTCTTTCATTTAGCCAAATGTATTCTTACCTTTCGGGGAAAGTGCTTACCAGCTGATTTACTGAAGTAAAAACAGCGCTCAGAAATAAAGCGAGAACAGAGTGACAGAGATCACACATCCTGTATTGTCATCTGTTTTTCCATTCCACATTCAGACACAATCACGGTATTTTAGAAGCTTTACAACAAAAAGCAGAGAAAAAAGTACAAGGGATTTGTTCCTTGTTCTATCTGTGATAGCTTTCACAACTTCCCTCATGCCTGAAAATGAAAAACAGAGCTTTTCTTTCAGCTAGTTAACGTGGCTGTAGCTGTATGTGTGTTTATGCCATGCAAGCAATGAGGTTCCTTCCAACCCAAGTCATTCTTTGATTCTGGGATACACAATATACAGTTTATTAAAAAGAAAGGTTTCATATATGCACATAATTAGATATTAAGTTCTCATTATTTCATTGTTACTTGACTGTTCTATAATCAGTGTAATATAGAAGCCTGAAGACAGACGTCTCCTTCAGTAAGATGAGCAAATGGCAGCCTCAGCTCCTGCTGGAAATATAGGTCAGTTTGTGTTTCAGAATGTGGTGCCCTTGTGCACAGCCCTGGGTCCCACAGCCTCTACAAGTTGCTGGAGCAGTGATTTCTCAGCCTACTCTTCAGTTTATTGCTTACCTGCTCCCATATCTGCACGGTGCATTTGAGTTGCATGTGGAATATTTTTCTTCATTCAGATGGCTGACAAAAGTATTTCTGCTTTGGAGACTTGCAATTTTATTGGTTACAAAGAATGTTTTTGTTTGTTTGTTTGTTTTTATTTCTTTTTTTTCCCCCTAGACTTTTTTCATAGTATCAGTTTAAAAATTACTTTTTGAAGCTCTCTGAGGTTAATGCAAATAGAGAATGAACTACAAGGAATAGTGCAGAACATGCAGAGGCAAGAAAGAGTGAGGACTTCTCACTGCTCAGACATGAGAAGCTTTAGGAGTAAACATAAGAAAATTCATGTAATTTTCACGCTGCTTTCTTGAAGGAGGTGGCTAGCTTGTACATAAATTGGTATATCTGTTTTTGATTTAATATCAGGATAGCTGATATATGTTGCATTACACTAGCTATTGCTTCTTCTTTTGAAGCACCTGGTTGACTTCCCATCACTGCAAAATTTCCCATTTACTCTTATTCCTCTTCCCTTTAATTTTTTTTTAAGAAAGTCCATTAGGCGTTCACTCAGTCAGTGCAGGTAGTGCTTCTCCTTTCTTCATCTCTTCCTCTGTGCAACGACAGCTCAAAAGTATCCTTGAGTTTTTGTCTTAGTAACGAAGAGCCAAGCTGCGAGCAGAGATTTGGCGACAGTTCCCCCTTCTGCTCCCTCAGTGGCCATCTGATAAACAAGTGCTTATTCTACCAATATTGTTGTATGTGCATTTAAACACATACACACACGCTTTTAAAAAACACAGCTGTATGCTGTTTGTAGAGAAGCTCCCCTTAAGGGATGCTTGCTTTAAGTATGCAGGATTCAAAGTGTGTCTCCTGAAGGGCGAGGTAGCAGCAAGTCTTCCACTCTGGGTCACAGCTGGATGCTACACACATGGCTCCGTGTGCTGAGAGAGAGAATGCTTAAAAAATAAATACATTACACTTTTCCAAAAGGAGAAGTGAGCACAGCGTGCAATTGCAGAAATATTCCAGCATTCTCTGACTTCCACACTTGAGAGAGAATCAAATTAACCATTTATGCTACATCACAATGTACATGCTTATGAACTGGAGTGCTTCCAAATCTACTGTGACACAATTAATACAACTACTGCATTCCCCCCCTAACACTGTTGCTACTTCTGAAATACAGGCACGTGCAGCTTCCAACACAATCTGACAGTCTGCAGTGAAAGAGGACAGTTGTTGAGGAGGCAGGATGACTGTTTGGATAGCTCAGAGATGAGTAAGTTAAAGAGGAGTCTGCGATTCAAAATAATCTTCTGAGATAACAGCTGAAAGTGTAGATCCACTGTGATGATGTATTCACTACAGAAACTTAGCAGATAACGCCCAGCAGTACCAGGGTACCTGTATGTACATAAATGTTTCCTGCTATGGAGTCCCAGCTTTTGCATTATACTATTATGCCACAACTTTGCAATGCACTGAGTGCTCTGTAGCTGTGATCTCATTTCAGATCTTCCTTTCTGGCATCTGGGAACTTAAAGGGACGGGCAATTCGTGGCAGGGTGAGGGGGACGGCTGGGCAAACCAAACAAGCTAGGTCAGTCCCCTTTGATGGGCCCCCTTTTAAAAGGTTATACAAAAGAACTGTTTTGTTTGAGTGAATTGCCTGCTACTTTGTGAAAATCATATAGAAATCAGTCCCAGATCAATGCTCTTGAGGCTGCAGGAGGGGGGAAAAAAAAAAACCCACACAAAAAAACAACATAAAAGATAGATCTGAAGCTATATTTTAGCAAAAATGTCTCTTAAGTGCTGTTGTCTGACACTATGAACTCCAATCAATGTGTCAGTATTTTGGAATTTGAAAGGAAATAGGGATCAGACCTGACAATCCAGAGCTGAAATTTGATGCTCTGGTCTTTTTGATAAACTGACAGGCAGTGAAAATTGCACACGTCTGCAGGGAATCTGGAGAAAAGAGAGACAGTTTTGTAGAAAGTCTGCTTACGATTCACAAAGGCATGCATTTTATCTAAATGGATTGCTTTTGCAACGTGTGGCAGGTTGCCTTCCTCTCTGAATGGAAGCTTTTGCAGCTTGTAAACTGGTGGGGTTCACACACCTCTACAATAGGCCATGACTGCTCTTGGCACACAGTTCTATTGCTCTCCCATTCTTGCAAGTGAACTAACCTTGATAAAAACAAGCAATCAAAAAGGAATTAGAAACTTCAGCCCCCTCCCAGTGTATGTTTAAATTCAATAAAATGGTTTTTAAAAGTCGTTTTTGCCAATAGTTTAAAACAACTGAAAAGAATCCTTTGAGCTTCATCTTCCTCATCATCAAATCCACTGCATTTATGTAATGCTTTCTACTTAAGGCTCTCAAACCATACTGCACTTGTTCAGTCTTAAAATGCCTTGTTCCTGCAAATGAATGCTGTTACAGCCACAGTGCAGACTGCAGGGCCAGGCACAGCAGGACCCCCTATCCCAGCATGGCATTCCAGGCATTTCACACAGTTTACCACTTTTAAAATACTGGAACCCAGTCCTGAATCCTGCATAGTGTGCTTTGTGTGAGGGAACAAAGGAGTTGTCTAGTGGGACAGGCTTACTCATCCATCGAGTCCCATATACGCTCTAAGTGCAGCTGAGGCTCCCAAGTGCTTTTGCCCCACTCGGTGGTGTTTTATTATGGTTGATTAATTTCTGGGATTTATCTCTGATTTATTTTAGTCCTCCAAAAAGAAGAATTAAAAGGTCTTTTGAAATTTGCTTTGTTTTCTTTTTCTCTTCCTCCCTTCCTCCCTCCCCTCCCTCCCCTCCCCCCCATGACCCCCCCAAATATTAACTATTATAACTCAATTTCATTTTCAGATGTAGAAGAGTTTCAGTGGATGGAAGCGGCATGCAATGGAAGTGGAGCCTCTGCACTGATAGAATCTTTGAGCTTTGAACACACCTCTTTTCAGCATGTTTCGTTTTCAAAGACTTCTATGTCTGTTGATTTTATAGCCTTTACAGAGCTCACAAAATTATAGCCTAAAAATGGCACTGTATCATTTTAGCTTCGGTCTACAGTCGTATAAGAGAGTCAATACCATCACTTTCATCATTAGATGAGCAGTCCTAAATGCTTTTTTGCGTGAGTTCTTCAAGTTTAATCCTTTGTTTCCCTGTGTTGCTGGAGACACTGGTAATATCAAAGAGAACTGTAGGCTGAAAGCATTCATAAGACGTGAAGAGATGGCGAGACGCACTGGAAAGTTTGGCTTTGTGGATTTATTAGCCTCCTCTGCAGTGAGCGTGCTGTGTCCCTCAGAGCTGGTTGTGCAGCAGTGGGGGCAGACAGCAGAGCAGCTGCAGGGGGGTTCCAAGGAAAGGGTACAGCAAAACACAGAGAGTGTGGGGTCCTTGAAAGGCTCCAGACTGTCTCAGCCATCCAGACCTCGGCCAGTGAAGCTGAAGTCATTATGTTTCTTATTTGTGTATCTCAAAATACGAAAATCTCTCCTGATTTCTTAAGAAAATGCCTTAACTGATCTCTGTGCCTTTGGTAGAAGAGGGAAAAAAATAACTGCCTTCCCTTAAATGAAGTTACTGTACTGTGTGACAATGGGGGAGTGCATCCAGTCCCATGCTGCTGCTGCTTCATCATCCATTACTCTGGCTGCTCATAACAGCAGCCAAAGATAAGTGACTCTGACCATCCTGGCTTCTAGAAATTCTTGTCTACCTTAATGTCCGTGGTTCCCCTACATAAATCAAGTGCAGTTGTGTCTGATATAATTTTCTGCCAAGGCTAATACAACTGTTTCATTCTTGTATGGGGCAGTAAGAGGGGTATGATTGCTTATGCAGCTGGGAACCTCGTGCTTACAGGTTTCACGCTGCCTCCAGCGTTGGAGAGCGTAATCTAAAGAGCATGTTACGCTCTGTACAGACCACTTATGTGGAAGAATCAATAATGGAAGAGGAAGTATTGTGCATCAGAAGGAGAGGAGTGTCATTTGGCTTCCTTGGCACTATTGCATTGCGTACTGATCTTTCACTGGAGATAAAATACACATACATGTATTGCATTCAAGGAAAGATCACTACTACTGTTAGTACTTAACCACAGGAGTAAAAATTTGTTTGGCTTAGTGTCTCTGCTTCTTAATGTAAATTTTTACCTTGGGGAATGGCTGCCCATTATCAAGGTAGTTAAAAATACAACCCAGAATATATTAAGTATGGTAGGTCCTGTTCAAGCAGGCAGCACATGTTTTTAGCTCCTTAGTGCAGGATAAAGAATTAGCAGTTTTCAGTTTTCTTTTTATGGACAGATTTGTTAAAAAGGGGAGACATTGTTATACGGCTATTGATTTTCCAACATGCTTGGAAACCACCCATCATGTGGCTTGCTCTAATTGGTTTGTTTGGTTTTGTTTAATCCTTAATGAGCATGCATCCGCAGCTGAATATTTGTGTTTAAATAAATAGCTTCCATGCATGTCTGTTGCACCCATCTTTTGGAGAAGGTTTGAGCCAGAGTGTATGCGTGCTCTGATCACCATGCTAACATGCTTTTGCTTCAGTTTTGGCCAATTTGACAAGTGAAAAATAGATGTCTGCCATGTGACAAGCTGCTGAATATAAATTCTGTTAGCATTTGCTCCTGATAGAGAAAGAGAAGAGGTGAGGGCTAGGGAGGGAGTGAGGAAGAAAAGGGGAGTTCGAAGAGGCAGGGAGAGAAGAATGGAAAAATGAGCAAGACAAAAAGAGAGCTCCAACGGCGGCTGGCAGCAGGTGCCAGCAAACCAGTCAGCACTCTGGCTGTAGATGCCATATGACCCTGCAGACGTATACTACAATTTCAAATTAATAAGTAAAAGCAGTGAAGAGGCACATTTGTGGTGCCATGTCCCAGTATGTAGTCACGTTGACCTGAGAGTGGCTGCACAAACATACTGATACTTTGCAGAAGAACATAATAATAGATTTTAAATCTGAAATTCCCAGCTGACTTCCTGGGGACTGAGCACAGTCTGCAGCATGCTCTATTTTCTGCGGAATAGGCTGCTTTGTTAGCCACGTAAGTGAGAGAGGCGATGTTTATTTAATTCCTAAATCACCCACTGCTCATATTTCTGATGCATGTTTGCCTTCTGTCATCAGTGTTTGCTGTGGAAGCAGTTAGCTGCCCTTCACACAGCATCAAGAGGGTTTTCTCATTCTCCCCCTTCCTTCTGGCAGATGCTTTGCACCTACGGAGAACTGATCTTGTGAGTGTTTGAGAACCTTTATCCAAGCAGAGGAAGTCCTGGTTCTGCCTGGCTGGAGACAGAAGGAACACTGATGTACTCCACACCTCCACCAGCCTGAACACTTCCCTCGTGCAGAACTGAGTATTTTAATCTTCCATCAAAGTATTTGTTCAAAAATAACCAGGATTCCAATAAAATTGGGACTATGGAGTTAAAGATATCTTTGTTAAAATACTGCACAAATTAAAACACACACATTAAAAACCACGTATTTGATAGCAGACAAACAGAAAAGATCTTCTGATTGTGTCTGTCCAAAGAAGCACATTAAAGGTCAGTCCTCTGTCAGAAAGCAACATAACAGCACAGAGGGTGAGGATAATTTGTGAGCTGAGCTTCAACACTGTCTCTGTGATTGCCAGCATCTGTTGTGGTTTCCAGACTTGTCCAATGAGATTTGCTAATACAGTTGTGTGTTTCATGCCATGCTGCTGAATGCAAATATATGGAGCATGTTACATCCAATATAGCTCACCCTCAGGGAAATTCTTATTGCCACACTTCCCCTTATACAGTCCAAGATGTCCTGTCAAGAAAACAGGGATATAGACCAAGTTGAAATGAAGCTGAATCAGACCTCGGATACTGATTTGCATCAGTAAATATGGACTCAGACTGCAAAGCAGAGATCTGGATTTCACAAAATTCTGCTCTATTCCGGTCAGGACTGAGATTAAGACCTTAAAGTAACAAAGGGATGTTCAGCACTGATGTAGAGATAATGCTCTCCCTCTTTGCTCACTTTCTGAATTTCTGACCCTTCTTGGGTGGAAGAGTTCTGTCTACAGTGTGCCAGTGTGCCTTCAAATACTCTGCATCCCTGAAAATCAAAAAGATCATAACACTGGTAGGTAGCATTTGGAATAAGAAAGAAGTTTGAAAAATCTGCAACAACACTGTTTTCTGGCTAATAAGTGATGCAGGCAAGTAAAGTTTCTGGAGAACTAATCTCTAGCTTTGTGACTCATGCCTTTACTCTTGATTTGAACTAACCTAGTTAACAGCATCATTCTCAAGATGGAGAAATGGAAATGGAAGTACTTTATTTCATTTGTAGCCAATGATGGTTCCTAAGAATTCATATTCAAGATAAGAATGTGCTCTGTTGTGAATTTCTCAAAGGAAAAATCAGTCACTGAAAATCATCCTCTAACCATCCAAATTCGCTTAACATCTTAGATACTATCATGATAGGTGTGATAGAAGACAGACAGAGAAGCTCTCTCTGTTCTTACAGTCACTTTGGTACTGTTCTAGATTTTTTTTGCTTTCTTTCTGAATCAAGGCGTGTTCTAATGAGCTGAAAGTAGAAACTGACAGGAACCAGAGATCTGTATAAAACTGAGACCTCTCTTTAGAGAAATCCTGGGTTTTACCATTATCAAGAAGCCTAACCAAGGGCTGTCTGCAGAGATCATCGTGCATGTAGTGACCATAACATATTTTCATATTATAGTTTTCACATTAAATGTGCATCTCCTGTAATGTGTTAACATGATCTTTCAGTAATTGAGATACTACCTCAGTCTCTAACAGAGCTGGACTGAGTTGTTTATGGGACAGAAGTAACTTCTTACCATACTGACGTTTTCAGAAAAGCTTATGTAAGTATAAAACGTGTTACAAAGAGTAACGTGTTGTTGCTTCATGATGATTCTATAAGGATCGGACGACAGACCTGCAACCAAGCTAGCTGCTGCTGCTGCTGTTGTTTCTAGAGCACTGAGCACCCAGCCCTCCGTGAACCGTGGCCCTGCACTGAATGCAAGTAGAGTGCCTGGGACATGACCTCCTCCCTGGTGCTCTTATCCTTTGTATCCACCTCACTGGCCTCCCATCAAAGGTTTTATAAATAAATCTTCGCTTGAGTACTTAACAGATGACTTTCTTTGAGAGCCTTTCTGTGGCTGCCCCAGAGTGCTGGTAAGCTGGAAGCTGCAGGCGCTGCAGCGTGGGGCTGGCCTTCTCCTCGAGGGACAGATGAGCTGGCAAAATGAAGGCTCCTTGCCCCTTCCCTCCAGATGATTTACCTACAAAAGAGCAAAGCCAAATCCTATTTATAGTCAGTAGCTGCAATCCTAACACTCTTAAATCTGAATTAAAACAGTAGGGGGTGAAAATGATTGGACTAAACGCAGGTGAGCCGGGCCACTGGAGGACTGTGCTGAGGGAAAGCCGAGCAAATCAATACGTGCCATGGGATGCTGAGGTGCCTGAAACGGTGTGATAATGGCAGCAGCAAAAGCTCCTATCGATGCAGCAGGAAATGCTTTTTGCTCCACTGATGTCTGCTGTTCAATTTCAGAAAATACAGCAAGTTCTTTTTCGTTATTAAAAGTGAGCTGGAAGGTTGCTGTGTAGCAGGTACACGTGTTCACAGAGCGCTGGAGCAGTCATTTGCGCTGCAGCACGCTCGTCTCATGTACATGAGCAGGAAGGGCAAGGGGCTGTTTAACAATTGTGCTTTGCTTATGAAGGAAATGGGGAAGCAACGATCTAATCCATTCGGTCTTCACAGTGAAATTTACTCTAGAATGTAAAAAGCATTTTAACCTATTTGAATAATGGCTGTGATTATAGCACTCTAATATGGTGCGTTCTGTACTCCATAACATGTTATGAATAGCGTGCTGGGTGTTTTTTCAGTATATGTAAATTACATAGAAGCACAAAGGATGCATCTCTGAACTGTTTTTGTCGAGCTGATTACAGGTCTTACTGCCGTAGGAGGAGGCTGAAAGAGCTCTGTGGAGAGGCATTGATTGATTAATAAAGAGTGCAGCAGCAACAGACATAACATTGAGGTTATAGATTTTCCATACTTTATCTTCAGGGCTTGTAAAGATACAGTGGTGATCAGATGATGAGGTTTTCTTTCACCTTGCAGTAGCAGGCAACAAATCATGGCATTCTGCAATGCCACAAAGCCGCTTTCTGCAGAGCATCAAGTAAAAGGAAACTCCTCCACAATCACGACTTTGCAGTCAGACATTGTCCTTTTCCTTCCAGTCTTTTAGTGAGGGATGCTTCCAGCGATAATTTAAAGTAACGTCCCAAATTTAGAAACAAAGTGGGAACTGTACATTCAAACACTTAGGGATTCTATTTTTATTAAATTGAAAATGTGAGTGGAAAGTCACATGTGGAGCATGCGTGCATTTTATTCCTGCTGATAGATAGAGAAGATTTGCTGAAAAAAACCTGCGCTGAGGTTCCAAATTAACCAGTATGTTGGCCTGGAGCTAAAATCAGTTTGTTTGTATGAGACGACAGCTCTGCACCTGATTAACAGAGAGGTGCAGCTGGTGGTCTGTGCAGGTGCTTTTGCATGGAACTCCACTCCTGGGTGGGAAAGCTCCCTGTCCCAACTGCAGGGCACCAACCTGGCACTGCTGGAGGGAATGCAGATTTCTATTCATCAGCTGTTGTTCTGCTGTGCGCCTGCAGCAAATACACAGAAACAGATAAAGAAGTGCCACAGCCTGTGCCACAGCACTGCTCTCATGGAGCACATGTGGTGCTGGAGGTTCTCAGCCTAAGGGTGCCTGAAGCTGCTTGTGGTTTACTTTAATAAGAGTTCAAGATTAAGTTATTTTGCAGCCGCTGTGAAATTTGCCAGTCTTTCTGTGGTTTTATACCCATTTTTAATATCATTTTCTCTTCCACTTGGCAATAGGAAAGACCTGTACATATGGGAAGTGGAGTGTACTCAAACTGATAAAGACCTAATACAAGTGGAAGAATTTGTTTTATGGAAGATCTTATTAACAAGAGTTGCTCGATGATTTTAAGGCAGCCGTCTGTTGTTCAGATTGACAACAGGCCTTACACGTTTGCATTATTTCTGTTCTAATTCAAAACAACACACTTTTTCCCATTGGCAGTACAAATTAAGAAGCAGAGCAGTGTGCGTGGAGTTCTTCACTAAAGCAGTCTTTTTCATGTTTGTAGGTACATAATTTTTAGAGATTATTAAAGGCAAAGTGATTTTTAAGAAAGAAACAGCTTCTATGGCAAGAATCTCCTGGAGGATAATTCCTTTCAAGCTGCAATTTAAATTACCTGCAGTACTCCTTCGTTCCTAAAACCCCAGTGACATTTTACTCTGAAATATTCAACACTTGGAATGATTTTTTTTAGTTCTAGACATGATTTTGCTTTAGTTCTGAGTGATCCGGATGCGTACGTACCTTTATTTACATCTGTGAAAGAAATGCAAACACATGTACACGTATACATGGGCTTGTGTCCCTCAGCTCTTTTTTCAGGATAGATGCAGGAAATAGGAAAGCACGAGATTACATCCCTCTGCTCTGTGCTCCTCTGAGGTGTGAGCAGAGCTCTGAGGAACAGTCTCCAGAGCTCAGCACAGTGCTTACAGAAGCCCCACGTTCAGCACTGCTCCTGGTCTCTGTGAAAGTTGTCGCTGAGAGACGCCTCACAGTCAGAACATCACTGCTTATGATAGTTTCAGTTTTCAGCATGTGTTACAGAAACTCCTTTTGTTCCTCCGACAGCCCACACAGTGATACAGCGCTTCATGATCCCAGTTTGATGTGAATTTCATTGGAAGTTTTACACTCATAGAATCACTTGGAAAAGACCTCCAACATCATCCAGTCCAAACGCCCACCTCCCATCAATATTTCTCACTAAGCCATGTCCCTCAGTACAACATCTATACGTTTCTTGGGCACCTCCAGTGACTCCCCCGCTCCCTGGGCAGACTGCTCCAGCACCTCACCACTCTTTCTGAGAATAATTTTTTCCAAATATCCAACCTGAAGTTCCACTGGCACAACTTGAGGCCATTCCCTCTCATCCCACTAGTCCTAAAAAGGGTCTGGTTCTTCTGGAGTTGCAAACTGGGATTGCTCTGCTGAAGCAAGTGGAAATGCCACAGCTGTAGAATGAGAGAATGTTAGGATGAGTGCTTGTAGTATACATTCTGACCAGGAGTACATGCCAAGAAGACTGCCCAGCTCCGTGCAGGCAGCGGGGTGAGTGGTGGCAGCCCCAGCTCCGTGCTGCTCAGGTACATGCATCGCACACAGGTGCTGGGGCTGTTCAATGGAAAGAAGCTAGCTGGATTTAGGATCTCCTAGCATCAGAAGCATCAAAGCCATGCAATTACAAATAAATAAACCATGTTATCTATCTTTGTGATATAAAAAAATGTAAGCAAATGTAGGTATAATGCATTTCAGATTTCGCATCAAATTCAGTAGCAGTGTGAAAATCCTTTTCTATTGACTCAGCAAGAAAACGTGTGAATTCCAAGAGTCATTGCTTGCCAATACATCCCAGTTCTTTTTAGACATTTATAACTTTTTAATTGTTTTCATTTAATGATCGTAAGGATATTTCCAAATGCCAATTAATACGTACAGCACAGGATTCCTGGGATCTACTGGGATCATTCCCTTCCACAGAGAGTAGCTCTTGCAAAGTGTACAGGAGCACTTCAAAACCAAATACGGGAAATGAAGGATTCTAGTGAAGAATTCAGGTGAATTTATTAACTACATTATTACTGCCAGGATTATGATTGGAATAAATACTGACAGCTTTCCCATGCCACAGCAGTGCTCTTAGTGCCATTCTGAGGCAGTGTTTTAGGAGTGAGTTGGAGAGGATACCTCTGCTCCATCACAGCGCTGTGCTGGGCAGGAAATGAAGGCAGCTCTCCATGGCAAATCCAAGTCCTCTGCAGCAATGGTGCTAAGCACAGTAAGCAAATAAAACAGGAGCTGTTTTGCACGTAGATCCATTTGCATTGCCTCTGTGCTTAGGTAGATTAGCAGAGTTCCAAAAGGGATGGAGAAGAATGCTGAACACCTGATACAGAAAAGGGACCACAGAGAATGATTTTCCTGTGCAGACTTTAATGAGGAGAAAGCAACACAACTCAGTCATGAACAGCAGCCAACAGGGATTTTGCTTTTCACTGTGTCTACATGGTTTTGAGTCCCCGTGTCTTTAATGATTTACATCTCTGAAAGACTTTTTAGAACTGCACGTGCAGACATTTTTTTACTGGAGCACTGCTGGAAAGTCTGTGTAAGCACAATGCGCAGGGAAAGACATGCCTTGAAAATATTACCTTGTAGGAAAAAAAAATGCACAGAGCTTCTGCCCTTTTCCAAAATCATGGAACCTTGTTAATACTAGGCTGCAGACTGATTTATATTTATTTATTTAGAGAATGAGTGGGTCACTGTAAAGGCAGTCCAGAAGCAGAAAAGAAGACTGTATGGCTAACATCCTAGAAAACAAACAGATGATGTTTCTTCTCTTTCCCTTTTGTAACTTCTCAGTAATCTCCACGTGGTGCTTTATCCTTAGCCCTGAAACTCCCCTTTTAGATAGGGTTATTTTGTTTTGTTCCAATAACGACAAAAACATTTTGACTCAAGAAGGTTGCATTATGCGGTGCCATGAGATTTGTGCTTCTCCCCCACCTCTTCCCTGTTAGCTAAAGCTGCTTTGTAATACATTAAATGATACAACACAAAAGATCTAATAGAATCTGAAATAGCTTGAATTCGTAGAAACATGTAAAGCAGCACAGAATGAATATTGCTGAAACTCTGCCTGATTTCCATATTCTTTCCGCATTGTATTTGTGAATAGCAGGCTTCCAGGAATGTTCATGACCTTACAGCTGTCCCTTTTGTTTACAGTCCAGTGCTCTGTCCTTGAGATATGTTGCATACAGACATGAAGACAAAATCATAGCTTTAGGCCTCTGTTTCCCTTCTCTGGAAAAAATGTATGAAGTCCATGTAGGAGACATTCACCAGTCAGTACTGCTGCAGATACATAGGAGCAATTAAAGCCGGGTGAAACAATCAGAGATAGCAATAAAAGAAATGAAATTTAGCTTTCTCTCAGCGACTTCCAGGACAGAGCCTCTTAACACTACTTTTCTAATTATCTAAATCATTTATTCTTCTCACCGAAAAAATAAAAATGGGGAGATGCACTTCTGGGCAACTTGACTTGGTATTTTCAAAGGTCCTTTTGTTTTCGGCAGAGATGCTGTCCTGCTCACACAAACAGCAGGCTGCTCACTTGGTGTCAGAGCTGGCAAACAACCCACATGCATTACAGCACCAATTTGCAGTGTGATGTGAGGTTAGGCTTATTTTTGCTACCAGGCAAATTTTCGTCCTTTTGGAGTAAATGTCTTTTTTTTTTTTTTTTTCCTGCTGAATTTCCTCTTTCTGGCAGGTGCCCAAAACTTCCTTGTTCAAATGCATTTGCAGATGGTGTAGTCATGGATTCTGTGTGGGGTCTGAGTAGAGAGTGCACAGCCTGAGACAAAATTATAATCACTAATTATTTCAGAATGAAGGGCATATGTGAAATTTGAGTATGAAACTTCTCGAAACCATCCGTGCTGTGCACAAGCATTACCTATGACTCTATTCATGAAGTTGTTTGGGGCTGAATTTGTCTGAGCCTGCATCCAGACAGCCATAGATTTGGTTACAAGCTCCGTGTGTGGAAACTGCACAGAGAACATGTGTGGTGCTGTGCAGGTAGGGAGTTGAGCAGGTAAAGGGGTCTGTGAGGGTGGGGGAGCTGTGCAGGCATAGTGCTGTGCAGGTATGGAGTTATGCAGGTGTAGAGCTGTGCAGGTGGGGAGCTCTGCAGGTAGGATGCCATGCAGGCAGACTGAGTGCTGCAGTGGCTCCTTGATGTTCATTTCCAAAACTGATGTTTTCTTGGTTTTCTTTCTGTGCTGGAAAATTATCAGTTTTGTCAAGCAAATCATATGGATGCCAGATGATTACATATTATGAAGTAATTGTGCAACTTGCAGTGTGAAACCAATTAATTTAGATCATAGTTCAAACATTCTAGAACTGCCTGACAATCTGGGTTTGCTCAGATCCATACTTTGCTGTGGGATTTGAACTTCATGAAAGATTTGTAACCAGAGGAGTGTGGAGGTGCTTGAATTAATCAGTTCATCCTGGCGACACCAAGCAGCTCTTTAGAAGTGCTGCTAATAGCCCACGTCTGGGCAGTTGTTTGGTGTGTTTGTACCCACGCAGCACTACTGGTAAGGTCTGTTTCACAGCTCTGGTAACATTCCTAAAGTTCAACATTTATGAGCTTGTAACTGGATCTACAGATACACTGACTGCATGCCTGTGAACCTCCCCAAACATCTCTGGGTAGGCTCCAGTCACCAGCCTGCCATGCTTCTGGCCCAGGTTTCCTATCTGACACCATTATTACAGCGGGGCCTTTCAGAACACCTTCCCTTCCTTTCCAGGACTGGTATTAGCATGGCAGGACACTTAAAGAGGTCCGTTGTCTCTTCTTCCCATCCTTCAGCTGATGGACTTGTTTCAGCTGTACAGTCACAAACATAAACAACAAACTCAACACACTTTGAGGAGGGGCTTTAAGCACAACCCCTGTTTGGTTTAGCACGAGAAGTGGATGTGCTCAGTGCTTACAGGTGCCTATAGGTGCATTTGTGCCAAGTCCCTCTCCTCCTCAACACCCTCTGCCCACCACACCATGCCTCTCTGACCTTCTCAGCCTATGGTTTCCAGTTTCTGGAGGTTTACAGATTAAAAAAATACTTCTCTCCTCTTGTGAAGCTTGGCCTTCACAGTGTTTCTTTTGGTTTCAACTTCAGGCAAAGTTCCTAATCAGAATGTTACAGGATTTCCCAAACTATGTGAAACCTTCCTGTTCTTTACCAGGTAAATAAGTAGGTGTGTAAGACATGTAAATGAGGAATAAAAGTATAGTCCTTTTCCAAAACCAGTTCAGTGACCTAAGAAAGCACTTGATTCTAAAACCACAAGTAAAACTGCCAGGAGGGCAGAATTCAAAGGGAGAATCACTTGTAGATGAGTTATATCATGCTATCTAATTTTTGTCAACTTGAGTTGTATTTTTCTCAAAGAGAATTAAAGAATCAGTGTATGGTGATGTTCTTTCAGGGAGATCGCTGTGTTTGATCAAATCCTTTCGTTAACAGTGTTTGCTATCTCTATTTTTAGTTTTTCATTTTCTTCTTAATATAAGCAGCTGTCTTGTTCTTACTGCTTACATCACTTGTGTGGGGGCAGAGTGTTTATTTTGATGTGCCAAACTGAAAGTAATAGTAAAAAAAGCAGATTAAATGTAAAGAAAGGAATGAGGGCAAGTTCTGGAAATAGGCAAGCATCGAGGATGAGTGTCACAGGAGTCTACAAAGCTTTAGTGCTGCACTTCATGCTGATGAAGCTCGTTCGGCACTTTGTGTTCTAGCAGCTGGGACAGAGCTGCTGAATCTAAGAAAACCATTCCTGGGCAGAGGGCTAACTGTGAAGCTTCCAGAGCATTCTTGCTTTTTGGTGGCTCTACCAGACTGTGTTAAAAGGGACTAGAAAGATCTGAACTGATAGGTGTCAGGGAAAAGTTCTTCAGAGAGTGTTCTGCTTCTGAGCAGCAAACCATGGGGTGTCTCAGAGCTGGATCCTGCTGCCCCAGCAATCAGTCGGTGCCTGATGAGAACTATGTGCCTCTGAAAAGTAATTTGGAATGCACAAATACATGGAAATATACTCTGAAATATATTAAGTTTCTGTTTTCACTGGAGTGCTGATTATTAGCAATTAAGCAATCACACTGTAAATGAGCATAGGTGTTCATTAAGGACATTCCAAGGTACAAGGACTAATTACATGCTATTTGGTGACTCCAGTAAACACAAGAGGTGCAAAGAGATATTAGGTTTGTCTTATAAATTATTTTTGTAAAATACATATTTATGCTTGCAAGAAATACAAGGGTCAGTCCTTTTCCTGCTGAGCAGAGTGTCTCTAACTCTCTTCACAAAATTAGCAGTAGTGCAGGATGTTCAGCACTACAAAACAATGTGCCTTTCATGAAACAGACTTCTGGTAAGTTCTTGTTGAGTTGTCATCATTTTAAGGCAGAACACTGCTCTTCTATCCTTACATACAGCTAGATGACAAATGGGCAATGAAAGGCATCCACGAGGGATGCTGCTCTGCAGGGTTCATATTAGTATTCTCACTTTAACTTTTTACTTCCCCAAAGCAGTTCAAATAAGCTAAAAATTAATATTAAAATTAATATAAAATCAAATAAGCTTGTCCCTGTATTCAGCACAATAGTAAGCGACCGGAAAAGCCCAGTGGATTTTAAAACTCAAATTACACATAAACCTGTGTATAATGTTGCTGTCGAATGAGAAAACAGAAACTAGGAAACAGTAGCATTTCTGTGGCCAGCATTTAAGATGCTTAGAATGCTAGAAGGGAAAGAGAAAGTAATGAAAGCCCTTGTCATGAGCTGGAAAATAGATTTAGCACTTATAACATGACAAAGGTAAACAAATAAGATCAAACAAGAGCTGAGCAGACTTGTGTGCAACCAAACGCCACATGAAGCACAACTGCTGAGAGGGTTTTGTGAGGGGGAAGTGAAAGGGAGCAGTGACACAGCGGAGCGCTTTCTGATGACACGGGGTTGCTCTTGTTTTGGCAGCTGGTCTGGTGTTTTCCCCCATTGAAAATGAGCTGGGAGAATGCTGGGAGAATGCATCTCTTGCACCTTTGGTGACAGAGCCTGCGGCTTCTAGATTAAGCATGTTTTCGGCAAGCAATTAACATCCTGCCCTTTGTGCACCGTGATGCACTGGGGTGGGAAAGAATACCTGAGACTTGAACTGCCTGTATTTTTATGTGAAATGTCTCAAGGTAGGTATTTTTACTTTCCAATTGCTTATTTAGTGGAATTAATTTTGCTTTTTCTCTTATTTTACTCCTCTGCTTGTGTCCTGGCACTCTTCTGCGTGACAAACTCACCATGTGGTGTAATCAGCAGTAGCAGAATAATATCATCATCCAATACTGGTGTTCTCAGTGAGAAGCACAAGAGGAGGTTGCTTTACAGTGCACAGAGTACATCCACATACTGCAAAGTTACTAACATGCTGTAATATTACATCCTGCCTTTGCTGTACAATAGCTTTCCCATGCAAACAAGCTTTCATTCAACTTCTCTTTATATGTAGAGACTACTTACCTGACAGAGAGATGCAGTAAGACGCTCAGGACGTGCAAATATTTTGGAAGGAAAAGGAAGGCACAGAAATTATCTTAGTTTCCACATTCATTTTTCCTTGATCCACTGTTTTCCCATCCCCAAGCATACCCCCTGCCAGCCAGCCACCACTGTCACAGCACAGCCATTCAAGCCTGGCTTTCTTGCTTGTTTGAGCCCAGGAGGCTGGTAACATTCGTTTTTTCAGAATTATCCTTTAAAGGAATATAAGATATTCTTCTACATTTTTATTCCTTTAAGAGGGAAAATGGATGGCAGCGAAGTCTACTGCTGACCAGGTCTGCTTGCAAGACAAACCCGGAAAAATATCAGGAAGTTCTGTGGGCTTCTCTCAATTTCTCACTGATCATCTAGGGAAGAATGAGTAGGATATCTATAACGTTTTCAGGATGTGTCTTAATTCTCTTATAACTGACTATATTTTGAAGACATAAGCCAGAATACTGCAAGACGTACTAAAAAATGAGTTGCAGGAACTGCTTTGTACCACTCTTAAAATAGCAAGGTACAGACCATCTGCACAAGTCATCACAGTGTCTTTATGTTGGTCAGTTTCTTATTGGCTATAGCTAAAAATATTTTCCCAAGCCTTATTTTTAACACCAAATTCAGGAGAAAGGGTTGTTGATCAGGTGTAAATATTATCACAGCAAAAACCAGTGAAAACAAAACCTACTGAGAACTGCCTTCCAAGAAGCACAGTAGGTAAAACTGGTGACACAAATCCCTCCGCTGGCACCTTTGTGCTAGATTTGCAGCTTCGTAGAATATATTCACTTGTACTCTGCTCAGCAGCACAGTCCTGTGTCCTGACAGTTGAGTAATGTTCTGCTCACGTCTTCCCTTGTAAAATGAAAAAAGTTGATAATTTAATATAGATGTGACAAGTACAAGATAGATTTCTGCCCAGCACAGTTCAGTGCTTAAAGCATTAGACTGAAAACCTTCACAGAGAGCTGGATCCTTAAGATCTTCCCCATCAACCACCCCCTCAAAAATTAAATACAATGCAAAGAAAAATTTAGACTCGAAATTTAATTTATTTTTTGATAATCTAAGCAGAGAAAATCTTTTCTATCTGTTGCTCCAGAAAATGAAACGGCATCGTTTGTTTCTGCAGAAACTCTCCCCTGAACCGAGGAAGCAGTTTATTGCTACTTCTTGTGGCCATTGTGGTTGGAGTAAGTAAGCTGATTGCATTTTTGGCAAAGCACGTTGATTTCTATCAGTCTAAGTGTTGTTTCTGGGTATGGCAGGGTATGCAGTCTGACTCCACTGGCTTCTTGAAAGAAACACTCAGTCCTACATATGCACTACTGGTGGATGACATGCAGAAAGCTGAAAGTTACTGCTCCACCCTGTCACCCAGACAGCTTGGAGGGAGGCACAGCTGGCAGGGGGATCTGCGAGTCTGTGGGGGTTTGACCTGGTTTTGAGGTGAGCAGAGTTAAAGAAGGGACACGGTACCACTGTGGAAGCTGCATCTTTGGTGCAGCAACATGAGATTGTCAGTGGAGAGGAAGAGGTTAGATGGGATTCAGCTCCTCCAGATCCACAGCGAATTCCAAAATCTTTGATAGTATTGTGGACTTCCTGGAATCGTTATACTTTCTTTTAAAAACCAGTGTTGTAAACGATCCTAATGATTGTGTCCCATCAAATTGAATGCAGAACATCTATTGCTATTGCTTTTCAAGCATATCCATTTAATGCCAGAATTCAAAACCTCCAGAACAGTGTTTTGGAAGCATATGAAAGCATTCTGAAAGCACGGCCTATTTATACATATATTTTTTACTAAGTTAACAGCAGAATCTTCATTGACTTCAGTGGGTTAGCCAACTGTCAGACATTAAAACATTTACATTTGCTACCTCTAGACATTGACCAGAATGTGTCTTTCGATCTGGAGCTCTAACTACACAGTTATCTACATTGGAAGGAGTAACTTTTTCTGTGCATTTGATGTGGTACATATACACTATATACTTATATGTATATTTACCAGATTCCTCTAAGATGCTCAAATCTCCCAACATAGAGGAAGGGATACAAACAATAAGGTTGAATGAAACTGACCTTTCTTAATGTTTTCACCAATATCCTGCTTACAAATGACTCTCAAATGTATCAGATAAAGAGAGTACAACTATCTGTAAACAAAAAAAAAGATATTTTAATGTCAGAATGCTTTAACAGCATTACTAAAAAATTCATAGCTATTGACTGTTTGCCCAAACTTGTAGTGCTGTACTGTTGACTCTGTGCTCAACCCTTCACAGATGGTAACTCCCATTCACTTTGATGGGAGATTTGCCTGGGGTAGGTAGACCTGCAGAACTGATGCCTAGGATGTTAATTAAATCTGTAGTCAACTGGCCAAAAAGTGAATGGTTGAGTCATAAGGATAGCTCTTTCTGGCTTACCTAAGAATTCTTTGCAGTATATAATTAAACCACAAAAACTAACATCAAAGTAACGATAAGAGTCTAATGCACTTTACTGAGGAAATTCAGGCCAACATTCCTTCCTTTGATCCCCAGCTAGGACAAGTTAGCACACCAGGTATGAGTCTGGATACTCCCTTTCTCAAGCACTGGTGGAGGTGAAAGAGTTAAAGCTGATGGAACTGGCTAGATTGGATGAACTAGTTGGGGGGCAATCATTTTTATTGCACATGCCTGCAGAATCCCTCTGCAATTACAAGGTGGGAAGAGGGATCTCCAAATAAAAAGAGTTTTTTCCAGGATGTGAAGGAGGAAGCTCAGAGGTGGCATATCCCCAAAACTCAGTGATCTCAAGACTTAGTAAAAGTCCAAACTCCATGAGTTTCTGTATCAACTCTGTGTTTTCCTTGCATGCTCAAAGCTGGGAGAAAGCCAGGGGCAGCAGTGGGATGATATTCCACAGGTGTCAAACTACTTGGGGAGCTGTGCTCTTTGAGAGCATTAAGGTATTGGAAAAGGTATCCAGAAGTCTTTGTATACCATTTCTCTTGGAGATATAGTTTCTAACTTCACAGTTGCTTTTAAAGATTATTACTTTACATAACATTGTCTTAAACAAACTGGAAAAACGGGATCTAGAAAAAGCTGCTATGGAGTGTTAGCAGAATAATTTGGAAAACCCAACTGAAAGAACAGTCTACTATATCTCCAAGAGAAATGGTAAACAGGTCTACTGTACATATGGAAGGATATACAAAACATGGTTCCATGAGAGTCTGTCCTGAACCTGATGGTTTAACAGTCTTTCCATTAGTGAATTCAATGATAGAATAAATAGTGTGTTTATTATATTTGAAGATGCCACGAAGATTTGGAGGCTCAAATAATGGAGGAGAACATGAGTAGAATCCAAAGGAATCTTGACGAATTAGAGAGACAAATAAGTGTGAAAAAAAAAAGCAGGAAGGAATTAAAGACAAGTCCAGTTTCTGCACTTAGACAAGAAGAATCATTTATAGCATCAAATATGTGAGAAACACCTGACTAATTTATTATCATGTGGAAAAGGAACCCGGGGTTGAAGTTGATTACAGCTTGAACATGAATGGGCAATGCTGCGCTATGGTAAAAAAAGGGGGAAATGTCATTCTGAGATGTTCTGACAGGAGCACAGCCTGCAAAAGGCATAAAGCACTCTTCATTTTCACAGCCCTGGGATGGCCTCAGCAAAGTTCATTTTTGAGTCTCACACTTTACAGGAGACCAGAACAGAGCAGTATACTGACATATAAGGAAAGATTGCGAGGCTTGTGGTTGTTTAGACTAGATTATAAAAAACTGAAAAGAAACATGATAGCTGTCTTCAAATACATAAAAATCTGATGCAAATCCACGGGGAGTAATCTTGTGGACAGGACAGACAATAAGCGATTAAAGTACAGCAAAAAAGTTGGAGCAGACTTCAGGCAGGAGCTTTTTGAACAATGCAGACCGTTAGCCACAGATTTCTGTTGAACCTTTCAATTTTTCCTTTAAGTTGAGGTTAGAAAAATGCCTATTGGGAATTAGAAGGGTCTCCTCATCATGTCTGGAGGTGTAGGGACAAGAATGAAGTGCCCTCCTGTCATATTTTGTAATATTCTCTGATCTGTTACTAAAGATATTGAGAGGCTTTGGGAATCTCAGCAGTAGCCTCATTTCCCCTCTCATCCTGGGCCTGACTTTGACTAGTAGCTTCCAGTCAGCATTCAGAGTTTCCCAGGGCTCCAACCATCTCCTGGAGATGTAAGAACCTCCATTCTGCATTTTCCAAAGTGTGTGGGCTCTTTCTGGACGGCACATTACACATTACACAGCAATGCAGATCCCCCCTTTACATCTTGCCTAGTATTACACGAGTATCTTAGCACTTGGCTGTATTTTGCTAGTTCCCTTGGTTAGCATCTCAGACAGTAATTTCCTGGGGTCCCGGCAAGCTGCACGGTCACAGAGAGGTAGTCCCAAGGTGACATCTTAGTTCTCTCATTCCAGTAAAAACAAATACAAATATATACATACACGCACAACATATATACTGACATATATTTTTTTTTCTTAATATAACCTTACCTAAATATTCTTCCAAGGCTACAGGACTCCGAGGTCTAAAATCTGTCGTTTTATAGAAAGGATTATTGAAATCAACATGGAAATACAGGTATTCCTTACCAGTATGTGAACAAGAGGGAATATCATGGATAATATCTGAAAGCCAGATAAATCTTCTGATACTAGAAATTAATCGCAATCTTCCATTGTCTGAGTTGTTTTAAAGGTAGCCTCTCAGCCTTTGTGCACCCCTGTATGCACTGATAAGTCTTCTGCATCTTACAAAGATTAATTTCTTGTGCCAGCCTGATGTCACCTGGGCTGCATGGGGGGCTGCTGGATTTCCCTACACACAAGCAGCAGCTGCATCTTTGCAGGGAACATCTAAAGAAAACCAAGTATGTTTGTCCTCAAGACTGGTCTTCAGCAAACCAAGTAGAACCAACTTCTTTCTCCCAGACATCTTTAAAGTTTAAAGGCACAGCACTGATTTAAGTTATGGGTTAGGCATAAATTATATAAGACCATAGGAAAATTTTAAGAGTAAACACTAGAAGACCAAAATGAATGCTACTTATCTGTGGATGGTATAGCAAATATATCAAACATGGGACACTTTAGCTTGTTGCAGCCATGTAATTTTTTTGCTCTTGGCTTTCTCATTTTAAAAGAACACTACAGTTTGGTTTCTGACAGTAGGAGGCAGCGAGAAGTGCTTCTATGTACAATCTGCCTTTTGTTCCTATGCTAAGACTTTCTTCTCTAAAACGAATGATTTTCCTCCAGAGAGTGTTTCCTGTGCTAATAAGAAAAACAAGGGGAAACAGATTGCAAGAGCTTAATAGGCTTTTTTTTTTGTTGTTTGTGTTTTATTTTATATGTTCCCTGACAAATTTTGTCCTCACATGAATTCTTGAAACCTTCCTGATTTCACAGGAACCTCTTAGCTGTAAAAAAAATAAAAAATGAAAAATAAAAATAATAATAATAATAATAATTTTTTTTAAAAAGGATTTTTTGTTGTTGTTGTTCATAGTGTCTATAAAGCTTCCTTCTGTATAAAGTGCTTTAAACACGGAATGGCTACTGAAGCAAATTGACTAGAATGGTAGTCAATTTTATACCTCTGCCTTTGCATCTGAAAAGCACTTCTGGTGCCCACAGAGACATGAGAGGAAGGAGGAGGGGTAGGGGTAGAAATATGTGCATGCACACACGTAAAGGAGAACGCTTTAAAAAGGAGAGAAAATGCAATAGTACTCTATACTGTCTGCCCTACATATTTGTCTTGCTGGGTGGGGAGAGGTGGCTTTACAGGATGGAGCGTATCAAGTGAATGCACATTGAGTTAAATTCAGTTCTTATCTGCACTAGGACATTAGCTTCAAATAGCTTTGCTTAAGGGCCAGAGAATTCCCAGGCTACATCTAGAGAAAATGAAGATTCCAAGTTCAAATCAGTTTCTGAAAGGTACGTACTTGCTTAGTGTGCTGCTGTACTGTAGTTTTCAGGGAGAGATTTTGTGCTGATGTTAATCTGGCATCTCTCTGATGAATATGTTATAGCCATACCAGTTTACATCAGCTATATTTCTAGCTCTGTATCATCAAACCAATCTACAAGCTTTAATAAATATTGACCAGTTGTCTTTAGTACAAATAAAATTATGTCCTCAAGAAGAAAAGTACCTGACAGCTCTGGTCCACTGTATTCATGAAGATTTGCCTGTGAGTCTATTCTAGAACATAATCTTCAGCATATTTGGCAAAACAGAAGTGCTGTTAATGCAGCATTTACCATTAGCAGTGTGAGAATGGATGCAATAGGAACACACACCAGGAAATTACGTTGATTGTGCAAGGTCTTTTGCAGAATACATTAAAAATAGCGTAGTGATATGACATAAAATTGAACAGCTGTTTCTCTGAGCATTTGAAAGCTAGTGGAATATAAGCTAAGAACATCTTCTGTGTCCAAAAGGCAGGCTACTTAGTGTTGTTCTTGAATATTCTGCTTTAATTTTCAGGGATGTAACAGAAAGGTTACATACAATACAGTACGACAACTCCAAATGTTACTGTCTGGAAGCAGGCTGGTGTGCTCCCTGTGGTTCATATTTATTTTTCTACTTTCCATTCTGCGTCTTCTACTTATAAATGAAGATACTGTAACAAAGGTACAGCAACAGAGATAATATTCTGGTTTCAGAGCTCTTGTATGTAACAGAGCGTCTTGTTTGCCATACCAGAACTGGGATCCTAGAAATTTTATGAACAGACTTTTCCCGTTCTGATTTTGCAGTTTGACCACTGCTGAATGCAAAAGTTATCTCTTGCACCGGTGGGAATCAAATAACCCAAATCTCCTCCCCCAGATTCAAACAGAGCATTAAAGGAGGCTTGCAAAATGCTAGACTCATGCATTCCTTTTGTTTTTGTTCTGACCATATAGTCATATCCACGGTACTGCAGGTCTGCAGAACATCAGAGGCTGTGGAATCTCCTTCTCTGGAGACATCCGAAAACACTCGGATGCTTTCCTGTGCAACCTGCAGTAGGAAGCCTGCTGCAGCTGGGGGTTGGACTGGGGGATCTCCAGAGTTCCCTTCAGCCCCTGTGGATGTGTGATCTAAGCAAGCAACGTCCTGCACTCAGTTCTCTGTTGAAGCTGGAATGCTGGAAGAGATGCATCACAGCGGTACTTTCCATCATCAGACCAAAAAAGAGAAAGTTTTCTAATACTCCTTGTCTAAAAAGCCCAAGAAATATTGAGAGTCTTGCAACAAAGACTGTTTTCAAGGAATTTTTTCTGATTTCAGACCTTAAGAAAAGCTTTAACACCTCTCTCAGAACATCACATCATCATTAGGTTCATATAAACATTGTTATTTTACATATACTGAGGCTTTCTGTGCACCAGTTATGGTGACAGTCATTGCAGTGTTGTCATTTGTTGTCTTTTTTCATCTGGAAAAGTTTGTGTTTGATAGCGGCTTGAAGGAAGTTCTCCTCTTTAGGAGTGTTGCTTCTCTGTTTCTCGTTGGTTGGAGATAGAAAGAACATTCTCAGATACTTTAAGTTGTCATAGCTCTACCAACTCATTCACTGTTTTAGGTGATCTGACTTACTAATTGTAATCATTACATTTTTTCCAATCAGTGCTGAATCTTACATTCTAATAATGTGAGATTTCTGTCATCAAAGCATTAAAGTTATACATTATCTTTGGAAGAACACTAGTTTTTATGTTTATTTTCATAACAGAAATGTATAATCAATTATTTCTACCTAGTTCATTTTAATTAGGTAAATGCCTGAATCTCCATTAATTATGACTAAACCCTTAATTTTATTAGCCAGATATGATCTAAATACAGCAGGATCTTGTTCATTGGAATGCTCTTTAATGGAACTTCTTTTTTATCCAAAAATTGGACTGCATCCCAAACTGCAACATTTGTATTGAACATTCATTATTTACGAGTAGCATATTCCCCCCTACTTGATCAGTTTAACAGGAACTTTAAATGCTTTACACTAAACAGTCAATTCTCTCTGAATTCTATGATGATTACCACACTCCTTAGCTTCTAGTTGATGACAGTACTATCTCGTATCTGTCGTAGTCGTTTTGTTTCTCATTTGATCTCTCTTTTACTCCACAACACTTGAGATGTAACCTTACCATAAGTCAGTACCGGAACCTTGCCTGCACTTCACAAAGTTAATATTTTACCAAAACAATTGGAAAATTACACAGAGAATTTTAAGAACACATCTATTTGCACCAGTTTCAACTGTTCGCTTATGAGATTCTTTTCAGTTCATGTGAATTATGCCGAGGAAACCCAGGCACAGGACAGGGGTCACATCATACTTTGGAGTTCACTTGCTATTTCTCTTTTGTACTCTTTATACCCTTGGTCAACAACTTTGAAGAAAGTGATATGTGTGTGATTTAAGATGTTACATGGCTCATTAACTGCACTATAGCTGACAATCGGATTTCAAAGACTTGTTTCTTAAGTTAGCAGTTTTTTAGCACAGCCTCAGATACTTCAGACCCCAGATGTGCAAAGGAAGAAAAGAATGAGGGCACTCTCTCCTGCTCTTGTTACCGTCCTCCCCAAGGAGCAGCAGTTATCCTTGAAAGCTTCTCTGCTAATGCAACTGTAAGTGCAAGGAGGAGCCTCCTCAGCTGCCCCTTGGCATAGGAGAGTGGAGGAGGGCTGGCAGAAATGTAGGGAGATAAGGCAAAGGAAAGATGCTGGCAGTGATTTTATCTTCAGTTCCAGAGTTCATGCACTCACAGCACTAAAACCTGAGTGGATGTTGTATGTACCTGATGTACACAGCACAATCAACCAAAACAGTGAGTTGGCATAACTGTAGCAAGGGCTCACTGGAGCCATAAGATGATGCCACAATGAAAAACAAATGACTATAAGTGGACTTATGCCTGCCAAAGGAGGGGAGCCAGTGTGCGGCTGCACTGACCAGGAAAATGCGGCCTATTGGTTACAACAAAGACTGCAGAGCTGAGAGAAAATGGTTGGTGTGGCTGCTCCAGCAAGGAAGCCTGAGCTGTGGTCTATTCTGTGAGGAGCTCAGAGACAGAGTCATGTATATTCGGTGATGAAGGGAACCCAAAATGAAGAAACTCAGCACTGCAACCAACATGATGTGTGTGACTGTAGATAGCATGCTTCAGTCCATTTTAGTCTGCACAAATAGCTTTTATCTCCTGACAGCCCCTTCTTTTCTTTTGACTCCTGTAAACTGCATCCTCAAAGATCAGTTCAAACAGACATGCAAAAATATTAGCTTATTAAGTAATATATGAGAGTAATATAAACAATGTAATAAACAACAGAACATGTTGAGAAATAAATACATACTCATAAAAATGCTGAGATTTGTAATAACCTGCTCCAACTGTGCTTTTATTGCAGTCATCCAGTGCAGTCTCACCTGTTTTACCTGCTGCCTTTTTATTTTCATAAAATGATAAACTACAATTATGCTTCACTTTTCAGCTATTCCATATTACAACACACCATACATTGAAGACATAACATGTAAGAAGAGCTCAGTCCAGCCAAATATTTACAGCTCTAACTTTAAACGTGGAAGTTTTCCTACCTTAAGCTCTCTGCTGACTTGTAGCCTGCTTTCTCAGAAGGTATCCTAACCTTTGACTGGTCTCTGAGTGCATGAAATGTGTGCATCCCAGTAAGGAAAGGAAGTGAAAGTTTGGGCTGCATTCGCATATCCATCCAACAAATATCACTCCTGCCTGTGAAGCTGCTTGTACTACTGAACTTCATGCTTGATGTGTGTGTCCTCTTAGGTGTGCTAGCTGAGAAGCAACTTTGAAAGCGTAAGTAGAGATATCAAGACCAAAAATACAGAAATTGGATGTCTTGTCATCTAATACCTCTTGCTTCAACGACAATAAAGCCTGCTGACACAGTTAGTCCTGGCAAGAAGGCTTTCTGCGGTGTGAATGGAGCAGCTGCTGCTTATCAGGGAGGGAAATCAATGACTCAGCACTCATCAGAAGCATCCTGCTGGTCACCACTGCCAAGTGCCGAGTCATCGATTTTCCTCCCCGCCAGGCGTAGACTGCTCTATTTTCTTTACAGCAAGCTTTAAAGTGTTTCCAGTGCCTTGTATGCAGCTGTCAGCTCCCGTTGGTAGGTCTCAGTAGGAGCCCCCCAATACATTAATTGTGCTGGGGGATAAATCTCAAATTCCCCCACCGCAGCTTTTTCAAAGTGCCTGGAAGTCAGCACGTCTGAATCTACAAATCGCCCCTTGTGCCCCAGTCAGCCTGAAGGAGTTGTTCTGCTGGCCATAAGCTCACTAAATATTTTTTTTCTTGTGAAGTAGCAAATGGAACACAATATGCATGGCTCACAGTCACTGAAACGAATCCAACAGCATGCAGTTGTCATCAAGAAATATGTCTAGGAAAACCTCTATAGCCATGCAGTTTCAGCACAGCATGCTAGTACCAACCAGTTATTCAATCTTCAGACAAAGGGACTGCCATATATACTGCGCATTAGAAGTGCTGCCCTTTGATTTCTCCTTTTGAAAGAAATCATCCTTACAGCTGTTCTCTATTGTCCCTCAGTGCTGAATATCTTCTTTATCTAAAGAGACCCTGGGATTCAAAAATAGAATCAGAAAGTGGTCTTTGTCTGCCAGCATTAAAATCTTGTGAGTCATGTTTTCCCAAATCCTTCACAAAATTCTGTCGCAGCTTGAACTTCAGGAATACTGTGAAGGTGACTACAATTATATTCATTTACAACTTGAAAAGCTCATTTAAGCTGAAATGTGTGATATATTCACATATATCTCTTTCCTGTTTCCATTTACAAAGAGCAACAGAATTACAGAGTTGAACAATAAAGCTTGAAAGCTTTCAGTTCCCTTCCTTTTTCAAGATGCAAATGAAGTGAGTTCTAGAATCTGCAAACTGGCTTCTACTAACTGATTCTAATCTAAGAAATAGCATATTTACTAGAATATATCTTTAAGCAGAATTAAAATTAAAAATCCTTAAATTATTGTCCCCCTGTATTATATTTTCAAAGATTTTCAGTCCTGTAACATTGTCATTCTCTTCAGAAACAAGGAAACATGCAAATAAGTTGTTATTTATAATAGCTGCAGCTTGCTATGTTTGTAAAATAATTGTATTTGCCAGTTAATTGACCTTGCGTGCACAATAGGGACAGAAACAAAGAAATGATGCATGAAAATTCAGGGTAATACTGGATTGGTTTGGAAATGTACATTAAATGTTAATTTTCTAAAATAGTAAGCAATTAATTGCTGCTGTAACAAACATTTCTATTATGCCCTGGCAGCCATGCTGCGTTAACATGATACACTGAGAGTCCAGGCAGACCACAACTGCAGTGTTTGCACCAGAGTGAGTGCATTTTTGGTTTAATTTTAAATTTTCATCGCACGCGTCCTCCCAGAAATGCAGATGTTGTCATATTTGTCGGTCTTGCTAAAATCTTTGTCATGTGAGTGCCAGCAAATGTAGTAACACCTAATAAATTATGTAGAGTATTGCAGTGTGCTGTACTTGTATGGCCATTTCAATACACTGTAATTGTTTTCCAACACTTCCCCCACAGGTTAGTCTGGCTTCCAACAGAGGGAGAAGTGAATAACAAGCCAATCAACATGCAAAACACTGAGCAGAGCAGCGCAGCACACAGCCACCAGCCAAAAGCGAGATTAACACGTGGTTGCAGTCAGGACAGTAACTCCTTGCTCTTGGCTTTCTCAGCTTTGCACGCCTGCTCCCTGTATCTTCTGAATCGTCTTTCTGTTGTTTACTGGTCAATTAAGTTGTTACCCTTGTCAGCGCTGGATGACGAATGCAGTAGGACTAGCTGATGCTCGCTGCAAGTTCCCGGCTAAGGATGTAGCTTTGCCTCTTGTGCTGCTCTGGAGCTGCATCCAGAGGGACCATCCTCGTCCTGGGGCTGGGCCACGGCTGCCTTAACACGGGGAAGTGGCTGGCCCTGCCAGCTGGTGAGGGGAAACCTCTTCCAATATGTAGATGTGCTGCCTGGCATTGCTGGGGAACTTGGGTACAGAGTGCGATCCTGCCTGCCCCGTGCTCAAGTGGGACTTCTTAGCTTCAGTGGATGTGAGTCCTGGAGGTCATTTTCCAGAGACAATTATTTTGGGGGTGGAAATGTGTCTTGGAAGGAAGCTCTCCTTTGTCTGGTGGACAGAGCTGGCACCAGCAGCTGAGCTGAGACTGCTGGCTGCTTTCAGATAGAGCGCACTGCAGATTTAGAAGGCAGCAAACTTCAGTCACCACTAGCCTGCTGTGGATTTAACCAGCAGTTCAAAAATGAAAATCTCTGTATTGTATTACAAATCCCCTGAGGCATGCAGCAGGCTTTTTGTGGCACAGGTGTTTTGGTGTTGTGTTTTTTTAATAACTTTTCCAGAATTTCCATTAGCTACTGTAAGCAGGATAGATAACTGCCCACAGTTTGGCTCACTTCTCCAACAGTCAGGTGTCTATAAGTCTAGGAGCGCTGATTTTTGCTTGTGTCAGTTGGTGCCATGCTGTGAAACATGCAAAATGTTTTTACTGTATGTTTTCCAAAATGGAACATTTTACAGCCCTGCTCTAGTGCCAGGACACCCTTACGAAAGGAGCTAATCTGCTCTAATGATTGTGCAAGAGTAAAATGAAAAAAAGGACACAGTAACTTCCCTGAATTTATGGCATTACAGTCCTTTCTGTGGCAGCACAGAGTCAGATGGCTCTGTAGTGAAGTACAAGCTGGAAGAAAAGGAAAACAATGGCAAAGAAAAAAACAACAGAGTAAACAATGTTATTTTCTCTAAAAATATAAGAACTAAGTAATAAAAGGAAATCCCTGTAAATGGCAGTTTGCTTGTAAAGAGTATCCTTCAGTCTATGTTCATTTCAATCTATTAAACTACTTTGCCTAAAACTTTATATAAAACACTTTTTTATTCCGTTACACTGCATAGGAAAGCATTCAGGTCTAATAGTATTAGAAACCAAAAGCGTATTTACAGAGACTGAATGTCTATAAAGAGCAGACCAAGCAAGCCTCTTGAGAAACAAAACTCCCATATCAGATTATTGTGTGGAAAAATATAGCCTGCTCTTCTCAATTACAGCACCGATTGGGGTTATTTAGAAAGGAAGTCATTCTGATTTTCTATCATAAAATCACTTTTCTTAAGCCTGTAAACATCCAAGAAATTAAATTTTGAGGTAAGATCCATTTTGCAAAAAGGTATTTATGAAAAGATTCAGTTAATGATTAGAGAGGATTTAATAACATAATAACTGACTAATGCTAGCACGCAATAAATGCACCCAATTGGATTCCTGAACAGAGCTGGTGTTCTACCTCATGTCCTCTGGCAGTTCCTTATATAAGCTAAGTTACTTGTGTCCATTCTCCCTACAGTAGTGAAGGCTGCAGCAGAAAACTTCTCTTTAGGTCATAACAAAATATTTATTTTAAAAAAATATTTTATTAAAAATGTTAATAGTGATTGTCAGGGTAACAACATGATAGAGCTGAATACAAAATCATGCTGCTGATTTATGGGTATTGACATATGAAGCACACGAGGTGAACACAGGCCAATTCAGGATTGCCCATGACATGATGTTTTCACATTCATATTGTGGCTCATACTAGGCTCAGAACTCTGCTGAGCACTGTAGGTGAGTTACCAAAGTTAATAAGAGTCTTTTTATTACAAAGCGCTTTGAGCCAAACCCTGGAATTAACACCAATTCTGGTTGTGCAATCTGGTTCTGAACAAAAAGTGGTAGAAGTGTCACCCTGAGTCTGGCAAGAGAGAAAAAGGGGTAGTGGACTAAAATCAGAAATACTATCACTGCACAGCTATGTCCCATAAAGCTAAACGGCCACTTTGCTACTTGAGTCTTTCCTAGTGAGATTTAATTTAATTTTTAAGGACTTCAGGGCAGGTTAATGAGGGTCTACTTCTGTGGTAGACAGAAAGTATTTAAAATGGGTCAAGCGCAGACCCTAGACAGACCACCACAATACTTCAGGGCTTTAAAATCCTGAACCAAACTTCATGTGCTTGCAATATTTGTACATTCTGGCTCTTAGAACTGATGCTGCCAGCGGTCACAGCCACAAGGTGCAGTGCTGTCACAGCCCCCTACTGGAGCAGAGTAGTTGGGTTATGTTGGAAGAGGCCATACTCATGGGTTAACACAGCTGGTATGTAGGCAGGTTTAAGGATCAGTCCCTTGAAGCCATCTGTAAGAAAGCAAAGGGAAGAACTAAAAGCCGTCAGATTGACAGCGTGACCCTTTCCACAGGCAGTTCTCAGGCACTACTAGTAGGTCTCTGTTGGAGCTAGCGCCCCTACAAGCATAGAGGAACAGCTCCCACCAGCTGCAGCTGCAGAGATGGTGTGTGCCCACCCAGAAGACAAAGAGCCGTGCAGCCCATGGGGAGCAACCGGGAGAGAATTTTAATTGATGCATGTGTCTGACAAAAAGTTAGCACTTAAATACCTGTGTAATTGCATGCATTTATATTTGTGGAAGTGTCTTACTGCCACTGCATCGCTATTAAAATGCAAAACAAGTGCAAGCATGTTATGTTTATTAAACCACGAAAAAAATGTTCAGACAGCATTATGACTTATGTTTCAAAAGCATAGAAATAGGCAGGGAAAAGAAAGGGGAGGAATCAGAAATCAAATTCTCAATTTTCTCTTTTTTTTTGCCTAGTTACCAAAGCAGGTAGGGTAGAGTATGCAGTCCTTTGAGATGTCTGCAGCAATGATCTTGCCTTTTAGAATAAATCTCAAAGTGTGCTGCAAATTTAACAGTTTTACATCAGACACAAGTGCAAGATAAGTGCATCTGTATCTGAGATGTGCTAGGAAAATGGTCACAGCAAGGGAAGAACGCCTTCTTTCCCCTCTCCAAGAAACTGTCAATGAATCATAGGTGTGCAGAATGTAATTATGCAGACTGAAATTAGGCCAGTTCACTATGGCTAATTCCTTGTCTTTTACAAGTGCCACAGGATCTTTAATGCCACAGATGATTAGGATGTCAGCTTTACGTATCGTCTGCAAGTTGGCAGCTCTAGTAGCTTACCCAATGTCATGTCCAGTTCTCAGAGTACTAGGATAAATACTGAATGGCATGGTGACATGCAGCATCTCTCCCCAGTTCTCCCTGATTCCATGTTCCCCATTGGTAGAGCTGCAAATCCAGTGCTTTCTCATTCTTGCTTTCAGCTTAAGTTTCCATTTATTAAATCAGCCCTTCCATCATCATCAATTATGTCCTATTCGTACATAACTTCTAGCTATTGTAATACCTCGTCTCATGATTGAAATAATTCTGACATCAAACAGCTTGTGCAATCTGAACAAAGAGTCCTAAGCCACTAGAATACCTTTATCTAAAATATACTCTCAAATAAATGGAAGGACAATGTTGTTTGGGTTCTTTTTGTGTTCTGTGAATAAGAGTTATGCAGGAAGAGAGCTGTTGAGCATGGAGTGCTTTCTGACAGCAGCCAGATGCAGCCCCAGCAGTTGGGGGAAATTGCTGTGACTTCAAAATGAGCACTGTTCCAAACTGTCCAGTTAATCTCATATCTCCAAATTTTGGATGATAACTAGGATATTGGCTACCTGATAACACTGTAGTTATCTCCTCTAAATTCAAGTGTTAATTTTGTTCTCTTGCTCATCTACCTTTCTGCATAATGTACATGCCTGTTCCGTAGCTGCTTCTTTTGCAAACTTTTAGTCAGTCAGATGTTGTAAGTCTAGTGATAATCATACCTGAGTTTTTGATGTGAAGAACAGAATTGCTGCCATTTCTTTGCATTAGAATTGCTAGATGAGCAGCATCCAAGAGTGGCTGCTGTGTATCTTGAGATACAAGTAGGCCATTAGAAATCCAGCACACGCTTAAGCCACTAACCAGAGGTAATTCTTATACTCCAAAGATGTTTTTTTTTTTGCATAGGCACTTTCCAAGAGAATATGTAAAAATGTTGTTTTCAAACTAAAGCTAGGCTTGTACTTGGAAATTCTTCTTCGAAAAGTAACACTCTGCTGCACCTCTGGCATTGTGCTAGAAAAGAATGGTGTTGGCAGAGTATGGGTGATGTCCAAGAGAAACTCCTGTTGCGTCACTTCCAGTTTGCAGCTTTCTTCTTTAATTCACATTGCTCCTCAGCAGCATGAGGAGAGCTGAAAGCAAGAAGGCTCTGCCCATTGCAGAGGTGGCAGAGGGGACATTCTCTTGTGTTTTCTGAGACTCCTGCACAGCTGAGGTGCATTTCCCACTGCTTGTGTGCATCTTGTGGTAGAATGCTTGAAAAAGGCAAAATGAGAAGCACTAACATCTACATTCTTTAATATAATGTGCAGTGGCCCGACTGTTGTGTAAGTGATGGAAAACCCCTACTTGCAAGAGGTGTGAGAAGAGGGAATGAGGAGCAGCTGGAATTTGGGTACATTTTCAAACGACGTTAAAGTTGTGTTTTGTTTCAGTTTTAAAGTGCATATTGCTTGTTAGCTTTGGATGAATATAAATTCAAAGACAGGAGCATTCCATTCATGCTTTTAGAATTTTAGGTACAAATTTCAAATGGATCATTGGAAATGACTTTCCCAAACCTGTCAGTTTGTTGGCTCCTGGCAGTGAGAGTCTCACTCCATTCAAACCTGCTATTTCTTTTGCCTGTGCTCCATTTGCTGCATGTTTCCCTGTGTTCTGTGATGTATCAGTTATAAAACTGTACATTTTTACCTTGATATCCTGTCTGAAGGTGGTTCATCGCATGCAGCAAGGCTGACTCTGTGCGGGACAAAAGCATTTTTAATGTCTGTCAATTACTCTCACTTAAAAAAGATGATTATAGTGGCTAAACTCAGTGGAGCTGGCACTTTGACTCTCCACATTGAAATGGCACTGCATATGTTTGTACATATATGTTTAAAGAGAATGCAGAAGAACAGACCTTGTTCCTGATATTTACCACCTGCATTTCTTTGTCTTTCAAAAGGGCAGCAATTAATTCTTTCTTTGTTTTTTTTACCATTAGGAAGTTGTACGGTAATGGCTTGATCCAGACTGCACAGACACCCCTTTTCTAAGTGGTCTGGCCACAGAAAGATATTTTCAGATTTGTAGGAAAGGCTGTCCAGAATGGAGACTTGTAGTGCCATTCTCCTTTTGCTGGAGGAGTTCCCCTATCTGTGGTTTGGTTTTGTGTGATAATTTAAGCACAGATGTCGAAACACTTTTTCACTGGAGCTCTGGAAGTAGGCTAGCAGCATTCAGTCATTGTTACATGAAGATGAAGCCAGGCTACGCGTGCCAAAGACACCCTTCCCCCAACTCTCTCTGCAGACACACACAGACAGGCACACACACAGTATTATCTCTGTTTGCCTTACTAATGTCATTGTGCAATATTCCATTTTCCTCTCTCTTCTTGTCCCCAGGGTCCGTAACAAACCCCTGCTGGACCTTTTATCCACCCACTAAGTCCAGATTAATTTATTATACTCCATCTAGTTTTTGAACTGTTTCTTCTAAATGTGTGATGGGGCTTAGGGCTGTGCAAAGGGGATTCAAGGATAAGGGGAGAAAACATCCTCAGGCTCTCGCTTACAGTGAGAGGTTGCATTACAGTGTGAACACCTCTACTATTATTATGCATAGCCATGGAAGATGATGCAGGCGGAATAGCTGATTAGAGCTCATATTTAGCTACATTAACATCTCAAGTCCATTTTTTTTCTTATAAATCTGAGTTCATCATAATCTAAAAGCAAATATTTGCCTTTAGTATCACTGATTTATGCATAGAATACAGTGTACTGTTCATTTCCTTCTTAATTATTATTATTTTTTTTAAACAGCTTCCAGGCAGAAAGTCAAAGCCTGCTGTGTTTTATATTATACTCTGCAACTCATTTTTCTTTTGTTGTTGTTGTTGTTGTTTTTTAATAAAGCATCTAATTAATCCATGCAATCTGAATACTTTCTGCTTAAACTTGAAGTGCTCGCAAAAAAATGGAAGGAAATGTCACTAATTTGTTGTACCTATGTATGTTGTACCTATATATAGCTAAAAACAGGAGATGAATGCTTCCTCACTCTATGTCTAGCATGTCTATGGTGACTGAAAACTCTTGGCAAGGGTAGCTTCAAGTGGAAAATGTCTGAAAGCAGTTCTTAAATGCTGTGGAGCCGATGCTCATAATTTTTGCCATCTTGTTATTGTGCACTGTACTGCATTAGATGAACCTGATGGTCTTGCATTTGTAATAATAAACCTGCTTTCTCTTTTCCATGTGAGGGAGGTCTCAGCTTGGCCTTTTTTATAGAATCCCGAGGTAAAGGAATCCTGAAGCTCTGTTGTAGCTTAGGCCTATTTCTCTTGTGTTGAGCACTATGAATGATAGAAGTTTATTTCTTTCTCACTCAGCACCTTCTCCCAGAGAGAACACAGACAAGAGGCAGGGGCTGGCTGTGCCCCTGGAAATCAAGAGTGCAACTTCAGGTGGCAAAGCCTGAAATAAAGAAAAGGAACGAGGGAAGTGCACCCTCTGATTAATTATCACCAGCACAGTTTTTAATTGAATGTTTGTCAGGCTTTTTCACGAAATACCAGCAGCTCTTTAACATCTTTAAATTATTACCTAGGCAATTTCCAGTAACAAGGAAGTTGAAAATCAATGTAGAAAATATTACCATAGTAAAAGTAAAAAGATGTTTCCAAATGGTGATATAGAAAACCTCACAAGGGAAAGCTTACTTGCCTATGAAGCTTTCCCAGTAGGAATATCATAAATCATACTTAAGTCAGGGTATGAATGAGAAAGAGAAAAATATTTATCAAGATACAGCTTACAGTGTTTGTGGCCTGGCATAGACAAGTGCCAACAGAACATGTTAAGCCTGGTCAGCAGATAGATGGTGCATCACAGGGTGTGGGTGGAAGCTTAGAGGCCCTCTTTTTTTTTTTTTTTTAAGAGGTACATTTAGGTACATTTACTTGTCCTCTTATGCATCTGCATCAAAAGCAGTCATGGCTGTGTGTGAAACAGAGTCAGATCCAAAGCTCACCTCTTAGGCAGAGTCACCTCTGCCTCATGCATGCTCTTGCTTTTGCTTATTTTTGCACCATGAAAAAGCAGACCTGGCTTCCCCCTAGCAGAGGATTGGTCCCATTAAAAATAACAACACTGTGTTCTTAAAATAGGTAGGCTGCTCCAAAAGTAATTCTTCCTATTTCTTTCCATGAGAACTACAACAGATGCAAAGTGCACAATAACACTTTTTGATAGAGCAAATTCTCAGCTACAAAACGCTATCTTTCAACATAGTCAGCATGATTAGCTGTGCATTTTGACCACTGATGAACAAGAGCCTGTATGCCATGATTGTAGAAATCTGCACCAGAGGAGGTGACTGCTGTCACCACTGCCTGACCTCTCTGTGCTCACATCCACTGTTTCGTCTCCATTAATGCTCAGCAAGCGTTGATGAATGTCAGTGGGTGCCATTTCTTCCTCGTGGAGGAATTCAATTCTCCCCTTTGCTTCATATGCTCTTCCACATCAGACACCACTGTCACACTGCCCCTCTGCTGCCATCTGTCACATGGCAACAAATGTAATGGGATATTGGTGGAAAGGTTCAACCTCTACTGCCACGCCACCAACACCTGCCTCTGTCATCATGGGCCAACGTCATCACATAGGAGACACTACTTTTGGAGCACCCTCATATATTTTTGTCTATTTCCAAGGAAAATAAAATTAATCAAAAAAAAAAAAAAAAAAAAAAAAAAAAAGAAGAACTCTATGGAATGGTTTACAACAGCAATGTTTTCTTCTTACAGCAATGTGTTTACATGCAGATTTGCATCGTGTGCAAATTAGCTGAGGTGATGAGCACATGGCCCTGTCACATTTTGAAACTTTCCAAACGCTCCATCTTCTATTTTTTTTTAATTAAGCTTTTCCCTCACCTTATAGATTGTATCTGTAATAGATTTTAACTGCTATGCAATAATAATGTATTATCTTAGCATCAGCAATATCATAGAGCATTAAGAGATTAATTAAATCCTGCTATTCCTGAAGAGATGAATAGCACATAAACTTGTAGAGTTGGTGTAGACAGTTCATGTATGTCCATCTAGCCAAAGGCAGGTATCCCTTTGTTAGGGACTTATGAGGAGGGGAAGATGTAAAATTACAGAATAGCAGTTGACTTAAAATAGGGAGTTGGTAAGATTGAAGTCAACTGTGAAGATAAATCCACATGGAGACTCCAGAGGAGATTGCAGATGACATCAGAATTGTTGTTCAAAAAGGTTTGTGTTTTAATTTACACAAGGACAAAAGGGTGAATGCTGGACTGTTTACAAATTCAGCTGTGCCCTATTTAAGTCTGAGTCAAAGTCACATTGCATAAAGAGAGTGCTATATGCCTGATTCAGGTACTTTCTGACAGTTTCCATTCCTCTCTTCTCAGCTTGCTTTGGTAGAAAGCAAATAACTTACCAGTGTTTGGCAAGTGTGTTCTCTAAGCTTACTGCTTGAACAAGTACAAAAAAAGCTGGTAATATTCCAACTCTTGAAGCATGTCTGCTTCATATTTGATGAGCAGGAAAGCAGGGTTTTATGATATTTAACACCCTGGAAGAGCAACTGGCCAGGCTCTAAACTGGCCCAGCAGCTGGCAAGTCCTTCAGGTCCCGGTCCCAGCTGCAGGTCAAATGGGCTGCTGCCTGGGAGGGAGGGTGGCCTGTGCAGCACGGAGAGGAAGGCTCTCCTGGGCTCTTATGAAGCAGAGTATTGCTATGTAATCTGCAGAAGATAGGTGATGCTGGCAGCTGCCCTGTTCTTGCACTGAAAATAGCATCTTGTTCTAGAGGATTTTACACCAGAATGCTTGCAGCTGACACCTTGCATGATGAGTTTATGTGTGACGCTGCCTGCTACTGACGCGCAAGGTAAAGGTGTTCCTGTTATTGATGCTAACCTGACATTATCCTTCTTTTGGATAGCACGCAGCTCATACCAGTCTGGGGTTGCTTCGTAATTCCTCATCTGCAGAACTGAGTTGCAGCTTTCTGCAATCTTTGTGTATAATAGGGCATAAGAAATCTCTGGAAGACTTCTGCTGCAAAAACAGAGAAAACCCTTGCAGAAGTTGACCATGACCCACCTATTGCCCTGCATGAGCTACTGCACATCTTCCCTGTGTGTTGGTGTCTCTCTTTTCTGAAGAGATGAGAAATAAGGGAAATCCTAAAGCACACCAGAGTTCCTTGATTTCAGTTAGAAGTGCATCTGTGAGAGACATTAGATAATAGGACTTAGTCTAATTTTGGAAAAAAATACATCTTATCTTTCTGATTCCACTAAGGAAAAAACCAAAAAACAAAGAAGTGCTGTTGCCTTTTAACTTACTATATTATCTTTACTTAGACATTTAACTTTACATTGATTTGGGTCTTGGTCCTCTACCTGCACTTGCTGGTTTTGTTTTTTTTCTCCCTTTTCATGCAGCTGAGTTCATGAGGCAAAATTTAACTTCAGGGATTTGAACTCGTATAATTCTGTTTCTCCAGGTCGGAAAGAACCAACTGTTCTTTTTAAGGACTGAGGATTAGTTTTAAGTCCGAACTACAGAATTACTTCTGATTCTGAGCTGTACTTAGCCCCAGCTCATTAGGTCTACCTGATGGCTACATAAAGCCTATATTTTTTTTTTGTTTTACCTAACAGACTGAATTTGAGTTTTGTAATGAAACAATTGAATTGTAATTGAAGTTTTCAATAAATATTTACTAAATGTCTGCAATTTGTGCATTGAGAAGGCCCTGGAAGATACTGAGGCAAGCACACGGTGGGGGTGCGCAGCGCTGCACGAAGACTTGGCAAAGCTAGTTTTGTCAGCAAGTCTGCACATGTGTTCAAAAGGAAAAATCTTAGAACAGTCATCCAGTCATATTAAATGGAATACAGCAAATGTTATTTCACTCATTCTTACAAGAAACCTCTCAATAGGCATTGCACAAGTGGAGATTTTTTCAGAGTTTTCACCCAGGAGTGACTGCACAGATGCCTTCAGGGAGGATTGCTGTTTGCTGGTGTGATGCGAGGGACAAACAGTCCCAGCAGCCAGCTCTGACTTCAATCCATGCAGCCAGAGCCAGAGCAGCACCATGCTTTGGTCTTCTGCAGTGTGTCACCTTTGCTGAGGATAAATGTGAGTCAGTTACTAAATGTCATTGCTGAAATTACTTTTGTTTCATTAAAACAGAAAAGCAAGTTTGTATGAAATGGTGAAGTATGTACAAGAACACAGTGTTTTAACATGTTTGAAACTATTTTTGAAGTATACCTAAGGCAAAATATTGCAAAATAATCCTATAAAGTTGTTTATTTACTGTTATTTTATAATAATAGATATTCTAAGTGAAGCTGTCTGAATTGTTGCTTCACAGTCATCTGCTGAATTGAAAAATCTTATACAAACAATGTTTATTATTACATTTATTATATCAGTTATTACATTTCAAGGTAACAGTAAGATCAGCTAGACTCAATATCCAACACTTTAAATTCTACTTTGCACTGGAACAGGGAATACTTATTTTAAGCACATCCATAAAGTATATATTTTAAATGATATTTTGCAGTTCAGTAGTTTCTCTAACCCAAAGATCCCAAAGTGCTTCTCAGATGGAGGTGAAGTTAGCTTAAGAGTAGTCCTGTGAGCACAATGATTTTCATTTTACATAGAGAGAAAATGAGCAGTGAAAGCTGATGGTTTGTTCAAGATTGCACACAGATGCTGGTACAAAGAACAGGCCCTGCACTTCTTGCCTCCCACTTCCATGCCTTAACCAGAGAGCCCCCAGCAGGCTTTCCACATCGTCCTGTGGTTGAGCAGCTTTCATTAGATCAGTGGAGATTCAGGAACCCAGAGCTAATTAATGCTCTGGCACTTCTCAAAGCCTCCACTGGTCTTTACCTCTGTCGGTTCCAGAGGGCTTGATGACTTGCAGTGAAGTCCCTGAAGAGATGACAAAGAAAGACAAGTAAAGCTTGAGGACTCACTAACATTGTGTGACAAGAGGCTGTACTCAGAGACATGTGCTAAGGTTTTACAGGCTTCCTGTTCTTCTTAAACACTGGATGAGAAAGCTTCGAAGCAGGACACCATCATGTTAATAGAACCTTGAAATCTGATAAATTAAAAGTTGTTCCTTATTACAGTCCTCCGTGTCATACCTCTCACACTGCTTAAAGTGAGTTGCCTTGATTCTCTTTTAAAACTAAACATTCTGAAATTGAAAAAAAAAACAAAAACAAAAACCACCCAACAGGATTCCTGTGTAAGTCACAAGTATCACAAACTGCCAGCTGTGCTTCTAAATAATTAGGGAGGGACATAAGCTGCTGCTGTTAGATCAAGATCAATGCCTGAAGTTTGGGCTAAGATATTTCAGCTCAAGTTTTTAACATCTCAAATTACATCTCATTGTGTTGAGAGGTTTTAACTGTTTCAACTTTTCTGCTAGCAAGAAGATTAGTTATGAAGACAATAAAGAAGATAAGTTACTAACAGTGACGGATTTTGGAGCAGGGTTGGTTTTTTCAGTCCAATTAATACATGACTTCTCAGTAAAGTCTGGACATCAAGAAGCCATATGTATCAAAGAGCAAGGAGAATGCTTGTCATTGTAAATACTCAGTCTCTCTCCTCACACGGCAAAGATTTGTTTTGTTTGCATTTTACTTAGGTATTCAACAGCCCCCAAATGGGTCATTATTAATGGATACAGATATTCCCAACAGGGGTGCTTTACCTTATCAGAATATATGTACAAAAACCAAATTCTCTCTGAAACTACCTTGTATTTTCCATCAACTTCTATGAAAGATAGGCAGACAATTCTTAGAAATACAAAGTTTTGTGGTCTTAGGAATTTATATGGCTGTAATATTTCATATTGGCAGGAAGTGTGGATCTGCCTGGGGGTAGCAAGGCTCTACAGAGGGATGTGGACAGGTTGGATCGTTGGGCTGAAGCCAATGGGATGAGGTTCAACAAGACCAAGTCCTGCTGAGTCAACAAGACCAACCTGAGTCCTGCACTTTGGCCACAACAACCGCAGGCAACGCTGGTGGTTGGAAGATTCTGTAGAGGAAATAGGTCTGGCAGTATTGGTCAGTGCTCAGCTGAACACGAGCCAGCAGTGTGCCCAGGTGGCCAAGAAGGCCAACGGCATCCTGGCTTGCGTCAGGAACGGTGCTGCCAGCAGGAACAGGGCAGTGATTGTGCCCCTGTACTCAGCTCTGGTGAGGCTGCACCTCGAGTGCTGTGTCCAGTTTTGAGCCCTCAGTGCAAGAAACACACTGAGGCCCTGGAGCGGGTTCAAAGGAGGGCAACAAAGCTGGTGAGGGGTCTGGAGCACAGGGCTGATGAGGAGCGGCTGGAGGAGCTGGGAATGTTCAGTCTGGAGAAGAGGAGGCTCAGAGGAGACCTCACTGCACTCTATAACCCCCTGAAGGGAGGTTGCAGTGAGCTGGGGGTCGGCCTCTTCTCTCATGTAACTGGTGATAGAACTAGAGGGAATGGCTTCAAGCTGCATCAGGAGAGATTCAGGCTGGACGTCAGGAAATACTACTTCTCTGAAAGAGTGGTCAGGCATTGGAATGGGCTGCCCAGGGAGGTGGTGGAGTCACCGAGCCTGGAGGTGTTCAAGGAATGTTTGGATTTTGTGTTGAGGGACGTGGTTTAGTGAGAACTATTGGTGATGGGTGGATGGTTGTGCTGGATGATCTTATAGATCCTTTCCAACCTTGGTGATTCTATGATTCTATGATATACATACATGTAACAGCAGAAAAAGAACAGGTTTTTGTGTTTTATTTGGTAGGGGGGTGGAGGGAAAGGGAGGAAAAAATGTAAATACAAAATAAGTACATTAAAAATCTGTGCAAATTAGTTTGGGGAACAAAGAGATGAAGATGATTTACAGTATTAATAGGGCTTAATACATAAAGTATTTAGCACCTCTGCAGCACTTAGAGCAGCACGGCTAGTGCTTTAACTTGTTTGACATTGGAGCCTTTTTACCACTTATATCCCAGCATATTTACAAATTGAGAAGAGGCTTGTTGAATCTTGTTCCATGACAGACTTCGGAAGTATTCAGGCTGGTAGCTTGCAATTACTTCATCCTGGCTCTGAGTCAAAGCAGGCCAGCACAGGGGAGGGAGGCGTTCAGCTGGACCAGCCGAGGCAGAGGGTAGAATGCTTTTAAAGGGGAAGAGCCCGAACACTGGGCTTTTCTTGACATACATCATTAACTATTAATAGAGATTCATTATTTTTGTGGATTTGTCACAATTGGCTCTTAGGACAGAGTGCCTACATGCTTTACTAATTATCCCTAACCTGCTTGGAGGCACATTTGTGAATGCCAATCATTTATTGCCAATTTACATACTTGAGGGAGGAGATGAGGGGGAGATATTCAGAAACATAAAAACACATTAGACTTAATGTATTAACATTTTCCCGCAAGCTCATCCCGTTCCACGACTTGATGAGTCCATCTCCGTCCTGAATAATCCTCACCTCTTGCATCCTTGGCAAGCGACAGGGAAACCGAACAATTTCCTTGAGATTACTTGAATTCCTTGGAATTAATGTCAATCACTGTGTTGAATTTTTGGTTGTTTTCTAAAGAATGAAATGATATATTCATAATAAAGTCCTGATTTGCTTATTTGATACTAAATCTCAATGTTTTCTTTTTGCATAACCCACTTTGCAGTGTGTCAGGAAGCATTTTCCTAACAATCCATAAGGGAACAGAAACTCTCACTTTGAATATATGTGAGTTTATTATACTCTCTGCCTTGAGGTTTGAAGTGACTTGTTTTTGCATAGTAAGAGAGAGTGGGCAAAGCTCAGTGTGGGTGTCGTGGCAGTACCATTAGCCAGCCATACCTGATCTGAGATGTCATGCCTGACTGTACTGCACCATCAGGGCTGAGGTGTTCCTGCTTTGTCATCATTAAGTGGGTGGCTGCTGTGGCAAGATGCTTCTGCTCAGTGAATCAATCACAAAATAAATGTTAGACTTCTGCAGGGGAAATATCGTGCCTCCTTCTTGACTTCCCACTCCCAACACTTTTATTCCTCTGCTATTCCTCTGCTATTCCTCTGCTATTCCCCTGACATTCTGCAACAGCTTTATGAAAATCAAAAGCTTTAATTGTAAAACTACCACTCCACTGAAGACACGCAGGATTTATTCAGTGCTCGGCTCCTGGAGATCACTTTATTCGGCATTCGTCTTTTTCTTTTTTTCCTTCACTCCATCTTACCAAGCAAAGTTTAATATTTAAACGCACGCCACATTGTTAAGGAGGCACTCTCTTGGTGAGCTTGAGTTGCTTGAAAATGTCACACTGTGTCTGGATTTCTTTCCTGTCGGGCTGGGTGCCCCAACAGCTCCAGCAGAGCAGCCCTTCTTGTGGGGCAGCGCAGGGCAAGGAAGGGCTCTGCAGCCTCAAGGATGGTGCAGCCCCAAAATAACAACCATTGAGCTCCTTCCAATCCTTTTTCTAAACGGCACGGCAGCTTAGATGTGCTGGAGAGAACTTCCTGTTCTCATTATGAGGGCTAAGTGCTCACAGAGCATCCCGTGCACAGCTACCTTAACAGGGCTGCTGCTTGTACAGGGAAGTCTCAAGCGTGCCTTCAGCTGATAAAAGATAACAGCATTATTTTCTCAGAGCAATTCACATGATAACCCATCCAGACCACGGCACAGAGCTGCCCCCGCTGAGGGAGCTGCATCTGGCCTCACCTGCTGGGCCCACATGGCTGTGTCCCACTCTCAGGCCCGTGCCAGCTTCCTCCCTAGCAGTAAATGCATGCTGCATATGCATGACAACACAGGTCTCCAAGGTTTAGTGGATCTGAAATTACGCTATTTGTTTTACATTAATGGGAGCGTGTGTCTACACACAGTGAAAAAGGTAGGATAAATAGAGACCATAAAATAAGGGTACTGCATAACCTATCCAATTGTTGGACAGGTAGTCACTTGCACACTACCTGAAATCGTATGTTGTTTGTTGTTTTTTTTGAAAATGCAGCTCATTTCTTGCATATGTGTGCATGTATTAGGCTAATAGGATTTATTTCTTCTAAGCCAGTCTGAGACAACACATAGTCTTTTACAGCTTCTCAGAATCTTCCCCCTACATCCATTGCACTTGTGAAAGATAGCGTGTACTCTTCTGTGCTTCTTAAACTGAATCCAGTGTAACAAGTGTTAGATTTAAAGCTGCTTCTGTATGGGAACAAACGTATCAAAAAGTGAGTGTTGTGTCTTAAGTATGATTAAGTTTAATTCACTCCTATATTGGACTCTCTAGAACAAGGTTTATTCACTGTGCAGTTTCAAACAACAGCTGCTGAGATGAGGCTGAACTCGGTCACTGCTCAAAAACAACCTGAGTGGTAGTGGGAAGAAAGGGCATGCACCTGTATCTGCAGAGATTCCGTAAGTAGGTTAGTGTCGTGTGGTCATTTGGCAGTAAAGCTAATGAAATGACAAACTGCACTTAGTGTAGCTGATTCTTCACTGTGAATGTTTTCAAGAAGGGAAGTTAATACATCTTTGCTATTTGACGTTTAGTTTCGTCACCCAAGGAAAATGGATCTGGGCTATCGACTTTGGGATTAGACTTTTACACAACACTTCTCTCATTTTCAGATTCAAAACTCTTTTTAATCACTCTTTTATTTCCATCACTGCATCTATGGTATGGTTGAGATATATTGGGCTGTGCAAGTGGGTGGGAAAGCAGTGAGAAAACACTTATATTCTGGAGACATCAAACCATTAGGAGAGAAAACATTTGCTGAGTGTCTGATCTCTGTAAACCACTGAGGCATCCACTTTCAGTAAGAAACAAACAAAACCCAGCTACAACAAAAACCCTCTCTATCTGTATGCTTCAGTGCATATCGAGTAGTGTATGCTTCTTAGGCATGATTCACAAGACAGACTCATCTGCAGATGACTCTGGGTACAGCAATGGAAGTGGATGTGGATCGTGTAAGGCCAGTGCAGAATGGACACAGAAAGTAGGAAAAGTTTTTGGTTAGCAGAGTGGGAGGGAGTTAAAGCAGAAGGTCTGCAATGCAGTTTTATTGCTAACTGAGGAACAGGGCTGGGTCAAACTGAAAGTCCATTTAGTCCTATATATGTAACGAGATACTTAGGGGAAGCATGTGAGAACAAGGACAGAAAGGCTGACCTGCAGGCAGGAGGTCAGAGCTGCATGAGTATAGCAGCACCTGAGCTGCTGTGGGTAGAGCAGCTGTGGCCTTACCAGTCTGTGAGAGTGTGTGTCTGCAACTTAACTGTGTACTGGATGAGAAGGTACTTCCTTGTGTTATTTTAAGCTTCCTACCTAACTGGAGGATACATTATCCCATGGGGTGTGAAGAAAAACATTATTCACCAACTACTTCCCTGTTTTGTAGCCTTTCAGCTTATCCACCCATTCCTACCACTTCTGCACCCTGGAAACTCCTAAATTTACTTGGTATAATAAGATTATTCTATACCTTTAAGCAGCCTTGTTGCCACTGCTGATACCTTTGTTGAACTTAAAAGCAAACAAAAAAAAAAAAAAAATCGAAGGAATCATTCAGAAGAAAAGTTCATCAGAAAGGTCAGATGAAATAAAAAGTTAGCCCAGATCCCAAGCTGAAAGATAACAAATGTAAGCATGAGTAGATGGAGACCTTAAGGTACTTGCTTTCAAATCCTGAAGGATTGGTTGGAAGCATTAGAGATAATTCAGTTTTCTCTTAGCTAATAGGAAATAAAAGCCCAAACAGTTGTGGAAACTCAGACTGGAAATTACCATCAATTTACTATATGATCATTTTGTTTGTTTCACTCTCATGCATCTGTATATTTCAAATGAGTTGATTATAGCAGCTGATGAATGATCTGTTGTCAGTTGTAGTCCACTGTGCTTGCCATCAGTGTAACTTCGTTGTAGCTGGTGATGAAATGTCACCTGCTGCGTGAGAGAAAATAAAATGCACAGTTGTGCTAGCAATTAGGGCTGAAAATCAATAGGGAAAGATGTAAAAATGAGAGACAGTGAAAGAGAAAACTGGAAAACAGAATTAGCCATGGATAGATAAGAAAAGTGAATGCAAGAGAGTATCAGAGGAGATGGAATGTTAATCCAAGGTGGAAGGATGACCACTTTCTGCAAAGAGGTTTTATTTTGAGTAGAAGTGTCTTTTCTAGTCAAAAACCTCTATTCGTGTGGTAGAATGTGCATGTCTGTGAACAGAGGCTGGAGCTGCTAATGGTGCCTTGAAGAGCTGTGCATTTTCTGCTGCAGTCCCTTGGTGGCTGCCATCCTGGAAAATGAAGGACTTAGATGAAACTCACTTTAGAATTCATGAGGGATGTCTCTGAATTGGTGAGAGTAACCTGTTACAGTACAGTTCATAGTCAAGAATGCTGCACCTATTTTTTTTTTCTTTCTGCTTGCCTTAAATCCATTCATTTTGTAGCCTCTGAGACAAAGCATCTGGGGGTTTGGATATGGCCAGATGGCTGAGCACTGAGTAGGCCTCTTCTAAGTCATTCCTAAAAAGTACCTGTTCTAAAAGGGTGGAAAATTGAAAAGACTTGTTGGCTCTGCAGGGGATGGTTTGTGTTTGGTTCTGATGGAGTGAAATATCGTTGACTATCGCTCATTATGAAAGGGCTTATTACTGGCTAGGGAGTAGGAGAAGCAAAGCACTTCATTCTCTGCTTTTCTTAGCTTTCACCTCGAGAGCATCGGCTTAGGAAATCGTGTGTCAGAATGTCAAAGAAATGCTCAGGCAGTTTGTTCTCTTTGTTTAATCTTTCCCTAAATATCAAGAACCTTGGTCGTAGAAAAAGACAGTCTTTCTCTTTAATAAGACTGTTTCTAGTACAAAGCAAGTACAATGTGACAGGCAAATACAATAACCTAATTAAAGCATCTTATAACACACAAATGTGTGAAATATTTTCTCCTAGATAAATAGCCTTCAGTAAGGTATGTGTATTTTGCTTAGTTATTAGACTGCATTCTCATATCACTTTGAAACATCTGTTCTATCTTATGTAGTAACAAACAACAGTATGACCAGATGGCAGAGCAGTTTAGTATCTTGCCCTTTATCTGTCCAGAGAGCAAGAAGAAGAAAATAAAGCAAATGGCTAGTAAGAGAAGGTAGTGTGCGTTATTCTATCAGTGGAGGCATTCTGCTCTTGCTCAGTTATCAGTATTGTAACGTAGAGATAAAAATGAATCCTTGCACACTGAATTGGATATTTCCTGGAAGCTCTTATTAGAATTTTTTTCTGATATTGTTAGTTAAGGGAGATTTACTTTATGCTCAAGTTATCAAACATCAGTTTCCTAATGCACAAATCTACAGGAAAGTAACCTCTCAGGTATGTAATGTGGATGCTATTTGAAGGGACAATGAATCTACTGAAAGCTGACTTTGCACTGCTCTGTCCACGTCGTATTAAGCAAGAGGTATCCAGCAAAGAAAAATTTTCTAGTTTTGTAGAAATACATAAAGACTAAATGATGTCTCACATCACGTGTACTCGTAAGGGATGCATGAGCACAGAAAACCATGTGGACAGCTGCTTAGAGCCCCAGTCAGCAAACGCTGCTCGCAAAGAACAGTGTCGCAAAGAACCAGTGGGCATAGAGGCTCCTTAAGCTGGAGCATGGTGGACATACTCCTAGAAATAAGTCCCATTCAGTAATACTACACAGCACTAAGATGTGATGAGAGTGTTATTACAGCTTACTCATACTTGCCAATCTATGGAAAGTTTGCAGCTGGGGGAGCTTGGGCTCTGAGGAGACATTTTAGTGGCTTTACAGTATCCGAAGAGGGCCCAATGGAAAGCTGGGGAGGGAATTTTTATAAGGGGATGTAGTGATGGGACGAGGGGAAATGGCTTTAAACTGGCAGAGGGCAGATTTAGACTAGATACTGGAAAGAAATTCTTTACTGTGAATGTGGTGAGACACTGGAATAGATTGTCCAGAGAGGCTGTGGATGCCCCATCCCTGGAAGCATTCAAGGCCAGGCTGGATGGGGCTGTGAGCAACCTGGCAAGAGCAAAGGGGCTGGAAATAAATGATGTCAAAGATCTCTTCCGACCCAAACCATTCCATGATTCTACAATTTTCTGGTCTGCATATAGAAAAAAACTTCTTGCCATTATAGAACAGAAAAAAGTTCAAACCCAAAGCACCTGTTGACTTCAGTGGGACGGTGTGTTTGGGTACTGTTGGAGCTGGAGGCTCCCCTGTGCTTCTGTGTGCATCTCTTGCTGCCAGCAAGACTAAACTGAATTCTCACGCTGTGTTCGACAACCTCCACCAGTGCTTAAACACCTCCCTGAGCCTACCTGCAAGTCCAAGCTTGTTCCTCAGCAGCGCTGTTCATGCACAAGCCTATGCAAAAGTGTGGGTTTATGCAGAGCTCCAGAGTGCACCCAAGGGCACAGCTCCATGGCAGAGAGCAGATCAGAGAGCAGATCTCAGCCATGCTGCACGAGGGGTCAGGGACAGCAGGAGCTGCCTTCAGTCCAGCAGCAAGCATCCTGCCCTTGGATGTCCTGAGCAGCAGGAAAGGTGGGCTCTAGAAGGGCTGTTAGTCAGCAGCGTGGGTGGAAAACATGCAGAGCACAAGTTGCATCGTGCTTAACTCTTACCTTTTCACCTTTTAGTGGAGATATGGCTAATGGCAACTTAGCTGTAACGCTGCATTTCTGCATCACTGAAGCTCCGAGCCTCACCCACATCCCAGATTCCTTCATCTGGTTCTCAGCTTGTCCCCAGCACACTGGTTTTGAAGGAAATGCTGGCAATCAATGGAAAAGCTTTTATCTATATGCCATTTGCAGGACAAAACTTAACTCTCACATGGCATGAATTGGAAAGTGACTTAATATTTCAAATGGTAATTGTATGCTTTTACTCGGAATGATAGAAAATGGCCTTCCTATATAAATAGGTAAAATAGCATTAGCATTTTATTTTTTAAACATCAGCTTGAAAAACCCAATGGGAGGATGAGAAGAGGGGAAGAAGGATTGGCACAGTATTGTTTACTTAGCATTTGGAACGTGTGCCCCCTGAAACCCCGATAGGAGTCTAATCTCTACTAGTTATATACACAAACTTAATTGCTCCAACTCTTCAAATTGCAAGCTGGCTTAAAAATCATGAGAATTTGAAGATAAAGTTATTCAATTTTCTATTCTTCTGTCTTTGGAGTATTTGAAGATGTTTTCTGTTTTGTTTTCAATCTTTTATCTGTCACTAAAAGCTTTAGAATCGTATCAGATTTTTAAAGAAAACAACATGAAGATAGTATACTTCAACACTGTGAGATGAGGATTACATTTTTTAATAGGTGCCAACTTTTGTAATTAAACCAACGCTTTCTTATCGAAGAGATGGAAATTTAATTTTTGCTTAGGAAAAAATGGAATTGAAGGAAAGATGCTCAGTAAATCCAATAAAAAGTCCGTAATTTTTAAAAGATCATTTTCCTCAGCTGACGTATGGTGCTGCAGATCAGCAAAGCTTTCCTTAGCAGAAGTCCAGCAAAGCCCTGGCCTTAGTTATCTTGATCTGTGTTGAACTGTGTTTCTGTTTTACAGAAGAATTCCTAGAAGCACTACAGTGCCTTATCACAGCCATCATAAAGACTCAGATCTCCCGAGCACTCTGGACACATCAATAATAACAGCGTGTTGTGTGAAGGGAAGCTGGTCTCACTGCGTTCAGTCCCTCCATGGGCACAGGTTCAGCGCCGCACCTCCTGGCCGTGGCTGCAGGCTCTGTTTTTATCCAAATCGACGCTATCAAGAAACATATTTTCAGTTTTCTATGAACCATCAAGCTCCTAACAATAAGCTTTGATGACCTGATCATGAAGTGTCTCCCTGCAGACAAGTAGAAATCTCCTCAAGTTACAGAACTGGGTATGTAGACTGCAGAGTTTGGTTCTGAGACATTTTAAAGGAAAAGTTATCAGGTAAAGCCGGGTGGAAGAGGGAATTCTCAAATAGCCAAGCTCTCAGTTGACAGAAGTGAAAGCAGACCTGTAAACATCCTAGGGTCTTAAGCTATTTATTCTAGTTAAGGACCTAAATCACCATTCAAATACTTAATTTCACACACAAAATCAGTATCTTGGAAAACTTTCTTAAAAAAAAAACTTCTTTTTAGGCTTAAATTGCTCTAGGAAAGTAGGAAGGAGCTCCAAACCCCACTGCCATTCACAAGAACAAACTTTGCAGCAAATAGGCAGTTGTGCTCCTGAATTCAACCACACTGGTGGCTCCAGCACAGGAGCCTGTCCTCGTGGATGATCACTCCCATCACAAAATGGTCCTTTGCCTCAACTGAGCAAAAGTGTCATTTTCTGCCTAAAAGAAGCGGGGGCTATGCTAAGGCAGAAAATAAATCCTCTGTGACTCATAAAGAGAGCGCTTTTTTAGGTCAGGTCAAGAACAAAGACATTGGCAGCACACTGCTGAGAGGCTTAGAGTTGTATCTCCCTAAGGACAATTCCCGACACCAATAGGAATTTTTTTTCTTCATGATATGGTGAATGGTTTTTGAATGGATTTGTAAATGCCCTTAAAATAATCAGTTTATTCAATTAGCAAATTCTCCCTTAGATATGGCTGGGTTTATTTATTTCTTTTAATCAAATACACCATTTAGTGTCTGCAGCAAGGGAAAAATGAGGTGGCTCAAAGCAGGGACAGAGGAAATGCTGCTGAGAGCAATGCCATTGCCCTCCTCTCCCCACACTCAGACGCGCATGCTCTGCTAGCACACGGCGGCTGCAGTTTCTTTAGTCTTGAATATGGGGCAGCACAGCCTTCTGCCTTTCATTCAAGGTATTTGCTGGTGTTAGAATTCAACTATAATGTTTGATTCCAATTCCTAGTTTTCTTGCCAGTCTTGTTAATTCTGTGAATCTTTGTTTGCAGAAAAGGTCCAGAATTAAACAGATGTTTTTCAAGTTTTTCCACGTCACGGTCTTCATTTTTATTTTTTCCAAAAAAGGTTGACTTGGGTTTTCCTATCAGATCCCATGGTGCTCAGTAGCAGGAATCATCTGATCACGTATTTGCAGTGGATCTACATATTAAAGGCTAATTAGAGGCTTCTACGTTAGGTTAGTATCAAATCCTTCCCGGAAAGAGAGATAGGAAATAATGTAAGGAAGCATAGTATGCTTGCTTGTTTTAGTTCATCTCGAGGCTTTTTTGGCCTTGCATTTTTAGATTCTGTTTCAGATCATCCTGAAGTTATAATTATCCTTCAGAAAATAGTTTGCGACACCAGTTTCAGGTTACTTGCTGTCTTAGCAATGTTTGTTTTCACTGTAGGTACTGTTCAGTGCCACTGCGTATTAGGAGGTGTATGTATGTAAACTTTATTATTCCACTTGTGAACACTTAGAGCTGGCAAGTTCCAGAATTGATGTGCTCCCCTTCCTGCTGCTCCTTCCACATGAAATCTTTGTCCCTACAACTCCAGAAACTGCCAAAGGCATCCTCTAACTGGGTCACTGGGGATAAAATCCACTCCTGCCCCTCACCTTCTGGGCTCCAGAAAAGTGTCATGGACTCCACAGGCTGCTAAAAGGCCAGCACTGTCATGACTGGTTGGTTTCTAATTGTGTAAATAAACTTACAGCTCTATGGCCTTCCCTAGAACAAGCAGAGTGAGAAATCAGCATGGGCAGGGACAGAAACCTCAACTGACCTTGTTAACAATACCAAGATTTTTTCTTTCTTTTCACTTATTTTCTTTCAGAACCAGACTAAGAGGTCGATGTTGGCCTCCCATCCATGCTCTGTCTGGTGACGGCTGCCAGCCTAGTGCCGCTGCCAGGGCTACATCTTGTGGGGTGAGGGCAAACCCCAGGGAATGCTGCCAGCCCTCCTCTTTGGGAGTCAGTGCAGCCCCAGGAGAGCAATCCTGCCTTGAAGCTGCCACCTCCTGCCCCAGCTGCTGCTCTTGCTGTGAGGCAATGTGAGGCTCTTGCTGCCTTAGCCAGGCAGGGTTGGGGAAATGCTGGTGATGCTGTGAAATGGGCACCAAGATCTGCTGCCAGTATTCCAGCCTAGCCCTCGTTCAGTGCTCACAGCTGTGATCAACTGAGTCCAGTCACAAGAGCACAGGGAGCTCTGCTGGTGCTTGATACAGTGAGGGTCAATGAGGTCGTTGTCATCCACTGCTAATGTCACCGTGAGTATTTGGGCACCAGCCTGGGCCTGCATCACCCCCCACATTCAGTGACTTTTTTTTGCGTTGGTGATATATTTCAGAAAACAAAAATCGCATGTTTACTATCTCCACAATGATTCATCTTCTGTAAACTGTTTATACTTTCTGAAACTTGTAAGGACACTTTTTGCCTGTTCTGACTTGGATGAAATACAAATTGGTGGCAATTGCTACGTCAGGCTTGCTTTCTAAACCAAGTGCTCTTGTCACAGCAGGGCGTTTGCTCTCAAGTAGGCTTCCTTGGCCAGCAGGGAACTGCAGGGAACCTGCCTTAGCAAGGGCTTGGACTAGAAGGACTCCAGTGGTTCCTTCTGACCCCTATGATTCTGTGATTCTGTGAAAACTGACTCTGCCTTATGGGAGACAAATGGAGATGAAGGGGCTGTTCTGCAAGCAAACATCCCACTTCCTTTAGGGTAGAAAGGACTCCTGAGAAGTCCAGCACCTACTCTGCTCATCCTTAAATCCTCTCCTGTGCTGCTGGAGCATCGTGCAGCAAATTGGCAATATAAACCCTATGAAAATGAGAGATCTCACAGGCGTTGTGAGCCTACAGACGTTAAAAGATTGGCAGGAAGTGTTGTGTCACTTGTGAAACTGCAGCTCTGAAGGCTCTGCTGTGCTACCAGTGCAGGTTCCCATTGGGACTGGGGCAAGTGATCTGGTGTGCATCTCTTGGTCTAAACTTGACACTGAGGATACAAACTTCAAGATTTTTTGAAGGTCTGAGATAAACTTCTGGAAAGTTTTCTACACAGAAAGTAAAAGCAAAAATACACTGTGAGGGAAAGAAGGCTGTCCCCGGTTTACAGCCTATGTTAGACAAAGGATGTAGTGGAGATCTAACATTAGGTCCTTTTTAGTGCTAATGGTAGCCTAGCTTTTTAGCTATAAGTGCTTTGAATTCTAACGAATCCTAAAGAATTCTTATGAATCTCTGAAGCCTTGCCCATCATAAGGAGTCCATCCATGAAAAAATACTCCAGACGTATTCACCATATGTACATGCATGTGCTTCAGTAACTATCAATAAAACAGCAATATTGTCACCTCAGAGTGATTATAATCCACATTTATGGAACTGCCTTCCATGTTTGAAGTTTAAGAAATTATGTCCCCATCTCCATTATATAAACACCTGAAAAGCATCACCTACCTGCAAAGTATTCCCCAAAAAATGTATTTTTCTTTGAAGGAATTCCTACTAATGATGTTCTGCAAGTGTGAAGGGCCGAATTATCTTCTCATGTAATTGGTTCAGCTCCACTGTGCCGCAGAATGTGACATTAGCATTTCTTAGGTCTAACATAATTCTTACAAAAGATCAATTTGTTATATTTATCATGTTAGAATACAGTACCCTTAATAATAGATTACTGTACATGCATGAGCTTTCCAGCATTTTTAGTGCAGAGAATTTTTTTCCTGGAGTATTAATTTAGGCAGTTCTTATTCAAGTGTTTTTGCTCCTCTGCTGTTATAAATTAGTTAATTTAATTGTATTGTAAATATTTATCTTCCATAAATTAATGTGGAATCAAAATTAATTAGGCTGAAAAATATGAATTACCGTTCAATATCACATTCAAACATATTACAAACTAGCAAGCTATTTTTTTTCTGTTTTACTGTCTGCATGGGAATGCTAGCCATTGTAAAGCTCAAGATACGGTTTCCTTGTTCTCAGTTGTCATTAAGCACAAGCCTCTTTTGACAAGTTTTTGACACATTGCTCTTCCATCAGGTTCCTTACTTTCGATTGTGGAATGACAAGTCTATTTTGTGGCGGTGTGAAATGAACCATGTACTGCTACCGCTGTCTCATGTCTCATAATGGAAGGTTCACAGCATGGACAATTGGGAATTTCTCCAGGCAGGGGAAAAGCACTTATTTTCAACCCCTAGCTTTAATCAATCAAGGAGAAACTGGAAATCTCTGTAAAGTAATGAATGTCGATTTATGTACATGCTATTGATTTTGGGAATTTAATGCTCTGTTTCCCTAATTTATGTTGACCTGATGAAGTTTAGAGACGAACACAAAAGGTGAATATTTGTGGGACAGAACTGTTCTTCCCTTGGATATCTGAACAAAAGATTCTGTACCTTCTATGTATGGGGGTGAAAAAAACAGAGGCATCTGGAATTTAAGTCAAAGGGCTGTACCAAATCAAGTGGTTGGAGAGAACGGGGGCACGTTATTGAATCGAATCGTTGCAAAATGGACAAGCCCATTCGCAAACCTTGTCCTGCTTGTCGTCTTCACAGCATACTGAAGGCGTGGGGTTCATAATTCACCCTTTGGTTAAACGCACTTTAAATTTAATGTGTGTTATTTTTCTATAAAATGTGAAGGTACTGTTTTGAATAATTCAGTGTTCATCCACCTTGTGTTGTGCATGCTTTGTGCTCCTTCAGAGCACCCTGACAGAGAGCGAGAGAGAGATTAGTAAACATGACCCCAGAAGACCTCTGTAAGTGCCTGTCTAGCATAACTTATTGGCTTCACTTTCTCTGCTCTGAGGATCGTTAGCTGTGCTGGATATATTACACACGAGTTTTGGTATTGCTTCTCTTCACAAAGTTTACATCTCTCTGGTTTTTATTCATAGATACGAAACTCAGCTGCTGTCAGTTAAAGCATACTCCCAGAAACTTGCTCTATCTCCCAAAGAGGAAGAAAACAATGACTTCAGAGATTATATAATTTGAACTTGAATTGAAAAGCCCCATTATCATAAATGTTGTTTTTGTAGTTCCTCATAAGCATAAAAAACAGTTCCAGTAAGAAGCTGAATGATATGCTGGTGTTTTAATCAGCAATAATGTTCTGCTGCTACAGAAGTAAGAAAACACATACAGAGTGTTTTGTTCGCTCGGAGGATTTCTTGTTGATCTCCACTGTATATTTGTACAAAAGATCTCCGGGGATTTCTCGTGTTACTTCCCTGAATACACAATAACAGGATTGCACAGGGAAAGTGCTGGTAATAACAGTATGCTCTTAAACAGCATATTCATCTAGTCTGACTAGTGCAAAAATTGAAGCCAGCTTTGAAAGACAGGGTGGTCAGGTTTTTTTTTCCTCTTTGCAATAGTTTTACAAATGAAATCACAATACTCCCTGAAATTACCAGTGCACTTGACTCCACAATGAATTTACTCCATTTTCAATATAGACTTCGACAAGAATGATTTGTTTATGCTGTCACATGAATCAGCCGCAGTAAACCAGACCTGCCGAAGTTACTTTTTCTGAACAATACAGTTTGCTCTATTTTTGACACCTGGGCAGTTGGAAGAGCTATGGTCAATAGTGTGAAAACTTGAACATCATGAGGTAAGCTATCCTCCTTTAGATCTTATTCCTTGTGCCAAGAATACACAAAGGAGTACTTTGTTTTTGTCTCATTTGGAAATTGATAAATAATAATAACAATAATAATGTTATTTCACACCTAGATCTTGAACATGCTACCTGTGTGTACCAGTAGGCATATGGAAGAAAGGTAATTGTAATGATAATTTATTGTGATAACAGAACAATATTTCAGCTGGTTTTGGAAACTAGGGCTAACTTGTAGTATTGAAGTTAGTGGGAAGGAAAAAGATATTAAAAAGTGGGCTGCCTGGTTTATGCTGAAGGGACAACAGAAGTTTTACATGCACGTCAAGTCGCGTCAGCTTAACTTTCATTTTTTGTGCAAGATTCTGTTTGCGTTCCTCTGGAATTGCTAGGGAAGCTTTCAGTTTCATTAAACTGACCAATGAGTTAAACCACAATGAACCCACTTTAAACATAACAGAAGTATTGCCACTTTCAGTGAGGTAGCTCAATTGTTTTACATAACAGGCTTTGCTGAATCTGGAGCAGTACTCTTACGTAGACAGGCCTTTAGTGCTCATTAAAGCAACGGAGTCATGTCTGCTTATATGAAGCCTGAATTTTGCCTTTAAAGAAATCTTTTAAATCACAGAAAAGAAAAAAAAAGAAAAAAGAAAAGAAAAAAAAAGAAGAAAAGAAAAAGAAAAGAAATTATTGGTGTAAACTTAATAGTGGCTGAAGAAAAAGACACATCACAGATGATCAGAATGATCTGCTACTAATTGTTAACTTTGGCTCCGTGTTCCCTAGCTCTGATTCAACCCACCTAATGGCTTTTCAATTTGAATGTTCTGCTAGAAAGTAAAACACTCAGTGCTTAACAGACCTTCATGATGGAGTTCATTTGATCAAGGCAGGCCCAATTTATAGCCTCTTCTCCCTAGAGTCTATTTACTTTTCCAGGATTATGATTTGCTGTTGTAATATTGGGATGTCAACAAAAGAAGCCGAAGACAAATGTTGTTGATTGATGGCACCCTCCTTTTCTCCAAGAGGAGTGCTTTATCAACATCATAAAGGACCTTATCCTACCCAAAAGCAGGGGGATTTTTGCAGCCATGAAAACCAGTGAGGGTTTTCTTTCATTAACAATGTAAGCAGTTCTGTAATCAGACGTATTTCTTCTGGGTCTGAGCAAATCCTGGCGCTTAATTTAAGAGTCTCTTTATTTCAACTCACGCTCTAAAACCAGAAAGTGAAGAGTGAGTATAGGATTTTAAGAATGAAAGCAATTTTTTCATCAACAGCAATTCAAGAATGGAGATTGCTCTTGCAGTTTTCTTTTTTTCCCCTTCCGATCTGCAGTTCTGAATATTCTGGGATTTTATTATTATTATTATTTTAATCTTGGAAATAAATATTTTAATTGAATAGTCCTGAGTATTTTATAGGCTTTAGTGGCGGAAATCTGTTTATGTAATTGGTAAAGTGCCTTGCCAACCATAGCTCGTATAAGTTGTTTTTCCTTCTATGAATAATCTCATTGACCTCCTTGGGGCAGGAATACTCACGCAATCTTCAAGAATATTTAAAAGACTTGGCTTTTACTGGCGGTGATTTTTAACTCACACCACTCTGCTTCCTTTTCTGTCCTTTAATTAAAACCCGCACGGATCTGACCTCGGCACCGAGGGAGGCCAGACCCGGCCGGCTCCTGCCAGTGTGACCTGTGTGTGCCGGAGCAGTTCCAGCCGCTAGCAATGAGGGTCACTTGCGTCAGTTAAGCTTTGCAAGATTAAGCCCTTCTCTCAGCGTTGGGACACAGAGCACCGTCGGTGCCGCTGCCTCAGGAAATGCCCAGTGTCTTTGGGAAGATCGGACAGTCAGCTCCTGCCCAGCACAGCTCGAGCCACAGGCACTGGCCGTGCTCCCAAGCTGCCCTCTGGATCTCCTCAGTGGTCCTCAGACCCCACACAGAACTTTCCTGTGCCCGACGGCCCATCCCAGGAGCAGTGCTGCACTGCCCAGCTCAGCCAGCGCCGCTCAGGAAATGCTGTTACCACAGGTTGTGCTGCAGGTCTGAGCTTGGGATCATTGCTCAGACACACATCCTGCAGTGCCTGAGGTTTCCCAGTGCACTTGCCTCAAACTGTGGACACACTACTGGGTGGTGCACGTTATCAATGCCAGTTTCACTCCACTCAGGTTATTTCCTCCCCCCCTTACTGATTCCATCCCACAGCATCTCCTTTACCTCCAGGAGACACCCCTTCCCCATCTCTGGCTGTCAGTTCTTGCCTACCTCAGCATTTCCAGCCATCCCAGGAACCCTACTTCTCTTCTATCAGACAGTTCTCTTCCTTCCAGAAATCCCTCGAGTTTCTTCCTGGGGCCCCAGTGGCTGCACAGCAGCAAGGACCACGGGGAAGTGTTTCCCTGTGACACAAGCCCTGCTATCTTCCTCACATGTGCTCTCTCCCAGCTCTCCACACATGCTACCTGCCAGCCACATGCAGCCCAAATAAATTGACCTGATGTCTGTATGACCATTATGGGTCTGATTCATCCGTTCATTTATGACCACCTGCTTTCCTACAGTTGCATTTGATTTATAAGGTGCAAGAACATAGGGCAAAAGTATTTTTTCCTGCAAATGATGCAGCCTCAAACACTACTAGGAAGGCCTTGTATAGAACAGGCTTTAAGATACTGTAGCTTTGAACACTTATTGGTGAGAAAGTGATCCGTGCTTGTGTGCCTTTCCTCAGTTTCAAACAAGAAAGACCAGCACCACTTGGTGTTCTTAAACATGGGCAGTGGGGCTGGCATGGCCACCAGGCTACCAGATACCTGCCACAGTAGCAAACCCTTCTGTTGGTTATCATACCACACAAGCCTGGGGATATGTTTTGTGCTAGCAGATGGTAGAGAGCACTTATGGAGCAGTCTGGCTCCAAATCTCTAGTTGAGAGTCTACTCAACTGGTACCAGTCAGCTCACGAAAGCTCACGAAAGCTGCAGAATCAAAAGATGGGAGGGTTTTCACATGATGATCTAGTGTGAAAGCCAAAGTTCGTGCAGCAACTGCATCTTATGGACTTCTGACTCCTTTACATTACTTGCTGATCCATGCTGTCATTTGCCGAGGGAGTTCACCAGTAGATCCAAGTCATTTCAAGAGTGTTCAAGAGGCGTCTGGATGAGGAGCTGCGAGATACGGCTCAGTAGCTTGTGGTAGCAATGGTAACGAGAAGATGGTTGGACTGGATGATCTTATAGGTCATTTCCAACCTTTTGATTCTATGATTCTATGATTTCCTAACACAGTTAGAAGATCCACCTGTATTAGCAAAGATGAAGACCGCTAAGTGGTCTTGTTGGCTGTTCTTTCAATGTGAAGAGGGAGAGAAATGTTCCTTCCTTGCCAGCTGAGAGAAGTGCTGAGCCCTTCTTGTGAGGCTATTAGCATCTTCCATGAAGGCTGTGACAGCTGGGTATCTGGCAGAACTCAATCTGAGTTAAACTTGGAGCCTGAGTTTTGGAAGCTGCAGGTTTGTGCATGGCTGCAGCTGCTGTCAGGTGGCCCACGGAGAGAAGGGACATGGTTTGGTTGGATTGGGGTAGTACGGAGAGCAATGAACACGCACGCTGGGATGGGATTTAAAGCTTCAAACCAATTAGATTTTTAATTATTTCTTTTTTTTCTTCTGTTTGTTAGCAATTGTGATTAACTACCCTAGGCCAGTTGATAGTTAAGACACATCTCCATTTAGGGACACCATATTCCTGCTGGTTTTGGAAATCTGTTTTGAAAATGAGACCTGAATTCTTTCTGATATACCTTCAATGCACAAAGACTATAGAAACCAGAAAAAAGAAGCAAGTTTATTTACTGCCACAAATTGAGAATGTTTATTTCCTAAACGCATTGCACTGCAATCTTGGAACGATGGCTTTTTTCCTTTACAAATAGCAGTCTCAATATCCTTTGCCTCACAAATGTTTGATCTCACCACAGTTGATGTTTAGCCATGGTAACACTGCGGATCTTTTTTTCACGCCTGTTGCTTTTCTGCCCCCCCCACCCCCACCCCCGAGACTGATTGATTTGGAAACTCTCCAAGCTCTCTCAGCAGTGGTATCAAATTCACTCTGTTCTCTCCACACCTGACCCATTCTGAATTTCTTTAAGTGCTAAAACTAGCAAGGGCCCAGCCGTGGGGAAGAAAAGTCAGGAATCTCATTGCAGGTTATCCCTGTGCAGTAAAGGTAGCTAATGGGCAGCAGTTTAAACAGACCTACAACAGTTTCTGTTAAAAAGGAAATTGCCAGTCAGGTTTCTTTTAGTATCAGATCGTGTATAAGAAAGAAAAAAATGCACACAGGTATTTGTGGAGCAGCTGTACCTGCTTAGACACTGCACTTACACACTTCACTTTCTCCCTACAGCCACTCTGTGGTCACATCCATCCATTTGCACCCCTTTACTCATGCAGTAATAAAAGCGACTCTCCCCCATGTTCTTCAAAGCTTTCATGAATGCAGTGCAGTTTAATCTGATATCTCATGTAATAATCAAACCAATCCCCGCGCTAATAGCTACACACATCTGTGTGTCTGCTCTGCACATACCTGACCTCTGGGAAATGGGCTCTGGGCTGGAGTGGGAGGTACTCAGGCTGAGAATACAATGAGTTTAAATGGAATAAGCTAATTTGTCACTGTTTTGTTATGATTGAATGTATGTGTTTAGACTGAAATTTAATTTAAATCCAATTTGTAACATCTCTGTGGGTGGGACAAAGGAAAAAAACCCAGAGGATGTATTAACTGGATACTGTACTGTGAATGTAATGGGACTTCTGAGTTCAATGTTCAATTAAAAAGCCCTGCATGTTCTTATTACTGTTTACAGGGGTGGGTTTGGAGGAGATTTATGTTACAAAAAAACTACGCAACCCTTTTTTGTCACTGACTCGTGTGCAGTCTTTACCTGGAGCAGTTAAGCCGTCTGTTACTCTTGAAAGTAAATTTCAGTCTCCGAGGTTTCTAGAGATAAAAAGAGCATTTTTATCTAGACAGTTGCCTGAGTGTCATGCGTGCTGGCTGTTTTTTTTCCCTTCAGAAAATGAAGATGAATTAGTACAAGTGGCTGCTGTGGTCTGCTGTGATTCAGAGGAACGAACCATGCCCAGCCCCAGCCCCTGTGGAGCACGGTGAACTGCAGTAGGAAAAGCAGCTTGCCCCCTCTGTGTGCTGTGGTTTGCTGCTGCACACCTGGCTGCTGGGGTCCAACCTTGTAGGCAGGGCCCTGCTGTAGGAGTCACGATTGCTCTGTGGGCCCTTTTCTGTAATCACGGCTCTTGGAGGGGTATATAAATACGTACCTATAATAGGTCCTGCAAAGCAGATGTATTTATTATGGACCCTTCAAATAATTACTTTGTTGCTTATGCAATATGTTCTTTCATTTGCATGTTATTTAACTAATATTAAGTAAGGACGTATTACAAGCCCTCAAAACAGATACATCCCTTATTGGGTAATTAATACTTATCTTGCAAACACATTAACAACACACAGACAGTAACAGCTACCTTAGGAGCTGTTACAGTCCATCTTGTAAATCCTTTCTTAGTGCATAGATCAGTTCACACTTCTTTGGAGATGCAAGAAGCTATGGTGTTGATTCCACTGCCAAGCCCAGGGCCAAGTCTGCAGGGATCCCTTCCCCTCCAGGACTGGGAATTTTCTGAACACAGCTCTGACAGTACATTGGAAGGGTGAGAGACACAAAAACCTGCAACTTGGATCCAGTTCAGTGCCCTCCAAAGCATTTAGTTGGCATCAGGAATAAGGAAGCCAAGCCTTTAAAGATCACTTTGAAATGTGAATAAAGCTAAATAAATCAGAAGCCCTTTTAAAAAACTTCATTTTTTAAAGAAAACAAGAAATGTTATTCAGGATGATTTGTTCTCTGGAAAAAAAGAAGTAATAAAAATCTCTAAGCTCTGCAAGCGTGGTGTTTTCATGGAGATAGGAACGTGCTTACAGATAGTAACTTCCAGAAATGGTTTCCATATCAGCAGTGCTAACCAAAACAACTGTAAACATGATTGTACTGTAATAATTTGTGCAGATGAGATACTCTCATATATATTTACTTGAATGGCTTTTAAAATTACTTTTATTCCTGGATCCCAGGACCTAACTTCCTTATCTTCCTTCCGAATATTTATCCAGGGCTGTCCCCAAGAGCTACGATAGCCTTCCTCTGAGGAGGAATGAGCAGTATCTCCTACCAGCACAGCTCACCGAGCACGTGGTGATACAGCTGCCTGCTGTATTTGCCTCCAAAGAAATCAGGAACAATTCCGGGTGAGAAGAGGACTGTTTTGGATACAGGTCATATTGACAGTTCTAAGTCCCAATTTATTTAAAAAAAAAAAAAAAAAAAAAAAAGCAGAAGGGTGTTATAATGAATTGAAATTAAATGGATTTCAAAGATAACCTAGGTCCACGTTTAAAAAACATGTAGATGTCCAAGCCATAGTGAACCCAGAACCACTTTCTGACACCTGGAAATGCAAGGTTAGTTTAAGTACTATAGTGAATATACTTTTGGTTTGGAAACTTGGCTTTCCACATACTCTCTGGGACAAGAAAAAGAATCATACGTCAGTTGACTATATACAGCATCTTCTAACATTGTCTGTCTAGAAAATTAGCATTCCTTCAATTTTCATACTCTATTCTCTTTATTTGCATTGTCAAATTAGTGTTTGTAGTGGAACAAAGGGAGATGTGCTATAGATAGTCCAACTTTCATTATATTGGCACCCAATGATGCAGGGGTGGATTACAGTTCATCATGGGAGAGTTACTGTAATTGTCTCAGAGTTTCATTAGCTGTCAGTCCTCCCCTCTGTCTGACATGTCAAAACCCAGAGACAGGCTGCTAATTTCTTGTCTAAAGCAGTCGCAGTCTCTAGAGGCTGAAAAGATGCACAAGAGCCTTCCTGTTATGCTAACACACCTGACAAGTGCTGAGTGCTCTCACCTCCCAGAGAAATCTGACATCAGTAGGTGCTGTGGGTGCTCAGGGATCTCAAGTGGCCCCATTAAGGACAGAGACCTCAGTGTTTCAGCTGGGTTGGGTTTGGGGTCTTGGTGCCCATCTCTGGCTCTGCCACTGACATCCTACCTGACCTCAAGCAAATCCCTTCATCTGCCCATTCCTCTTTCTTGATCTCAAAATGGAACCTGAAGATTACTGTACCTGAAGATTAGACCATAAATATTGGTAATGTGTTCATTACAGCGATGGTTATTTTCTGGTATAGCGAATAATAATATTTGGATCTTCATTCCGTACATATTGAATCTATCCTAACTCCATGTGGGGATGAAATGTAGGTCCAACATGACCCGTATTCTTGCTTCTTTGAGGCACAGTCCTGATGTGCAGTGTGGGGACACATCTGCACTGCAGCTGCAAGGTCAGGCTGCACGCTGGATCTCCAGACATGCAACACCGTTTGTCCCCTCCTGAAACCTGTTTTTCTCAAGTATATTGGAGGCATCTTCGAAGCTTTGTTATTTCAGGCCTTGCTGGGTCCAGAGCAGACCTTGGAGTGACTCTGTGAAGGCTGTGTGGTTTGGCCTACACAGCTGCTTTAGGCAGCAACACGATAAGCCACAGCCTGTGGCATCGTCACACCCTCCCACACTGGGGATGACTAGAATGCACAGTTGTCTTCCTTGTTTCCTAAACTAGAACAGGATTTAATAGCCCTTGGATCCTGCACAGATCGCAGACAAGCATACAGATCTCTCACAGCGCTAAGGGGAGGAAATCCTGAGAAATGCTACATGTCTGCAAGTCGACCAGAGTTGCAAGCAAACCTCAGCTCTCAGGGTCAGGTCAGCTCTTTCATTAAAATATGTTGCATGCAGCCATTTTGCATTTAAAGTAGAATTCAGATTTTTTTGTATGGATGGCACTGGTCAAAAATATTGTCTGAGCACTCAGATATTTATCTAGTCTGAACTGCAATTGCCTTTTGCAATTTTGCATCTGTTATTTTTAGCTCTGCCTTTCTACAGCAGGACCTTTTGGCATCTGTGTGGAACAGGAGCAGGGTCCTGATTTAGCACAGCTCCATGACACTGACACTGTATAACTGAAGGAAGGAAATAGTTCCCTTGGTATGTACTTTCCCTGTAAGCAGCATAGGGATGTTTGTTGCTATTCATTGAGGAGTAGATGCTATAAGAAGTTGCAAAGTACTGTAGCTCTCCAACAGAGGACAAAGGCACAGAGGCTCCAAGGGAAACAGGAGACCTTTTTAATTCTCATAATGCTTACTCTTCTTTGCTTCCAAGATGAGCAAAGCAGTAAATATCAAGCAAAGGATGTTGATTTGTATGCACAGCTATTGTCAGAATAAAAATCAGTTCAGACCCCAGTGACTCTTGCCAGCCCTTGTTATGGCTGTAGAGACGTGAATGCAGAGAAAGTAAATAATACTTGCAATCCAACTTCAAATTCAGGCTACCCATCAGATTGTAAATCCAGGCAGACATTCTCCTTTCCAGAAGGCACTCTGGAGGATGGGAAGTTTCCACGGGAAGGGTGAGGCAGGGGGAGCAGGACCTGCTGGTGGGGGGAGCCGTACCAGCAGCCCCGAGATGCTGCTGGCATCCTGTTTGTTCCAAATAACAAAAACCCGCTCCAGAGCACAACAAAACGAGAACTGTGTGTCAGGGCGTAGATACCAGCCTGGCCATTAATAAAACAATAAATGAAATTAATAATTTATCAGTGGATGTTTTTACTTATTGGGGTTTAGTTTTGTTTTTTTGCAGCACTGCTAGAAGGATGTTTCCACTCAGACTGAACTGGAGTGAAATTACTTCTATCGCAGATAAAACATATTCAGACGAGTGGCATACTTTCCCCACAAAGCTAACTGCAATCCCAATTAACACTTCTCAAAACTGAATTTATTTTTTTCCCCTTACTTCCTAATGAGGTTTTTCCCTCCCTGCTGTCTTGATACAAAGCTTTATGCCGTATGAGTGTGTTCATATGGTGCTTGAGTGCGTTATCTGACCTTGATTGGTGTTTTGGGAGCCAGTTAAATAGATTACATAGAGGTTACCTTGACAACTGTCTTTGCTGATTTAGCAATGCAGTTCATTCTTGGGCACAAGACTCTCAGCAACTGTGGAATTCCACTGACTTCATATTAATCATTAACACAATGTTCTGGGGAGGCTCTGTCGAGCCAGCAATAAGGACTGTATTGAAATTATTTTTTTTACTGGGTAAATGTTATAGACCAGGAGATGTTTACAGAATGAAATGTTGTTCACAGTCATAAAATGAAAATATATGTTCCTGTTTATTTTTTCTCTCTCTTCCAGTTTCAACAATAATATTGGAATAATAAATCTCCTATCATGTCTGATGGGAAAAGATGGTCTTTTAAATGAAACTCTTTCCTTAACGCTGATCTTATACCGTACCTTCTTTCAGGTCTGTGCTGTAACCTCGCAGGCATGACAGATAGTTAAATTCAGTGTGCAAAAGCTTAGGAGCTTGGAATGTGATCTCTATTAACTTTGTGGAATTGCCTCTGATTTACATTAACGCTTCATAGCGATCAGAATCCGGCCCTTCTCAGAATGTGTCTGAAGCAAAAGATACCCGTTTGCTTTTTCAAATCTGTGGTTTAAAAATTCAAACTTGTTTACAATGTACTTGAACATTACAGCCATTATGTAGCCAGGGCTTTGGGCTTCGGGCTTTGTCTCTAAGATAAGGCTTTTTACTTCTAAGTGCCAACCTCAACCAGAATTTTGCAGGAGAACGTCAGGATTCTGGAGTTGCTTTCTTCAAAAGTCTGGAAAACCTTGTGTAAAGTAGAAGTCTTTTATGAATTAAATATGAAAATGAATAATGTAGTCAGAGGAAGGCCACCACACTATTTCTTCTGATAGGAAACTGTGCACCACCTGAGTTCATGTGCACACCCCCCATTTTCCATCTGCTGTGTTGTGCTGCAAATCCAAGTAGTTTGAGGGTTGAAAACGCCTTGTGTCACACAAAATATCGTGCGTTAGGTCAATGAGGAACGTGCATGGGGTTTATTTCACAGGAGGATGATGACTATATGGAGTTTATGAGAGACATACCAACTAAATATTTTTGGTAACGCTGTTGTGTAATGAAATACCAAGCTTTTTGTTTAAATGCAGTCATTGAGATTAAGAGTCAGTTCATTACAAATAGGATAATCCCAGAGCAGGTGTCTGATGTTTCCAAACTCAGAAAAAGAGAATTAATCACAGTGACTTCAACTCCTGTTCTTGAATTTAGCATTTGCCCCGTATGAGAAATATTTTCTTTTGACTGAAATCATACTGAAGATTAATCACTGTCACACGTAAATGGCTCAGTGAGACATAACATACAACTGTTGTTGTATTCCTGATGCTGTGCCCCTACTGCCTTGGCATGCTGACAACATCCAAGACCAACATTGGGTACATCAGTAGCCATCAGTGGAAGAAACACTTGAAATTGTTGTGTGGCTGAGTTACTGTACCTCGGTACCAGCCTTGTTCCAGAGGAGCTCTTGCCAAACCTAGGATTTTGGAGCATAAAAATATCCAGGTCTGCGGCTGGAGCCTAATTTTGGGTAAGCACCAAAGTATCTCTGAGGCAGTGTGTAGTTGCATTTATTTTTTGCTAGTACAAGCAAGATCAGCCTGAATCGGAAGCATGCTGATGGGGTCTGCAGGAAGATTTTCAGAATACTCAAATTCTTCACAGCAATTGTGAGTGGAATTGCTTAAGGATTGCTTAAGGAAAGGACCAAAACTTTGTTACTAGAGATTTTAATCTGCCACTTTAAAACGTTTCCAGTATGTGCTCTAGGGCGTTTCACAATCGGCAGAGCTGATTTGTTTTGGAGGCCTGTTACCTTGCAAGAATTCTGAAGTAACACACCTGGGGCCTCAGATCTTAAGTTGCAGGGTACTTCTGAGATTTCCTTGATGCCATTTCTCTTTTTCACTTCTAATATCTGGGTTTGAACATTGAGCACACGGGTGCCCAGCTGCCAGCCACCAGATTATTATGCAGTGTTGCAATATTGATTCTCCTGGAAAAGAACATGGTGAGGCAAAGCGTAAACTGAGAGAGGGTGTTCTGTTAATTGCAACAGGGACAAAACGCAGGTTTTATCAAAAGAACCTGAAAGCATCAAGTGCATAATTTCCGTATTTTGTAGAAATAGACGTTCCAACTGTCTCTGACTCCTCGAAACCCAAGGGCTCAACAAAAGTCTCCTTTCAGAACAAGATGCGGTGCAAACTGGCTAAAGCCCTACGTCTTTTTTGCGCTCGTGTGCTGATTTCTGCAAGCTGTGACCTCATGAAATCATCGGGATCAAACCCTTCACTCTCATCTGTCATTTATTTTTGTCCTAGAGTAACTCCTCGCCACTCTGGCTCTGCAGGAAAAGCAGGGAAGTGTTTTTGTCTTTCATGAGGAGCCGTAAGGACTTATCTCCTGCTTGTATGTGAATATTGTCTGTAGACATGATGGCCCCATGTATTGATAATTACCACATTCAGCTTTTATACCAAAAAAGGCTTTTCATGGATATCAAATTTTCACTGGTACCAGCTGTAATAAGATGTCCATCAAAGCACAACACCAGCTCAAGACAAACACTGGTAGTAGCAAGGCAGCAATCCTTCAGCCCCTTAACAAGCTTAGAAGTTTCAAAGGGTGCAAGAAAATTTTCCCAAGATCTCTGGATGCTGTTTGAAGTCCTGAGACCACCTCCAGAGATTAATGGATGCTTATGACTTCCACATTTGTGCTGAGAAATATATAAAAGCCAAAACTTTCACTGGCTTGCATATCACAAGAGGCAGCCATTGATAATTGGGAAGAAATTTTAACTAAATTAAATTAGCAGCATGGTTAAATTATGAAGAATTGATCAGTACAGTAGGTTCTCACATTCTCACAAGTGGTCAAAATACCAGTGCTGAAGTTATGCAAAGAGTCAAATAAGGCATTCTCCAGGCTGACGAAGCAAGGGCTCTGGAACCTATTAATTCTTTTCCCAGCCAATCCTCCCGTGGCATAGGGGCATGGTTCCTAATGGGCATTGGATGGGAACAAAAGGCATGTTTAGATGTGGCTACTGAAGGCTGTGCTAACTTCTGTTTGGGGACTGTCACACAATTAGCTTGGGATCAGGTGATTTCAAAAGTGACCTCTGGACCTTCAGTTTTGAGCTGTGGTGTGCATTTTTTCATCATATCCCAGACCATACTGGGGCAGATGACTGCAGAATTAATTCACAGCACTGCTTTTCTCTACATACCAATGAATAGAAACCATCTTGTATCTTTTAGAGATTTGTTCTTTTGAAATAATTCCAGAATGTGGGATCTGTACAATATTTGCCTGGGAGGAGACCCACTGCAAACTTTTGCTGTTACAAATGTTTTTCCAAAGGTCCTTGATGTAAAAAAATAATTCCACCTGTATCTCATCACTCAGTGTAAGGGTAAAGACGTCAACAGACTGTGCAGGGAGAAGAGTGCTCCAGCTCCTTCATACTGAAGTGAGATATACGTGTGTCCAATTCCTTACATGTTACCTGGAAGGTTTCCTCTGAATTTTACCAAGTCATGTAATTAACTCTGCTGCATCCCCCCTGGGACTCTGCAGTTCTATTTCTAACCATTCAAAGGCCACTATTTCAAACCCAGGCTGTCCTCAATGTTAACAGCCAAGAACAGGAAGCAAGAAAACTTGGATATGAGTCTGAATGGCAAAGGTTTTGCTGAAGCAAGACAAAGCACCAACTTAGAATAAAGAATGATTTTTCTGTCTTCTCGGTTTTTTGTTTTTTTTTTCTGTTTTACTTGGGGGCTGTAGATAAAGTAGGAAGAATTGTCCTCTTAGGTCAAGGTTGAAGACTTTGTAATGCAGAACAACAAAGCTTGACTGTGATCATCTACAGAGCACCTGCCCTGAGGACAAACAAACAATTCACTTTTTAGTGCTTTCAAGTATGCCATGTTGACTTTTATGAACAAAATACTCTTTTGAACCTTCTAGAAAAGAAAAAATGGAAACCTTAAGAACAAACAGAATTATATTTCATATCCTGTGATAGATTGTCTGTTTAACAGAAGCTGCAGCAGGCATATCAAATTGATCAGAATCAAGCATGTTATTAACCACATGGCTGGAGCCAAGACGAAACTGCTTTCCCAGTTTCTTCCCACCTCACTCTTGCACTTTATTTTGCCTTCCATGTGATCCTGGGGCTGCTCTGCACTTTGCTCACTGCAGGAAACACACCTGAGATTAAGCTCTTGCAGTCCTTGTTTCCCCCCTTTAAGGACTCCAAGTTTTAACCCGTCCATTAACTCTCTGCTGGTCTTTTTGCTCAGGATATACCTGTTACTGCTGAAAATTCATTCTCTATCCTTTGGGCATGGACAACATCTACAAACTGTGTCTGCAGTTTGGCTTTATTTTTTCTGAGTTGGCTAGAAAAGATTTGTGTTAGCAATCCAATTCTCTCATGCTTGATTTCCCTGTATCAAGGTGATATTCTGAGAAGCTTTGCTAATCACTGCTCTCTAATATCTTTTCCAGAACTCCCCAGCAGCTCCTGTTCTTCGCAGCCTAAAGAATCCCCTCCTTATACTCCACTCTTCCATCACCTTCTCTGAGCAATCCAAACCTGCCTAACAAAACATCTCACAAGCCAACGCCGATCGTTATTTCAGACGACGTTCTGATAGCTATCAAAATTCAGAGGGACTGCGAGGAAAGAAAGCACTGTCAGAGAGTGCAGGACACAATTAACCAAGTTCGTATAATGCTAAGCACAGATACTGAGCCATGCATTGTTGAAATACAGGCAAAATGAAAGGGAACGTAAATCTCACAGGTTCCCATCAGGCTGTAAAGGGACAACTGAGTCCAACACGCATGTCCTGTCCTATTCTTACCAGCTACTGCCAGGTTCTGGCCTGGAAATCCCTTATAAAATAATCATTTATTTACACTGCCTCACAGATCGGATCGTGTGATTATTTCAAGACTTATTTTAGAATGCTCACTGAAACATCTATATGCAAAGAAAATGTGTGTTTATGATTCTCCTCTTGGTTCTGTTTTCTTTAGATTCAAAGCCCCAGTTCCCACTTCGTGATGAATCCAAGTTCAGCTTCGCTTCTGTTAGCACCACAGAGAAATCTCAGACAAGACAGATGCCTGCAGCCAAAAGAAGCCTTAAATTGAACATCTAAAAATAGAAACCTACTGAATTTATAAATATTTTTGCAAATCAACCTTTTATAACTACCCTCCTTTTGTAGCTATGGTAGTTAGCATTGAAATCCAAGTACATTTCAGCAAAAGAGAAAGCTGACCAAGCAGCCCAAGAAATTCTGCAGAGTTCTGCAAATTGCAGGAGGCCCAGGGAAGGAAATCACTGCATGCCAATTTCTTCCTACTGATTTCTATTGTCTCTGCTTATCATACGTTGTATTAGCTATTCATTGTGGAGCACTGCATCTTCCACACAATCCTTACCTAGCTAATAGCCTGATTATATTTTATGACTTTGTATTCTCATTCAACATAATTTACTCTCGAGTTAGAAAACATGACTGTCCCCAGAGAAACATCCAGCCCTTTGTTCTCTTTGTTCACAAATTAATTTAAAGAAGGACCAACCAGAAGTGTAGAAAGCTTCTATTAGATCTGCTAAGATCTCTTCCTATTCAGATTTGATTTCTGTTGCTGGAGACAAGTCTTGATATTTACATGGAAATATTGTTCATCCCCTTAACAAAGAGATAGTTGCTTCCATTCACTTGCATGAACCTCAGGCAGTGTTTACACAGTATGTATTCAGAACATGCCAGCTCTTTCTTGCCATCCTGTACTCTCTCTGGCCGTGGGCTGGGCTCCTGTTTCATTGGAGTCATTCTGTTTACCTGGAGTCCATTTTAAATCTTTTTCTGTGCAACTGTTTCCCAAATTGCCTAATTAAATGTGATTACGAAGAGGAAGAAGTGGAGAAAGAGGAAGAGCTGCAGAATTTCCTTGCAATAATTTCCTTCAGCTCTTCTTCCAAAGACATGTTCCTCTCTCCCTTTCTCATACCTCAGGTTTGGATACCCCCATGTGACTCCCTCCAAACTGTAGGGCTCCTTTCTCTGCTTTCCTGATGCCAGCACGTGGACATCACTGTGAAGCCCACGACCAAGTCTCTACGGATGATTTCCGTTTATATCCGATGACAGAGAAAACTTGGGGAGTTCTCTCTTGCTTGTCAGCTAATCTATTTCTTCTGATTTCACATCACTACAAGAGTATTCTGGTACAGGTAGCTGGGGACTCTTTTAAGCAGAAAGTTGCTCCCTGTTCTACTTCCATGGGAAGTCCTTGCTGTCACCTGAGGTTGGTCTGCACTTCTCTGGCTCTGCTGTGGAGCTCAAATCACAGTCTTCTTCATGAGGATGAATTTTTTCTATCACTATCATGGTCTGGTAGAGATAGGACAAGGGGGAGCTGCTTTAAACTAAAGGAGTGGAGATTTAATTGCAAAAACGTTTTTACTCGGGGTGCTGAGCCTCTGGCAGAGGCTGCCTAAAGAGCTGTGAATGCCCTTTCTCTGCAGGCATTTAAGGCCAAGCTGGATGGGATCCTGGGCAACCAGAACCAGTAGGGAGAAACCCAGCTTATGGCGTAAGGTTGGAACTAGATGATCTTTGAGGACCCCTCCAACCTAAACCATTCCTTGATTCTGGGACACTACGAAGTTCTGTGTCTGAAAACGACGCTATTGTTCGTATTGATGATAACGCTTCTCTAATTGCACAGGCCATCCAGCAAAGGATTTATTTTGCTGCTAGAATTTGTGGCAGCACAGGAAATCTCCTTTCTAAGCTATTCTGGCAAAATGCTGCCAATGTAATTCTTTGCTAAAGAGATCACTACCAGTGTATATTTTTTTTCAGCCTGGGAATCCTTTCTATTAGACCACTGTGAATTTCAATAGAAACCTAATTTGGGTCATAGCAAAGATGAGAAGAGGAAGGCAAGAGGCATCATTACTGTACTTAAATCCTAGTCAGAGCAGACAAAAGGCCCCAGCAGATCTCAGTGGGCATCCAAGTAGCTCAGATACACGTATCAGCCATTGTCAGGGAGTGTGAACATTGATAATGTGTAACTCCATAGTGCCGTACACTGAAGTCAGCATGGACAAGACATATGAGGTATTTCTCTTACGTTTTTGCATTCCTTTGAATATGTAGAATCTTTCAATACGTGGATGCATGGCTGGTTTAGATTAATGCCAATGCACCTATCTATACCAGCTGACAACCCGGTCCACAGCTCACCAAGTGCTATTTATTAATATTTTATTTTATTTTATCATTGCCACAGAAATGACATTGATGTACAGGTCAATTCAATCCTGCTGACATAGCCTCAAGGTTTTTTTGTTTATTTTTTGTTTAGGGTTTTTTTTCATCTCCCAGGAGCATCTCGTTTACAGCTCTATTTTTTTGGTTAATGTTTATTTAATAAGATCAGCACATTGACAGTCTCATAAGCTTGTTACTTTATGTATCTCTCAATTTCTTCAGCTTTATTAATCATCATGGTACTTGAAGTTGCTAGCATGAAAAATGCATTGTAAGAATAAATAATCATTATTATCAAAGTGCTTTCATAAAAATGATCTGTAGGATTAGATCCTTATTAGAGCAGCGTTATTAGTCATAATTATTATTATTATTATTATTACATATTTATTAGCAGTATCAAGGTAGTGCAGCTTAACATCCACTTTCAGAATTATCTTTACCAAAGTCAGTTTAACGTGAAGGTTTAAATTTCAATAGATTTAGTAGTTCGAGACAAGGGAGTGGGATTACAGTTGACATAATTTATCCCGCTCTGTACTTGCAAAGAGCTGACAATGTACTCAGTGCTGTACACAGCAAAACTTGTGTGAAACTCATGCTTTAAGAAAAGGTAGGAGGTAGTTGCATTAGAAGAGGTCTTTATTCCTTAATTCTGGAATCCGTGAGTTCCATGAGTTTATGGCTCTGCTGCTTCCTGTGTTGATTAAATTCTGTGCTTTGTCATTCAATCTTTCCCTGACCGCACTGATGTGCATGAACTATGTTACTTGAATTAGCCTTCATAAAGCATTTTGACTTACAGCTGTTATATGAGAATGGAGCATTTATACCATATCTGAGAAGCAGCTCTACCCGTCTGGATTCCCGTGTCATACGGCAGTGTGTTTCTCATGTGTGGTTGTTTGGTTACTGTAACTGCGAGGGGAGGTGATGGGCAGACTGTGCACAGCACTCTTCTCTTTTCTCTTTTACCTGCTATGATATTACTATTCCTTCCCTTTGATGCTATAACCCAGCCAAGCTTGAAGACACAGGGATGAGAAAAGACTGACAAATAAAATATTGTTATGGCAGGTCATGAGATGGTGCTATTCGACGGTGCTAGTCTTCCAAGTTCCTCTTGCATTCTTTTCCCTTAATATGTGAGCAAGTGCTCAGTCTTGGGAAGACACACTGTGTTTGTAAATTTTAATATGGATAAAGAAAATCAAATAAACAATTTGCTTTGTAACCTCAGCCTCTGGACAGAGTTATTCTGGAGACAGCCACTCCCTGCTAGATAGGCATTGGTACTTTGCTAAAATTCCTGCACAAATCAATTACCCTGTTGTTGCCCTCTCTTATCCTGGACTAATTTTGCTCACTGACTTCCCTGTTTGTGTCACACCTCAAATTAAGTATCCCAAGCTTCTAGGAGCAAAGAGCCACACTAAGATACAGAAATCTGACTTAGATACAGGCTCGGCATGCACAGCATGAGGCAGGCTGGGTGCTTAAGAAAGAAAGTCCCAGCAGCCAGAATATTGAAAGGGGAATTTTTGAGCAAGCCAGGAGGAGATGCTCTAGAGAAGGACAAGTTTCTCTTGAGTGCATAGATGTCTCCTGGGATTCTAAACTTGCTGTTGAAAGTAGCAGCCAAAATAAGTCCAACTCTTCTTACCAAAACATAGCGAGGGTGAGATCATTTCTGTCTGGCAATTGGTTATCTTCCAGGAAATGGGAAGTTCCCATCTGGGTCTGGCACATGGAATTAAAGTCAGGACTCCCAGATCTTAGAAAAGACTCTGCCCACTAGCCTTTTGAACTGCTGTGGGCTTTCTGCATCTTCTAGTGACGCTGCTCCAATTTGCAAAATACTGGCAATTCCAAGAATTCCTTTGCCATCCACGACACAGGCACGCAGCTGCTGTTTATGGGATCTCTGCCTCTGAATCTTTCTGTCTTGAGAAGAGCCTGGCACTCATGAAGAGACAGCAGAGATCTGGGCTGAGGTTTGAATCCAAGTGAGTCAGAACAGGGTTTAAATGCCAGACACCCATGTCACGGGCATGTACTCTAGCTCCTTGTATCTGGGTCCTGGTACACATTGTAAAGGTATCTACTAAGTCGATCCCTGTCGATCACAGAATCGCAGAACATAGAGTTCAGAAGGGATGTCTGGAGATCCCCCAGTCAAACCCCCTGCTAAAGCAGGTTCCCTACCATAGGTTGCACAGAAACACGTTCAGGCAGATCTGAATTTCTCCAGTAAAGAAAACTCCCCCACACCTCTTGGCAGCCTGTGCCAGGGCTCTGTCACCCTCAAAGTAGACAAGTTCTTTCTTATGTTTGTACGGAACTTCCCGTGTTCCAGAGGTTGCACATGGCCCCTTGTTCTGTCACTGAGCACCACTGGAAAGAGCTTGCCCTCTTCCACTTGACTCCCACCCATTAGGTATTTACAGGTGCTTGTAATGTTCCTTCTCAATGTTGTCCAGGCTGAACAGTGCCAGCTCTCTCTGCCTCTTGCTATAAGAGAGATGCTCCAGGCTCCCACCATCTCTGCAACCTCCTGCTCTCCAGCAGTTCCCTGCCTGCTTTGAACTGAGGACCCCAGAACTGGACACAGTGCTCCAGATGTGGCTTCCCAGGGCAGTGCAGAGGGGGAGGATCACATCCCACAGTTGCTGGCTGTGCTCTTTGTAATTTACTCCAGGATCCCATTGGCCTTCTTGGCCAGCAGGGCACAGTAAAAAAAAAGGGGTCCAACCTTGTAGCATTCACCAGCATTCAGCCCCTCTGCAAGCTGCTGTCCTCGTTCCAGTCTAGATTCTTGTCATTAGAATGCCATGGGGAGCTGGCTGTATTAGGGACATAATGACTCTTCCTCTAAGAGCACCAGACCCTTCCTGAGCTCAGTGGCCTTTTGGGGTATGCAAGGAATGCAACAGCAGGCTGCCAAGAGTGGCGGCACCTCAGCTGAGCAGTGTGAACTTTCTGCTCGGCTACCCTATTTAAAATGGATGCCAGCAGAGCAATAGATTGGCATCTGATGTTAGTTAGATAAAAACTCTGCTCTTAAGTGGTACAGTAGCAAAGTGATTTTTGTAAATCTCTGGAATTAATAACTACAGCTATTTGAGAAGAGGAACAGTATCATTCATACTGAAAAATATTCTCTTCCCTCCCACAGGGGAAGCCTGTGTAGGTGTGGAGCTGTAGTCTGGGAAATTAAAAAATGCAAATTAAAAAATGCAAATGTAAAAGAGAGGCAATGCTCGCTGCAGTGCTCTAAGGGTTTTCTTGAATAGCAGCAAATTAAAGAAATGCTATGTAATCAAAGTTTATATCAAGCCTATGAAAGAAAATCACCATTATCTCTAAATATAGTGATAGCACTCTCTACTCTCAGTCTTCTACACTGTGTACACATTACCAGTAAATTACAAAGATACTGTATTAGATTTCCAATAAGTCCTTGAAGAAAACGCACATTACCTTTTTATGTACACCATTTTATTCTGTTGTGCTAAAATATTATGATCAGGACAAAAAGGTAGTTGGGCTCTTTTCCTTTCAAGCCAGCTCATCCAAATTTCTTCATTCTGTTTCCCTTTTCTGCTCAGTACCAGTGAGGACTTCCCAACCACAGCTATTCACATGTTATTGTAGTTCAGCCACAGGCTGCATTGATTGCATGCAGTTTAGATGGTAGATACATTCTGCCTTTCACATCTCCTCTCGATGTATCCCTATATAACCCTACAGGGATGCTTTTCTCAGCTTCTCATCAAAAGATCTGTGGCCCATTCACATTTTACATGAAATGCAAACATGGGCTGTTGAAGGCAAGTAACTGCGTGTGCATATGTTCTCTGCTCCTCATTTCAAGATAAGCACAATGTATTTTGAGAAGGAATGCTTGTACTGTAGATGATATGGTGCTATGGTATCCCCATCCATAGCAATAAATATGTAATAGAATAATATGTTAAAAATGTTCTCCAAATTCGATGCTGATAATTAGAAATAGCAATTGGTGTTCCTGGTGGTCTTCATCCCACTGTCTTAAACAGATTTTCTAGGTGGAAAGTAGGGGCATGCTGGGCAAGTCCCAGTGGCTTAGCAGCCCAGGGGGTGGGCAGTATGGCTGAGAAATAGGAGGAACAGCCGAACAGAACATCCTAGCAACATGCAGGTAACCTGTGGGTCTCCAAGGTGATATGTAACTGTGTTAGAGAGAGATGAGATCGCTGCCAATGAAAATGGAAAATAAGCTATGATGGAAACTCATTCATTTGATTGGTAATCACAAGAAGCCTTACTTCTTCAAGCAGAACCCACGATCTGTTGGGCACAGCTAAGAGCAGAGACACAGCCATAAACCTCGTAGCTAGGAATTGCACAGAAGGTAAGTTCGTGCCATTAAGGTCTCAATTCCCATACTGGAAGGAACTTGTATGGCTGCGTGCTGTGATGATTTTGCAAATTCCACGCATTTTTGTGACCCTTGGTCATTTCTCTTTGCCAGAAAAGGCAGTGGGGCTGAGCTTTGTGCATGACTGTCTCTGGGGTCCTGTAGAGATTTCTTTCCTCAAATGCCTCAGTGGGAGCTTGTGACCACAGTGAGCTGCAGAGTCTCTAGGCTGTGAGAAGCAGAGCAAAGTAGAAAAAGCAGATGTGTGTAAAAGCTATACAGCCCCTTCACAAGTGCTTGTGACCCCTGAATTCAGTTTCTATCAGCTGAAGATGTGTCTGCAGGCTGAGCGTTACAAGAAAATAAAATGCAGGTTTGTGGATTTGGTGCATTGAGCAAATGAAGACTTCAGCAGAATCTCTAGGTAACTGAGGAAAGTAGGCCAAGCATGCCCAGGTAGATAGCCAATGAATAAAATATTTTTTTTACACTCTGATTTTAATTAAAATAAAGCATAACTACCCCATTGTGACACCGCTAGACTTACAATTCTTTCTTCACTTATTTAATCAGTCCAAGTAGATAAATCAGCAAACAGAGCTTACAAGGTCTCCTATATTAAGAGATGAAACTCAGATAGCCTTAACCAAATAAAAAGTTAATAAAACCAGAATTAATGCGTTTCCCCAAATACCTCTGTGGATAAAAAGTACTAAGGGGTTTTGAAAGCAGCGTTTAGCAATGTAACATGTAAACAGTACACATTTCTAATTTAATAACATAATATAGGATATGCTGCTCATTCTTAGTCACTGGACAGTGAATACTGAAATAAAATCTGGCTCAGATTGAGATACCCTGCAGTGGATAAAAGTTGATGTTTCCAGCAGCTGCTTTCACCATGATGTGGTGAGGTGAGAAAAGATTCCTCCAGGGCATCAGAGCTTACATTTCAGGGCCTGTCCATTCCTCTTGGGCTATCTGGCACGGGGACAAAAACAGAACTGCATTTGGGGTGCAAAATACTCAGTGCTAGGACAATGCAAGTCATTTATTCTGCGACCTTTACTACCTTTACTACCTCTGAGTGGCAAAGAGATGCCATCCAAGTCGAATGCTGCAAACGGAGCTCACCATCGCTGTTCATGCTGCTCACACACGTACTTACCACACTTTGCTAACTAGCCCAGCTCTGCTGTCTGAACAGCGGGCTGTTAGGAGGGAACTTAAGACACGTTTCTATGATCAACATTCCAAGTACCTCAAGGTACGACACGTGAAATGCAGGTCTTCCTCTCCTTTGACAATTTAAGACTAAATTGAGATGGCTGCTCGGATTTTAAGATCATCAGTGCATCTCTGTGTTATCCATTTAGCAGCCTTGAAAATCTTCCAAATTGGCTGCCTTCAGCTGCTTAGAAGATTCCATTACTCTTCAAGGCAAATACCCTCATAAATGCTGCCACAGCACCAGGAGTGCTCAGAGGGTCTTTGTTCATTTCACTCAACATCATCAGAGTGCTTGAAAAGGGGCATTTGTGTTCTGTACCTAATTTAATACACTTCAAATGTAACTGGCATCAGGAAAAGGTGATGAATTTTTCAAGGTCTTTAAAAAATCAAATACATCTTTTCTACCAGATTCTCATAGTCTCTTGCTCAGGACAGCTGGAGTCGATATTGGCTGCTTTATATCATTTAAAGCTGATTTTAAAAGTTACTGAAATCATTTTCATCTTGATGGGGCAACCTGGGCAAAACGAGGTGCCAGGCTAGTCACTTTCAGACAGCCTAAATCCTACCTTCCCGCCCTGATGTCACTGGAATTACCCATCTGTTTTAGTGCCTTGTTGGTTTGAGGACCACCTGGCTCATGTTTCTTACTAAAAGTGATGCGCTGAAGCACATCAGCAGGTTTTGAAGGAAGCTTGGAGCACTTATTTGGTGAAAAGATTGAGGGACTTCTACCTCTAAAGCCGTTAATCTCGTAACTTCCAAGCACAGAAATCAGTAATATTTTGCAAAGTCAAATTGTTCACGAAGGAACTGTGGGTGGTGTCAGTGCAGATCTTTTGCAGAAAAGATATTTACTGGAAAGTACAGAGAAATGTAAGTATTTATTTGATACAGGACAGCGTTTCTCAAAAATGTGACAAATATCTCTAGCAAGAAATAAACAAGGAAATGCTACAGAAGTGACCAAGCAAAGGGGAAGATGGGAAAACATGTCTAAAACCAAAAGTAGCATGGCCATAAGAATAATGAAATAATCAAATGCAAACAGTGGCTAGAACTGGACCACAATCTGTAACCTTTTCCTTCCAATGTGGATTGAAATCTTTCCAAATATCAATTAATCCCTAATCTACCATGCATTTCTTAGTTGCTTCCTGTTCATTATTAATGGACTGGTCACCCTGAGATGAAGGTAGGAAGTAAAAGCAATTAAATTCCTCTCCCACCCCTGCAGATACAATTGACCTGGAGGATTCAGCTACAAGTAAAAATTAAAAGTCTCCCAGAAAGAATAAACACGCCCTTCTTGCTCGAGTATCATTTTAGAGGCAGCATGGGAGAGCAACAGCAAACTCCTTTACCATAAAGCATCAGATTCTAAGATCCAGGGCTGATCAAGGAAAAGAGCAGGTGCCCGCTCTTGCTGATTTTTCTTGGTGTTGTTCTGTAGCTGAATGAATACTTTGAGCCAGAACTCCAGACACTGATTCTTTTTTCAGTGTAGAAAAGAAAACCCCATCTGTCTCCTGAGAGGTATTGATCCCATTTGAATTCGAAGAAACAATTTTAACCTCATGTTTTTGCGCAGGCTGACAGCCACAGAATTCAGTGAGGCTTCTGACTGTATAATGCGGTTACCTCTGGCCTGAGAGGGATACAGTCATCCCAGCCTGCAATTATTGCACAGACCCGTCAGCGAGGATAACAAGGAGAGCTCTGTGCCTGCTGTTTACACTCTAACAAGATTCATGTTTGTTTCTACGATGCTGTAATACTGAGGTGAAATTCTGCGCCTTTTGACCTGATCAGCATCATTTGTGATAATGTATGAAGATAACACCAGCATCTATCCAAATGATCCCAGATATCCCACGGCTTAGGAAACGTCTCTCTTCTGCTTAGGAATAGTCTTAAGAAAAGCAAAAGGCTAGTGAAGATTATGTTGGAAGATTCAGGGTGTGAGGGAAGAAGGGAAATGCTGACTAGACAACACAGGAAGAAAGGGAAAAGAGCATGATGTTGTTCTATTGAAGATGAGGATCTGAGGGTCTCTGAGGCCCTTGATTATACCCCTCCTGTATGGGACTGGAAGTGTTATCTCAGTATTTCTTCTCTCATTATTCCTCCCTTGGTCTTTGAGGGTCAGAGAGCCCTCAGGAGGACACCAGCCTGGTGATAGCGAGAAGAATGGAGTGACAGCAGGGACAGAGTCCATCAGAAACAGAACTGGTGGCACTACAGAGAACCAAAGCATGGCCTTGCTGGTGACAGTAAAGGATTTAATGTGCTGTGCTGTTCCCAGGTGGGTCTGTCACATGCAGTCCATGACCTCTCTCGTGTCATTAGTGATAGGACCAGGGGAAATGGTTTCAAGCTACGGCAGGGGAGATTCAGGCTGGACATGAGGAAGTATTACTTTTCAGAAAGGGTGGTCAGGCACTGCAATGGATGCCCAGGGAGGTGGTGGAATCACCGAGCCTGGGGGTGTTCAAGGAAAGACTGGATGTTGTGTTGAGGGACATGGTTAGTTGGAACTATTGGCAATAGGTGAACGGTTGGACTGGATGAGCTTTTAGGTCTTTTCCAACCTTAGTGATTCTATGATTCTATGATTCTATGATTCTATACCTTCTTTGGCTGGGTTTAGAAATGAGCACCAGCAGCTCTGCACAGAAGTGAGCACTGTCCAGGAACCTGAGGCCTGCATGAAAAGGAAAGGTTCAAATATGATTGCTGTGGAATTTAAGAGAGGCAGACACAGAAATGTAAAAGCTAGGAAGAGCAAGGCCTTGCAGTGGTCATGGTACTCTGACATGGAAATTGTCACAGAGTGAGAGACCAAAATCTGAAGTAGGAGGAGAGCTGTGGAGGAGCTGGGTGGAGGAATGGAGACACAATTGCAGCATGCAGGGCTTCGGTGAGATACTGGCCACCCACTCTGTCATATTTATGTCTCTCTTAACAGTTTGTACCTACAGGAAAAAGAAATTTTGAGTGACCAACTTCAGCATATCTTTTCTCATTTCATTTACATGTGTGTATTCTGAATACTTTGCGATATTAAGGGCACGTTTTGTGGACTAATTAGTTTCTGCTTAAAGCCATCCATTACTCGGCCTCGTTTTGCGGTTCTTCATGAGAATACTGGGAAAGCTGTTTGGGGATATCCAGTGGACACTGCGATCAGCGGGGCAGCAGGGCTCTCCTTCGCATGGAATCCTGATGCAGCAGGAGAGCTGCGGGAGCAGACACAGAGCTGACTCATGCTCAGACAGCGAGCTGGGCTCACAGAGGAGCACAGCTTGGTATGACTGGAATGGGAAACAGGAGGTGTTTGTTTTACATTGTAATTAGGAATGGCATTGGGAACACGGAGCACAGAAAGCTGGACTAATAGCTAAAGCTGAAGTAACCACCAAACCACAGGCAGGATGTAAATTGGCATTGTCATAAAAGACTCAAACAAAATGATATCAAGTACTAAGAACTATGCTTACATGGCAACAACTCTAAAGTAAAAATGAAGAAAAGCCACAGAACATGAGCTTTGGGCGATTCTGTGCCTTTTAGTGAAACTGCTGTGCCTGTTCTTTACGACAACATGAATTAGGAGAGATCAACTTTAACTTTCTGTATGTTTGTCAGACTGAGCTTCTAAAGCAATTTTTTTTCATTTAGTTATTTCAAAAGAATGAAAAGACAAAGATTATATTCTGGTCGCTTGCCCAAACTCCTTTTTTTTTTTTTTTTTCCCCTTTTTTTCCCAAGAATCAAAGCTGTTTAATGTTTAAGAATCCTTTTTATAAGTACAAAATACTACACTTTACTCTTCAGTAATTTAAAACTGATTTTATTAATATTAGCAAAAACGTCCTCGCAGACAGATTGAACTCTTATGATGCAACTCAAAGCCCAGCTAATTATGGCTCAGCTGTAAAGTTATAAGCTCTTGAAAAACAAGGTTTACCAGAGAAGCACTGACACAGCCTTAACTATGGCCGTGTGAATGGAGCCACTGTAATATTGTTTGGAAATAGTGTTCTAAAAGGGAATCTTGTGAAAAGAGATGCCAGCTGTTCACTTTGGAAACATTTATTTCATTGGCTCGTGACAAAATTGGCTGTGGAAGATATTATTCTGAAACAGCAACTTCTTAATTTCATTACAACCTGAAATCACTGAGAAAGACATGACAGCTCCCAGGAGCTGTGAGAAAGGACTGTCATCGTTTCTTTTATTTATACTGCTCTTAAAGTAATATACAACTTTCCTTAGAACAATTCAGGCTGGACAGGTCCTCAGAAAGTCATCTGGTGCTTCCCACTCAAAGCAGGAGATAAGACATGATATGCCATTCTTATTACATTTTTGGAACAAAGAGCTTCTTTCTACTAAGAAAAAAAAAAAAGAGAGAGAGAGAGAAAGAGCAAAAGAAAGAGGCTTCAGAAAGCTTGCTTTTTAAAAACAGTTTTTGCTTTTTGCAATACTTTACCAGACAAGAGCCACTTGCTTTCATCTGACAAGGCAGAATTCTGCAAGCATGTCAAGAACCACCTGCCTACCCTGCCATGCTGTACAGCCCAGGATCACACACAAACACGTCTTTAACCACGAGAAGACAAAATCTAAAAAGATAAGTGAGGTGGGAAAAGGTGAAAAACAGAGGAGTGTGTCCTGCTGGCTGCCTTGTGGGGTCTCGAATCTGAGTTGAAAATATTGCTAGGTGCAGAAATGAGGTCCCGAATCTGAGTGCCTGCAGGGGATAAGCCACAACCACAGTGCTGCCCTAGTGATATTTTTACCTAATATGAAGTAGCTCTCTGCCCTCAAAAACAACATCTGGCTTGAGTGCCCTGTGTGCCAAGGGCAGCTTTTTCACCTCAGAGCATCCTCGTGCCCCAGGATTAACAAAGGCATGGAGGGGTACAACTCTGTATGCATCTAGGTGCACCTGGCTACGATGATCTGAAACTATATCCAGTGCATCTTATCTTATACTTTATATACTCTACGTCTTATTATAAATCGCATTTTAATAGTGCAATGTTCCTGGTTATGCAGGGCAGCATGCAGCAGTACTTCTGCTTACCTGGGTTGTTTTACTTTAACATACAGTGCAGTGCTCAGGCATGGATGGCTGCACCTTCATTCCTTGATGCTACATCTTTTCGCCCTTGAATAGTGCAGGATGAACTTCTTGTGCTGGCCAGTGCTGCTATTATTGACTACAGTCTCTATCCTTTGCCATGTCATTGAACTTCCATCACCATTGGCTTCATTAGCAATTATTGTTTTGGTAAAAAAAAAAGAAAAAGAAAAATCTTACATCACACATTATGAGATGACCTGAGGCCGTTATGGAGCTGAGTGTTCCCATAAGGATAATCCAGCCACAATATATCAAAGCGCTGAGAAAATATCCTTTGTCTCAGGTCATGCAACCAATGTGGCTGTTAAATGTTTTAAAAGCAGTTATATAACTGGCATTTAAAATGTTTTATTGAATACCCTCACTGCTACTGTAACTAAAGTGACCTTTAGCAGAGTAAAACACGTTGCACCTTAAAATGGGATCTGATTAAAGATACCAAATGCCACAACGTGCTCGTGCTGCACGTGCACCATCTACTCATACCGACCACAGAGTAGATGCACCAGCTTTGACTTTTGAATGTTATTTTCAGCCTGAACCAGATTACTTTACAGGCAACAATTATTACCAACTTTTAAACATTCCACGTAGTATTTAATGTATGAACACATAATTACTGGAATTTTCTTGAACAGGTGATATGTTTTAGGGCAGACATCCACAGGGAACGTCTGATCGAGGGAGAGCTGGTTGATCAGAGGATTCTCATCTCTTCCCATGCTGTGATTATATTTTTCCAAGAAATAAAAATAAAATAAAATAAAAAACACAGAACTTGCTACACAATTGTAAAAGAAACCACAGAGTTGCAAGGAAGCAGAGAGTTGTTCTTACATACTAACATGGCAAGATGACCATGAAACTTCTTCTCTTAAAAGATTGCTTTCACTAGAAGCAGATTAGAAAGATCCACAGAGCAAACTTCTATGTAAAAATGCATTAAATGTCCCATTACCAGTTACATGCCACTGATCTGTGGGGTTCCTAAACAAAAATACCTGAATAACAAAATGGAAACACCTTTGAGCTCAGGATAGGACAGGAAAAGAGAAATGAGAAAGAAAAAGATGAAAAAGAAGAAAAAGACAAAACAGAAAGGAAAAGATTCGCTGGATGAAAATTGCACAGAGAGAGACTCTAATGAAGAACTAAAGAATCAGACTCTGTGATGATCTGATCCACTGAGAAAGCAGAATCCCCTTCTCACTTTCAGTTTCTCTAAAGAGAAGTAGGTGGGGAAAAAGTTCCAGGCTGTGAGAACAAAAGACCTTCTCATCATTCTACTTATTTACCTTATGTAAATAATGGGTTATATGGTTATAAATGGGTTATAACCCTCACTATTTTTCAGTCAGGAAGTTGAGCCATACAGGAATAAAAAGAGGTGTCCAAGATCACCAAGAGAGCCTGGGACAGAAGACTAATAGAGTCCCGAGCAAATCTTCAGATATTCAAACATTCTCCCTACCCAAAACTCCACCCCCAGTGCATGTGAAAATAGCTCACCCATATTGAACAAGCAGGATGGACAAGATTCCTGCTGGGTACTAGATTGTCTGGAGCAGGATTCAGGATCACAGGGAAGAGTTTGTTATCAGAGAAAATGGTAATTTGTTGATAAAGTGAATGCATTCATAAGTGAACTGAATGTACGGTTTGGAAAAAATCCATCCACAAACACTGGAAGAATGGTGTCTTACTGCAAGTGTCAAGAAACAGTGGATAGTTCACAAAGCTTCGTGCTAAAGAAATGGGCTAGAACACTTTACTGCTTCTATTCATGCTTTCAAAATGCTTGCCATACTCACCTCTACCCACCCCAAACCTACAAGATACAGCCACAAGCTTGTAAATACCCTGCAAGTCTACTAGTTGAACATTCAGGGGATTAATTTAGCAACAGCTGCAGCACATAAAGCACAAGGAGAGGTCCTGCAGAAAGGGAAAGGTCTTGAGGCTGACTGCATGCTGCTGTTTTGGAAAGAGGCTGCATATCTCTGCTAGACTGGGTAATGAAGGGCTCTTGGGATGGAAGTGGTCCAGAGCACTGGAGGAACCTGACAGAGGAAAGATGAAGAATATGAGGTAAGGAATAAGGAATATGATAGGACAAGGATAAATAATATGAGGTACTGTAAGCTGTTTGAGGAGAGAAATGATGCTTTGTCTTTCCCACTGTTTATGTGAGGGTTGGCATTTGGCTGTGACAACCCCAGAGGTTGGCTGGGTGAGAGCAATCTGATGGTGTTGTTACTGAAAAGCTGGTATGCTTTGATAGTGGATGATCTCTGGAGCTACGAGGGGCCTTATGATAAAGCTTCCAGACTACAGGAAGTTAAGAGTTCTACTAAACATATAATTGTGGTGCTATTGAGATCAGAGAAGGCTCCAGTGAGGGGTGACAGCTCTGGAACCATGATCAGCCTGCTTGCTGTGAAGAGGGAGGTTTGGGGAAGAAGAAAATAAGTCTGACATTTCTGAACACTCGGAAGCAATCAGCATTTGTCCTTGGACAAACCAGGACTTGTCTGCCAAACAGTTTGATTTTTACAAAGTGAGAACAACGGGATCACATATCCAAAAAATTGTTTGTAGAGGGGAATATTGCAGTCTGACCAAAAGAAGAAGGTGGATGCAGAAAGCACAGATAAAACGCATGCTTGCAACTAATGTCTTTGAGCAAGAATAGGAAGAACTGGAGAAATGGAACAAGTGGAAGCAATAATATCCCAGAATAAACAGCTGCAGAGCTTGTGGATAAAATAGCAGGCACAAAGGTGGTGGCCTCCATATGCTGCTGAGGCACGGGGCCACAGTGGAGATACCAGCCAGTTGGCAGTGCATTACTTGTTGCGATACCTTTTTGATCATAAATTGTAGTAACGACAAAGCAGGGGCAAAAGAGATGTAAGAAAAGTCACTATGGAGCTGGGGAACCAGTAGACTTCCCATGAAACTTTTTCTAAAAGAAAAACATGAAATCACCCAGGGAACAGTAAATCCCAGTAACTGTTCGTACACTGAACTTCACTCTCTGATGTGCAGTTCAATCCCCCTCCACTACAGGGCCCTGGGGTGGAGCTGGCAATTAATCTACAATTGCCTGGGAGGGAGCAGGTCACAGCTGAAGGGGCTCTGTGGATTATAAATTTAGCAAGCAAAATGGGAAGTCAGAGCCCTGGTAATAAAGGAAGTGCCAATAGTTAAAGCTATAATCATCAGGACTTTAGGGCAGATAATCAACACCTATATGGCAATTTTCAATTCAATAAATAAAGCTAACCGAGTTGCCTAACAACGCCATTGAGCTGCAATTTCAACTGGCAGCATTATGTAACTGTGACAACCAGGCGAAGCGGAACAAAAAAAAGTGAAAGAGAAATGCATGTATATTTCCAGCCTTAGTTACTGAAGTAGTCAGGGGATGGAGCTCCGTGTTTGAAAGCTGCAGAGGAAGCAAACTACAGTCCATTTCAGGTACTCCTCATCAACACCCGCAGGGACTGCACACACACACCAAGTGAGAATTAGACAAAGGCACTCTCTTTCCTGACTCTGAATGTGGCACCAGACCCGTATTCTCACCATTCTTGAGCTAATGCAGTCCAAGTACATTTAAAGAACCTGGAGGCATGGCTAGCCTAGGCTCAGCCACCAGTGTGGAATTTTGCACTGCGCTGTTCACATGCCCAAATTTACCATAGCAACCTCCACATCACATTTAATACACAGAGACATCCCTCCTCTTGCCTGTTTAAAGAGTCCTTGTTAAGTGGTTTTGCTGTATTTTAGATGCCAAGATGTCGGTAAGATTGATGGAAGGGCGCACAATCAAACCTGCAAGGAGAGCCTAGCTTCTAGCTCATTATGTAAGAGAATTAGCAAGGCAGTTCTTTTGACATGACAGTCCATTATGGCAGCTGTCACTCATACCTTAGCATAGGCTTTTTTTGTCTTCTTCAATGATTTTTTTTTTTTTTAAGGAAAAAGGTTGTTCCATTTCTGTTCATCATTAAAGTATTGTGTAATGTTTCGTGTGCGTGCATGGTAGCTGATCTGCATGGGCTGTGCTCTCTCTACAGTAATCACTGGGTGAACAAATGATCGCGCATACATGTGTAATTCTGACTAGGGTTTGTAATTCTGACTAGGGAGGCTCTTTGTCCCAGCTGTACACACACACAGAAGCTTAAATCTGCTATTTCTTCTCATCCATCTGACGCATTTGGTCCTTTCATATGAATATCTACATGTCTTGATACAGAAAGTCTAGGTTTGCTTCCTGCAGAAATCCCACCCAGAAGGATAGTTATATTTATTTCTTCCCTTTTCAGGAGAGGAAAGAAACAGTTCATGCTGCATTAACTTATAGTAGCAGTTATAGCAGAATAATATTTGTACCTCTACCACTTTTTAGTAAAAGTACTTGTATGTTCTGAACAGAGTTGCATGAACAAAGGCTGGAAAGTGAGCTCATGCTGTACCGTGGTGTAAGTAGGAAAATGGAGGAACAGGGGAACTGGAAGGACAGACTGCATCAGAAAAATAAAGAGTTTCCTTTGCAAAGCCATGTCTTGACTGGTGGGCTCATCTGAGAGATGGTAACAGCAGCAGTGCACACTAGGGAGCCTGGGAAGCTAATACATTAAACAGCAGTGCATTTGCAGATAATGAATGTGAGTTGAGGTAGAATTGTGTTTTCAGGTCATGATTAAGAGAAAAAAATCATTTGTATTACAAGACAACTCTTGTAAATTGTAGCCACATCTCCCTTCAGTTCACACAAGTGTATGACACACTATAGCTGAGACTGGATGTACAGTTTTCTAGATGAATTTTTGGTTCAGTCCATAGATAAGCTGGGAAAAAAAGAAGCTCCACTGCTGCACACCCATCTTCCTGCTGATTTGTTGGGTTTTTGCTTAGGTTGTTTCCTTGGAATGTCTCTCTCTTCTCACCATGTACAATGAGATTCTTTGAGGTAACATTAAAAAAAACTAAGAACAACTACTGCCACAAAGCTGGGCCGCTGGGAAGGAGGTAGCACATCTGTCCACTGAACTGATGCACCTCCAGTAGAAGGCTGGCTCTGTGGGAACAGCAGGTTTCAACACAGTAGATTGTTCAGATGTTGCATTTATTAGTATAAGTAGAAAGTGGGGTGGCACTTGAAGATTGAAGGTTTCGGCGAGAAGTAAATACAAGTAAATGCTTTCTGAGGAGCCCTTTATAAGTTTCTCCAGTTTCTCTCCTCTTAGTTTATCCCCAAATGATCTGACGTTACTATTTAAATAATCCACTGTCACCTACAGTTCCAGCCAGGATGGAGCCTCCATACATGCACGCTACATAAATACCAGGTAAATGACAGTCTCTGCCCAGTCATCAAGCAGACTAAGCTTTCTGTCCTGGAAACTGCTGACTGAGGCAAATATTCTTGTCCACACGCATAGGCAGGAATTTCTCGAGGGTCTTCAAAAGCCAAGGCTCAAGACACCTTCCAGAGCAAGTTTTGGACAAAGGTGTCACAACCATTGTCCCTGGTCTGTGGGCTGAGCACTGCTGGCTTTGCTAGCATTGCTCAGATGTGCAGTAGTGTGCAGGTGTTTGCTTCTGACCTTTCCAACCTTTCTCTGTATTCTTTTCCATTAAGGATAAATAAATGATATCCTGAAATATCAAACATGAGTCTATTCACCTTATCCTTGCTTACTGCATGTTAGGTTTCCCCTCCTGTGCTAACATTTAATAGTTCCTTAAATAAATAATTATTCTTTCTGGGGAAAAGAAGATATCCACAAACAGTGAAAAATCTTCAAGGACACTTCCTTCTACGCTTTCGTCCTAAGCCAGCCATGTGTTGACTCCTCTCCTGCTCTGATCTACAGCGAAATCAATGAGAAGTATTCTATTAAATTAATTTGGCTTTGAATCAGATGCTGCCTCTGCAAACCGTAGCATAAGCAGCCTGGTCTTTGTGGTATCTTCCATAGCAGCGCGGTGTGGTCCCAGTCCTGCAGCCGTATTCTGGGAAAGTCCCTGTTGATGTCAATGAGCGCACCTTTAACTGAAGTTACACAATCAGGCAATGGGAAGCAGTGAGCATACACTGCCCTCCCTATTAGATCCTGTAATCACACTACTTCTGATAGGCTTCTATAAATGATTTTCTATGCCAGTCTGTGCTTGCAGCAGCACCTGCTCAGTTAGTCCCTCAATTCTTCACTTACTAAACCAGCTTGACACTGCAGGTGAAAAATTCTGAAATGTTTTAATGAACTAGCTTGCACACCATTTGATTTCTACCTCTGTAGATGTTTCAGAAATCCTGAACTGCTTCATTCTATCACTGCCATCAAACAAAACTCAAACATATCGAACAGGCTTCTGTAAGAGGACAGGCACTGAATTTACATTGGAAAGTTTCTGTTGGGTCACTGTAAGCAGTTGTTTCCTGCAGCTCATTATAACTGGGAGATTTGACTGGCAACTTTTCTCAGGCTGCACGGGCATAAAAATTATGGGGCAGATCTTATAGTTCTGGCTTAGACAGCACTCCTATTGATCTCAGTACTTTTAGTTCTGGACTCATCTTGAATTCTAGAGAATGAAAAAAAAAAGATTAATGGGAAGAGCAAAAAATCCACCTGGGGGATTTTAAACTCATCATTTTTCAGGTTATACAAGAACTTGCATTTCAATGGGCTGACATTGCACAGAGGCAATCAGAGCTCTTTCAGTTGTACAGTGAAATAATTACTGAAATGCTCTGGCCATACTGGCAGAGCTCAGTTCGATGGGTCGGTGCTGTGTGCCTACTACCAAAAAAGCACTCAGCACAGCAATTTCTGAGGCAGTGAGCATGCCACACGCTGCTGCACCCTATCTCCAGCCCTTCCTTCCCCAGCAGCATCTGGAGAAAGGGGGCTGCAATCTGACAGTGAGGAAGCAGCTTCCTCTCAAAGGGCTCCATACTGACCTGTGTTCAGCAGGTTTGGTTTTTTTTAAACTGGTTTGATACCAGACTTCTGAAAAATGCGAAAGGTAGGATGTACAATAAGAGAGAGACACTGATGTTTGTCATGGCCAGTGGAAGCCTTTTCCCCCTCTCTTCTCAATCCAATCCAGATGGCAATAATATACGGCCTTAGCGAAAAGATAAAACATAAAGTTCTCCTGTAATAACTTGCCTCCACAATATAAAGCATCATGACCCTTATAAGGGGATGAAAGAGTAACAGTTTCACCAGTATTGCAGCAAAACCACAGTGTGCTTTTGTGGAATCCAAAAGGATTTGAACGTGACTTAGTCTGTAAGGAATGAGTCTTAAATTTCTTACACGTGGTCAGAAATCTTTAATAATCAGCAAAGCGCTGCTGAGGGAAAAAGAAGTGTGCTTTTTCTTTTAGTGTGGGGCTGCAAAACAGGTGTCTCTGCACAGTTACGAGTGTCACTGTTCTGAAGTATTAATCTGCTGGTATTTTCCCATATATTGAGCACAGTGCTCCGTTGTGTTTTTTCATAGTTTCTGAACAGAATCCAATTTAAATAGTTAAAATCCATTTACGGGTAACGTTCCTCACAAACACTGCACCATTGGGACTATTTGTCTTCCTGAACTTGTGCAAGTGCTCCCTGCATTAGCAGTTTAATCAGATTCGTTAATGAATAATGTTTCACTTACGAAGTAGAACTTATGTGCATTAAGCTCCTGACTGTGGAGGTGCCACAAGTGCAGGAGGAAAGGCAGCGCACCCTGAAGAACCACAGACAGGCTCCTTCATGCAATACCAACCAGTCAGGGACCAGTTTCAGATGTGCCCATTGCTCACCTGCTTTCCCCCAGTCCTCTGAAGGCAGCAGGGGTGAAAAGGTGACTTATTTTTTCCTTTTGGCACAGGGCAGAGTACAGACAAGTCGACTCCTGCACATAACAACTTAACCCTGTAGGTGCAGTTGCTCTATTTCTAATCACCAGGATGTTTCCCCTCTGGTGGCTTCGGAGGTTAACTTTCCCTCTTTTGCTCAGTATTATAAGAAAATAACCAAAAGATGGAAGTTTGAGATAGGTATTCCGTTAATGCATTCAGCCCCGAGCAGGCTTAGCCTGATACTTCTTCAGGTCTAATTGTTATTTTTATCTTGAAGGTTCATGTTATGTATTTTCTTGAGTGGAATCGTTTTACTAGTCAGAACATATACAGGCCAGCATCCTCGTTGCATTAACTGGGCAGACCTTCTGCTGAAGTACCAACAAGGTTTTACACCTGACTAATGATCACACACAGTACTGTGTGTGAAAGTTATTATTTAATTCTAATGTACAACAACGGGACAAGTAGGAAGAGAGGTTTTATTTCTATCTGAAATACTGAAAACCCCATTTCTCTTTTTTTTTTTACCACATTTTTGGCTTTGGGTGCCTTTGAAATGATTTTTTAAGACACAGATTTGAACTACATCATAGAAAACTACACATCATTTTTTTATTTTAAGGGACTGAAGTACATATGAACTTAGATCACCCGATTCCTGGATTTACAGTGGAGTTTGTGGGGCAGCTTTTTGTCATTTTTCTGAGTGCAGATCCGAAAATCTAACGTGCTTTTGATTGCTTCAAAGTTAGACACTTGTTCAGGAATTTATCAGGTAATAGGAAGCGATAACCTGAATCCGGATGTTAGTGATCAATTCCTGCCTCACTTTGGTCGGCAAAGCACTTCTGTCACTCTTTTAATGATCTCTGTCACCCTCCACAGGGATTTCCCACGCAGGGAAGGTTAGCACGGCCTCACGCTGAGCTGACAGCGCCTTCTTTATGCCATTCCTTTTTCGTATTGGAGCTTGTAACTCTTGCTGCGTGGCTGGCAATCAGACCGCAGAGAAGCAGGAGACATGGGTCGGTAGGCTGTACCACAGCATGAGGGGCTATCGGCCCCCCACGGCTGGGGCAGCCATCGCCCGTGGGAAGCACCTGGCTGTTCAGCCGGCTCCGTGCTCTCCATCCACCGCGGATGTGGTGAAGCGGAGAGCCGGGGCAGGCCTCGGCTACCAGAGCCCTCCCACAGCGCCCCTCAGCCATGCTGTGCCCCCAGCACAGAAGGCAGTGAGCGGCAGCTCTGCTGCTGCCCCAGCGTGACCACAAACCCTCTGCGCACCGCTTCCTCGTCCTGCCCTCCTGCTGGCAGCCGCCCAGGTGAGGCAGTGCCGGCAGCCAGGCCTGCTGGCAGCAGCACAAGGCGCTTATTCAGGCTGCCACTGCGAGAAGTGCTCCCTTCCACCTGCGTTAGCCCGCTCGCTCCTGCCCTTTCCCAGCTGATACTGGGCACTGCCCTGCTCGAGCGGCGCTAATGTGGGAGCAGAGTGCTGGCATTCTAGCCTGGGTCTCTGAAACAAACCTGTTTGATTTTGGGGATTTTCTTTTCCCCTCTTAAAAATAATAAAAACTCGTGGTTTGCGCTTTCCTGCATTCCCCTTGCAGGTCTGGATCAGGGCAGGCAGTGTCTCAGCAGGAACACGGCCGTGTCCCGGCGGGGCTGGAGCTCGGGCCCCCTGCAGCCCGCCCAGCCAGCAGCTGTCCATCAGCGGAGGTGACGAGGAGCGCTTGCTTGTGCAATCGAGCTCCGGCCACAGCGTGCGCCTGGAGCTGACGCGGTAACAATGCGCACAGTGAGCGAGCCGGGCGGCGGGCCAGCCCTGCCAGGGTCAAACGCACGGCGCAGACGTCACTGCTACTTACTGCTCTTCTGCCATAGCCTTCAGTTCCTTCCTGTTTTTTTTTTTACTCTTTGTGGTGAATGCAAGCTGAATGCTCTGTTTCATCCCTAGCAGGACAGGGCACACCCAGTGAGAAGCAGAAAGTTCATCCTGGCTCCAGCCAAGCTCACAGACTTCACGGGGTTACTGTCAACACCCGCTGGTGGAGCTCGTTTGAGCAGGGAAAAACGACGAGCAAAACTTAGAGAAGGGGCAGAGCCAAATCTGTCAGCTCTGTCCAGAGCAGAGCCTAGGTAAAACTGCTGTTTCTTCAGCTCCTTCATCCCCTTATTCCTAGCAGAAAGGCACAAAGAAAACAGACTGTGATGGCAAACCTGGTCTTGTATCACTCTGGCACTGCATTTCAGCTGTTAGGTGCTAGCGGAAGGACAGAAATCATTGAAATTAACGTGTATGTGACTGTGAATCCTTTCCTTGTGTACATGGGAGGAACAGCCCGGTATCTCCACCCGATCCTGAAGCTAAGCTCCTTCTGCTCTGAGATTTCCATGTAAGTTTGTATGGCTGCTCTTCCTAATTGCTGAAAGGCTTTTATTTAGCACCCTCCGCTGTGTTAAATTCTTTCTGTATCCTCCCTTCCGAGTGCACTATATGCTTTCAAGGCTGCAGAGCACTCCCTGCCCCAAGAAACACCACAGCTTGCCCTTCAGGTGATCCCTTTGGGTTATTCCACCCAGCCCCTGGCAGAGACTAATATTTCGGAATGTTGCTAAACCAACACCATTTTTCTGCAAGCTCCCCTCATCAATCCAGCAGGCTTGGAGGAACAGTTGCTCCATCTCTGGATCAAGATAACTTCTGACATCATGTAATGTTTTATAAATACTCGAGGCAGGTTTTTCAGGAGGGGAGGCACACTACCCATTATTAAATCCACAAGCAGTCAGCTCTGTCTGAGTTTACTCCGGCATTTAGAAACTTTTGAAGTTTTACTTCAGAATTCAAATTTCATTTTTTCAGGAGATGCAGGACATTCTTAGCAGTTTGGTGTGATTACTAGCACAGTCACATCCACACCAAAATTACACGATTTCATTTCTTAGTTATGTGAGTGCAACTAGATACCCCAACACCATCCATCTACCACATACCACGCTCCTGGGGCAGCTCTGTACGCGCAGTCCTAGTTCCTTTCTGGACATTTTTAGCAAGGTGGCAAGCTGTGATGCCAAGGTATAAAGTGCATATGAAGAGTGGAGCAGCTCATCAGCACAACTGGTAGTAGAGCCAGAATGTACAGATCACGTTTCAGTGTGGACTGAACTGTGTTGTGTATGCACCGGAGAGAAAAATCCCAAGCCACTGAGAATACTGTTAAATAAATAAAGTTACATTTATTTCTTTGACTTGAGAAAAGGTAGTGACTAAAATGCTGAGGGAGATCACAGTGACAGCGCAATAAATAAAATGCAATAATCAGTGAGTCCAGCTTCCCTCCTACTAAGTGGTCGAATGGGGCAAAGCAAAACAAGTTCTTGAGCTCCACGGTAATCACAATTGAAATAACTAGCTTTGGAGCATGCGAGACGGGAGGCTATTCTTAGCCATGCCCTAGCTACTGTAGGTGAGCTGGCTAGAGAGGGAGCTGCTGCCGAAGCAGCTGTGAGTGTGGTGTGCAGTGCTGTACTTGTTTGCGAGCAAAGCTGCTTCTTGTATTGAGAATGCACAGAAACAACTGAGGAGAAACCAACTGTTTTAGAATACTTTAGGAAATAGGCGAATTAGATCTGACTGATAGTGATAACTGAAATAATGAACGAAAGACAAAAGTTGCATCAGGGAATTCTCAGACATCTTTCATCATGACAGAACCAAAAGCCATGCAAGATATGGAAAGTGATATGGAAAGAGATTTGTCTTTCAAGATAAGGAAAGATCTTTCTTGTTTTGGCAAATCGTTCCCAGTCAGAGGAGCAGGAGGCTCAGCTGCAGAGCAGGTTCTTGCTTGCACGAGACTGAGGGAAGTTGCTCAGACCTTGTACTCACAAGTATTTTTTTCAGCTCGTGTGTAATGTGTGAAAGAAAATATTACTGAGACCTTACTAGTACTCAAGAAAGGACAATGAAATGCTCAGAAACAGGTCATGAGCTTATCTACAGTGATATTAGCTAGGATAAAAACCTTAAGAGATTTAAATGCTTATGATTCACTTCATATATAAGCACTGACTGATGAGACTGAAGGAAATATTTCCCTTTAGGGCAGGCTTTTCCATAATTAAACATTACAGGCACATTTCTTCTGGTCCAGGATATCAGACTACAGAGAGAGCTGAGCGACCAGTGCGCATCTTCCTGCAAGGCAATCCCAGCTCTCAGGCACACCTACTGCTTACACACAGTCCATTTTTGTTTTTCATCACACAGATGCTTTGTTTTCCCCCACTTATGTCTTTATCCCCATTTAAAGCTTCTTCCCAAGTAACCTAGTTGAAAAACTTCCAGTCATTGGGAGTATTGATCTGATGTTACCTGTAAATAGCAACAGACACAGTGCTCCTTGATTGTATGCCTATGTGTTGTTATTGAAGGACATACTGTGAGCTATGCAGAATATTATTCCAAGAGGGACTCCCAGTTAAACTGAAAAACAAAACAAAACCCTATTTCTGATGTACTGCAGAATTCCTTGGTACAGTCCCTGGCCTGCTTTGGGCAGAACCCTGCTTCAACCAGTTGGTGACACGTGGAGCAGCTCTGTGCATTCTGACTGAGGGAAACCAACATTCACAGCAGTAGCACCATCTGTAACAAATACCTGGTAACACAAAGGTATTAAAAGTTAAAATCAACTCCCATTTCTTTTGACAGATCTTTAAGTGCCTTCCGCTGGAAATCCTGAAGTTTGCAGTTAAAACAGAAATGTCTAAGAAGTATACTTTTGTCAGTATCTTTCTTGACTAGAGGCTAAAATTGAGTACAGTGTGTAACCGTGATGCAATAAAGAGGCTTCAGGAAAGAAAAGAGCATGAGATGTGTACGTTATAGATGTAAATATCACTGGCAGGGCTGTGCTGCAGAATAAATTGAAAAGCTTATAATGCGTTTCTGTCAAGAGGTTGCATAATAGTTAGAAAGGCAATACACAGTTCAAATTCACAGTTCAAGTCTACAAATGGCAGCAGATGGAAAAGTATTGATTCATATTAGTGACAGTAGAAAAATAAAGGAAATAATTGAGCTACTTCAGCTGTTTTCATGCTGAAAGAACAGCGCTCCTTTTACAGGTGCTCCTTGCTACTGGGTGTCAGGGTGACAGCTGTAGAGATGCCTGTATATCAACCACTGATTTACATCTTTGAGCTCTGAGGGCCAGATAAGTTAATTTTAATAGCTATCAATGCTGAATATGATGAATCTGTATTCAGCTAAAGCAACTGAAAGCAGAGTCATGTCTTAATGGGAACCAAAAAAAAAAAAAAAATTTACCAGATTCTCCAATGCTGAGAAGTGAAAAATGTCAAAGATGTAACCATAATACCTATACGCTGATCAGTCATTACCAACTGACCCTGGATGACTTAAATGACCATGAGATCACTTCAGTTTACACTGTTGGAATGAATTTTTCATGAAATGGAGAATCACTGGAGCACAGCGTCCCAAATACCCCTTTGTTCCCAGTTAAAATCCTTAATGAGATTGGAAAGACAGAGAAATCACTTCCACTTGGTTTTATCCCCTCACTGGGTTTGTTTCTGGTCATTTAGAGCAAAACATTTCTTTGTGGCATTTGTGCAGGTTCTGGCTTTCTAATTTAGGATTTGTAAGATGCCTCTTTGGGGGCTGCAAGTGGACTGAACGGATTGGAAGAGTTCCCAAGAGTTCCTTGTCTTCCAGTCACCTGATTCTGTTTGTTCCTTTTTGCCCAGACAGCCAGGTTCCTCCCTCTGAAGTCAGGAGGGCTGATGGTCGGCTGCTGGATCTCCCCTTGAGGGTAGCAGGGCAGATGAGGCAGAGATCAGATGTGGGATTGTACCTCTCCCTGTAGAGCCAATGGCATGAGGATGGGACAGCATCCAACGTGCCAAGGAGCTGCTGGCATAACGAACCTCTGCTCTCTCGGCTCCTGCTCACTCCCTTCATGTCTCGCCTATCTTTCATGAGCAGAAATGCCAAGCTGAAGCAGACAGGTCCCCGTTTAGCTGCATCTCCTGTGTGGTATTGTGCTGGTTCAGGGAGTTTGAATAGGATTCACCTTGAATACAGTGTCTCTTGCAAATGCAGCTGTCTGGATAGGTGTACCTGAACACAAGGCCTTATGCAACTCAGCCCTGGACCAATAAGGGTTTTGTAAATTAGGATTAGGACTTTAAATCTGATTCAGAAATGACTCTGGAGCCAGCTAAGGCTGTGAATCCTGTTACACAGGCCACATATTTTCATCAGCCTTTTTGGCACTCTCACCAGTAAGATGTTAACTTCTCCAGCTGAATTTACACTACCATTAAGGTAACTCTCTGGAAGAAACAGCTACGTGTTCCACTGGCTGAGCCAGCCCCGAGGGCCTTGCTTGCATTGCTTTGGAAGAGCTGGTGCGCCTGGCACTGGGAGCACGACCGACCTGCAGGCAGCTGACAAGGCCCACCACTCCTCACTTGTCCATCTGCCCCCATAAGACACAACGTAAAGCAACAAAAATGACCACGGTTTCTGGAGGAACCTAGCCCTCTTTGTAAAGGAGCACTAATGTTGGCTGCTGCGGGAGCAGATGGGATTTGTAGGACCCCCCAAGCTCCATCTGTTCACAATAGTCTTGATGAGCCCAAGATCCAGGGCACAGCTGAACGCAATGTCAGCCCAGCACTGTCAGCTGGAGGTGCGGCACAAATGGGTCAGAGCAGCAGGATTAGAAAGCAGAAGGTAAAGGCTTCTTTCTGGAAGATGACAGAAAACACTTTTTACTGCTGCTGAAATATACATGTGGTAACAGCAAAAGTCTAGCAAGGCCTCAATCTGACTCCCTGTCCCTGAACAGCCTCCTTTTACCTTCTAAGTTACCTACAGCTGTGGTACGCTGAACAAATCAGCTTGCTGACAGCAGCCTGCAACCTTTTACTTAGTGGGTGGAGCTGGCACAGCAGCATTTGTAACCTCAGAAGCTTGAATAACCCAGTTTCTAAAATCATCGTACTCGCCAGCCTGTGCAAAGAACATATAATTAGAGCAGCCTCGACTATTTCTATTGAAGCAGTTTTTGCAGCTTCTTGTTAGTTCTGATAACAGGAATGTTGCAGTTTCTGCACTAATTGCTCTAACAATCTTCTGAGGGCTCAGCCCTGCAGTTTGTACATACAGTTCCTGCTGAGCACACTGCTCTTACAAGTAAGGGACTACCAGCATAGGCAAGAGCAGGGAGCAGTGCTGGCTGATAGTCTGTAAGGCTTTTTTTTTTTTTTTAATTAAAAGCTAGAAGATACATTTTCATTTGTTACTGATATGCTTTGTGACTGTAATCTGTTCATGTAAACATCTTTGCTTCCATGAAGATCTCCACAGCTCACCTCTGTCTGCCTCCGTGAGTTCAACTGTGACCTTCAGGAGCAAGCAGTCATTCTGTACTGGGGGAGGGAGGAGTGCCCTTGGGTAAAAAATGATGAGTGTGTCTCCGATGTCATCCCTTTGCTGATTAACTCGCTGTTTCACATGGGGAGAAAATGCTAAAGCTTCCTTCATGCTCTACTACTCGGACAGGTTTCAGATTCCCCAGGATGGGAGAGGTTATGCCTTGGTTAGCTGTTGCCCCCTGGTATTTCCACTTCTGGAGTAGCAGGGCACAGCTCACCTCTCCATGGCATAAGCCCCTATAACTGCTCAGCCTTGGCTGAGACCATGCTTGCAAGCGAGCTTCTTTGCTCAGCTGCATTATTGTCATTGTAATCTCAAACTACATCTATGCATGCACTAAAGACAAACCAACCACGCGTCCTAAAATACTCTAGGAGATCATCAGAGCTTCCCCCCTACAGCTCCTGTTGGTGTCTCATGCGTTAGCAAGGCAGGATCTTGCCATGTGACACAGGTTAGAGTGGTGTATTAGAAATACTTCAACAAAAAGTTTATCGGTTGCTCTCTCTGGGGAATTTGTCTGATATGTTGCAATCATCTGGATATTTCAACAGTTTCAATAGACTTGCATCAAAATCATTTTACCATCATCTTGACATAGTAATGTAGTCTCCAGTGATTGCAGTGACATTATTTTGCCATCATCTTGATATCATCTGTTACAGCATTGTGGTCCCTATGCTCTGGCATTGCTGAGTGCTTTGCCTCATTATATTATTTTCATAAGCTTGCTCTGAGATTAGTACAAAGGAGCTGTGGTTTTCATAACCAGTTGCATGCATAGGGAGAGTTCCCTGAAATCAGAACAGATATTTCAAGTGCACTGATTAGCTATTTTAAGAATAGTCCAGATTTTTAACATTTTTCCTTCAAATGACCAAAATGTTTAATTCATACAAAGCTGCCAGAAAGATGTTCACTTAGGAGGTAAATGATGTTTTACTCAGAATTTGGCAAGAGTACTGAAAACTGGTTCCAAGTTATGCTTTTGTTCATCTTTCCATCACTGAAAGCAACCAAAACTTGCTTAATCTTTCTGAGGTGTGCAGTGGAAGAAACACTGGATCACAAACATAAGAGCATTGTGACTACTTCAGGCTGCAAGAAGCAAGGATGCCTGCATTTGTGGCCCACCTTATTCTGAATAAGCCCAATCCTCAACTTCATCATTTTAAGTCTTGATCACATTCACAAGCATATCACAAATACAAAGGCACAGGTCATCTCAGAGGTGGATACTCTTGTTAAATTGATTGGTACAGGAAAAAACTTGAGTTTGAGTTTGGCCACTTTAGTGTGGCCAGATTTAGATAGACCCATATTGAATTCATCCTTTCGAGGCGATTAAGACAAACTCAAGTTCTACAAAGGCAATGCTTATGTGAGTATGAAGCATGCACATAAGCGCTTGGAGAACACATAAGTAGTGGCAAAAGCTAGACGTAAAGATTCCCACTGATTTCAGTGGCTCTAAAATGGCATCAGTAGATTTAGATCGGGCATTAGAACTTCTACTTATTAATATTTGTAGAAACAGGAGGAAATTTAAGCTTGGTGCATCAGTCAGTGCACAGTGGTAAGCCTCTGTCAATCCCGTAAGGATTGGATTTTGAAAGTGAAATATGAAAAGCACTGTACTGTGTTTCAGCTCTCTGCAAACAGTAGGAAAAACTACAACGCTGACATCACTGGTTGACGTGGAACCTGATGCTAAACAGCAGTTCAGATTTTGCTACTGTTCTGCAAATTGCTGGGGGGTCTCTCATTCTTATAAGCTGGTTCTCTCATCAGTTCCGCTGGTCTCTTTTTCACCTTTTTTTAAATTAATCACATTTTCTACAGAAAATAGCAGTTAAAAAATTGTATCCGATGAAGGCAGTAATCCGTTTTTCATGCCTTCATAGGAGATCAACATGGAGTTTGGGGAAAAAAAGAGTTTATTTCTTATTCAGGGGGAGAAAGCGGCTGTTTTTGTTTGTTTGTTTTTGCAATGGAAGTTACCCTATTCAAAAGTATGCACATAGCAGGGGTTTTAAAGTTTCAGCTTTTAAAGTATGTTGTATCACATTCCAGCATCAGTCCTTGCAGTACTGTCTCTTGGTTGGCTGCCCTTTCATTTCTCTTCAATTACAGATCCCTTGAAAGCTGTATAGAAAGATGCAGAAGAATAACACAGGGCATTATTCTAGGCTTGCGGTGGTGGTAGACTTCACTACAGCAGATGTTCAAGAAATGACTGAACTATGGTATCCCTCAGAAGCTGCTCTAATGAAATACCATGAACAAAACTCACAGACACAGTTAACGTGTAATTGTGACAAGTCTTAGGATGATAGGGAATCTCTTTTTGTTCAAAACCAGAATCATCTGATAGTTCTGTAAGCTTTATTAAATATCCATTAGTCCAAAAATGAGACTGAAATCAGGCCATTCATACATACACATCTGCTGAGCTTACAGATGAATAAAACTTTGTGTTTCTCTCCCACATTCAGTGGGTTGGCAAACAAATAATTATTTTCTGTTTCTGTTTTGCTCATACAGAGCGAACAGATCTGGGTGCAAATACACGCAGCAGTAAATCTCCCATTGTCTCTAACCAGAGCTGTGTCCGGGTCCATCTATATGCAAGTTGTTAAGTCTGGTGAGAAAAAAAGAGCTGCTCAGTAACCCTGTTGGTATGCCAACAGCCATAACTGCAGGCTATTTTATGGTGCACGCTGGAGAACTATTTGTGCTAGGGAAAAAGTTTCTGACAGAAGCAGCCGCTATCCCTGGGATGAGGAACCGGGCACGTCCCTTAGCAATTCCTCCGTCAGTGGAAGGAGCAGCTTATCTTCCTGAGGCAGCCAAGGGAAGTCTGAGCCACTATCAGGGGAACGGGTGGACAGCTGCGACTGCAAGCCGAGTGGGAGGAGAGAGAGAATGGGACCTTTCTTTTTTGTAGGGAGTGGGATGGGAGTCGGATAAAATGAAAATAAAGTCGGTGTCAAAATGAGAGTGTTTAATTAAGAAACAGCAGCAGTGGAGAGCAGGGGCAGGAAAACAGCTGGGACTGTTCAACCTCCAGAAGAGCTCCCAGGTGACCTGAGAGCAGCCTTTCAGTATCTAAAGGGGAGCTACAGGAAAGAAGGGGACAGACTTTTTAGCAGGGTCTGTGATGATCGGAAAAGGGGAAATGGCTTCAAGCTTAACGAGGGTAGATTTAGGTTAGATATGAGAAAAAAGTGTTTTATAGCAAGGGTGTTGAGGCACTGGAACAGGCTGCTCAGTGATGCCCCATCCATAGGGACTTTCAAGGCAAGGCTGGATCAGGCCCTGGGCAACCTGATGGAGCTGTGCATGTCCCCGCGCACTGCAGGGGAGATGGGCTAGACGGCCTTCCAACTCTAAGGATTCCATGATTCTCTGAAAAGTGAGGGACTGAAAATCACACAGTAGAGGAGCATTGGGGAGAAAGTGACCAAGTCAAAAAGCTGCAGGGCCTCCTAATTCTGTATTTTTGATAATGACAAACATTACCTCTGGGAAAGAGCCCATGCGGTACTGCTGCAGCCATGTGGGCAGGAGCTGTGGGAGGAATGTCCATGGAGAGTTTAGGGTGGCCCTCGGCAAGGGAGCGGGGAACCCAAGAAAAACTTCTAAGACTTTAAAACAGGTGATTAGTTCTTAGTTCTTGGCAGAGGTAGGGCCCCTTTTCCCCAGAGGCAGGTGGCTTTTGTGAGCCCAGATGCTGAAGCTGGTGAGATAAGGTGGGTGAGGAACAGCTCAGCACGAAGGGGAAGGGGCCCTCACTCTGGGGCCCCGGGGCTGAAGCACAGCACTGAACATTTAAAATGCTTCTGCAAGGCTCTGTGTGCATCTCCCATTTTACAACAATGAATGTAGTTGCTCTTAATTTATGGTAGGATTCTCAGAGCTGGCAGATCACCAGCGTTGTTTCTTCTCTCCTTGGATTAACCCAGCCAGCGTGCTCTGTGTTTCCCTGAGCTGCTTCTGCCAGTGTTGTTGTTTTGAATCCTGCTGCTCCAGCTAAGTCAATCAATCACCACAATCAGTGCTGGCATTGAGACACAAAATAACACGGAGGGAAAAAAAAGAAGGGAAAAAAAAAACAAAAAAAACCAGAAACAAAACTCACTGCTCTGCAACACAGCGAAGGGCTGGGTGGCACTGTGAAATCAAGAGCAGACACATCCTGCCAGTGGCTGCATCAGCTGGCGGCTCCCTGCTGTGTGTGTGTGTGCACACATGTGCTGTGGCTTTTTCTTCGCTGCTACAAGTTGGAGAAACTTGGCCTGGTACACTAGAAAAATGATCATTTGAAACAACAAAATATTTAATGCATCCTCTTTGCTTCTTAACTCCAGTTCAGGCTAGAGCAGAATGGGGGAAGGATTTGTGATTAAATAGATTAGTTTGTGTATTTATAATACATATTTTATTAACGTGCAGCTAAGTGTTATTAAGTAAAAAAAATTGTGCACTAAAAACCCACCTCCTTTACAACAGCCACCTTAGGAACTGTACCTGTGCTCGTACAGAAGAGAAGGGCAAGAAGGCTTGCGTGGTTTTCTTCTTCATTTACCAGCAGACAAACTACACCTTTTGATCTGCCCAAATTTTATTAATATCACATCAATGTCAACTGCACTGCATGAATTCAGATGCATTAACCTTCTCATTTATTGGCAACCCCAGCTCTCTGCTGCACTGCAGCTATAGTGGACAGAGACAGAGTGAGGATTATCTGGGACTGCAGTGCGTGGTGGGAACATCAGTATCTTTGAGATGGTGGGTGTAATGATCAAGACTCTAGAGGCAATTTTTAAGGGAAAATGAAACAACTGTCATTCAGTGTGTTCTGAACACTCCACTTTGAGCACAGACTCCCTGCGGACCATGCGGACAATCCCAAGCAGGGCAGGAGGCACAGTGGGTAGGCTGAGGTCTGTGTGAGCCTGTAACTTGGGCTTCAGCCTTTCTGGCCTTAATGACAGCACTGGGCGCTTTGCATCCCACTGAAACGAATGCTTAGCTAGCATGTGGAGTGCAGGTTTACCTTTATCTCAGGATAAGTCTCCTTGTGGAGCTGAGCTTTGTGTCGAGCACAGTCACTCATGGTCTGCAGAAGCCCCTCTGGGTTGAGTGTGCTGCTCAGTGCCTCAGCATCAGTGGGTAAACCTGCAGGCAGCCGTGCTGCAACTTAGCAAGAGAGAAGGCTGCCAGCTCGAGGCCCTAGCTCAGTAGAGCAGTGAAACATCTGCACAGGAACATAAATACATGCAGGAGGGATTGCCGCTAGGCTGAAGGTAAAGCACCTGCTTAGCATGCTGCTGGGACTGTGACACAGGGGCTGCTGGGCTCTGTGCCGTGCTGGCAGCCAGGCAGACTCTGGTTTCACCACAGTGAACTTTCCTTCAGAGGGGAATAGAGGAGGGGAAAGACCTAGCAAAGTGACTCGGTTTTGAGGAGTCACACATGTCCATCTGCAACTTTAAAAGCCTGGCTTTGGATAGGTGTACTCTTGGCATGCTCTTGAAAACCTGCACAGAGGTAGGCTCTTCTGCTTCCCCAGGCATTCTGTTCCTGTGCTTAACTAGCCGTATTACTACCGAGTGTTTCCTAATGTTTAACCTAAATTTCCTGTGCTGTTTAATCCAGTATTTCTTACCCTATCCGCAGTGAATAATGAAAATTATTTATTTGTTTGCTTATTCCTTTCCTCTTTATGTGCACATGCATTAACTATGCCTTTTCTGCTGAATGAGAACCTTCTTCCAAGTCTTCCCTAAGCTCGTGTTTCTGGGAGTTCTGGCTGTTCTCTGCTAGTCCTTTTTTTCTCAGTCCACATCCCTTTTCATTTTTCTCTTCTCTTCTCTTCTCTTCTCTTCTCTTCTCTTCTCTTCTCTTCTCTTCTCTTCTCTTCTCTTCTCTTCTCTTCTCTTCTCTTCTCTTCTCTTCTCTTCTCTTCTCTTCTCTTCTCTTCTCTTCTCTTCTCTTCTCTTCTCTTCTCTTCTCTTCTCTTCTCTTCTCTTCTCTTCTCTTCTCTTCTCTTCTCTTCTTCTCCTGAAATGTGTTACCCCAAATTGAGCACACAGTTCTAGCTGTCATAATTGCATTGTATTCTGAGCAAACATCCTCAGAACAACCCGCTGTCACCTGTGCAGCCCTCCTCAGTTTTGCTGTAGCAGAAAGCAACTCGCTGTTCTAGCAAACAAGGCTGTAGTAGAAGCACTTTGCATTACACAGGGCATATGCCTGCAGAAATGCACTTCACAACATCCGTCTGGTTTGACAGAGAACTTCGTATGTTGAGGAAGGCCACCCTCCTCCTAATTTCCATATGACCGTGTTCATGAGGAGGACAATACTGGAAAGCTGTAATAAAGTTGAGATTTATCTACTGTTTTCCCCCTGCTCCCACTGAAGGAAATTAAATTGGTTTAACAAATCCGTGTTTCTGACAAAGCCATGCTAGCTGTTACTCATCTCCTTGTTATTTCCTGAGTGGTTACAAATAATTTGATTGTTTCCGTATTTTTCCAAAAAACTGACCTTCATTCACAGCACTTTAATTCCCCATTACAGCCTTTTCCCTTGCTTTAAGGAGAGGCACTATGTGCCAGTTTCCTGTTTTCTGGATGCTCACCCATGTTCCACAAGCTCTCCAATCTTGCTCCAAACAGTCCATAGGATACCCTAGGATGAATTGTATCTGATCTAGGCAATTTGAAAGATCTAATTTATCTAAGTACTACTTAACCTGTTCTTTCCCTGTTTTCACTTGTGTTTCTACCCCTTTGCCTCTTGTGCTGTTTCCTGCCTGATCTCATTTGACCTTTTTAGTAAAGATTACAACAAAAAAGCATTAAGCACTCAGCCATTTCAGCATCACCTGTCAATAACTTTCCCTGTCTGCTGAACATCAGGCCAACACTTTTTCCTCACCTTCTTCTTATTCTGAAGTATGGTTGCAGAATGCTTTCTCATTATCCTTCCTGCACCTTGCTAGATACGGTCCCTGCTCTTGCTTGACCTCCCTGGCTTGGGCCCTACATTCTCACAGCTTTCATCCTTCTCCTCAGCAATACAACCTAGGCTCAGATTTCCATGTGCTCCTGGTGTCTGAGGTCTGCAAGGAGTCTGTGATTTAGCTGCGGTGGTTTCTTACAACACCTCTAATGATTTTGCTGCTTTGGGATAATTTGCACTTGTGCTCTTAATAGAACTATTTTAAGGAACTGTCAACTGCTCTGAACTTGTTCCCCATGAGATATTACTTGCCAGTTCTCTGAGTTTATTTAAGCTGGATTTCTTCAAGTCTGTTGTCTGTATTTTGCCTTCCGGGAGCCGTGAGTTTTCTCATTCCATGATGGCTATTGCCCAAATTGCTTTCTATTTTCTTATTTCCAAGCTTCTCTGTTAAAATCAAGAGCAAGGACTCTCCAGTCTGCTTCCCTGTCATCAGAGAGCTTGCATCCCGTGATACTCTGCGTCCTGGCTGCTATCTCCATTCCTCACGTCAACATCCCTTCACCATCTTCAAGCCCTGTGTGCGTGTATGATTCATCTTGTGTTCTCCACCAGAAGTAGCTCCGTCCATCTGTTCTCTGTGGCTTTGTTCTAGACACCCCCACCCCCATCATGACAGCACCTGCCTTCCTCCCCTCCGATGTTACTAGGGAGGGATTTTCAGCTGGTTCATTTCTTTCCTCATTTCCCACTGAGAAGCAATGCAGTTTTTCCCTTTTTTCTCTGAACAAACCATGCTACTGATATTAGTATTCTAGTCATTTGAATTATCCCAACAAGTCTCTCATGCCAATTCATCATTTTGATCACATAGCAAAGCTTCCAAGTCCTCCTGTTTGTTCCCCGTATTTATTGCATAAGTTCTTGTGACTGCTTTTTGGAATTGCACCCAGTGTGTGTCAGGAGTACCCCTGTGAAGTCAGTGGGTCATGTTTTGCTGCCGTTTACATGAATGTCAATCCAACATCCAACAGATTTACTTGCAAGAGGGAGAAGGGAGATTTTGGCCCATACAAATGAATTGTGAGTGAAACAGGTCTCATCCAGGAGGATTAAGTATGTCTGTCTAATTGCTAGATGTGTTATACTGTATGTAATCAGTGTAATGGCCATAAAATGGTTGCCACACCCAGAATATTTCATCACCGAGCTTTCTGAATCCTGTAATTGTCCTTCCCTTGTTACTGTGCTCCCATTAATAAGGTGCAGGGTTTTACATAACTTGAAAAAATAGGGAAAAAAAAAGAAGTGAGAAATGTAGCTGAGGTGCGCATGAAAGCAGAACGTACCAAGTAGTTTGTGCTACAGTGAAGCAGCAGAATGTGAGGTAGAAAAAGTCAGCGTTTGAGGTTTTATGACTTTTTGCTTTGTGATGACTGGCTTCAAGCCCACACATTTCTTGAATACACAATAGGGAGTTGGGCAAGACTGCAGAAATAAATTTTATTAACACACAATCACTGCAGCACCAGACAGAATAATCTCCTTTAGTCTCCTCTAGCTGGCAGAGTCCTCTTTGTACCAGGTCAAGTCAATTAGCAGTATAATGTACGACAGGTTTTATTTAAAAAGGGTTTAATTAAAGTTTTGTTACAAAGCTCATACAAACTAACAATCTGTCTTTTAGGGATATGTATTATCTAGAAATTGATTTTAACTTAAATACTAATTTATAGACTGTCCCCTTTAATAAGTATAATTCCTTGGAAGATATTAAGGTCCTCCTGCCCCAAATAAATTCGGGTCCTGATTCAGCAAAACACATAATTACTAAGAACTTCAATGAGGCCACGCATGCACTAAAAGCTGAAGGTGTGCGTGAGCACTTTGCTGAGCTGCGGCCTCGCTGCATAGCGACTGCACACATGGCTCAGTTCTGTCCTGTCTTTACTGAGAAAGATGTTTTGAAGACATCACTGATTCTTTTAAACATCTGGTACAGCCCATTAAAGACGGGAGCACACCCTTCGGCGAGATGTAGGTGGCTTTTCAATAGTTCTGGCAAATTCTTAATTCCTAATTTCTTATTCCTAAATGATTATAATAATAATGAATAACGATTTGTATGTTACCTGTGTATTTATTTACCCCCTCAAATACGGACGCCACTAATTCTTCTGTTTTCCTCCACTAGAAAGCCAAGGTTTGCTCCACAGCAGATCTACCTGAGTGCAGCTGCATTAATTGATATTGAGCCACATCCGTTTATGCAAACTGAGAATTACACCCAAAAACCTTATTTAAATAAACTTTCTTAATGAAAACTAGCTTTTTTATTCTGCTGATGGCTGAAGGACATGCCTGGGTTAGCTTACGGCCACGAAGCCACCATGATGGCTAAGACACCAAGAAGCTGTGAGAGGCATGTCTTCTCTTCACAGCCCATTTGGGAAAATCACTTTTTTGTTGTAATGCTTACCGCTAAAGCAAAGCTCTCTCATTTTTATTTTTGCTTTTTAAATCTTTGAGGCACGTGGAACAGAGACCAGAATTGGCTTCGATTAATCTTCAGTCTGGTTCTACCGTGTTCTCCCCTGTGGTATAAATCCAGACTGCAGCTGGTAGGGGGCTGTATGCCTAAAGAAGTCTCAGCACCAAAACATTCAGACTAGCAAGCCTGTCTTGCCCTCCTTCTTTGTCTGAAAGTTTGGAAAACCAAAATATAATTCAATTATCTATTTTTCCACTTTATGCTGAGATGGGGCAGAGAAGAAAGGTATGCATTTGAAATACGCATAAAGGACAGGCAGAGGGAAGGGGAGATGAGTGAATTCAGAAAACCTAATGAGAAGAATCTGTTGAGCAAAGAGATTCTGTGGGACAAGCCCTGCACTGTCACGGATGTTAGTGAGGCCTGTGACACTGCAAGCTGCTCAGGCTATTTCACCGAGATGGCCTTGTTTCAGCAGAGCTGTTGGGTGGGGATGCCCGGCCCTAGGAAACATCACAGCCTGCCTCTCATCTAGAAGAACAGGCTTGCTCCTGTAAAACTGAACCAGGCTTTGAACTTCTGTGCACAACTGAGGAGCACATGAAAGGGAACAGTCTGCAAAAATCATGGGCAGTCTGAAAGATTCACAAACCCAACTTTTTCGTGCAGGTTAAATGTAGGTTGGCTGTGCCTTATTTTACAAAAAGGGAAAGTGCCCATGGTTTGTTGCACAAGCCCTGGCACTCCCCTGGTGCGGGGCCAGAACAAGCACCCAGCTCCTATGGTGTGCAGCCAGAGCTCCCAGCTGAGGTCACCAGGCCAAGAGATGTCTGGCCCCTGCAATTAACACCAATCAGTGAAAATATTTGTGTTTCTTGTTGGCCACTCAGCAAGCGTGTTTGTGGACGTTTGTTTGTTTGCTTTTTGACTTGCCATTTCACAAGTGCAGTCTGTGTGACCCTGTTGTTCACAGATTGAGGGAGTCCCAAGGATTTAAGGACTCGATTGCTATCTTCCTGCTCTGTGTGTACACACATATGTGTGCGCCTGGTGTGGTGGGATGGGTGTGCAAGAACCTCGTACATATGAGCACTGATGACCACCGTTTTGAATATGGGTGGAATTTTGGCGATCTTGTGTGAGGCTGGGAGCTGCACTCAGCGTCCCTGTGGGTCCCCTCTGACTCAGGATATTCCATGGTTCCACGGTCCCCGAGGCTGTGGCGTGGCAGTGATGGAAGCCCCGTGCTGGGGCTGGGCTGCAGTGCGAGCCTCCAGCTGGCGTTGATGCTGGGTGTGTGGGCACACGGGTCACTCTTAGGGTGCTATGGTTCTGCGCAAACACACGTGCAGGTTTAAAACTCCCATGGTTTTAAAAGCACGATTGAGTCTGGAGCCAAATAGATCAGCACAGTGGGAGTTCAAGCCCTGTAAAGCAGAACAAACCAGGTCTCCACAAGATCCTGATGCATTATCCCACTTTCATCCACCCTTTCCTTCCCTCCCCTCCAGAAACGGTCTCACCCAATTTTACTATAATGGAAAATAGGAACCAGAGTACACTTGGACTCCTCTAACAATCCAGATAGGACCCACAGAGCTTCTCACCAGTTTTGCTTCACCTGATTCAACTGCCCATGTGGGATAAAACGCAAACAGCACTAATGCTAAAAGGAAAAGCGCAGCAGAACAGATAGTTGCAACAAGAATTAAAAAAAATCTGCATTTGAATTTAGCTAGCATCCACTATCCTTTTAACGTTTGGAGTTATCTTCCTCTGGAAAAAAAAAAATAATAATAATAAATTAAGGTCAACACACAAACTTCCTCTGCTTCCTGGAATTCTTACATATTTTCACTATGATAACATGATTTGTGTGTGTGCAAATGCGAGGGGAGAGGCGGCCGGGAGCTGGCGGAGAGCCCCCTCCCCCCCGGTCCTGGGAGAATGCCTGAAGCATGAGCTCAGCTGCTGGGCTCAGTGCATGGTGCCGTGCACTTCCACAAGCAAATCCACAGTGACACGAAGAAAGGAAGATCTGGGGCCCTTGCCTCTGGAGCGCTTGGTGTCAGTCAGGCAGCTCCCAAATAAAGGGCTGTTTATTTGTTGAACTGCCAAATTGTTACCCTTGGAGGGGGGTTGCAAAAAAGAGGAGGTCCTGGGTTTTTCTTTGGTACATGCACAAAAAATGTGTTTTCTTCCGTTTGTTTTCTCTGAGAGAAGCCCAGGTCTCTGGGTTTGTTTTTCTCCCTCCTCCTCCCTCATCTGTAAATGCCTTCGAAAAAAAGGTGGCCATCAATTAGCCATTAGTTAAGCCCTTTACAGGTTTAAAACAAGCAGTTGATGGAAGCATAGGAAGAGGCTCTTGGCACAAAGCACGTCTGTATGACATGGTGCGCTTCCGAGACACAGAATTTAAATGATTTGCATATGGCCACCTAAATATTTAATGGTTTTGCAGTTTAGGAAAGCAGGCTGAAAGCTGTGCTACGCAGCAGTCCATGATCCTGTCTGGCTCTGCTGGCGGTGGTAAGGCCTGACCCGATGTTCTGAGGGCCTGAGCCCGGTGTTTTGGCCCCACTGAACCTGTGGCCACTGTCTGGTGCATGAACTGCAAGCAGCTGGGGCTGTGTGTGCCTTCCTGGAGCCACTCGGGTTCCGTGAGCCTCAACCTGGCTCTGCTGTTCCCTCACAACGAAGCTCCAAGCTGGCACTGCCTTCGGTCCTAGAGGAGGGCCTCCCACCCCACCCACAGCCATGGCCAGCTCGCTTCATGCTTCCAAACTCAGAATTTTGAGATCCTTTCAAACATGCAGATGCACAGAATGCTTCTAGATGGCTGCAGGCAGCTGCAGGGCTCACGATTTGGAGGTGTGTCCAGTTATACAGCAAGGGACGGGGCCGCTCTTGAACAACAGTAAAATATTAACCAAACTGAGAAGTTAAATAAAAAGAAGCAGCTCTTCCCAGTAGAACTGTAGCATTCTCTCCTCTTCACATTCTTTTGAGCTCATTCATTCCTTTGAGCTGCAATAACAAGCCAACTATTTGTATATGGTGAGACTTGTAATGGAGAAGAGAAGGAAATTCCCTTGGAAGAAAACTGGTGACTTGCTGTGCTTTTTGCAACACTCACTGTGCTTCTTCCCCAGCCACAGATAGGCTTCTTCCCAAAACCATGGCAGAGCCCAGCTCTTTGGCCCAGTCCCCTGCTCAGGTCTCCCAAAGAACAGCATTTTCAGAGCCCTCGCTCCCAGTGCTCCTCCAGCCAAGCACTGCCTCCAAGGCCAGGGCCCAGGAGAGCAGTAGCTCTGGGACTTCTTCATATCACAGGCAGTTGGGTTTTTCCGGTCCAGCCTTGGTCACCCCAAATTCCTGTTGACACCAACGGGAGCTGCGGGTGCTTGAAAACCTCTCATTTCATTCATCATTCAGCTGCAGCCCTGTCTGGACAGGAAGACAGTAACCTTTAAAGAGCAACACTTCACAACCATTAAGCAACTAATATTTCATGCATTTGTATCACGGTTGGCTCCAAAGCCAACCCTGGCAAGTGTCTGGGGGTTTCTCTGGAGAGTCATTTTCTCTGTTTATACTGCTGATGTGTTTAAGGTGTTTAAGGGCTGTTTCCCTGATCCTTCTTCATTAGAGGTAATTGAAATAGTTTAGAAGCCCGATCGTTGTTTGGCTGAGTCTTCCCACTAACAAGCCGCTGATTGTTCATAAGATATGGGGCACAGAAGGAGAAGTTTATTACCATTTTCTAGCACTCAGAACATCTTAGCGGCGGCTTGCAGGCTACTCCCCACATTTTTATAAGCAGTTGTGGATTCAGATCTGACAAAGTGTAGAAAGCCTGCTGCAGCCCACAACATCCTCCTTTGCTACAGTTTCACGGGTGATTTGGGAACCAATGTCCTTTGCACAGGACACACTCTTGAGGAAGAAGAGTTGTCTCCCAAGGAGACGCTGTGCAGCCTCAGGAGCCAACCCTCCCTGCAGGCTCCAAGCAGCTCCACAGCCTTGCTGCACCAGGAAGTTTCCCTTCACCACCACAGTGAGACAGAGCTTACCACCTGCCTGGGGCAGGCCTGCAGCTCAGCCGTGCCCATTAGAAGAGATGCCTCCCAAACGTGTATTCCTGGTTCCCAGAGTGACTCTGGGATGCTAACCATGCCTCTCTTTAGGTTGGCTAAAAGCTACCACGAGGCAATGTGGTCACAGGATGTCACATACCATCACAATGAGCATAATGTGCATTGCTAACTAAATGGTCAGGGACACTTGAATTCTCATCTCAGGAAAATCTCTCTCCTTTTTTTTTTTTTTCTCTCTCTTTGATACTAAAAAGACATGGGTGAATTGCCATTCAGCTCTGCTTACTTTTCCAGGACATAACATGCCTTGCTTCCCTTGAATACACAGCGCCCAAAGTCACAGGTACCAGCCCTGCAGGCTGTGTGGGCAGTTCTGCCCTAGCACAGCGGATGAGCTGATCGGGTTGTATAGGCAGAATTGAGATGGCTGTCAAGCAAGGATCAATTATTTTAACACTGAAGATGCTCTGAAGATTTTACAGAAAGAAATGTGATAATTGGAAATTGTACCCACTGTGTTTGTATCACAGCAGATCTGGCATCATCTCTGTATCACAGATGAGCCCCAACAGAGAAAACTGCTCTTACCTCCATGCTGCTAGGTTTCATTGTTATTGATTTCCATTCAGCTGTCTTGAAAATACTCCCCCATAGCCCCTATAGAAACTGTGATAAATGTTCATACGAGCGCCTTACAAAAAGCCTCCAAAATAATGTGAATTCCTGGTGAATCTCAAGTGTGATTGCTTTCATCCTAGGCCTGGCTCTCCAAAAGCCTCAGTCTCGTTGCACCACAGATTGCATTATTGCTTACTGTGATAAGCATTCAGAGGGCTGAGCTCCCTGTAGGAGCGGTATGGCTGCTGCACACAGGAAAGGGAGTACCATCATTTGGCTGGCACACTGTGGTTAGGGCATCCTGTGCTACAGGTGTTTCAGATCCACCCAAACCAACTTAGTGGCTGTTCTTTTCTCTGTCATAGTTACAGCTATTCCTCCCTCTCTAATAATGGAATAACGCCACCTGCTTCAAAAGTGATTCCTAAGGACTAATCAAAGAATATTTGTTCAACTAAGAGAAGAATGAAGTCCTACATATATGTTAATACATCCCCGCTGACAGAGTGGCTTTTTGTTGTTCTCCTCTGTCTGAACGTGAGCAATTTATAGTCTGCTGGCGCATCTAATTAGTGGATCTGATCCTTAAATTGAAGTGGTAGAAGCTTGTGATTTCAAATCCCGAATTTCCAGAAAAAAAAAAGGCTTTGCCAAAAATTCGGGATATGGAGAAATACATCTAAATGCCAATGTTGGATACAGACAGAAAATAAGAGAGTGATCTGAAGCAGTTGCATATCTGTTGGTTCAGATTCACAGAGCGAAGGTAAACTGCCTTCAACACAGATATGTGGGAAGAACTTGGCCTCATCTAGCTCCCTCTTTGGTACTAGCCAAGATAAAAATACATCAGGATTACCAGGATCAAGAAAATAGCATATGGTGCTACCACAGAATGTAATACGTTTTAGAAAACCATAATTTTTCTCTTCTTGTGCAGTTCCTTATTAAACTAGATGCCATTCATTCTCTGCCTGGATTTTTCCCACATTTTTTCCCATGAAAAGAGAGGACACGCTTGAATTAATTGAATTGCCAAACGTTTTGTTCAAATAGCTGTGGCAGAAGTAACTTCCAATAGCCAGTAGCCCCTTCCCTGCAGCAGCGAATGTGCATTGCTGCTGTCAGCCCCCTGCACTGATTCCCTGTCCCTCTGCTCTCAGCATTCACGTGCCATGGGAAGCCGTGGTGCTTCCTATCCTCTCTCACTCTCTTCTTTCCTTTTCCTGCAGGAGCAAGATGATCTCTTTGTAATTCTGGAAAACAAACCATCTTCAAATACTTTAGGAAGAGCTAGTCTGCCCAGAAGGAATGTGAAGGTAAGCCTGCTGGCAGCTGCCACTGGCTCAGAGCCGTACCTCTTGCTGTCCTGACCTGCAGAGGTTTAGCACTGTGTGCGTGGGCTGCTCCCCTTCCCACTGTTCCCATCTTAATTCTTGTGTCCTGTGCAAAAATGCTATCCTATAGATTCTGTTGTTTCTTCCACTGCTGTCAGCCCTGAAGGTTCTGTATTTTAGTAAATAGATAACTCATTATGACGTGCGGTGCACCAAGGGAAAATTGATGGTAAAGAAAAGATTTCTGTTTTGGAGAAAAGCATACAAACAAAAACATGTTGTCAACGCTGAGATGGGCTTATACCACAGGCAGCACACAGCACAAGTGTCAGCGTCTTTCACCAAATCCCACAAATGCCACTTGAACTTCCAGAAGCAGCCAATGACAGCCATCACATGAGGGCTCTCCCGTTGCGGGCAGGGAGCGCGGGACGGCAGCAGGGTAGGCAGAGCCATCCCCAACCCAGAGAGCTTCCTTGGGGATGGGAGCTGGGTTTAGACATTGGGCACAACTGAAGGGCTGGGAGAAAGGCTGAGCGGTAGGGCCAAACAGAAAAAGGGGGAACGCCGTGCAGGTGCAGCCAGGGGTGACGGATGGGTGGGGGACAGCAGGCCTCAGCTGAGAGGGCACTTGTGCCCAGACTCCCAGTGCAGAAGGAGAAGAGCACGGACCTTCCAAGTGCTGGCAATTCGGCTGCCACTCTTGTCTGTAATGGAGGGTGCGTTACTGTCCCTGCCAGCCCTTCGCACTTGTGTGTTGTGTCACTTGCCCTGGATGGATCTGCACCTCAACAGAGTTAAGGTCCAACCTGCTTCTTTGTGTACAGGAGAAGTCTCAGAAGTCTGAGGCTGGAACTACCTCATAATTTAAATCTCGTGAGCCTGTTTCTTTAGGGGGAATGCAATTTCTCAGGACAATGCTTTCTTATGCATTTTCAAAACAAAATGTAAAATTCTGGATAGGTGCCAGAGCTGTGCAAGTCGTGCTGAGATTGTGTTGGGCATAGAGCCCTAACTTAAAAGCTGATCTGCGTTCCTGCACCGAAGGGGAGGAGAGCTTTATTTTTTTGGCTCAAGAAACCTGACACCAGTTAAGACAACACACTTCTTACACAAGGCTGCAGCCCAGCAAATGGATGCATATTCATATGACAGGATGTGCTCGGTAGCCCCGGGAAACCAAGATTTGAAATCAATAATTTCTAGTAAATCACAAACTGACATTGGCAACATCCTAGTCTGGCTGAGTATCTGTGTCATTACAGGCACTCTTCTTTAATAAACAGAACATGGGATGTTACATGCATTGGTTTTGCATTTTCTTGGCAACAGTATAAAAGTATAATTCCTGTGCTTGATCCAAGGGATCTCTGACAAAGGGAAAGGGGCAACATTTGCTTCTGTGGGTTTTATGGTTTTAAATCTCAGGGCCAATTCTGCCATCAGGTAGCTTATGAATATTCATGCAGATTGTTTTGAGTTGAAGAATATCTAACTTTGCCATGTGTCTGGCATGGAAAGAATAGCTGACAGTCATGAAACAGAGACTACTTTAAAATGTAGCACCAGCTCCAGTGAAGAGAGGAGCTTTCTGGGAATGAAATGGAAAATTAAGGAAGAAAGGTGAATATTTATTTCCTGAGGGAAGGAAAATTATGTGATCCTGCCTTCGAAAAACAACGAATGTAGAACAATTTTTGCAGATGTAGATATTTAAATCAATTGAAGCCTACTGCATCAGGTGTGGACCAGAATCTCCTCTTCTGTTCACTTCATTAAGAGCTGAGTGTGATCCGTATGTCCCTGATCACTGCACAACATGTGTAGGAGCTGTGTGATCTAGCAGTTAGGCAGTGGTGAATCTAGAATTACTGCTACACCCTTTTTACATTATTGCATCCTTTTGGTGATACCTTACTTTCAGGAGGGTACAGGAATCAAACAGAGGAGCCCCACTGCATAGGCCCATTGCTGCCACAGAAACCTGCCAAATGCCACCTGCCCACGTTTGCTCAGCAGGGCAGAACCAGCAGCCCCTGCCAGGCATTGTGGGATGTGTGCACAGGCCAGAGCCCGGGAAATGCCATCAGTTAGCAAAAGTTTTCAATCTATTGTTGCTGTTGTATTATTGCCACTTCTATCAGCCTCTATGCTTTTTAACAGAAGAATCTTATTAGCTGAGAGAGAATTAGAAATGAGGTGATGGTGAGTCCTGTACAAAGAATATTTCGACCTTGAAGAAGGCACGCAGGGTATTTGATATTTTCCTACCACTGCTTCCTAGCCTCTGTTCTGGTGGTGATCTGCACTCCAAATGCTTTGTGACTTTGTACGGCCCGGCAGTAAGCAGAGATGCAGGGAGTCAGAACTCTGCAGAGCTAAACCTGCAGGCCAGAGTTCACTGCAGTGAAAACGAAAGGCCTGAATGACATCAGCAGACCTATGTTTACCCAAAAAGATCTCAGGTAGCGATCTCAAGTTTGGGTTGTCAGTATGGCTGTAGGATTTTGCCTCATGAAAGCAAGTGCAAGTCACACCAGTGCCAATGTGCAGATGTATCTGTGTGCTTACCTCAGCACCCAAGTAATCCCTTCCATTTCCAAGAGTCATAAACAATGTTAAGCATGAGTTTAAGTGTATTTTTGAGCTATGCAAATAATTGATTTCTGTATTTAAAATATAAGTTCAAAGTGGATCAATTTGGAACAAGCATTTGGCAAGCAGCATACATTAACAGCATGGCTTTAACCTGTACTTCAGTAGCAGCTGGTACTTTGATGCTATGTAACATTTTACAGAAGCACAGAGAAATTACCAATGGTGTTCTCAACTCCTAACTGCTAAGCACAGAGAGCTCTATTTTCCAAGCAGGAGACAAATTCAGCACTCGATTTATATAACTTCCTAAACTAGTTCAATGACATGTTAGCATGTCAGTCCATACTTTGGTGATTTCACCCATTATGTTCTTCCATGGGCACTCATGTAAATAATGATCTACCAAAGCCAAAGTTGCCTTCATCATCTGCATTCTTCTTTTGTGTCCAAATTGCTGGAAGGCCACATTGAAACTGTAGTCAACTGCACACAAATGAAAGTTTTTTCCTTGAAGCTTTTTTGTTTTTCTAAAGGCAATGTTTCTTAAAAAAATATTAGAATCCTTTTTGTTCTGAAACACTCATCTGTGGTAAAAATCTCTGCAGCTTCATAGAATCATAGAATCACAGAATGATTTGGGCTGGAAGAGAGCTTTAACATCACCTAGTCCCAACCCCTGCTATAGGCAGTGACACCTCCCAGTAAAGCAGGCTGCTCACAGCCCCATCCAGCCCAGCCTTGAATGCTTCCAGGGAGGGGGCATCCACAGCCTTGCTTAGCAGTATCATTAAGTGCCTTTTGAAAATTATATCCAGAAGAAAATTACTCTGAAGTTGTACCTTTCATCTGATATAGGATGGGAGTTCTTGTGTTCTTGTTGGTGTTATGCTGACTTGTGATCGTGCCACACTTGTATTCTTCATTCCTTAAAGACAAACACAGTTGGTGCTGTGTATTTTTTTCTGCAATTTTCTACCAGAGGAATATTTTTGTCTTTTTTTTTTTTTTTTTACGTTCTTCCTTATCATCCTGTATGTTCGGCCTAATAATTATCTCTACTCTGGAATGGAGCAAATCTAATTTGTACATAGAATCATAGAATCTTGTAATCTTTTGAGCTGGGGGAGGTCCGCAGGATCACCGAGCCAACTCCTGACTCCACACAGCACCACCCCAGCTCTCTCCCTTGAATTTTACCTCTCATTTTCACATGCTAAGTCTTCGTATTTTGGGCAGAATTACGACAACCTCTTGTCTCAGCTGGTGAAGAGCTGTGTATTTATCTTGCAGTCCATGCAATTTCACCCCCAGGAGACCCAGGAGCTTTGCTTTGAGTTTTAGCTCCCAGTAAACATGCACTCAAAAGTGTTTTTCAGACAAGCCACTGATTTTACTCGATTTCTGGTCAAAAACATGCAAGTAGCATGCATTACACGATTTCCACCCATCTGCTTTTGGATCACCAAGAAATTCGTGAATCCTTGAGTGAATCTGTGACCAGCCCTTGCTCTGCTCAGTTGCTGCTCCCTTTGGTGTACAAGACATGCAGTGGGCAGCCTTTGCCCACCTAATTCCCCATCTGTACTGATTCCAGGAGTGCATGGAGGAGTCCCACAGCACGGTCACCCAGGGGCTCAGCTTTGGGCCTATGCTTAGCTCGCAATGCCCTGCAGGATGCAAACCTCTCCCTTCACCTTGGCCTCGTCTCAGCCCATCCCAACTGTCTTGGGGCCTCTCACAGAGCAAGCATTGGCACAGGCAGTTATTTAGCACCTCGCAGTAACGCTTCTCCTTAAGTAGGTTAAAAGACCAGTTTTCCCAAAGCAGTGGAGCACTGGACAAGGATTACTCCTATTTGTATGTTTCAGAAAAGACCGTTCAGCGCACTCCTCCCATCAGGGTTAGTCTTCAGGTGCACTTTGCAGCTCTCAGGCTCTGGCGAGACGTCTCAACTGGGAAATAAATGACCCCACTTGTATGAAATGAGCAAAGCAAATGATGTTTTTCTGTGAATATTAAAGCTGCAGGCTGAGGAAAGGCCTCTTGTCAATTCCATTCTCACCCAAGTGTTCAGGGTCTCAAATCATCTCCCACCTTCCCAGGGAGGACACAAGCCACCATCTGACAAGCAGATCCCCTAGACAACTGACTTAAGACAGCAACATGATGCACAAGCAGGTACAGGCCAGGTTCATACAGCTGAGTAACCCCACTCATGTTGCTTGCTTCTGGGGAAGCCCTTTGGCCGAACTTTACATGGCAAACCATGCAAATTACAGTCCTTATGACTTCTGCTGTTTGTCAGGAATTTCAGGTGACTGGGGAGAGTCATGAGTGACGTGGTTTTCCAAAGCTTCCAGACAGATGATGAGTGTGTGCTGCAGGTCCTGCGTGGAAGCATGGCAGGGATCTGCCACACATTTGTCCTCTGCACACAGTGTGCTTGATGAGCACAGCCTACCCTGCCAGCAAACACAGGAATCCTGGCATCCACAACTTTACACACGAGCTAGAGGCGTGAGAAAGGTGCAAGCAGATGCATCCCTGTTGATGAGCTGATATTGCTGATATTTGTTAGCTCAGGGTTGTTGTAAAACATGAAAAGATGAGCTTGGTCTACAAGCCAAGTGTAAGCTGAAGATCACTGCTGGATGGAAATCTTTCAGAAAAGTGAGGCCAGATCCTGGCTCCAGTGGTATGCATTTGGGCATAGTGGGTTTTATTAAAATAAGTTCTCAACTTTGTAGACTATGATTTTCTATGAGCTCTGTTTTATGGCTGGTACAAATCAGCCACTTCATTGGCAGGGGTGCAACATCTCCCACGTCTCACCTGCTGTCAGTGTACCGGACAGGGCTTCCAGCACTTCCAGGACAGTGGGACAGGAGGGACAGATTTAGGAAGGTACTGAAATTATTCCACTTATTCACTGACTCAACTGCCCTCCTGACTGCCTGCAGTTTGCTCGAGTGGTGAGGGTGGGCTCTCAGCTTGCAGCTGGTGGTCTGTCAGAATGAACAGTCCGAGGCTGCACTGCTAACCAGTGTGCTTGCAGGCAGGAGGAGAGTGGCAGCTCTGTGTTTGGATTTGTACCTGTCTTCAGAAATATGAGCATAGCACAAAGCAGGGAAATGAAACAACTGTGCTGCTTCCTTCTTGCTAACCTGGGTTCACCTGTGTGAGGTGAGTTTAACCCTTTTATGACTGTTCAGAGTGCAGAATATTGTACAGTCATGGCATGAAAACAGGAGATGACACTTCTGCTCTTTGTGCCTGTGGCATCTTTTCAGTGATTCGTACACTCAGATTTGGGGGGGGGGGGGGGGGGGGGAGTAAAGGGGAGTGCAGGGAAAGAATTCAATCCATGGACACTGTTTTCTGGAGCTAGCCTACTTTTGCATTACGTGAAATTGACGCCTTGCAAAGTAGGCTCTAAAGTTGCTCAGCAGCATTTTGCATCTTACAATGCTGTCCACGGACTGCTGAATTTTTGCCTTTATGTACATGAAAAAGAAATTTCCTTGGATCTTTGAGGTTTCCAGCTTCTGAAGAGAGGAAAGTGCTGCTTCCCCTTTAAGCCCCGAGCGGTGTGTGTGTGAGAGTGTGTGTGAGTGTGTGTGTGTCTCCTCCTCTTTGAGTGACACAGCACTTAGATATGCCTATCAGTAACTTAAACCCCACAAACTCCACCTTCTAAGTGAGGAAGCTGTGGGTTGATGGAAATGTAGCGAGCAGATTGAGACAGACAGTGAATCATTAGCAAACTGCAACGCCAGGATGAACTTGTCTGGAACCTAAAAGGAGAAAACAGTCTCCGAGTCCTCCGCGGTGCCGGGCTTTGCTAAATACAGCCAAAGTGGATCTAAAAGCTGGTTGATCCCCACTCCAAGATGCTGCTGGTTTCCCAGCGGGTAGAAGCACCACGTATGGAGCCGCATATTCCGGTAAGCACCGTTTGAAATCGATACGGCCGAGGAAGTCGGAGTTGCGCCGAAGGAGCTGGGCACCCCGCGGGCCGAGCCGGGCGGGCAGGGAAAGTTTTCGAGGGCGCTTCGGGGCAGTTGCCGGCGGCGGAGCGGAGCCCGAGAACTTGGCCGAGGATTCCGCCGCGCTCCGAGGGAGCTGCCGGGCCCAGGGCCAGGGCCGTGTCTCCCCTGTGTCTGTAGGGGACCGGGGGTCCGTGTCACTGCTCGCGGGTCGGTGCACGGGACGGGGCCAGGCGGCGCCGGGCACTGCCCGAATCGCAGCTCCCGGCTGCGCTGCATGAGCGCCGGCGGCTCGCCTGCACGGGCGGCCGGGGGATTCTAATTTAAACTCAGAGCGGGCAGAGGACGGTAAAGCCGTCACAGAACGGAGACTCCTCCGGGAAGGTGTCACACGAAGGGTAAAGCGCCTGGTGCTGAGCTGCGTTTTTTTTTTTTTTTAATAAAAAAAAACTCCCAGTATTTGCGTTAGCGGCGTTCCCGGTTCTTTTGGGAGCCTGCAGCGCGCGTTATATCGGCAGGATTCGGAACAAAAAGCGCAGCAGAGCCCGGCAGCAGCCTCCGGGCTGCCCCGAACGGAGCGCACCACAGGCTGGGCGCCGGCGCGGCTGCGGGGACAGCGCCAGGTGCGGGACGCGGCGCGTGCGGCTTTCCCCGGGACCCAACCGCGTGCTGCTGCCCTGTGCCTCCGGCTGCCGCGGGTTCTCATCCCGAGATAGAAAGCACGACCGGGAGCGCCCGCAGGGTACCCGAGGCGATCCCCGGCCGGGTCCGGCGGCCCCGTGCGGCCGCGGCTGTCCTCCGCCCGCCGGCACGGAGCCGGCTGACGTTCCGCCGCCGTGCGACTCGGGCCTCGGCTCGGCGGCTTTGTTCGGCCGCGGCCGGCGGCGGCTGTCACGGGGTGACACGCCGGGGCCCCGCGCGGAGCGGTCGCTCGGCGAAGGGCAGCGCTTAGCTTTCCTTCCGGGCTTCTCCGCCTCCAGCCCGAAACAAAGCGCGCCGAGGCAGCTTTTGTTTCCCGGGGGCCGGCGGCGGAGCCCCGCCGTGGGCAGGGAGCGGCGGCAGGGGCGCCGCGGAGCCGCCGATCGGTGCTGCCCCGGCGGCCGCGTGATGGCCGCACCGCGCCCCGTCGGAAGGCGGCGGAGCCCCGGGCGGAGCGCCACGAGGCGGTCCCGAGGCGGGGGGAGGGGGGTAACCTCCGCCCGCCCTCCCTTCCCCTCCCCTCCTCGCGTCGCGCAGCTCCGTTCCGACCCACGAGCGGCACTGAACAGCCCGTCCTCCCCGCAGCTCCCGGCCGCTGGGGCGTAGCACCCCCGTTATGTAACGCGAGCGTTCCCCCTCTCGGCCCTGTAATCCTCGTAATGCCGAACGGCCGGGGCCCGCCTCTCCTAGAGCTCCCTCCCCCCCCCCCCCCCCGCAGGGCGAGCTGACGGAGAAATAAAGCCGCCGACGTGAGGCTACGCCATATGGTGCCTGCGGTGGGGGGCAGCCGGGGCGGCCTTAAACCTGCCGCCCCCGCCCCTGCCGTAAGCTGCCCCCAACCCTCTCGGCCCCCCCAGCCGCGTTACCGGGTGCTGCCGGAGAGCGGGAGCAGCGCGAGAAGTTGCACCTAAAAAAGCAACGATCTGCTCCTGGCACTGACCATTTTCAGTTCTCTCTCGCTGCCATATGCTTGGAGAGGAGGGGGGAAAAACAAAAAAAGCAATTTGGGAAAGATGCTCTCAGCTTAGAGGGAGGAGGTGGGCTGAGGGAGCGCGATACAAGGAAATTCCATGTTAGGAAAGCATTAGCAAGGGGTGACTTCTAATGTTTTCCTGCCACTGACGTTGACAGTGACACACATGTGTGGGCTGAAATTGGAACGTCACTGAGTTTTTAAACTGAACCAGGAAATAGTCTGTTGCTCAGGGATAGAAAACAAATAGTGTGCATTGCAAGGCAGGTAACAGGCGCTCCGTTGCTCCTCTCCAGTGTGTGAAAAGCTGCTTAATGCTTAGAACTGAGCAGCCCCAATGGAACTTAGCATCTTATTTTCAGAGTTTGTCTCTTTTTTCTTTTTTTTTTTTTCTTTCTTTTTTTTTTTTTTTTTAACTCGAGGTTTTCCGTCTCTGTTTTTAATCCTTTTAACTAAAACTTTGCAATCGGAAAAGCAAATATTGACAGGGCTTCACTTGTAGTCCCTTGTAACTGCGTGGTTTGAACCTGCAAAGACTCCTAGATTTTTTTAAAGCAAACATAATTGTTAAAGGATTTGGGGGGAGATTAGTAGTTACAGGAGGCAGTTGTATATATTGACTCTCTTGTATGGCCTCCCGCTCCACAGGTGGAAGTGTTTTATGAATACGGTGTGCCGCTGAACTGAGTTTTAATTTTTGCTCCGATCTCATTTCTACCTTTATAACATGGTAGCTCGCAGAGGTTTTAAATGGGTTTAGGGAGCAGTTGTGCCAGATGCCTTCTGAATGCATGTGAGATTGACTGCGAGTGCTCCCCACCCAGGTACCTGTCAGCACCGCTGTGCTGGGAGGAGGGCAGGAGGCAACCCAAGGCCGGGGATGGTGTTGAGAGGAGTCCCGGCCATCCCCTGTATGATGTGCTGTGCAGCTCGCTGCTTCCTAGTCATTTAATCGATAAATGTGCTCTGTTGCTTGCTGATTCCATGGAAGTAGCCCTGAAATAACTTTTATGAGCTTGTGGCCATGGGAAGGTGAAGTAAATCTTGCAAAAGCCTTAACAAATGGACTCGCCCAAACAGGGGGTTGTCAGAGCCTCTAACGCGGAGGGAAGGCAGGATCCCCAGGTTTCACTGTTCCCTTGTGCCTGCTGTTTCTGCGTTGTCAGCATTTTTCAGCGTTCAGGAGAAGGTGATTATAAGTTACAATTCAGTGGTAATTGATGTGGTCTCCAAATAAAGATAGTTAAATCAGTTTAAATGCTGCCAGTGCCTCTCCAAGGAGCCCTCTCTGTATCTGACACATTTGCCATTCACTTCTTTAAGGAACAGTTAATAGTGTACGCTGCTATTTTTTTCCTGTATGGGAAGATCACCAGTTAAGTCATTGTTAAAGCTTTCTACATGACACTCCTGTTTGACTTGGTATTAAAAAAAAAATAAAAAAAAAAAAGTATTTCAAACTGAAGAAAGCAGAAGACACACCAAGGCTTCACGTTGCACTGGTTTATATCAATATTGATTTCTTTTTAAGGGAGTTTGTGTTATGAAGAGGGAGCTTTTATCCCCCTGAGCTCTTTGGCAATTATCTTCCTGCCATAAATGTTGATACGCACATAATGGATGTAACTAAAAAATCTCCTTATCCCAGCAGAAAAGGCTGACTGTTTGTTGGAGCAGAGAGAATGCTGAGAGTGTGAATAGACAAACCCATATGTCGCTGGTGAGAGAGATAAATGATGGACGAACGGGAGTTGGTTACTATGGATCAGCACAATAAACCAATTCCCATCATACACCTCTCTTAATAATATACCAGTTCCAATGCCATTGATGGGTAACCTAGGTAGCACCACTCAACTGTAAGTTTTTCAACTGTTCTTTTATACAGCTCAAAGCAGAGCTGGGCCTGCTCTAATTTTTTCAGATGTTGGTGCTGCAGTTGTGCGGAACTTCCACCCTTGCTGGTAATGTTGAAGGGGAACTTTAGAACCTGGTTCTGAAATGCCAAATGTGTGCAATGCTTGTGTACTCACAACAAGTTTTCTTTCCTTTCACCCGTAAAATGGAATTGCTTAAAAATATGTACAGAAACTGTTTAGGCATTTAGTAGTGCCATCATTAGCGTTGCTTCTGATTGTACGGGACATTGGAAGATACTGGAATGTTGTTTTGTTTTAAGTGAAAATAGCAAAAGCATTTTTATTAAGATGAGCACACCTGCAGAACAGGCAGAAATCAATAACATGGTTTTGACTTTCCATGACCCATTTCAGGGCTGCCAGCAGCTCAAAGGGAAACTTTGCATAGCTCTCTGTGCTGCCATCACAGCCTCCTTCCTGCAATCTTTATTATTATTGCCAGCACTTTGCACAGAATCGACATCTTCGTCAGTTAAAGATTTTACTTTATATCCTTCTCTTCTGCTATCTTTCCTTGCTGTTTGCAATGGCCTGGGCTGCTAACTCTATTCAAAATGAAAATGCATCTCAGTGACAACGTAAGCCCGGTGACTCCATCACCTCCCAGGCACCAGTTGTGCTACATGGAGTGATGCAATCAGAAAGGGGATAAGTAGCAAATGCAAATGTGCTATGAAGAGTCTTAATTCCTCTTGGGAAGCCTCCTCGCTGATAATAATTTTCTTGTTTTAAATGGAAGAAAATGTGTTGCTAAGTGGTTACTTGCCTTCAAGAGGCAAACGCTCATTTTGTGCACGTTTACATGCCGAGTCCCAGAAGCTGCTGGTGGAACTTGGCTTGGTGTGCAGCTCGGATGCTCCAGCATGTGCTCATCAGGAGGTGCAGGGGACCGTGCTGCTTCTCCTGCCAGGGCCCAGCACAGTGCAGTGGAACTTACCATTGGGTGACACTGAGATTTGAACCTGGCTTTAAGGACTTTGAATAGGGAAGTGGGGTTGCTTTGTGCCCCCCATCCCGCTCGGTCTTGGCCACTGAAGGAAATGAGAAAGAAATGGAGCAGGATGAGGGAAGGTGCCATCGTAGGCTGCATTTATAGTGGATTCTTCCCTCCTGTGAGTGCCCAAAGGGTAAAGTGGGGGAGGGAGCTGCATGCTCCTCCCCTCCCTGGCCCAGGCAGCAGCTGGCAGGTGGCATGCAATGCCAGGGCCTGCCCTCGGGGCTGGTGGAGTGCCCAGGCGAGGGATGCAGGGTTTGGGCCGTTCCTTCCAGTGCTGCTGCCGTGGTGCCATAAGGCATCGATGCACGCTGACCTGGTTCGAGACTGCCGCCCCAGCAGGGTGCCGGGCTGGCTGGAATTGCTCCTTGCAGGTTGGCAGAAACCAGAATTCATCAGTGTGCCCTGTCCAAGGGCAGGCGTCACTTCGTGACTTGTTGAAATTCGCTTCGCTTTCCTCCGAAAGGGACTTGGCAGTGTTATTGATAAAGAGGTGTTACATAAGCACCCCATCAGGCATGTCCTAATTTGTTAATAACTGATGATCTGGGTAGTACAGAAATACCAGTGTTGTTAATGCACTCCCACACTGATGTGCAATCTCAGTCAGCCCCATGTTTTGCTTTTTTAAGTGTTTCCTTCATTCTCTTTTGGTGTTTGTTTTTTTCTTTTTTCAGCAGAGTTTTCTACTGCTGTGGTCGTGGTGCCTGCCCAACTTCCCAGCTCAGGCAGGGGCAGCTGGGGCTCAGCCTGTCACAGCCATGGTATGGATTACCTCTGTAGGGGAGGGTGTTAACTAGGTTATTGTTTCACCCCAAGGCAGCCAGCAGGACGCCAGCTTTCGCACCGTCCCCTAGCAGAGGTGCAATGCGTGTCCATAGGACAGGCTCCATGGGTGCCCCATTCCCACAGCAGGACTTCTCAGTTCTCTCCCCTGAGAGCAGGCTGCTCTCATGTGGGCTTGGATGCTGGCTGCTCCTATCCTGCTGTGGCCAAAGAGGCAGGAAAAATGTTTACTTCTGTCAACACACTCAAACAGAAATGCTTAAAGAGTTTCATCAAAGGGAGTGGGCTGACTCTTTGTCTTGCATAGTTTTGCTTGTGCAATTCCGTGGCAGTTCTTTTTTTCTCTAGAATTAAGCATCATGTAGGTTTGGGGCTTACAGCTACCCAGGATGTACCTGGTTACTGTTTTCAGAATAACACAGCGCACGTTCTCTTGTGGGCAATGAAATCCATTGCCTGCGTCAAAATCAGAAGAAGCAAGGTAACTTTCTAGTTGTGTTGTGCAATATAATGCCATGTTCACTTTGTTAACATCCAGAGGTGGATTATCCAGCAGTTAGGAGCCTGTTCTGCTGTGCCAAAGCCTGTCTTTAATGTCAAGTGGTTGATCCTGATCAGGCAGTGTGCAGCCCTGGCTGCTCAGAGCCTGCATCGCGCCCATCATGAGATGTGTGTGTTGGCATTGGCTGCTCGAAGGCTTGCTCCGAATGCCAGCATTCCCCTTGTGCTCAGGGTGCACTCACCATCTCTCGTCTGTGCTTTGTGCAGAACTGGGGAAGACTGGCAAGCTTTCTGTCCTCTGCAGAGAGCCCAGCTCTGCTAAGCTGCCTGTCAGGGATTAATTTAACCTCTAATTACTACATTTTTTTCACAGTTTGCTGCACACGAGCATGTTATAACAAAAGCACAAAGAACTATGTCATTTTATTTAGCCACTACTCTGAAATTAATTTAGGGGGTATAGAGTCACATCTAACACACTTGGTGTTAAAATAATTATGCTGGCATTAGAATTAAAGTACATAATCTTGTTGTTTCTAATGATACAACGGTACTAGTGTAAATAGGGCTGTTAACTTGTTAGTCTTAGCCACAGTAATAGAAATGATACTTAGTTACAGAGAAGTACCCAAAAGGATGGCATCAGAAAGAGATTTCCCCCTAAAAGGCATGGTTTGTCTCCGTCCCAGCAACCGCTCTGGGTTCGGGTTAGGTGTTCAGGAATAGTTGGTTGTTTTTTCCAAAAACATCTTCCAAATTGCAACAAACAAATATTTAAGATGGTCTGGGTTTCTTCCAGCCTGATTTTTTTTCTTTGTTTTTTTTTTTTTCCTGTAACATGCGGCATGTTGGGAGCAGTACAAAAGGCCATATGTCCTCTTCTGTCTGCTCATACTGATATCAGAAAGGCAGTATTGCATGTTGCATCAAGAGTAGTGTCTGGTCTGGAAGGAAGGGAAGGAGTCTGGATTTGTTGTGATGCATATAAAGAACTTCATCTTTTTGAGTTCTGTGTTCTGTAATATTTACAAGTAAGTGTCATTTTCATTTGGATCGGGGAGGTTTGGATTGGGAAACGCAGCCTATCTGCATTTCAAGAACACTTCCTTAAAAGAGCTGCCACTGTTCTGCCCCATGTCCATCACCTCTGAGCAGACTTGTTGACACGGCTTCAAAAATGCAATTTTTCACACAGCGTTGGATGTGTGGAGTTGTTGATTACACTGGCAACTTATTTCTAGTGAAAACAGAAGACGGGTGGTATATTTCTGTGTCATGTATTTTATGAAACACAGCCCAGCGTGGTAATTCTCCTCCTGTAAAAGCTTTTAGTGCATTTGATGGGAAATTTTCCCCAAAGATTCCCCAAGGTCAGGTAGGACACAGTTGTAGAGTCAAAGCTTGTGGTCCCTTTCTCAAAAGGAGGATTGATGTGGCATCCAGGCTCGCAACAGCAGTGACACGGGATTGCCAAGACTAATGGAATAGATGGACGATTGATTCTCTCTGCTGCATTATTGCTCTGATTTCTTCCTTCAGTTCTCCAAATTCCCAAACAATAACCAGTTGCTGTGATTATTTACTCTAGCAACTTCTCATCTACAAATAAACTGAACAGAAGTGGAGATCGGTGGGTGTGAGGGCCTCGGTGGGTTGGTGAAGTGGCAGTGCAGAGTGGAGGGCGGTTGGGTAGCAGTGTGGGATGGGTTGCAGGTTGCTGCTCTCACTGCTGGTGGATATGAGTCTTGAAATAACAATCTGGAGATTTCCTAAGGTAAAAGCCAAGCCTCAGTAAAGCCTCTGCAATTTCAGAACTGTTAGATTTTATTTATTTTTTTAATTTTTTTCAAAGAGGTTGAATGTCTACAGCCCCGCTGGTCTCCAGAGGTGGAGGCAATTTTTGGAGTAAACAGCTCCCACGTTCTGACATGTCCTTTTTAAAATGTGAATAGTGGTGCTTTACCTTAAGGATGCTCAGTGTGAAGGTTTAACTCACTAAATATTTAGCAAAGCATGAATACTTGTAGCTAGCCAGGGTCTCTAGGGACTTTTCACATAGCTGGAAATTACACTGAAAATAAAGGAAGTGTATCTTACCCTGAGTCCCTCCTCGGTATGAATGATAGTTTTATTTCTTTGTTTTGGCTGAGGAAGTGGATTTTTTTTTCCTGAAGTCATGTCAGAGTATCTTTCTTCTTGCTGAAGCTTCACAATTTGGAAAAGAAAAGGCAACAAAAAAAAGAGACAAAAATGGCATCTACTCTCAGGGAGGTTTCTTAATGTTTCATTTTCTGTGCCAGATCTTCATAGGTTAAGTTTTAAGCAAAGGTAAACAAATGAATCTTTTATGAAGACATCCATCATACGCAGTTCCACTCACACGCTAGAAGCTTTTTCCCCACGCAGCTGCATTAGCTTGAGAACAATTACACAGCGTGCATTTGATGTGGTTATCAGAATGGATACCGAGTGTAATTTCAGTTTGCTTTGAAGAGTTACTTTAAATCTTACTGGGATCTTCACAATTCCAAGTTTATATATGGAAATAATTTCTGAATTCATCCGGTGTTTCAGTAACTGGTAGGTTGTGCTGGTTGTCGGACACTTTGAAGGACTTGACTTTTCCTGTTCTTCTAACTTATTTTCTTAATTAACTCCGTCGATTTAAATAAAGTCACACAGACTGGGAAAACCTCAAGTATATACAGCGCTGCAGTCAGAAATACAGGCAAAAGGTTTTGATCTCTGACTGCCAGCTGGTGACTCATTTAAAAGGAATTTTTGTTCCTCCCTTTTCAAAGGGTTACTCGCTACCAAATAGTAAATATCTCGTTTTGATGCTACTGTACTGAAATGCCTGACATTGTTGGTGTGTAAAGTCCAAACTCTGTAAGATTATTTGATCACAGGCTCCATTAAGTTGTGTTTTGTTGCTTTTCTCTATTAAAAAATCCTTTGGGGGAACTTTCTTATGCTTTACCCTATCAGTTTGAGTGTATACTAAAATGGAATATGTTTGGTTATAATAACAGAGGGCCTTTTCCATGCTTTAAGCAGTGGATCGTTCACATTATTTTTAAACACACAGGACTATGCGAGCACTAATTTCTTTTTAATTTTGCACTGGGGAGCATTAGACAAGGACACTGGAGTTTGTCTGAATCCAAAAGTTTCCTTTTGCCTTATATATCAAGGGTGTGTACTTAATATTTTCTTTTTCTATTCGTAAAACTGAACATAAATTGTAATGAAGAGCCGTGGTCAAAATCCAACTCAATTAATGCCTTCCCCCCCCAAATTTCCATACTAATTTTGACTTTCTGAGCAGCTCCTTTGTCTTCCCATTCTTACCTATTCTGCACCTTCAACAGAAGGGCACAAAGGCGTGTTTGAATCCTCCATCTCATCTCCTCATCTTCTTTATGGATTGATTGGTTTGAACCTTACATAGCACTGGGAGGATGTTTTCTTGGTTGCAGCAACGCTTGTGTTTGACTTAAAGCAGAAAAGAGAGTGTGTCCAGGCTTTTCCATCTTTATGAGAAGCGAATGTTAGTCCCTGATCCCAGAAGGTAGATCAGCCTTAATTTCGAGTGAGAGTTGTGCATCTTCAAATAACTTCTTGTGTCAGTTGAAGTTCAATCTTCTTGAATTCCAGAGATGTAGATGAGTAGAATCTGAAGTTGAGGGCAAGTGTGAAAGATGTAAGAGAAAATGTAGATGCGTTTCCTGATGCTTCTCTCCCCTCCCCTTTAGGGCTCCCAGTCTGTCAGCTGTAATGGAGTGATTTGATTACTTTGTAGTGTTAGGCTAAAAAAGTAAATCTAAGTGCCTTGGGAATGGGGAACTGATCCAGCAATCAAAACCAAACAAGTTAATAACTGCAAAGTGTTTCTGCACACTGCTGCTGCTGAATTGCTACCACCAGAAGTGCTTGAGGGCAGCCCTGGCATGAGACCAGTCGGTGGGTGTAAGGATGCTCCCCATGCCCTGCCAGTAACTGGGTGCCATGGGGTGTGCTTTGTGTTTTGAAGGAGAGGCGTATGTCTTCTGTCAGGTATGAATTGTAAAAAGCTTTGAATTTTGCAGGCTGAACTGTATGCTGCTTCCGCTTCTCTATCATTCTGATGTGCCTGGAATAGCTTGACTTAGGCGGTCTTGGTTGTCCTTGCTTTAAAATCCTTTTGGCTCTACATATCTTCTGTTTTTTCTATTGTTGTTTTTCTTGCCTCTTTGACAGCTCTTCTCACCCTTCACCCCACCCCCAAAGATTCAGCCAGATTCTGAGCATTTGACTGTCCACAGAGAGTCTGAACTCCAAATCAGCCGCTCTGAAGGGTTGCTGGCAGTCACGTGCCCAGCTGTGTACAGCCTGAAGTCGCTTGTCAGGACAGCGTGCAGAGAAATGTGAGCTACAGCAGCAGTGTCAAGTGCTGTGGTGTAAGAAACCCTCTGCTACTTGCCTGCATGGAACTGATTTTGGATGTTGTTGCTTGTGAAGATAAGGCATGATCTAATTACTGGAAGTCTTATGCAAGCCAGCAGCTTTAATTTTATCATATCTGAGAGTGGCAGCAGTGGCAAGCAAGCGGTAAATGGCCGACTGTGGCTGCCCACCAGTCCTTTTGGAGCACCTCTATTGAAGGCTGCATGTCTGTTGGTTCAGAATGTAAAATGCTCATCCCTTTGCAGCCCTCAGCTTGTCCAGAGAATATCCCTCTGCTGGTCGTCACACCAGGAGCGGCAGCAGGTTCTGGCCTTCGTGCTGGGCTCTGCCATCTGCTCCCCAAAACACAGCGAGACAAACTGTTAGGCTTTGCGAGGAGCACAGGGCTTGATTAACTTAAATTACCCCCCTGTGGGGCATGTTTGCAATGCCGAGGGGATTAGGTGGCACGCGTTTTAAAGAAATACATATTCATTATTAGGAAAGGTTGTGCAATATTATCCAGTGGTCATTTCCTTTTGGAGTGTAGCTCTGGGTCTGCATAGCTGTTTGTTTATGCATACTGCTGGGCCCCAGCACAGAGGAGGACCAGCGCTGCGGCTCAGGCTGGCTGGGCTGGGGCAGCCAGAGCTGCTGATGGAGAGCCAGGAAGCTGACGGCCGAGCAGCAGAGAGGTGTGGGGTACGAGGAGGCCATGGTAGGGGTGGTAGGTAACCCATGGTAGGGGTGAGAGCAGCAATGGCTGGGAGGAGCTGGGCCCAAAGGGAGGGTGAAGCCATGGGTTGGGGAAGATGCTGGGCGGGTGTCCAGGACAGGGTGAGATATGGAGAGAGGGGAGGGATGGAGGTAGAGATGGTACCTCATGGGCATGTCTGCCAGGTCCTGCATCTCCCAGTGCTTCTGCTCAAACAGAGAATGTTTCCTGTGTGCCAGCTCACTGTGTGCTCCCTCAGTGCTGTTTTATCTCCATTATATAAATTATTTTATTATTTGTTATTGTTATTATCTTAATTTTGCAACTGTTATTTCTTTCTGTACTCTTGCTTTTGTACCTTTGTATTGCTGTGCTGGAGGGGTTGGCCCCCAAGCAGCAGCACAGAGATGCGCTGAGGAACCAGACTCAGCGGTGATCACAGCCCCGTGTGGCTTTGGTTTATCTCAGTAACAGGATCTCTGTATGGGCACGCTGAGCACTCGGCAACCTGGCTGAGTGAAGCACTGCCTGCCATTCGGTGTGCTGCTACAGCATGCACCGCTGAGCCTGAGCCGTGCAGCCCCAGGCCAGGAGTCGTGGTGTGCCTGCGCTGCTGCTCGTGCTGCCCAAGTTCTCCATGCTTTCAGCTGGCACACCTGGTTCCTGCACAGGGCAGCCATGGGTGCTGGGCTAGGTCTGCAGATCTTGCGTAAAGATGTTAATAGCCTGGCACTCATCCCACACAAATGAGCAGCAGTGCCCAGAGCGCTATGTAAGCCTCCCATGGGCCAGGCCCTGGGGACATCTGCCTGGCCATGCATCCAGGCATTGAGGAGACGAGCTGGTAGTGACCCACCTTCCCAAATCTTCTTCCCCTGAAATTTGGGTTCATAAGCTGGCTTTGGATTCTGCCAGCTCAAAGAGACAATCATATTCTCTTTTAGGGCTTCTCCAAAGGAAGGAGACACAATTGAGTGTTTATGCAGGCAGACAGGAGTGTAAAAGATTCTTTGGTTCTCTTCTCACATGAAGAAAAATGAATAACTTTGCATTTCCTTATTAAAAAGGATCTGACTTATCAGTGTGTGTGCTTGGAGGTGAATGCCTATGGACACCCTCCTGTAGTTTCTTTCCTCCATGGTCATGCTGCAAGTGGGCTTCAGCTAGTTTGATGTAACTCGTTCAGTGGCTGTCTTTTGAAATGGGAGCATCATTTTTAATTCTGATGTAAGCTGAGTAACAGGCAAATTCTTGATTAGCTTTAATTTAGCTATACTACTCCAGGAAAGTGTATTTCCTGAATTGCAGAAAGGGCTCTTTAAAAACAAATCCTCGTGTGTGTGCTGGAGATCCGCTTGGTAGGTGTGGTGACCGAGATTAATGTTTGCCTGATGCCTTTCATCTCCCAAGTACTTTACACAGAACAAGCATTTCATCTTCCCAAGGGATGTGTGAATTGGGTGAAATAAGTTCTACTGTCTGCGCTTTACTTCATTAGGCAGGGAAACTGAGGCAAGGAGATCAAAGTACCTTGCTCAGTTTCGAAGAAGGCCAGTGCTGGAACTGTAATTTCTGGTTTCTCTCTGCCTTTCCAGCCTGGTGTCTCTTCTTTCTGGGAGGAAACAGTGGGACAGGCTTTAGAGTAACAAAATAACAAGAGCTTTCTGACCTGAGCAGACGTGTCCTGCACCTTCCCCTCTGCAGGGTCTGGAGGTGTTACCCTGGGTTTCTAGTTGAGCTGCAGAACATTGGTAGAACTCTCAGGCTGATAAAACGTCTCAGTTTAACCACTGGTCCAGTCAGCTCGGAAATGCGAGTAGCATTGAGATTTCTGTGTGACTTCTTGAGATGTTCCTTCAGGGGTGAATAGAACATGCTTGAAGCACGTTACTGCATTTTAAGCATGCGGCTGTTTGCATGAATGTGGAAAAACGGTGTGTAAGGTTTGGATCGGCCTCTTCACCGAGTTCAGTGCATGTCTGAGCCTCATGGGCTCGGGGCCCTGCTCTGCAGCAGGGCTGCAGCACCCCGACCCACCTCCCAGCACAGTTTGTCCCCATGCTGCGCAGAGGGGCGATTGCAGGTGGTGCTGAGGAACGGCTGGGAGGGGCAGAGCAATGCAGCCCTGCTCGCCTGGCGCCGTTCAAAACATTTAATTAGTTGTTCTGAAAAGGTGGCTCTTCTCTCTGGAGGGAGAAATGGTGTATCAGCAAAAGCTGACCAAATTGATGTAGCAAATCAATTCTATGGTAATCCGTTTATTTAAACTTTGGTACTTAATTTTATAAGCTCCTCTCAAGTGTTCCCGTGTTCCTGTTCATTAGCCGGTATCCTTTTATGCTGTTGCTTGGAGGTTTGTGCAGCAGATAGCAAAATGGCCAGAACATGCCACTCCAAACTGCTCTCTAAATGTAATTCAAGCAGGTCTGCAATAATAGTGCTAAAAGACGAGCTGTTTAGCGGCATTATAAATGGGCAAAGAGTTCAGGAAGGATTATGAAAAAGTAAATTTTTATTAAGACTGGAGGAGCTGGAAGAATGGACTGATTGCCCTGAGTCTTCTGGGCCCTCGAGCAATCAATTTCCCTTTCTAGTATTCAGTTACTTGCTAATTGTATTGATTTTTATCAAATATGTGCACGAATCAATTTTATATTTTAGTGTTGTTAAAAGCTTCCTTCCTTCCTTGCAGGCCCTGGGGCTCTGATCATTCTCCTTGTCTTCCTTTATTTTAATGCTTTTATCTTGGTGCATGTTTTCTTTTGGACATGCATGTTTCTTTTTAGGACTTGCTTTGGGTGTCTGACTGGGTGGGGATTTTGCACGGGTGCTGCAGGACAAGAGCTTCGCAGGCACGGTAGAACTGTCTGCTGAAGTCAGAATTGCAGGAAGGGGATGTGTCGTGTCGTGGAGTGAGTGGGTGCAAGTGACCGCGGTGTGTGACCCCCCGAAGAGCAGGAAGCACTGCTGGCGTAGGAGATGAATTGTGCTGCAGAGAGGCTGCAACTAGAAACAAAGACTGAGAGTGATGCTGAACGCAATGTGCTCGTACCAAATAAACATGAAAACGAATGTAACCAAAGTGAGGCTCCTACAATAATGCAGGCTGCTTTGTCAGTCTGAACTCCATCATTTCTGAAAAGTAACTCACGTGCTTAGTAAAGTGGTTGCTGGAGACTTGTCTAAGCAAAGTGAGGGCATCAACCTCTGAACAAAATAAAACAACGTTCTCCATTGTGTTTGTTTATGCCCATGGCACTTTAAATTGTTCCTGTCAAGCCTACCTATTTTCTGGGATAGCATACACTCGCTCACTCTTTTTTAATGCAAGTTACACAGTTTGGAGTTGGAGAGAGTATCTCTGGCTTTTGTGTAAGCCTGAGAAATTGGCTCTTGTAATGGAAATGTTTGGGTATGTGCGGGCTGTCAGGTCCCGCCTGAGAGACTTTGAACTTTCAGTGGTGTGAGCAGGAGAACAAGGAGGGCTCGGGCTCTGCTCTCCCACTCGCCTCTGACTGAGCGTCACACTGCGGACTTCACGGCACTGCGCCTTCTGCTCTTATTGCTAAGGCACTGTATTTCAAAGACCTCTTATTTTCTATTAATTCTGGGAGGGAATTACGCTAAGAAGTGTTTGGGTATATTCATGTGTCCTGTAAAAATACAGGTTTCATTAAAAATCTCGTATTATGGAAGAGACGTAAAGTGCTTTCTATTCTATGCTGATCGCTTTTGTCTTTTCATTTTTGCTCTGGTTTGTGCTTCTGCTGCCCTCCCTTCCTTGCACAGCAGCTCCAGCTGGGAGCCCCAGCGAGAGCGCAGGTCCAGCAGAGTGCAGGATCTGCTCCCAGAGGCCGTGGGGCGGTGGTGGGACGAGAGCCTTCTTCACACACGTGCCGTGTTTGCATGGCACTGTGCAGCTGGGCTTGCAGCACTGGGACCCCCAGCATCAGCTGAGCGCAGCCCAACCACGGGACGCCTCGTGGCCACGGCACCGTGCTGCCTTGCTGGGGAGGCAGCCCATGCCAGCCGCGTTGCCTCTGGCTCTGCGTAATCTTGCGAACCGGGAGCACGGTTTTGTCACAAGGTTTATGCAGCACCTCTCGTATGAGGAGCTGCGCACTGGATGAGCTGTGCGAGGGGTCATTACGGCAGAGAGAAGATAAACGTACCGGTTCTGCTGGAGGCTGTCCTCGGGCTGTTTGTTATGTGTCTCTAACACTGTCACTACATCACACACTTCCTCGATCTCCGTATTACCCTACAAGCCTGTCTAATGGGATCCTCTGTTGCTGATTCCGGCTTACCCTGACCTACTTCTTTCTTGTGTCCCAGCAAGCTGTCAGGAGCTATCAGAGCACTGGGAGCTGAAATAAACACTCACTGAGGGGAAAAGCGAGGCTGTCTCTGGTGAATTTAATTAGCTTTGTTTAACTGGCTTGTTTGCTGTGTAAATCACATCATTTTTAGTCAAATTTAAGGGATAAAAAAATCTGTAATTAAAATCAAATGATGCACAACCTTATTAAAAGTCAAGGGTTTTAGAAGTTCAGTACAAAAAGTCGTTTAATTTGAAATGCATTTATGGTGCCCTGAATATTTTAGGGGAAAGAAGGCAGAATTTGAGGTTTGGTTTGGCAGAATCTTTTGGTTTGAGCACCTTCCATCAGGGAGGTAAGATGAATTTTGTTACTAGCTCATACTATTTTTCTTTGACTTTGGAGGGAAAAGAAATAGTCACTGCATTTTGCAATTAAGACTCGTCCTTTCATCTGTATTGCCAGATTAATGGATACCATTTTTGAATCCAAATAAAAATTCATAATTGTTTCTTTCTGTCATGCAGCCAAAGCCCTAGTATATTGCCTGCATTTTGAATCAGTGCTGTTGCATGTGGCCATGGCTTGAAGCATGACATCTCTTTGCACTTCTCTTGCTTTCCTCAGTGTTAGTATAGAAATCTCTGTGATTTTGGCCATGGCAGACAAACGAAGCACTGAGTCGTCAAGCCATCACTGGGCTGAATCTGGAGGTGCTTGTAGTGTTTGTATCAGGCGGTGTGTTACGTCTTTCAGGTGCTTTAGTATTTCAGTGTGGCACATATTTCTTTTAACAATTGATGTTCTTGCTCTTGTCAGCTTAGAGTCTAATCCTCTTGCTTTTGAAAATGATAAAAGCCCCATGAATTCCTGATGTTTCTTATCAAAATCTGGCTAAACTATAAAATGTCCAACCCCAACTTCAGATTCTTCATCTGCAGAAATGTTACTTCCCTGCGTCACACATACATACTGCTAGAGCCTCCCAAGCCCTCAGCTTATAGAAATCCACTCATCCTTGTGTTGAGCTACAACGTGAGCAGAAATGGATTAAAGGACCACTGAGAGAGAGATGGGCATGGATGAACTTGCAGTGTGCATAAAGGTGAATTACAGAATAAAATGACTACCCAGGGGTATGAAAGGAATTCAGAATCTGTTTCACAAAGCCGCAGTACTTCTTCCTGTCCTTTGAAAAGGGTGTAATGTTGGTCAAGCTGTAGTACCCCATGGAGAATTACTTTGGTTACGAATTCATTGAGAGTATAATGAGCAGCTTGATGGCTTCTCAGCAGCTTACCAGCTTACTGATCACTGCAAGAAATGCTCTTTCCTCAGAAGGAATTGTGGAAGTCCCTCAGCTCTGTGGGACTGTGTGGAACAGGATGCTCTGTGGTGATGTTAGGAGTGGAAGTTGTGTGGAATTCTTATCAAATGAAACCCATGCTGGTTTTACAAAATACAGTCAAAATAAGAATGTCCTGGTGAGGGGTAAACCAACAGCAGTCTTCAGTCTGCTGAACTCAGGTGAGCTGGGAATGAAGAAAAGAGAGCTGAGGCATCCTGCTTGAAGAATTCATGTATCTTAAATGCTGCCCCTGATGGAGACCAGAAAAGTGTAAGTGCTGAAGCTCCAGAAACTTTGCTTACATTCTGTTATGTCCTGACTCTCCCTTATGGATTGAGATCTGAAGTATTTTTGGCATCTGAGCTGCGTAGAGTGGGAGGAATATGAGTACTTCTCCTGGGTCATTGCTCCAGGGAAAGTGGGTGAGATGGATGCTGCAGAGCTTTCGTCTTGCGCACAGAGCAGACCTGCTGGGTAAAGGGTTGTCCATGGAACAGGGAGATCTTTACAATCTGACCCATTGTGGGGGGAAGGAGAAATGATGTGACCTCAGTGCCTCTTGGGAGCAGCAAGATGCCTGAGGAGGGACGGGTCCCTGGCTGCTGAGCAGGGCTGGGAGCAGGGCCTGAGGTGAAGGGGCTGCTGTGGGACAGCAGAGTGCAGCGTGTCTGGCACAGGATGGGTAGCTGCACCCCGTCATCTCCACCATAGCACCACAGTCCTCACCTTCATCTCCCCAGCCTCTGTTTGGGGAGAGCACGCTGTCCTCTGTGGGGGAAACCATGAGCAGTCTGCCTCGGCGCTGGGAAAGCACCTGGAGTGTCTGGGGCACTGCTGCAAGCTGCATAATAACTGCTTAATGCCAAGCTCCTCACATTTGGCTGAGGTTGTTTTGTTAAATGATGCTTTGCTTAGAGGACAGGAAAGGGGCAAATGTTCAGTAAGACTGGATTCGTTTAAGTTAAATCAACCTCCTCCTACCCACTATTGACATATCAAGAGAGCCAATGAGGCGTGTTTAATTACACGTGCACTGAGTTTACAATTAGTCTGCAGACGGTGATTTTTTTACTGTTATTTTTTTCTTCTAACCTGCAAGGAAAGGTTTGATCCTGTAAGCGGTCTTATTAGCTGTAATAAGAGCAGGCGTGGGTCAGGGTGTTGTTGTTGTTGTTGTTCATTTTACGTGTAAGTGGAATGTTTTTATCTTCTAGGTCAAACGATTCAATCTGATGCTCTAGTGTTACACGGTTTAGCAATCCTTCTGTTCCCCTTCGGCTTGTAATAAGTGACAAAAGTACGGCTTCTTGCTTGATAAATGGGTTAACAGTATTCACAAGGCGGGTAATAGAAATCCATATTAATAGGTGGAAATTGGCTCTTGATACCAGGCAGGAGAGTCTAATGAAAGTATTATTGTTTTAGCTTCCAGCTCCTTTGGAAGCTGAAAGCTAAATGCCTGTATTACATTCTTATTACCTATTTATCACACCATATAGCTGAGTGGATGTTTATTAAATTACATTTGTGTTTAATGCCTGTCTGTATACTTTTCACTGAACGTGTTCTCAAAGGAAATTTTCTGGAAGTGTTTCAGAAACGCACAACTATTTTCCCATTCTCTTTTTATAATGTAAAATCATTGTTGCCAACTGTCAGTATACAATTGGATTTGAAATTAAATTGTTTCCTGCTAAGCTGTAAGAACCAGCTAAACTTACTCTATTTAATTTAGGAAATAAATATTTAAAAAGCTGAAAAACGCACGGTGTTCTTGGGTAGGACTGATTCCATTCTAGGCTTCAACAATATCGGTGTTCCCAAGAGTTGGGCTTACCTAGTTTCAGCTTTCATTTAGCATTAAATTGCTTCATCAGGGATTTTACATGTGACCTTCTGTGTGTTTGGGAGTCTTTTGAGAATATTTAAAATAGTACTGAATATCATCAAAGATAAGACATTAGGATCCTGTTTATTAATCTGCCTGCTTACAGTGCTTCTTCAACACTGCATTCTTGTTTTCTTCGTAAGCATCGCTTTCAATTTATTCCATCTAGATGAAAAGAAAAAGCAGAAGAACCCACAAAGAAACCCCACACAGCTCTGTCCTGAGGAGGGTCTCAAGGCCTTTCCTGCAAGTTCTAGGAGGAAAAAAAGAAAAAAAAAAAAGGGAGGTAGCCTTGGGTTATTCCCCACCTGCATGAATGCCATGCCCACGAGCTCAGTGTGAGCTGGGTCACAGTGTGAGTCAGGTGAGGACGGTAGCTGGTGGCCAGGAGCTGCTGGTGGCATCTCTGCCTTGCCATAGAGCTGCACTGCTTCCTGTGCTTGGCCAGCACTCTGCCTCTGCACCGTCCTGTGGCCGGACACCAGCAGGGACAGGTGTTTATCCTCTGAAAGCTGCATTGGCTGCTCCTGAGCGGCAGGGCCCTGTGGCTGGACATCGGTGCCAGTTTATTTAAGTGCTTCCAGTCAAGAGGTTTGACTCCCGCTCTCGTGTTAGGAGGTGTCTGTAAGGAGCAGAAGTTTGACAGCTCGGCCATAGCTGGGGCTTGGTGCAGGGGCTGCTGCGAGGAAGCTGCCAGCAGGGCCAGGCTGCGTGCTCTGCACTCACGTGGGTAAGACCAAGTCTGCTTCTCAAGGGCTTGGGTTCTTGTCTGCAAAAAGTTCAAATTCGATGGAATATTGCATTAATCCATCAGTGCAGTCTGTGGAGGAATGTGATTTGAACCATGCTTGCTTGCTCATATTAAAAAATAAAAAAATCGGAGCTGCTGTACAGATTTCAGCTCTGCTGTGCAAATGGGCGCACGGCACTCTCAGTGCTGTAATGAGCAGGTTCATCACTTGGCCACTTTCACTAAAATTTTGCTGCCACTGCTCTTTAAAGAGCTAATTTTTATCATTAGTGGGTCCTGAAACGTGCAGAAGGTGCATGTGCTCTCAACTTACAGTGACTGAGAAAAATCGGTATGTTCTGCTCCCCTTACTGCTGTTCTACATCATACAGTTCAGAACACCACTGCGATCATGCCACCAATTTATTTTTTGAATGGTGGGTGGGAGAAACAATAAATCACTCTCTTGGACTATGAGAAGTACTATTTTGAATAAATTTTAGCAGGCTTATTGGCTTTCCACATTTCAGCTGTCTTGCGTTAACAAGCTGCTACTAACATTTTAAGAGCCACTGCAAACATTCCTTGGATTTGATGTGTGTATATATATAAGGATATCTCCATACAATTGAAGATAATAGATATGTTTATATAGAGAGAAACTTTACCTCTGTTAGGCATTTCAGGTGCCATGGGATTAGGCTCTTTAAACTGTTATTCTTTCAGTTTTAATACTCCTAATTTACTTTTCAGTACTTGCACCTCTGCCTTACGTTTCCGTTCCCTCAGTTTCTTAAAGACTGTGCAGGCTAATTAGTTTCACTGATGCTTACGACTGGTCTCTAATAGCTTGCATTCTTTTGGTTTCTCATATCTAGATTAATGCTTCTGTATGTTTACTGTAAGCACTGCAGGGAATTATTTTTTCTCTTTTCTGTACCCTATAAAAACACACTGCAGCTCTTTACTGGACTTGTGCGTTGTAACACCTTAAGTTATGGATCCATTAGAGTCAAAATACCTCTTCAAAAAAGGACATGCAGTTCTTTTTATAATGATACTTGTATAAGTGTTATATGAAATCCTCTTTTTTTTTGTTATGTGCAGTGTGACAGTACAGCAGAATGTATAGCACTGAAGTCAGCTACAAGATTTTCCGTTTTCCAGCACGCCTTCATCTCTTTTCTTATACCAGGAGCTTGTGATTGACTGTGCTAATTTTTGTTGATGAGGTCCTTTAAGATGAGACCTTGCAAGTCAGTGTTCGGGGAAGTCTTTGGTAAGAGCCTGTCCTTTCTAATGTCATTTATCTTACTCTTCAACAGCTTGTGCATACTTGAGTTATGTAGATTTGGATCAACAGTCAACACAAAATACACAGTGTATGTTAGAGATCTTGTCAGCCCTATGCATAACTTGAAAGCAGTGAGTGGGACTGCAACCAAAAGCAGAACCACTCCAGGTTTCATAACTATCTGGACCGGGAATGCCCAAGAAAGCCTCATTTTGAAGCCCACGTTACCTGATCAGCCGTGCTGATGCTCAGGGCCTGAGGAGAAGTTCCACAACTGCTCTGCCCCGTGGCGTGGGGACAGAGAGAAACTTGTGCGTGGAGCCTTCCTGCTGCAAGGCTTTGTCAGCGGCGTATTGATTGCACAGGTCAGCCGTGCGGGGTCACAGCTCTGCTGCGTCGGCAGATAGAGACAGAGGAATGGCATGCTGAGGTCACATTGGGGAGGAATTCAGAAGAAAACATTTTTAAAGCTTTATTTACTCAAACGGGGCTGTGAGGTATTGAGCTTGCACGTTTACAAGCCTTCAGTGGAAGATTAGGAAACCTTACTCCCAGCTTTCACTGGGATTTTTCCCTTTTGTTTCACAATGTTTTTAGAGTTGAACAATTTTTAGCTTATCACTGCAACGCCTTACGCCTGCTTTTGTTTCTTGCAAAGCACGACAAAGATATTTCTCTCTGTGAAGAAAAACTGATGATTTTGCTGAATTACTGGATTTTGAAGAGATCGTGCTCTCATTCGTTTACCTTTTTTATTTCTTTGGGTTTTTGTTTTCTTTCTTTGTTTTTGTTTTGCTCAAAGTGCCTATGGAGAGCTGAGCACTGTTTGCACGTTTTATTTCTATGGTGCCTTTCATCACCCTATTTTAAGGTTAGTGTTGCGTGGCAGAGCAGAGATTTAGCAAACCTGCAGGGGCAGAATTTAAACCTTGCAGAAATCAGGAGGAATCGGATCTGAATGAGGTAATTACACTGATTATCAGCTGGTGTATGCTGTAGTTTAGACAGGCTGTGTAGAAACACTCTTTTCATTTCATTTACATCATCAGGAACCAATTAAAGCTATTCTTATACTTTAAAATGTTCTTACATGTACGGTTTAAGCTCACATTTTTAACTAACCCAATGCAGATTCTTTTTTTTCTGCAGATAAGGGGTTAAGTTGCTGGCTAGCTGGTATCCTGAGCTGGGAGCTGCAGTACCTGCCAGTTATCATAGTATTTTCTCTAATGCAAAGTCGTGTTCCAGACTTTGTCTGTCACCAGATTCCAGTTCAAGCAGGGAAGTGGTGCCCAACTACTTCAGTGCAGGGAGCCCACCCTGAGACTGAGACAAGGACAGCAAGAGAAAAGGCACCTCTGCAGTCCCTTGAGGATGAGGGTGGCAAAGAACGTGCCTGTTTTCTTCCTCAGGTTTGGCATAAAGGCACTGAAAGGAGAAGATCTGCATTTAGAGAAGACATGAAAAAAGATTTGTATGCTGGAGACAAGGTCGCTTTGACTGATGATTTTAATATCGCCACTTATTCCGAGCTTCTAAACTCCAAAATTACATTTTTTTAAAAAGAGAAGTTCATGTCTCTTTCTCCAGTGACTTAAAGCCCCTGAGTTTATGATTAGGGTAGATTTTTTAATATTTTAATATTAAAACTAATAAATTGTGCCTGTTAGATCTTCCAAGACTGCTCAGGTCGTCTGTTCCCAACAACAGCTATCCTTCACACAGAGCTCTTTGTGAACACCAACCCTTGTGTTTTCACACAGCTTGGTGCAGATGCTGAAAGCTGCTCTAAAGAAGATCTAGACACTGCCCTGTCCGTGCTCCCCTCTGCAGCCAGTGTCTGTGAGTGGAGGAGGACGATGGTCTTCTCCCTGGCCATGCCTGCAGAGCAGCGTGCGGCCGCTGGAGGTGATGGGTGCTGTGGAGACAGGGCAGGGGGCTGCTTCCAGCTGCAAGGCCACTGCAGTAAGGTCTGTGTTTTGGGTGAAACTTTCATTGTATGGGGACGAAAGAGGGGTGGAGGGGGCAGCTGGTGTGAGGCCAAACGCAGAGGTTATTCAGTGTTATGATATGTGGTGTTGCTCTGATTCCTTACATGCCTTCTGAGCGCTGGAGGAGAGGGCTAAGGGTGTGCATTCTGTGAGATCAATAGCAACAATAGGAAAAAAAGACTTATTTTTTAAAGGAGTCTCTAGGCCACCAGGGATAAGTTGCTGCTTGCCTGTAGCTGCAGATACACATCCTGCTCAGTCTAGAAATAACTACATGTTGGCACCTAAGTCCTGCCCAGTGCCTGGTCACCTGTGCAGTACAACCTGGTGAATTACATTTATATATTTGCAGAATATCTCCATTTAATAGTAAAAAGCCTCATCCAAAAGAAACAAACAAGCAAAAAAAACCCATCCCACACCACTTTTGCATGTGGTAGCCCCCCAGAAGCTCTCTGGAATGGGCTGTGGTTCTGCTGTCAAGAGGTGACAGAGCTCTGTGTGGAACTTGGTTCTCGTAGCTGCAATTAGAAGGTATGGAGCAGGCAGCCTTGGTCATGGCGCAGCCAGGACACCAGCCTGGAAAGCTCAAGAGTTGCAGTTCTTTCCATTTTTGTTATTGCATGGTCTGAAAATGTGAAGCAAAGCCTGGGGAGCACAGGTCGCAGCACGGTACTTTCCAGCACGGTGCCCAGAGCACCACGACCACGTTTCCTGGTGCCTGCGCTCTGCTGGTGGAGAATCAGCAGTTGTCTGCAGAACTCCTTTCTCCTTTTCGTTCCTTTCTGAAGTTTTCAATTGCAGCCCAGGCAGGCAGGGGCCAGGGGGCAGGCTGGAAGGATGGAACTGCTCATGAAAAGAAAGCTGCTGAATGGGCAGATTGTGTCGTGGTTTTGTTTTTTTTTTTCTGGGTGGGTTTTGTGTTCCCAACTCTGGTCGGCAAGGGAGGATACAGTAGGAACACAGTTGGGGCTCCAGCATTTCTGGGCAAGCCAGCAGCTCTGCTCCTCCTGGTGCTCACAACCTGCGGGCCCTGCCATCCCCCTGCTCTGAGCCCTGGAACAATCCCCTCGCTGCTGTTTCTGGTTGATAACCGCTGTGCTCGGCCACGGCTCCGAACGCAAGGCACTGCTGCACCCCGCTGAGGTCTGCTTTCTGTGGCCTGCGTTTCCAGCTCCGGTACCTAACAGTCACATGGAGGCTGCCAAGCTGTGGGGAGGGGCAGGAAGGTGAGGTGTGTATGTCCAGAGGAAAAATCCTAATCAAGGAAGTCCTGTTGATTTGGGACCCTTGGAATGAGAATTCTTCATCTGATGTGACTGCCTTTTTTCTGACTGAGCTGCGGCAGTGGAACACCGAAATGCTCGTTGGGGGGGGAGGGGGGCTGGAGGGGGAAAGAACAGGGCTGCAGTTTTGTGTGTGCTTAAAGAACAGCTAAAAAAGAAGGGAGGGTTGTAGCACCGCTGCAGGTCTTCTGGCTGTTCATCTGAGTGTGAAGTGCTGCGCCGTCTCTCCACCTCCAAGGTAGGAAAAACAGTTAGCAGGAGCCTCAGCAAACACAATGGCTCTATCTCGCTCTATTATGCCACAAAGGAGTGGCTTGCTTAATCTCCGAAATTAATAGAGCAGAGAGGAAACGGCTCTTAAAGAGATGTGTGTGTGCTTCCTTCCTGTTCAGAGAACCAGGAGCCTGGGGCTGTGAGGTAATGTCATTTCACATAACTAGAGGGCTCTTCTCATAAAGGACAATTACAGTAAGTGTAGTGAGTCTGGAATTTCTGACTTTTCAGTGTATTTTTCCTGCCTCGGTGGTGGGGATTTTTTTTTTCAAATCTCACATATTATTTTAGTGAGAGGTGATGCTGAGACAGATTTTGTCCCACTTCAGATTTTCAGGAGATTCCATAATTTTTTTTCCTGCCTCTTGGTGTATTGGTGGCATCAGAGAGAAGGCAACCTGCTGCTCTGTTCCCTGCCATGCTTAGTACAGTAGTCAAAATTCATTCTGAGTGGTTGTCCTAAGAGAATGTCAGTTCAGCCAGAATTAACGGAGTGTAGTCTAGTAGAACAGCTCCTTTTTCACACTGAGTTGGCCCTTTAGAGCAGTGTGTTACTCTTGGTGTGAAGCCAAACTGACTGATAAGCAGCAGACTAGATTTTCCTGCACATGGTCAAGGCTGCTCACATCTATCCTAACTTTTTCAGCTTTAGGAAGACCTAGCACATAGAACAGTAAACCCCACCTAGCCATTGTTGGTCCGGAGAGAAGGAGAAAAGAACAAAGCGTGGCTTGCAAAGAAGGCTTCTGGACTTGTAAATTCCTTTAGGGAGAAAGATAGGAAGATGCAGAACAGATATAGCAGGGGCCAGGGTACTGCTGCTTCTATTCCATTTGATTTGGGACCAGGAGATGATGCTCAGAGCCCTTCAGGAGCCATCCTTAGGTAGACAGGTGATGCTTTGCCCTGCTTTCATTCCTTCATTTTCTTGATCATTTTTGTGTGCGATATTACACAGCAGAAATATCTAATGCTGCACTTTAAACTGCTGGCTGGAGCAGCATAACGTAACACAGCCATGTTGTGTGCCTTCTTAAACAGAAGGGATGCAAGAAATGTCTGAGTCGCAATCAGAGGGAATAAGCACTATAATGACTATCTGTAGCATACAAGCCAGTTTGTTCCCTGCTAGGAGCTTGATGTACTTTGCGTATGAACAACAGTGAGTTGCTTTGCAGAAAATGTGTTTTTGATATAAAGATTATCAGTGCTGCCACCTTTCTTCCCTTGTTTATTATTGGGCTCACCGCAGCAAATTTGCTGAGCATCAAATGCTTTTTCAGCTTTTATCCAGCTGCGTGATTTGTAACGAATGCTGCAAGCTGGGGAAATGAAGAAGTTTAAATTTGGGGCAGTTGTGCATCTATCCGCAGTTAACAAGGTATCTAATTTCTCTGCAGATTCAATACAGCTTTCCCACAGTCTTGGCTGTAGCTTCAATTATGCCGCAGTATTTTTGATTTGTTTGTGCACCTTTGTTGTTATCTGCATGTGTTAAACTCCAGCTATTTCAGATTTTCTTAATCTGGAAGGTGAGTTAAAGATCTGGCTTTGTATTGATGCTGCTCAGCACCTGCCAGAACAGGATAGCAGCATTTACCTCTGCAGCAGCACTGGGGGTCCTGACAGGCAGCAGGAATTCAGTGGGAGCAGTACCCGTTCCCAATGCTCTAGATGCATTTCCAGAGCAGCAAGCAGCCCTGTCCACCTGTCAGCAGAGGAGTTCAGCACTGTACACCTGCAATTCATCCCCAGTCTGTTCCTGGCAGGTCTGCTTGGTGCCCTGCAACCCCTCACAGCCTTGGGCTCCTTCATATTACCCAGACAGGACCTGCAGCAGCTCCTGCTAACACAGCTAGAAAAGCCCCAAACCGTCACATTAACACCCTGTGTCAGATTGCCCTGCCAAATGTTGATAAAGCTTACCTTGAGAGTTACTGCAACTTTTTTTCAGTGGGAAACGTCTGTTTTTTTTCTGGTTTGGGGCAGGTATGTAGCAGCATGCAGTTGTGACCCTGTCTGTAGAGTTACTGCAACTCATACAGTGCTGAATGAAAGTGGATGGCAGCGCAGCACAAGGTGGGATTGCTACAGAGTAGAATAGAAGATGGCACAATGAAGTTCTCAGGCTAAATGCCAATGTAAAATTAGCATTTAACCTCCCCCTTAGTGTCTGCCTGCTAATTGGGTGTCACCATCTATATCTATATAGTTTTTAGAGGCTGTTGCAGCAGTTACAATGTGATTGAAGTGCATTGCATAAAATTATGATATCCACCAATGTTTTCTCCTAGAGGAGGCTCAGATCTTCCAGCCCACAGCTGGAAATGGTATTATTTTACTTGTTCTATTATAGACTTCCAGACACATACACAGCCCTCAGACTTGAAAGAATGTGTCTGCAATGTGAAATAATAAGCATGTGCTAGACACAGGATTATAAGCCTGTTTAAATGACAAGAAAAATTTGGGGAGATAGATGAGAACGGAAGGAATTGAAAGGCTTGTACCGATATCCTCCTCCACTTTCAGTTAGAACTTCTCTAACCAGACCAGGCTTACCTTTCTTGAGGCCTGGTCTGAGCATCCTGGAGCAGCTTGGATAGTGAGGATTTTCTTCTCATCCTTTCTTTGGACTTCTTTTGACTAAACTTCACAGAGGTGTATTTCGTGACTTCTGTCAAGTTTCACTGACTTTCAAACATTTCTGCTTCTGGCTGTTCCCCCAAAATACACCTGACCCCAAGCAGCTCCCTTCTGAAATCCCATGCAGGTCTGGGTTCCAGTGTGTGCAGGACCCCCGGGAGCTCAGCCCTGCCCTATGCCAGCCCCATCTTGCTGTCCACTCACAGGCAGCACACCGCTCTGGGGCAGCTGCAGCTCACTGCGGGCTCTGAGGTCCTGTCCTGTGCTGTGCATCATGGCAGTGCCAGAAGGCAGGCAATTTGCATTTTAATAACTTCCTCATTATGTATTTGTCTGATCTCGTCAATATTTTGCATTTTTAAAATTTTGCTGACTGCAGCCATCGTGGGCTATCACGTCGATAATTAGATCGCCTGATTTTAAACACCTCTGTTATAAATCAGAGCAGCCCTTTTCTACAGCCCAGTGCTTTGGCAGCAAAGCAGGTGTCCTATATACGAAAGGCAAAAAATTTGAGAAAGCGTGATGTGCTGATTTGGTGTTGGGAATTCTTTGATGAACGTACTTGCAGTGGTGGTGGTTGGGGACGGGGCTGATCCTTCATCGCAGGCACCATCATGTTGCCTGTCAGGTGAGTGCGGCTTTTCCAGCACCACGTTAGGATTGCTGCAGACTTTACCTTCAGTTTCTTCCACCTGCCTCGTGAGGCTTTTTGTTTCATCTAAAGCTTTGAGCTAATGGCAAGCACATTAAATGTAAATGGCACCTGTAGGGCCCCCTCTGAATCTCCCAACGCAGCTTGCAGTGCAGTTGATGCTAGGTTTATCTTAATGCTTCAAGCTTTGGAATTACAAATGTTTGTGTTAGACACAGAGTCTCTTGTTTCTAGTGCAGTTATTTGTGTTGCATGTAGGTTCTGAAACAGGTCAGATACCACGAATGCGGAAACAGCATTCTCTCTCTATACGTAGGTATGAAGAGGGTGAGAATAAGCCGTGGTATCATTACAAAAAACACAGCAATCGTTTTGTTCTGAGAAGAGCTAACTGAATAGACAGGCAGAGAAACACCTGCTGAAATCAGGAAAGTTTACAGATGTTTCTGCAGTCTAAACTCAAGTATGAAACAGAACAGAGGTCATTCTGGATGGAGAATAGTGCAAAGACAGCAGCAGAAATGGATTTCAGAGAGAGAAAAGCCAAATCCTGCTTTTATTTTAAAAACATCACTGATATGCACTGAGATACCCAAAGAGAAATGTGTTTGATACAAGGGGCTGTGGAGAGTCCGTGTCATCATGCCTGAGATCTGCAGCTGGCATCATGAAGTAGCTAATGGGTCCTAGAATATGTCTGCATGGAGCAGCAAGTTTTGCTTCTTTACACCTGCATCAGGAACCAAAGTTGTGTGCAGATGTTTTGGAGAGACGGGCAAAGAAGCATGAGAGTTTGCCTTATTTGTCTTACTGTAAATAGCTTTTTGTTAAGCATGGAAAGACAGCAGCTCTTCCTGGGATTGTTTGCAGTTCTCATGTGACTGTTTGATGGTTCAGCTCGTTAATGGACTGGGCTTCTATTAAAAGTATTTGGTTATTTGGCAGGGGTGTGCTTCAGAAGCCAGGACCATATTACTGCTGCTGAGGGCTGCTGTCACTTTCTCATGTGGAGAAAAATGTAAACACATTTTTAAGAGGCACCAAAAATTCTTCCTTATTCTTGGATCACCCTTACTGTTGAGCACACACTATGAGCAAGCAAACAGAGAAATTAGCTCTTTCCCTCCCTCCTGCTCAGTCCCAGTGCTTGCAGAGGTTTTAGAAACACAAGTTGGAAGCTCTTGATTACAAAAGTTAAGCTCTTGCCCTGCAGTTCAGTTTCACGTCCCACATTAGAGATGTCGTATCACAAACGAGCAAAGTTTATTTTCAGGGAGTTGCTCGTATTGACACTTCTGACTTTGTGTCTGTCTTATTAGAGAACAGATTTGTCTTGCAGAAGTAAGGAAACACTGTGTAGAGGAACGTGCAGCGTGCTGCTGGGAAAGGAAACTTCCGTAAATGCAGAAGCGCAGCCCCACATAACCCTGTTTCTGCCATGCATTGCGTTGGTGCCCAGTTAAGCTCATTGGAGTGGGTTCAGTGCTGTGACCAGAGCTAGAGCAGTCTGAATTCTGCAGAAATCAGCAGCAGCAGTGGCATGGCGAAGACACTGGATGATTGTTTATGACCTATAAATTCACTGCGGGTGCAATAAGGGGTGTCTTCTTGGTAGTAAATAGAAAGCACAAGAAGGTAAGGCAGTTACTGTAAAGAGGAAGATCTAGGGAGAAAGAGATTGCTTTCGTTGCAGGACTGATAAATTGTGGTGCATTTTTCCTTTAAAGTTATTTGGCATTTATCTTCCCTTGTTCTTATGTAATTAATGGGGAAGCAAAACAGGAAAACTGTACTTCAGTTTAAGATGTCCAAGAGGAAAACAGATTTATCAGAGAAATGCATGTTGTATTGGACTGCGCCTCCTTACTCATTATGCTGTCTTCTGTGCTTGGATGAAGTAAATATAAAATGCTGGAAAAGTGCTACTTTCCATCTGCTGTCCCAGTGACTGTGCAAAGAAGCAAGGTGAAGGAGTTTGTTCTTATTTCTGCCTTCGTTTTTTTTAGTGGAAGCAAAACTAAGATGACTGTGAAACAGAGAAATAGAAAAGCTGAAACCTGGCTGGCAGGTTTACCCATAGTACACCTTTTTTGTGCATTATCGCCTCTCATGTCTGCACAGAGCTCCAGGAATATCAGGTCTGAGAGTACAAGGTAGCTTGAGGTTTTTAATTTTCTGTGGATCTTAGAAAATCAGCAGTTGAAAACGTGCATTTTCTTTCAGATGCAAGTACAGTTAAGTGTGAAACAGGGTGCCAGCCGCCTTCATAAAAAATAATAATAAATTAGGTGATAGATTTGGCTTTTTATTTGTACTTGGCCCCATATCAGCCTCCAGTGTTTGTGTAAGAAAGGCTGTACAAGTGCAAGGTCAGGAATTGGTGTGCTGCTCAGATGTGGCATGGAGTGAAGGGGAAGAGCTGCTGTGAAATGTAAAGTTTCCTGCCCATTTCCTGTATCACGCCTGGCAGACCTTGTGAGTGAAGCAAGGGAAGCACGTACCGTTTTTCTGCAGTTCCAACAGGCAACCTCAGTAGGAAATTGGCTCGTTTTGAAGAACTGGAGCCCTGTCCCCAAAGCAGCCACATGAGCTGGATGGGGTGTGCAGGGCTGTGCTGTGAGCTGGGGGTGGCAGTGCTGGTGGGCACGAGGAGTGAATGCTAAAAAGCTGGGCCAGGCTTCCTGTGTTGCAACCAGGAAGGGAAGCTGGCTGTCCATTAGGAACTGAGGAACGGGAGACCTACGAAATGCATAACAATGCTTAATGATGCATGCTGGAAATATTGTCAAGGGCCCAAACTAATCTGGCAGGAGCTTTGCATAGTGATTGGGATGGGGGCGGGAGGTTACAGCCATGGCAGGTACTTGCAAGTCAGTCCATTTGAAGAGGTTTCCCCTGATCTGCATTCCCTGCTACAAAGCAGTATCTGACAGCCTCTGCGTCACCATAAAATGGAGTTACCTGCAGCTAGTGGCTGGTCTGCTTGAATCTACATTACCTTTGCAGTCAAGCAGTGCCTCTCAGCTGGAGCTCAACGGCTTCTGCCTGCGAGCTGTCATCTCTTGGTGTCACTTTCCCATGCCTAAGACATCCACATTCACCAGCATGACTGAGCAGAGGAGGCCTCCACCTGGTGCAGCCCAGCCACACGTTGCTGGAAAGCCTCCAGGCCCAACGTGTGCAGCGTCCCATGGAGGTCCAGCTGTGCCACCTATGGGGAAATGCCAGCACGGTGCTCACCCACACCGAGGTCCGACAGGTAGCTCAGTGCAGCCCTGGCTTTGGGACGGCCGAGCCATCAGCTGTGAGCACAGCCAGAAGTGATGGCATGATCTCAGGCAGCTCTCTGGACGTGAAGGGACACCGGCCTCTCAACTGGGGTGAGGCTCCTGCAGTTCCTGTAAGGCTTTTAAACTTGAAGCTGGACACTGCTTACTGTGGCTTTTGTGACAGATCGAGCAATCCCGGCAAACCTAAGCATTTGTTCTCAGTTTGCAAGGCCCTTGCGTCTCCCCAGCAGTGCTCAGCACAGCCATCCAACATGACAGTTGTTTCCTGATCGTTGCAGTTTTATCCCCACCAGACCACGTAACTGTAACTGAAAGAGGAAGTTTCTTCCATTCTTTCATTGAGAACAAAGAGTTACCAGCACTTCAGCTCAGTATTTGGGAAGATTTTACCTTTCCTTCAGGTTTGCAGAGCTTGCTGTGAATACCTGTATGCAGCTTGCCACGGCCGTGACCTGCAACTGGCTGCTTCCCCTGCAGGTCAGGTTCTCCCTGCCCCTTCCCAAGGAGACTCCAGGGGCATCTCCACGCACACGTCTGCAGGTGGCTTGAGCCCTTTTGGGAGAAGTAGATGTAAATTCTTGACAAATTGGTGGATTTGAAGACAGCTGGGATAAATTAATGTGGGAAGAGGTACCAGCATTTTACCTTCATCGCTCTCCAGCATTGCAGGAGAAGTATATTCTTGGGCTTGAAAACTTGTAGGGGAAGTAGTGTAATTCTTGTGGGCAAACTGAAATGTCATAACTGAAAGACAACAGCAGTTTTTTCATCCCAAACCAGGTATATGCAGTTCAGATGTTCTGACCTTTCAAGAATGTGTTTGCTCAGCTCTATGTCTCTGTTAGGAAATGGAATGATATTTTGCTGTTGATATTCAGAAGAATGCAGTGAGGTTTCCTGTAGATCTTGCAACCTGCTGTTGTGTTGAGGAGCCCTTAGGACCATCACCTTAAGGGTCGTAACCTGGGATGTCAGCCTCACATTCTGGGGATTAGAGGAAGCCTCCACTCATTCAAAAATGAAGTCCTGTAAAAAGGGCTCAGAAAAACCAAACTGCCTGCGTTTCTTAGCTTTTCTCTTTGACTCGACACTAGTGTTACTTAATGGGAACACTTCAAAAATAATAGCTGTGGTATTCCTGATAGAACATGTATTGTGCTTAAAAGGAAAAAAATAACTGGGGGGAAAAAAGAAAAAGAAAAAAAAAAGCACAGTTGTGTGTTGTGGACCTAATGCATAGTAAGAGCTGCTGCCTGTCTGCTGCCACCTGTGCATCTCAGCTTTGCTCTGGTGCTGCTGGAGAGCCCAGGGTTCACACACCTCCCGTACTCACGGCTATACCTGTGATAAGGTATAGGAATCTAATGGAGACCACCTATTTGGACAGCCCCCCTGTCACACAAAGCATTTTACTAACAGTGTTTGATAGCCTGTAGTGATGGGAAAGAAGGTAAGTTTGGGTGGGGAGGTGGGGAGGCCATTTGTGAAACAGTCACAAGGTCTGAGGTTTTCTAAGGTTATTCAAGTCATCATGTCTCCTTGCAATTAAATTGGAACCGAATGCCTAGCTCTCCTAGGCTCATCTGCAAAACCCAGCTAAGTCACTTAATGAAAAAAAATAGCTTCTTTGTGTAGTTCCCTTCCCTTCACCATTAGCAGGATATGTGGGATTCTGTAAGTACTTCCTCTGCAAATCAAGATGCTGAGGGCTGTTGTCTCTGTATGCAGCTCCAGCTCTGTGTGGAAAGCATTTCAGATCTGAAGTTTCAAAAATCAGTCATCTGATGAACACAGCTCTTCCTGTGAGAGTCTTTCTCTCATCCCATATGACTCCAGAACATTTCCTCCACTCAGACTTGACCCAGCTGCTATGGTTGCATGCTGGAACTGGTGATGCTGTAGCCATTACCAAAAATACCCCTACAGAATGAAGGAACAAGCCTGGGGCAAACCCAGGCCCTCCTGGAAGCTCACACGAGACAGTCAGACTACAGTCAGTAAGTTTCAAGCTCTTTTTTCTTCTCTGCAGTACATCTTCATAGGGTTTTACAATGAGACTGCAACCACGTGAAGCATTCCAGAATGGAGCAGCGTGCTTCATTCTGTGTGTTCAAAACTACCTCTTCTGTTATGACAGATAACTTCAGGCTGGCTACAAAATCTGTAACAGGGATTGGTAACCCTCCAGGATGGTACTTGGCACTCAAGAGCTAACACATGTTTTTGTTTTGTGAGCATGAGTCTAATAAAATGGCTCACTGGTTTAAGATGCCTCTGAAAACAAGACACAGTTGGATGTAGAAATCACGATGATTTGGCAAGTTCAATTATTAACTTCTCTTGCAGAGTTAAACTTTGACCAGAAATTTGCCATGAACCCACGGGCACATCCTGCTAGGAAACAACATGGAGAAATCCTTCACTGTCCTCCTTGATTTATCCATGCTGAGCACAGTCAGAGTATAGAGCTTTATTATCCCCCTGAGGAAGTCATGGCAGCCTCCATCCCCTCTGCAGAGCAGAATGCTCTCACGTTTGCACGTTTCAACCCTTTGATATGGCTCTGCCCTGCTCAAGACACTGCATCCGAGGAAAATTTGGCTTGTCCCGGACTGGCCTGTTGTATAGGCTGCTTTCACCACGTTTCAGGAGAAAATTGAACGTGATGAGAAGCCTGAGCTATGTTAGCTATGCAGTGTCCTGTGGGATTGTTTTTGAACACAGCAGCTAAAGATAGAAGTGCACCACAGAGATGCTAAAAATACTGTCCAACTCTACGGTGGTTGTTTAGCATGTGGAGTGCTATAGTTGGCCTTACACAGACAAAGGGAAGATGCAGTTTTGCAATTTGAATATGCAAATGAAATCCTGATCTTGCAAATGTGCAGTCAGATGCTTGAATCTAAAAAGACTGCTTATATTCCTGAAGTTAAGCATTGGCAAGACTAAGAGTTTAATCAGTTGAATAGGAAGTCATCAGAAGCAGCGTGATTGCGGCACAATGTGTGACTTCAGTTCAAAAGAAAAAAATACTCTTTGCTTGGTTAAGACCAGATTTTTACATTCCACATGTGGACGGAACCATGTTGTCCGATAAATCATCTCTTACTAACAGCAGGCTGCAAACTGTTTCTTCTTTGCAATTTATATGCATGATAAAGTAAACATTGTTTTAATATCAGTGGGAACGCACGCTATGCTTCATAGCTTTCAACTGCGTGACCTTTAAAGGCAGGACAAAGGCTTGGAAATTAGAGTTTACATAAAACTGAGAAGCACAGGGAGCTTAAAAGGCTGTAATTCACTTCTGCAGCAAGAACACCATTTTCTCTAACATTGTTTGCACAAGTCAGCATTTATGTTGTCAATTTGCAGTGATGAATGTGTGATTAACATTACATCTAGGACAGAGGGGAACTGGTATCTGTAACAAGTTAAGGGGTTCTGTGGTTAAAATCTGAATGACTGAAGCACTGCATGTTTTGCTGGAAGCAATTCCTCCAAATCCTGTGTATTTTTAATTTACCCCTTTAGTTAATGAAAGAGTGAAGAATGCAATCCCACCCCTGCTGAAGTCAATGTCCTAAAATATTTATTTCACCGAGGCCTGTTTTTCAACAGCTTGATGGCTTCAGGGATGGGGTGATGATCCGCCTTTGGTTTCATTTCTTTAGGAACACCGGTTTGCAGAAGCCCTTTAAGGGTCCGTGGGTCAGATACCATTCGAGGAGTGTGTGCTGGAGGACGCAGAGCCCCAGGGCAGAGCCTTCACACTGCTCCAGGGCAGAAGCCTACAAATAACATCTTCCAAAGAACTGCTTTCCTATCCCAGATAATGCATGCTGAGGAAGGTGGAGCTGCTGTGCAGAGAAGGATGGAGGTTTTCAAAGGAAGTACTGAGAGACAGATGTTCACAACCAGAATCTTCGGCTTTACAAATCACTCCTGATTCTGGCCTTATCGGTCTTTCTGCACCCAGGTTCCATGGGACATTTGCTTGATTCGTGGTCATTCTTACTTTAACTTTTACTTTTTTCTTTACTTTTGAGGCTTGTTTTGACAGGCCTGCATTAATGTCCTGCTGATGGTTCCATTTATTGGAGTGCAGAGGAACATCGAGGAGGAGCAAAGGGGTAGGGTGAGGGGTAGACGAGGAGCCACTATGAACGTTTCCTTATGCTGCCCGTGTTTTCTTAGAGCTGTGCTCCTGTTTCTGATGACAGGTAGAAAGAACTTCAAAGTTCTTTTAAATGTTTCGTCCCCGGCTAATCTGGTTATCTGGTAAATGGTAAACCTAGATGCTGATTTATGAACGTATACAATCCATTTCCTATACAAAACTCCTGTTATCTTACAGTCATTGCATAACTGTGACAGCGTAACAGGCTGGAAAAGAAGAAAAAAAAAGTAACTTTCAAATCCCAGGAGACCCAAGTAACAAAACCGTCTCTTTTGGCTCAGTAGAGAGGGTTTGAATTCTTGAATATAGCTGTTGCGGTGAGATTAATGTAGTCTACAAAATTACTGCAAAGTGTTCCATAGGACTTTGAAATTAATGGACTATAAAAAAAGATATAAAACAATACTGCTGGTATTAAAATGAAGGTAAGATGAGGTAATACTTGTGGAGAGACGCTAAGTCTAAGATTGATCTTGATTTACAGCCAGATATGAAAGAAACACTCTTGTACTACATCTTAAAACCTGAAAGGTAGAGAGCTTCTGTCTTCAGCTGTCTCGTTAATAGTGCTTGTCGTTACACGGCGTGTGGAAGCAGCAGCCAGGCAGTATGCATGGCGCAGTTGCTGCAGGTCTTCAGATGACTAATTAAGAGGCATCTGCACCGAGATCGCCTGCTAGCAGCACAACACAGGAGCAGGCAGTAGTCCTGTTCCTCCAGATTCATTTGTCAATAGCAATTTTTCCCTTGGAAAAATTTCCATTCCTAACGATGCCATTAATACTGAAAGCGGATGAATTGTTAAGGAAAGACGAGGTAGAGAGATGCTAAATTTATTTTGATAGGGCAGATCTCTGTTGGTGCCTCTGAAATGAGATTGGTTCTGTCTGACCTGAAAAGTAGCAAAGCTGTCTGGTTCTTTTTTCTTTCCTTCTTTTGTTTAAGTTCTTTTCTTTACAATAAAGGTTGCTTGGTCTTTTCTGTGCAGCTGGCTTGCATGGAATGAAGAAACAGGTATATTCTTGGCTGTGTACTTTTTTTTTGCCTCGGAGCTGATCCTCCATCAATATCTTCATTTTGATATTAAGGACGATACCTGGAATTTTAGACAAGGGTAATCAGAAAAGCCCTGATCACAAACTTGCTGCTGCGCAGCCCAGAAGATGTTTCAACTTACAGCAGGATGTGGATTAGCTGCATTTCTGTCATTATGAGCTTAACTGCATTCACAAAAATCATTATGAGAAAATCGTATTTGTAGCATTTCCTTCCCTTTAATTTTTTTTTAAGATTTATAAAAACTGTAATACGTAATGCTCTCGGTAATCCAGGTTGAATTTCCTGTTAGTTTCTGCGGTTTATGCTTATTGTAAGGTCGCATCCTTCTGGTTTTGTATAGTCATGATGTTTTGGATGTTTGTGCTTATGAGCCAAATCATGCAGTTCTGGGTATTTGCAGCCAAGATTGCTTCTTAATGCTGTGTGGTTGGTTAAGTGGGGAAGGAGGCAAAAGAGGAAGGAAAGCAGCAGATCAGCAGTCATTTAAAAGTTCACATGCGTTAAGTAGTAGCAGTTTCTTTCTTGCTCTTTCAGCACAGTATGGGGTTCCTTCAAGGACGTGCGCTGATTTATTGAATAAAATGAGGAATCGCAATGAATGGTGATGCTCACAGGGAAAGGGTCACAGCAAGCTTCTGCCAAGGGGCCCCGTGTTGGCTGTGCTGATGGGAGATGCAGCTGCACACATGTAGCAGCGTGTGTATAGGCTAAGCAGTCCGTGTTAATAAAACTGTTTTAAAGATGGCAAATTTCATGTTGCCACTGTAAATTGCCACTGTAAATTATACATCTGGAGAAACTCCAGATCCAGGTAAAAACAATCCAGCTAATTCGTACAAGCTAACCAATACCCAGTGTGCTTTCATGGTTCAAATGACAGCTTGCCTCCCCGGTTCCTCTTCCTACATCCTCCCCTCCAATTGCCTATTTCCACAACTATGATGAATAGAAGGAAATCCAGCCCTGTTTATTTTCCCTGTTCATAATCCTTTCTCCACTACCACAGCTCGAATGGGAATGGATCTGCCACCTTTCCAGCCTGCAAATACCAGGCAGACCCAAAGAAAGACCTTTATCTCATACTCCTTAACTGAGGAGTTGGGATATTAGTACTTTTAAGCTAAGTGAAACACTTCTTTGGCAGCTTGAAATCACATTCTGATCTCTTCCTTGACAATGTGAAATGACAGCTTTAAGTCCATCCATGCTCAAATCACTTGAAATCAGAAGGGTCAACCAGCCTAAAGCAGTAGGAAAAATGAGGTTTTAGCTTATGTTTAATCTTAGCATGGGGAAAGTGACTGGTAGTTTTAATTGCTTGAGCCCCCTTGAGTTCTCCTTGTAGCCTGGGATGTGAAAGCATGCTTCTTGTTCCTGGTAGTCGTGGACTGCTTCAGCTACTCACTATGCCTCAGCAGGAGGCATTTCTTTTTGGATTCAGATATGTAATGCGAGCTTCTGTTATCAAATGGCAGCTAGCTTGCACAAATGAGAATCTGCAGATGAGCTAAATGCACTTAATGCAGGGGCAGGTTCTGCTGTCGTTAAATGGGATCTTTGCCCACAAGCATTTGGGTTTTGTTGCTCATCTGCAAGCCAGCCTGCTACTAAAAACATCATGTCTGATAGTTCAAGAAGCGCTGCAAGTAGCTGCTGCCACTTAAGAGGCAATGTTATATCAGATACACTTTGCAGCTTTCAAACACTAGAATTCTCACCTTTTTTTCCACAGTCTGTCCTCAAAAATTAGCAGGTCATTGGAATCTATATAGATTGCAAAGAAGCAAGCAATATACAGCACAAACCTTTCAAATTGTGTATTCAGGCACGGGAGAAAAAAAATTGTGACATTTTCTTGTTTTATATGGAAAATTGCCAGTTTCATTTTTTCATTACATGACTGTTTTTGTCAGAACAGATAGAAACATTTTGGGCTGATGGGCAGATAGCTCTCGCTGAAGCTTGTTGAAGCCACAGAGACTGAAGTCTTGATGGCTGAATGCTGCAAACAGTTTGCCTCTGGCAAATACATGCTTCCAGTTTTGGCAGTGTCGAGTGTTTGAAAGAGACGAAGAGTGAAAGGTTCTCTGGTCAGCTCAGTTGAGCAAAGCTCAGATTTTGTACTGTGCAGAGGGAAAAAACAATCTGCAACAGATCCTGGAAAACAGGAGAGTTGAGACCCATGGAGTCTCAAGGGAATGCTGGAATTTGCAGGCTGATGTGTTAAAGCGAAGCTCTTCCACTCTTCTCAGGCTGCTCCATTATTCAGCCTTTCCACTGAAAATTAACTGTGCTCTTTTTTTCACAATTCTTTATCTAACCTTCACTCTTGGTGACCTTGATTCCCCAGGTTTCTGAGGCACCAGGGTCTTGCTCTGAAAAGCTTTGAGAAAGGCTGCCAGAGAACACTAGCAAGTACCCGGGAGAGACTGAAACATTCCCCATCTGCTCGTTCTCCTCCTACCATCATTTCTCTTTTCTTTAATCAAACCAATAGAAGAGCCAACACCTGGGTTTTCCCAAGAGCTACAAGGGCTTTGTGACTCCTGGAGAAAGAAGGTTATCTGACTTCCATTCTGGAGGTCCCAGATTGATATATTTCAGACTCTTAAGTCAAGAGGGTTGCCAGCGATGATGGCTGCAGGGAGTCAGAGGAGCTGGACAGGATGCCGGAGGTGAACATGGGCTGTACAGAGGTGGTTTCAAAATGGCAGTGTCTCATAGGGCTTGGTTCCTGCATGAAAATGCTTGTGGGTGTGGGAATCACTGCTGTAGGTTGGATCACTCAGTGGCAATGAGTGGGTTGAGGTGGCTGCAGATCAATAATCAGCACCCTGCGGTCGCTCTAAATCAAGGCTTGAATCTCTGACAGGCTGCAGCAGCCAGAGAGAAGCACAGAAATACCTCACTAAACATTTTTCTTCTTTTGTTTCTGCTTTACGCTGTCCTAAATAGACATCTGCTGTTACATCCAGCTTGTATTTGGTGGAAGAGGGACGAAAGCCGCACAGATCCTCCCAGTGGGTGGTGGGGGTTCTTCCCTGGCAGCTGGGGTGCAAGCTGGGGCCCAAGGGATGGAGCAGAGCAAGTGTGGGCTGGCAGCAGGGCCGTGGGACAGGCTGGGTCATCAGGCTGATGCGGTAACTGAAGAGTTCTTGAGCTAAAGGAAGAATGAAAGCGCAGTGATGGCAAGGCAGTGAGCCAGACTGGAGAAGCTCACGCGGTGTGTTATTAAAATCCAATGGCACCACCACAGTGTGGATCTATTGACAATTTAATCTCTCTGCTTCAGCTCTCCTCGCTTGCAGCCATTGCTGAGAAACAGTAGGTCTGTAGAGGCCAGCACTGCTGCGTGGGCTCGGGGAGCAGCAGGTGGAAGGAGCAGTGGCGGGGCGCAGCCTGCAGCCCTCAGCTCCCAGCCCTCCTGCACAGCACAGTGCCCGCACAGCATGCTGTGGGGAACGCTGCCCTGTGCAGAGCTGCTGTGTGACAGATGAGATGTTTGCAGCCACAGCTGTGGAGCTGCCGGGGAAGGAGCAGTGTAAACAGTTATTATTTATTCTTGTTACACTACCATTAGGAACCAGCAGTGTGACTCGTCTGGAACTTGGGCCTTTCCCAGAAGCGCGCCTGTTCATTCTGAAAGCATAGCAGGGCCGGGACCACAGCACGCTCACTTCTACAAGCAAACCAATCAGATGTTCCCTGCATCAGGGAGCTTGTCTTTGTTTCCTAAGTATTCCCCAAAAGAAGCTCGCACCTGCATGCTAATGAATTGCAATGGATTTTGACAAGGTCGCAAAGTTTGTTGCTTATCTGCTCAGTCTTAGCGTGCAGATGTAAATGGGGTTTTCCCATACGTGGCTGTACAGCTCCCAGCCAGCTTAAGAGGGTGTTAAGTGTTTATATCATATTTATATGCTCTTACCAGTATTCAGTTTGGAAGGAGGCTGCCCAGCATACAGCCAGCAGAGAAAGGGAAGGAGCATATTCTGGTTCTCTCCTCATGTCTGCTGATTTTGTCAAATGGCATAAACCCTTTCAAAAGAAAGAGATAAAGAATGGGTATAAATCAGCTCCCTTCTCTGGGAATCCAGGGCCAAACAAGGGAAGTGTGCAATTCAGAGGGAGCTGGGAGATGTGCTGGCTCCATCAGAGACCACCTCAGTGCAGTGTATGGTGTGGGAGGAACAGTCACTGTGTCTGACTGGGGAATATTTCAGCTAGCCTGTCCACCCTGAGGAGAGAGTTCTGTTTGTCCCTCATACTTCATATTAAGTGCCTGGTGAAACGCTGTTGTCTAGTTTTCTTCTTTATGATCTGCTTGAAGCAGAGAGCTGATGATACTCTGTCATCCCTTCCACCCAAAATTACTCTGTAATTTGTTTAGTCCACTTTAAGAACGGTATCTTTCTCAAACTTGTGGCTGTAGACAAGCGTATCTTAAACAAATGCAATACTGTGAAATTTTGTGGAGTTGCACCTGCCAACAATGGAGGAAAATGGTCTTCTGGACTTCATGGTTTTCGTGCAAATATCCAGCTGGGAAAAAAGAACCTTGCTTTTCAAGAGAACTTGACACTCAGCTAACATCACTGCACCTCTTTTCCAATCTAGCTTACTTAAAAATCCTGTCCCACTTTTGGAACGCCTGTGCTTCTGAACACCATGGCTTTATTTTACCTGTAGTTATAGTCTTGGGGAAATGGGCTTTCACATTACTCCCCAGTGCAACAGTTAGACAATACTTTCTAAGTGTTTAGAAAGCCCAGTTTTCTCCCCGGTAGCTCAGAGCACAGGAATGTCCTTTGGCAGGGGTGTACATGCCAGCATGTCAGCTGGCCAAGTGTGGGAGATCCCCCAGCACCGCCTGCTGCAAAGTTCCCAGTGTGCAACTTGGGAACGTGTGGTGTTTATTTTGGATGTGTGAAGCCTGTGTAAAGATTCCCTATACATGTCTGGGTTTAAATATATGTAGTTATGCTCCACCAACGTGTTTCAGCCTACACAGGGCAGCATCTGTTGAAACATGTACCTCTGGCTTAGTTTTGTCAAAGAAAATGAAGGAAAACAATTTCATCCATCATTAGACTACCATTTGGGAGAAGATTTAGGCCTTGTTCCATTTCCTGAAGCAATGCAAATTTTGGCCTCAGCAGCCCAGAGAAAAAATCCACTCCCTGGTGCTTCAGTCTCTGGCAGCGATGTAAGGACAGGCTCTTGCATTCAGGGTCAAACCAAGCATGGCACAGCTGGCTGAAGAGGGCTGCTGGGCAGCGGCATGCAGGACACCGAAAGCAGCACTCCCCGGTCCGGGCCGGATCCAACTCACTCGTGGTTTCTGGGAGCAGCTTAGGGTAAAGCAGTGCAACTGGAGGCCACAGAGCAGGAGCAGTGATTGCTCTGGTATGGAATAGCTTCCTTAGAGGGTAGGTGAAAAATGTCCATGCAAAAAGGTCTCTTTGCCACAGTACCATTCAGAACTGCTGTGTGGTGGGTGAATTTCTCCTAGAGCCTGAGCAGCCACTCACCATAGCATACAAACCTGTATTTCCATCCGCCAGCACCCTGTTCCTCATGTACAACTAACTTGCATCCTCTCACTCACCTCCAAATACCCATGTAAGTTGGGCGTTAACACGTAGGGAGGTATCTGTGTAGCCTGATCACATGCTGGCCCAAACTTACAGTCTTCTCTCTGCCCACCAATTTAGAAACAAATGATGTGAGAGCACTCATGTGTGTTCAACAAGCTACTGGGAAACTACTCCAAGTTCCCAGCTCAGAACAGCCCCAGTTGTGGTGAGTTACTTGAACCCATGGCAGATGGGCTGAATTTCAGGCTGGCCACTGGCCATTTGTACATTGCAGAAGCAGCTGCACCACGTGCCCATATTGCGCCCTGCAGCCTCGTATGCCCCGTGATGAGCGTCCTGTGGCAACAGCTGTATTGAGCACCAGAGCGGCTGTTTGTGTGGGGAACTTAGGCACAGGTGAGATGTAATATTCAGTGCAAAATTCAGAAGCCAGTCGTACCCACCGCAGCCTTAGAGTGGACATGACTATGCTGGCAATACGTGGTGGGGTTCTTTTAATGCTGCGGGCAGGTATTACAAGGAGAGAGGATTTTTTTCCTGATGCAAGGTGATTAGCAGTGCTTTGAACGGTAGTTCAGGGCTGGGAGAGGTTGTACTGTGAGCTGGCTTAGAGGAACAGTGACTCTATGGCTTCTCCATTGCTGACAAGATGTTTCTTTAAACACCACCTCCCTCTACTATTACACAAGAGCAGAAGGCTTATTTCCCTTAACTTGGAGCAGCAATGTTAATGTTTGATTAATCCTATGACATACAGGTCAAAGTTGTTAAAAATGAAAGCCACGGATGATTATATTTGGAGGAGATGACTATATTGCACTGAATTTGTGATAGAGACATTATTTTTAGTTTCAGTTTCTTTCTAAACATAATGACATTATGTTTAAACATAATGGTTTATTTTTCCTCCAAAACTTGTGGATTTACCACTACACCATTTCGTAAAGATGAGGTATTTCTGTCGTGGTATTTTGAAAATACTTCAGTTTTTACAAATAAGTTGCATCCTAATGTAAATGAAGCCCATACTGCCAGAGACTTAGGAAAACAAAGAAAAGTTAAGATTTTAGCTGTTATTTACTGTTAAGAAAACCTAAACTATCTACGATTAAAAAAAAGACTGAAAGCTGAAAGTCTGATTAGATATTTAATTGAGGTCTTTTTGTTTGTTTGTTTGAGTTTGTTCAGAAAGCATGCCAGTTATTTCAGAATGAAGAATGTAAAACAACTTAGTTGTCTCAGGTCTGAATTTAATCCGAGTCACTGGCAGGAGGTGGCTAAATTCAATCCAGGGTTTCATTCATTTCTGCCGTTGTCTAGACCATGGAAATGCTGGCATGTTTGTTATGCAGGGAGTATAATGTCTTAATTGAGATGATACCAGAAATGATTTTAAAAACTTCTATTACAGTTCAGATGACAGGCAGTGTTTTATAGCTTTAGCACCTGTCTTAGGGCCAGCACGTGAGATCGAGCCTTTGTCTGACTGTAACTCATCTGATTTCAGCAAAGTCACACCCACTTAAATCCTGATTGAATTTGTCTCACGTGATTGGTTTTTTAATTGTGCGGTTTAATTTTCAGTATCTCCAACCCAGTGTTGCAGTTCGGAGCTTTAGAGCACGTTAGTGTAAGGTCAGTAACCATCTTTTCCATTTTTATTTTCCCAGTTACAGGGATCCATTAAAAGAAAGCTGGAAGATGATAGCTCTCCTGCCTCCAGTGGTGTGCCTGATGTCATTTTCCCAAATGACAGTAAAAGACTCTGTCTCGATGATGTAACCCTTTCCATGGGCCAAGGTACCAATCCCAGTGTGGCGTGTCCAGAACTGCAAAGTTCTCCGTTCTCCAGCAGTCACAGCACTTCTTCCATGGCAGTCACAGGTCATTCAGTGCTCTTGGAAAACAATCACATGAATGGTAGTGGCATCGGCTCCCCATTTTCTGTGCCACCCAACACGGAAATAAATCAGAAGGGATCAGTAGGAGGGCAAGGTAACAGCATTGTCCATTATGATGAGAAAGGAAACAGCTTACAGTCTGTGGACCAGGAGCTGCAAGATCTGTTGGAAGAGCTGACAAAGATGCCTGATCCTTCTCCCAATGACCTGGATCTGGAGAAGATTCTGGGCAGCAAGGCTGAGGAGCCACTTGGCCTGAGTCATTCTCAGCCAAGCATAAGTACCACTCCAAAGTCCTCCCCGCAGACTTCCCACTTGGAGAACCATGTTGCTAACAAAGACTTTTCCCCAGGCTGCAACCCAACCAGTGGAGGATCTCCTCAGATGAGGCCATCATCTGCTGGAGCTAACTTCCAGGTTCCTCCCTCAAACAAACCTGCTGCATCACCCATCTCTGCAGCAGCCCAGAGCAAGAACCAGCCACCACCCATGCTTCCAGTACCCTTACCCAACATACCTGGCTCCAACTGGCATGCTCAGCAGCTAAAGCAGCTGGCAGCTAGCAAGCAGGTGTCTACTACAAAGCAACAAGTACAGGCTCCTAGCTGGCCATCTATGTCTCCTCCTGGTCTCTCTCCTCCTTATAGGGCAGGATCATCCCCCCACCATCAGCCTTTCAGTCCTCAAAACGTTATGGTATCTGGTATGCCTGCTAATAATTTACCAGGAAACAACATTCAGAGTCCTCAAAACACTCTGCTTTCAAGCATGACTTCCAGCAGCACCCCCTCCAACGGCCCCTCTCCTCCCTACGGATCTGAGAAGCTTTCCAGTCCAGCTCTGAACCAGCAGCCCTTCAGCCCACAGAGCTCCATGCTGCCTGCCCTGACAGCAGCCAGCTTACCAGCCAGCAACATTAAAAGTCCACAGAACAACTTGGTTGCCAGCATGGCTTCCACAAATACTGGACCTTCTCCACCATACAGGCCAGAGAAGCTGTCAAGCCCCGCTCTGCATCAGCAGCCCTTCAGTCCTCAAGGTCCATTAATCTCTAATATCACTCCCAACAACAACCCCACAAGTATGCAGAACTCACTTTTTAAATCAATGACTACAAGCCAGTCCAAAAATATGAACATAATTATGCAACAGCCATCTGCTAGCTTACAGCCAGGTCTGGTGAATGAGAGCCCTGTTAACCAAGACCAGTTTTCTTTCAACAACACCAAGCCACTATCTCACTTTGCCTCGGAGTCAGCTACCCAAAAGATGTCACCCCTGACAGCAGGACAAGGGCAGCAGTCGCTCATTCACTATCTCCAGCAGCAGCAGCAGCAGTCTCCAGCCGCCCCGCAGTCCCAGCAGGCTAACAGCAGCCAGTTCCTCCAGCAGCAGTTCCGGCAGCTGATGCAGCCACATCGGATGCAGAGACACATGCAGTCTGCCACGCTGCCATCTCAAAACAGACAGGTGAGTGTGCTTCTTTGGTCTTGCTGGGCTTACATGCAAACGTTGAGTTACGTGTTTTCTTCTTTTTGCTTCTCTTTGTGTTTCAACTGTGACGTCGTCAAACTTCTGGGCTGTGCACGGTGTATGAATGGACAACGTCCTGGAGTTATTAGAAGTAACTTTGTCCATGTCTTCACTTGAAATGTACTTTAATTCCATTGTGCACTGTCACCTCTAGCCCAGTGGAGAATGTTGTGCTATTAGGCAAAACCCACTTCTCACTACTGGAATAAGTTATTTTTAAATGTACAGATTGTGTTCTTAGGTATACTGTAAGCGGTAGAGATGTTCCCATAATTTGTTTTCCATCTTTTTTTTTTCTTTATTTTTTTCCCCTTAATGCCCTTGGCTGATTTCATCTCTATGTTATGTTTCTGAGGCCAGAAAAGATCGGGGGGGTGAGAAGTAAAGTTAAAATATGACTCCTTGATGGACAGCAGGTCAAACAGTACAGCATCTGAATAGCTAAGAGGCAGACTTGAAATACCTGTTGCCAGCATTTGCCAGAAGCAATGCCCTGCTTTGGATGAGGGCCATTCCCCACCCTTTGCTAAGCTGCAATACCAACTGAGCTTGTATGTGCAAAAATGTGACTGGCAAGATTGAGAAGCAGCTTTGGTTTCTCTCCAGCAACCCTCTCCCTGAGACCCAAGGAGAGGTGCAAAGCACTATCTGCTGCTACCCCAAATTAGAGAGATGTGCTGAGTGTTTCAGGGCAAGGAAAGGCTTGGGGGCTCAGTCGGAGAGCTCAGCTATGAGCAATAAGTGGCTGTCTTTTCACTAGGAAGAATAATGGTAGGACACAAACGGAACCCTGCCACCAAAGCCAGCTTCAATTAGGCAGAACCAGCACTGTGGCAGCAGAATCCTTAGCCCAGCTGTGTGTGCACGCTTACACTGACTCCTCATGATGCACTGAAATGCTTCTGCCCCAGTGATCTGAAGGCTGATCTTCAGAGCTTGCATGGACCTGTTCCAGAGACCTGTGCTTAGATGGGGAATGCAGACCCTGAATTTCTGTGCTTTCCTACCTCCTAGGACTTCAGCTCTTGTAGAGATGAATTTCTTCAGTGCGGGTGGCTTAGTGTGTAACTTTTTTTGTGATAGCAATGAAAAATAAGCAGCTAGTTATAAACATCAGCTTTGTAGTGGTAAATTAACAAGGTGCATTTCCACTGTGCCTCTCTGAGATCAACCCAAAGTTGTGTAAACCCCGTGCTCCCCTGCTTTGATCCAGCAGCTGAGGGCAGAATGGCTGGGAAGGCTCAGGATCCCAGAGAGTGGATGCACAGCCGAATGAGTGAGTTGCTGCAGCTTTGTGACTTAGTGCTGATCAGGGGTTGTACACTGGAGGCAGTGTGAGTGAAAAATATTCATGGTGTCTTACTGCACTTCGGACAATGGCTGCAAAGTTGTTAAACTGCCACGACACAACCTGTTTTGACCCACGTCCATAACCTTTGAGCGTGTATCTTTTCTCTGGCTCTACCGCTGGATCTGTGGCATCACCACATCCCTGCTGTGTTCCTGAGGTTTCCTGTGCCCTCGTTTTTATCTTACACCTCCAAACCCCTGCAGTGAATCTCTTTGATTGTCCAAAACCAGCCCTTTTCCACTGCTCTGCCTGTGCTGCGTTTCCAGGTGCTTCTCACTGTCAGAGAGGTAGCATCATCTGGTGCCTATCAGTAATTATCAAGGATGATAAAGACAGTGATTACAGGCAATGAGCATCTCATTTCAGATTAGTTAGGTAAGCTCCCGGTGCCTCCCTCATTTTACAAGTAAGACTGGTGCACTAATTATGCACCAGATGACTGTGCTTTGGTTTTACAGTGTGCTGAACCACCTAAGAAGGATGGTGCATGTTCAGAAGCTGAACTTTTTGCTGTGTTTTGATGATTTTACTGTAAATCTCATAGGAGGATGTGGAATCCTGCTGCTGAATTAAAAGCAAATGGCAAAAAATGAATTTTTTGGAGTGAAAGGACAGAAAGTTGGAAAATATTTGAAGTGTGAAACCTTAAAATTCTGGGTTAGTTGCTGTTTGTTTGAATCTAGCAGGTAGGTCTGCTATTTGTCTGCAAGAGATCTCCTACCCACATTGAAACATACTGAGATTTTGGGGCTGGCCTGTACCAGTTTGGGTCTGTGATGCGTGCTAGCAGCAGTGGCTGTGGGGTCAGCGTCCAGCAGCACGGCTGAGAGCCCACTTTGAGGTTTTTGGAATCTCGGTGCCAGCTTTCTCCTGAGGCTGGTGATGCGGCTTCTCAATCACAGAACAGCTGTTTCATTAAAACACCACAAGATTCAGAAGACGAGAGACAACTTCCGCATCTTCAATAACCAGTAACTGTCCGATGGAAAATTGCCTTTTTTAGCCTCACTGACGGAAACCCACTCAAAGAAAATCAGCAGAGTTCCCTGGGATGTTGGTTGGCATTTGAAAGTCGTCCCCTTACTCTGTGTGCACGTTTGGGAATGCGACTATCATTTATCAAAAGAAGGCCAGGTGCTCTCATCTTTTGAGCAAGAGGTGCAGCTCGATACAGAAGAATGTGGACGGTGGCCAGTTGGAGGGAGAACAGTAAACCACACAACGTGACCCTTGTCGTGGGAGAGCAGCATGTGGGAGAGAGCTGTGGCTGTGCCCCAGCCCAGGGTGAGCCGTATGCTGTTCTGTTCAGGCAAACTAACACCAAGGCTCCACGTCCCAGATGCTGGCTTCCTCCTGGTGCATCCCAGCTGCAGCGTGTGGAACATAACGGTGTATCTCTTCAGTGTAATCAGTCTGCATCCCAGAGCCTGGGTTGCCTGGACGAGTGGCAAATCTGATAACGTGTGATCCTTCCACGTCTGAAGCGCTGTGTCTTTGCCGTTGAATGCTGACTGATATTGATTTAGGCACCAACAGTTTGCGTTGTGTGATATTGCAAAGCCTGGTGGTACTCACAGCGCTCCTGTGGATATGTGCAAGTTTTCATTGCACTCATGTACTACTGGTGCTTGCTGAGTGAAATTACACTCAGAGGTCTGGACTCACAAATCCACAATATAAGGTGGTATTAAGTGCCAGGGAGTCTCCTGAGCTGCCCCTGCTGCTTTCTGGGCTGCAGCTCAGCCCTCTGACTTTCTGCTGGCTGGTTCTGGGTGTGTGAAGGCAGCATCTGCCCAGGCAGGTTGAATAGCTGGGCATCTCCCGCATTTTATGTCTAAATACAGCTCGTACTTGCAGATCCTCTCTTTTGGCATGTCAGAAATACTGGGCTCAATTGTGCCTCCAGCTATGCTGGTATGACATCCCTGAGTTCAGAAGAGCCATTCTCTTGTTCCAAGCCATGTAAGAATAGTAACGGGCCCTCGTGAATGGAAAGAGGAGTTCTCCTGCTTGGAGGAAGAGGAGCTGGGGATCTCTACATTTCAACCTGTGGGGGGCTGTGAGTTTTCCATGCCCAAGTCTGCCTGAGTTAGCTTCAGAGCCCTGGGGAGGGGGCTTCAGAGCCCTGCTCTGTGACACACTTTCAGACAAGACCCTATGGAGAGGCTTGTTTTCTTGGGGGGACGTGGCTAAGAAATACCTATTGTTTGGCTGTGACACACTGCGCATTTCTGAGCTGCACTTGCTCTGTGGGAACCAAATGTGCTATTCTTAGAGCCCTCCACACTTCTGCTGACATCCAGATAGTTGTACACCGGGCTGCCAGAGCAGGGTATGTTTGTGTCAGCTCCATCACCAAAAATTATGGAAAAGGAAAAAATTATAGCAAAAGAAGCATAGAGAAAAGTCTTGCAATATTAATAGCTGTATTTTACTGTATGCTGACTGTATGTGAGAACTGAATACTGTGATGAAGATTTAAAAAAAAAAAAGAACTCTGTAAGGGACTTGAGAGTGTTTGTTTAACTGTGGTTAAAGAAGCAATAGAGTATCTGAGTTGGTGGAGTAAATCACAGGTTGCAGAAACACCAAAACCCCCAAGCTTCATTAAACATGCTAGGAGGAAAAAAAGTGAACAAAAAGTCTTGCTTCTATGCATGAGCTCTCTTAAAATAGAAACAAAGCTGCAGAAGAAGTGCACTGTTGTAAAGAGTAAACTGACCCAGAGCTTAGGTGTTAAAGGTTAAATAAATATGATGGAATGCGAAATTCAGCTTTTATTAATATAAGAATAGAAATGTACATTCAGTTGCGGTATGTACAGGAAAAGCATAGTGGGGATTTCTGAGATGTTGTACATTTTCCTATCACACAAAACAAGCTGTGATGTCTTGTATTATTAATAAGACTGGAATCCCAGATTTCATCTGCAGTTTCAGTCTTTCCCTTGCCCCTTCCCTTCCCCGTCCCTTTGTCTTTAAGCGTCACACTTATCTAACTGTGAATGAAGTTCTGCTTGGTCTTTCCCACTGATCTTCCCCTTTTTCATCCTTCTCTTGTTTCTTCTCTTTTTGTTTTTCCTCTTCCTTCTCCTTTTCCTTCTCTTTTCACAGGAAAGACTTTTATATATATATATTTTTTTGTAACTAATGCTGCAGGGAAGAAAAACGGATTTGATTTCAAAGGGCAGTGATAGCACAATACTCGAGCAAAGCCTTTGAGGTAGCGGAGAGCTTTTGAAGGCAAAGGAGCAAGCCCTTCAGCTAATTAAGTGCTTTTGACTGGACGAATAAAGGAAGCTGGTGATGAATCTGGATTGCAGCAAGCAGGCAGTAAGGCTGAGCCTGGAGTTTGACCTCTCTGCATATGTAAAAACATCTTGAACAGTCATTTCTGAATTTATATTTAGCAGTGCCATTGCAACAGTGTTGGTATTTTTTGCTCAAACCCAAAGATTCCCCTTCCCAGGGGAGCCCAACGGAGGCTATTGCACAGCCAACTCCTGCCCGCCCCCACCACTAAGTGACGTTGGATGGCTCTTGGAAAGTAAGGAGGAGGCTTTTGGAAAGATGTGGGTGTTGGCCAGCTGTGCCAGCAGTAGCCCAGTATTTTCAGAACTGCAGAAGATGAAAAAATCAGGTCTCATCTCCTCACCGTGCTGCTCTTTTGTGTTATTCTGTTAAATTGCATGCGTCCTTCTATGCTGCCTTCTTTCAGGACATTTCCCTGCCGTAGCTGAGCCTTGCTATCCATGCCTTAGTCTTCACTGTTCTTTGGCATGCAGTCAAGTTTCTTCTGGCACCTCTGCTCAATGCACGGGTTGTTTCTCCCAGTTAGCCCCCAGTTAGCTCCCAGCAGAGGGACCGTGAAGTGCTGGGTGTGGGCAGGCTGACCTGGCAGCCGCCCTTGTTTTGGTGGAGAAGGAAAAGAGGAGTATTTAGCACACCATGAACATGCAGATGGAAATGGGACATCCCAGAGAAACGTAGGATGGGTCACTGAATGACAACAGGCTGCTTTTATAGTCTGTCCTTATGCCCAGGGCATGCAATTTAAGCAACAGACAGTTTTTTCCTTTTTCCCTGCAGTGGGGGTAGGAGAGAAGCTCTTCTGTCAAATATACGGGGAAAGTGGTGTTATTGTGCTAAGTGTCTGATTCATTTGATGTGAAACCAAATTCTGGCACCCACGTGTACCAAAACCTCTCTGATCCTGCCAGCTGGGCCAGCTGCTCTCTCCCTGGTTTCCCAGATGCCTTGGTACGTTTACTCGTGGGCTCACAGTGGCTGGGTCAGGCCCAGCACCTGCACTGACCCAGCTGTAGCTGTTGCTACAATGCATTCCCTGCACCCTCACTTATACTTCAGTGCACCCATCGCTCTGCACCAAAAAGGTGTTTGTAGCGCAGCGTGCTGATGAAGAGCAGTGAGGGAGCAGTTTCCATGACCCTACTGTACACCCAAATCTTGCTTCATCTCTCCTGCAAATTCCCATCAATCTCAGAGCATCTGAACACCAATTTGTGCCCCGTTTCTGGAAGGTTCATTTGTTCATTGTCTGTATTTTTGCAGTTTGTGGGGCTCGCCTCCAGCTAAACGCAGCATGGTGTTCAGAAAATGTGCTCACCTCCCCAAATCCATGGCCTTCTCACTCTCTCAAATTCGCTACCTAAATTAAAAGTTAATTTTAGCACCTTGTGGGGATATTGAGAGAGCATTGGTTGTGCCTCCCTTTTGGGATGGGGGGGAGAAGGTTTCCATTTGGTACTGTCGTGCAGCAGTCTAAAATTGCCTCTACGCTCGCAAGGCTGAGGCACCCGTGGCTAATTAGCGATTGGAACGAAAAGCAGGCAGATGAATCAGGCAGCCTTCGGGGGGCAATAAATCAGGTGGTGCCGCCGGGCGGCGGGGCAGGGTGATGAGAGCTGCCCACCTCATCCTGCTCGGCTCCGCTGCCATTCCTGCCCTGCTGCAGCGAGCGCTGCACGCGAAATAACAGCACAGACGTGTTTTGGTACGGATGCGATACCTAGAAATAACTTTCCTGGTAAAGTGAACTCAGTCTCTTTTTCTCTGGGCGTTTTGGAGAAATTTCAGTGTGTGGGTGGGGGAAACAAAGCAGTGGCTGTAAACAGGAACTGATATTGTCTCCGTGTCTGAATGGAGAGAGAAACTGGACTGGCTTCGTCGGCTCCCTCGTACATCTGCGAGTCTGGAAACACTGGGATGATTCACAGTTTGCTGATTAATATAGGAGCAAGCAGAATAGGGTGAATTAGCGGCCATTAGAGATACGCTCTGTATGGCAAATGTCCCCCTAGAACAAATGATGTTTCACGAAGATTGCTTAGAGGAAGAGGTAATGGGTCTTAAATACAAATTAGAATCAGTCTCGTCAAAGCTGTTAACATTAAGATTTGAAAGCCAAACGCTATTACAAGCTGTCTTCAAAAACTCTGGCCGCTTAGGAAGTGTATCAGTCTGCCGTGTTGGCGTTGCAATATTTCTGTCTCAAGTACTTTGGACTATTTCAAGCAGCCTGCACTAATAATTGATAGAAACTCGCAGTCAGAACGGAGCAGCTTTTTTTAGGGCTTTGAAGGCTAATCACTGTTACTTGTACGTTTTTAGGTTAAATCTTTCACAGCATATCTAAAGGCAAAAATTACCATATCAGTCCATAATTCTTAAAAGCTCTCCCGGCAATTAACAAAAAGTAACCCTGTATTACAGTTTAACCCTTTGCATACGGGGATGTGAAAAGAACAAGATAGGAAATACATTACTGCAACATAAATAGTGTTCTCTGGCTGACCGGCATAATGATTTAGCAGTTCTCCTTGTAGTAATGAAACAAGATACCTTAAATCAGCGTCAGACAGATGCAGATTTGAATGCAGGTTCTGGACAACCTGTGCCAAGGTATTTTTCCCCACTGGAGAGTTGTTAAGAACCCACTGAAGGAGGGGGGAGCCTTGTGAAGCAGATGGGGCAGTGCCATATCCTGCTCTGACACAGTACATGAATGGCTTGATCTTGTAAAGCCTCAACACACACACCTAAATTTACCCAGCAGGAGGTCATCCCAGGACGACTGCGGGATTATTTCTGAGAGCAAAGTGAATCATGTATGCTCGTCTTTGTGTGTTCAGCAAAGATCAGAGGTGGAGGAAGAGGATGCCTCAAAGGGCAAAGCAATCATTGGCAATGGCAGTTCTGAAGAAAGCCTTTCTCTGAAGAAAGGAGCTGGAAGCTTTGGTGACCTGTGCCTGCCTTGGTTCAAGCTTGCATTTGAATAATTTTTGGCTCTCTGTCTCTTTGGGGATCATACCAGCATTCTGTGGATGTCCCAGCCTTCAAAGAAGCTGAAGTTTTCATCATCCTGCTGGTTATTTGCAGCCCTCTGGGCTTCAGTTTTCCAGTTGTGGGCAGCAGGAGGACGAGCTGCCCCTGCATTGGTCACAGCATAGCAAAGGGAAAGGAGGGGAAAAATCTGACCTGGGGCTTGTTTGCTGTCCTTTTCTTTTGTGGTTGTGGGCTGCTACTGTGAATGTTTCTTCCCCACCCGGAAAGATGAGGACATACTCTTGTGGGGTAACAGTAGTGTCCCTGTCGTAAACCAATTTCTCTCACTGCTTTAAGACTTGGGGCTTTTGGAAGCTTCTCTCTGCCTAATGAACGTGTTTAACATTTCCTTTACTCTCCGGCATTATTAAGTGTAAACTGTTACTCTTCTGGATTGAAGTGTGGTTTACAAGGCACTCGCGTTGGGACAGTCTGTTTTCTTTTACAGTTGCTCCAAAGGGCGCACTTAAACAGTGCATGAATGGTACGAGTGGTACTTACTTTGGACAGCCCCCTTTTCTCCTCCTTTCCTTCAGCAGTACTTCTGCTTTCTACGTGGAAAGGCAGTGCTTAGCAGCACAGATGCAGAGTGAGGGTGAGCCACTTCTCCTTTCCCCCTCCTCCCGAGAGGTATCCCGTGACTTCCTCTGTTAGCCCATTAATCGCTGCAGCTCAAAATTCAGCCTGATCAAAGGAGCAGAACCAAGTTGAAAAGTGCACATTCTGGCAATTGACTTGGCTGTTTACAGATTCCCCGCTGAGCTCGTTTAGAGCCGGGATGAAGCCGTTCTCCCGCAGGTCTGCTCCTCGGCTCGGCAGCAGCGCTGCGCTGGGTGCCACACTGGGATCCCCGCGTCCCGCAGCGCCCATATGGAGGCTGAGTGCCCTCCTGGTGGCTCGGCGCAAGGCCTGCGCTTGGCTTTAGGTTGTGCTTCAACTGCAGGAAAAGCCAAGAGCCTGCAAGCTGAAGGTGCCCGCAGTAAATAGTGATGATTCGGTGTTTTGCAATGCACGCGTCAGGTTTCTGTCTCTTGCAGCTGTCCTTCCTGGGTCGCGAGTGGGAAGGAAAGAATTAAAAAATACGCAGGGGAAATTTGTAAACAACGTGAAATTTCTTGTAAAAGTTTTCTTTATGATGTGATGACTCACTTAAGGAATACAGTTGTTTTTAAAGCCTATTTATACACACAGCTAGAAACCTGTGCTGCTTTCTGTCATTAACAGTCTTGTTGGTTCTTGCTTGCTGAAAGCAAAAATGCAGGCTGCCCATACCTGTGCTGCTCTCTGCAGATTAACATCTGATTTTGCAATCTGTACGCCTCTCAAATTCCAGTCGTTGCAGACGGGAGTTACGGGTTCTCCAGGAATACAGTGTGGGGATCCTGATGTCATCAGCTCAATTCTGTGGTTCCCAAAAGTGTGCTCGTATTTCCTGGGGAGAGCTTCACTCGATGTGGAGGTTCTTATCTCATTACAGTGAGTTATTGTTAGTGAGATGTGAATGGCATTCTATTATCGGAAAATATTATGTATTTAATGGTGTAAGAGTACTTAAGGTCAGCAGGAACACAGAACCACTGATAACACCACCATGGGCAGTGTGATGGCCCTGAAAAAGGAGTAAATCTTTCTTTTACTGAAAAAAGGCACTAGACATGTCACCGCTCTGCCATGGTTCTGGACTTCATCTAAAAGCTCCCGTGTTCAGTTATGCTGTATTTTCCATTTGAGAAAACAAATAACCATTTAACAAGATTTAACATTTCTTTTATTATTAAAAGAAAGATTATGACAGTGAAGGGGGGAAATGGACAATCCATTTCATGCTCAGTTCAGTCCTGAATTTTTTCTTACCTATATAAATATTTCTTATTTTCTTATTTATATATTTATATATATATATATATATATATATGAGGAAAAAAAAAAAGTTTAGAAAGGACTGTGGCCTTCATCAGAGACTCTGTAAGAAATAAGATTAGAAAGGACAGCCTGACTTGGGTGATTCCGTGCAAGTTGTGGCAGTACGTAGCACTGCCAGGCTTCTTCTTATAGAGCAGCTTTCCTCCAGTTTAGAAGTGAGTTAAAATCCTGCTCTCTCTGTGATTTCTTGTTTTTTCTTCTCGTATTAAGGCTTTTCATAAGATGGAATGCTGCCTGGGTGCATTTGAAATACACAGTTCTGACTGTTTCCCTTCTGGTAGAGGGGAGGGCACCTGGCTGCCATCTAGATTAATGCCAAACTTAATGGTGAGCTGAGCTGTACTCCTGTTTTCTCCTTATCTCTGGGTACTAAACTGTTACACTAATGCTTTCCAAACAAAACAGTTTTGCCAATTTCTGAAGAAATAACAGAACAAATACCACCACAGACACACTGGAAGGAATCCTGCACTGTAGATTATAAATGGAAACAGTTGGCCAGAATACGGAATTAAAGTAATCCCTTATATTAGGAGCCTGAAAATGAGATGACCTTCTGCCTATGCCCTCTCTAGTTGGGATGTTTCTCGCTACCTTTGCTGTGCAGAAAACAACAGCTGAGCTCTGGGAAACTGGAGCACAGGCTTGCAAATATTACAGGCTTCAAATGCATTGTATTTTTAACAGTAGTTCGTGATGGGAATGACAGGAAGGAAATGAGCAGAAAACATCCTAGTCTATCTGTATATAAAATCTTGCTTGTGAAAGATAGAGTTACCGCAGTAATGATCAGCCACTAATTGATTCACTGTGCTACGAGACAACTGCTGCACAGAGGAGCCCATTTTCACGCTCAAACTCTGCTTAGGTTGTTTGCTGAGGAGGGGCAGGATGGGGTTATAAAGCAGCCGCCGCCGCCTTCAGCCCCGCTTTTCTCAGAAAGAAAGAAAAAGAGACAGCGCCAGCCAAGATCTCTTTCCTTTGGAAATTGTGGCTGGGAAGGGCCCCTTGGGCTTGTGAGACCAAGTGGGCAGGCAGACAGCCCCTTTCCTGCCTCGCAGGCAGCAGGCAGCCCGCGGAAGCGAGGCACCAGGCTGAGTTGGATGATGCACTGCACTGGGCAGGGCGGCAGCATCGGCCGCAATGGGTTCACAGCTGTTGGTTCTTCCTTTCTCCCTCCCCTCCCCTGCCCTCCCTCCTCCCTCCTGCCTGACCCCAAGCAGATCCAGCACTAAGGACTCCTGCCTGCCCTCGGGAGATGCACCAGAGCTGGCCACAGTCGCTGCTGCAGCCTCTGCCCTTGTCTGAACACCCGCAGCAATCAGGGAGAGAAAGGAAAGCGTTAAGGAAAAAAAGATTCTTCAGCTTAGCCTGGTCATCTGTTGCTTACTTCTGGGTTTGCTGTGACATGTGCTTGTGAACACTGCCTTTCCCTTATGCTCTTTTGGGGTATTGCAGTTGTGAAGCATCCAGTGGGACAGGGAAGGAAGGAACCTTCTGGAGGGAAGGACAGCTGTGGGCAGTGCAGAGCTGCAACCTCGCTCCAGGTTGGCGGCCTGTTACAGGCAGCCTGCAGGTCTCATTTTGGTGGTGGTGCCTGTGAAGCACCTGATAGCGAAGTGCGCTTGACCCAGCTGTTCCCAGCAGAGCTTTTCAGAGCCTTGCAGAAGTGTACAGGTTCCCAGGCACTCAGACTTGCAGATTTGCATCCATCTCATAACCCAAAATTGCCTGAACCTCGTGTTTGTGAAGGACACAGAGATTTTCTTAATTGCTTTCACTCCCGGATTTTAAAAGGTGAAAGTGTGTCTCAGTGCTTTAGCAAGGAGATGCCCACCAGCTGCAGCTCACCTGCTCTGCAGTGCAGGGCACTGCTGCTGCTCAGCCAGCCTTCCTGCTTCTCTTCACCTCCAGCAACAATGTCAAGCTAACCCAATTCTGCAGCTGGTATTGAGTGCCAGAGGCGAGCTGTGTAAATGTCTCTTTAATTCCTGCACTTGCAGAATTTCGTGTGTATTTTTCCTCCAGTTCCAGTGACTCACAGAGTCCTTGGGGCGGAGGCAGGGGAGAGCAAGAAGGCTATAACCCCAGTCTGATTTACTCATCTGCTCAAGCCAGTCGTCAGTGAGCCTTTCCTCTTTCTGTCCGCAAAGATGTTGCCTCTCAGGAGCCTGTTTGGCCTCCCAGTTATAATTACGTCACCAGCAGTTTTGCTCTTGTCTGTCCCCTGAGGCCAGCTGCCCCTCCTCTGCTGGGTGCCATGCCTGGGGACGGCAGCAGCTTCACAGCCCCACACCGCCACTGCACGCTGCATGCCGGCCTGCCTGCTGCCTGTGTTCCATGACGTCCTTCGTGGCATCAAACGGAAGCGGAGCGGGCACTGGAGCAGGTTTTTGGCACGTTTCTTTTTGGGCATGTAATGGGCGCCGTGCTGAGGGGTGAAGGGCACTGCTCCTAGAAGGGAGAGAAGCAACCGGGTGCTGTGGTGGTCAGGGGGATTTGTGTCTGTACGAAATGGATTCAGAAGTAAGGTGCATGTAAGTGACTTTTATTTTTTAATCTGTTCAGCGTGCAGCCTGCTATAGCTCTGCCAGTTAGATTTGAATTAAAACCAGCTCCACAGGCAACAAAGGCTCTTGAGCCTCATTGCTGAGACCGGAAATCCATTGTGGCATCCTGATTAGTGCTGGTGAAATCAGAAACCTCCCTCAGTGCCGATAGGAATCTCGCAAATGAGAATATAACCTGTTAATCCTGAATTTGAACAAGAATGATTATGCAACCCCAAGCCAAGTCCAAGATGCACCATACCCATGTGCCCCTCCACCAGCAGGAGCTGCTGCTGGGGAAGGGTGGGCTCATACCCTGCAGCAGCTCCTGCATGCAGCCCTGCTTTGTGCCAGGACTGTGGGGCCGGAGGAGGAGGTGACGCAGGAGTGAGGCTGGGCGGTCTGCATGGGCTAAGACTAACACTGGGACTGCTGCTTCTGTGCTGCAGGACGGAGCCACTGGTTCACAGCCTTCCTCGTGCTGCTGCCAAAGAAAGGAAGGGCCATCCGTGCTGATACAGTCCCATAATAGTGCCTTTAATTGTGGGTAACAGTAGGTTCTGTTTTGTCCTATGCTAATAACAAATTCCAGGGTATAAATAACTCTGCAATTGAAACAAAATGCCTAACGATTTACCATTTAACACCTATGCAGTCTGCTGGAGCCTTGGCTTCATGAGAGCTCTGCTCCTGCCTTGAATATGGTGTAATTGTTTACAAAGAACACATGGATGCTCCGGTCATTAAGAAATGCCAGCTGGGGTGCACAATGGCACCAGGGAGCAGAGAACAACTACAAAATCTTGTGCCGAGGCTGCAGAGAGCTCTCACTTCAGAAGCACTGCCACTGTTTGCTTTACCACTTCTGTAGCGGGGCTTGTGTGTGCACAGGGGGAGGTGGGAGCTCTGCACAGCCGGGTGAGCCTGCGGCACCCAGAGCTGCTCCGCAGGCACAGCACACAGACCGAGGGCAGAAATGTGGGTTGGCACTGGTTCGGGAGCTGTGAGACGTGGGTTCTGTGACAGGCTGGGGCCTTCAGGGCTCTTCAGAGGGTGACTTGCCCCAGACACGCTACGTGGAGGTGCAGCGGGGAGCTGCTCTATCAGTGAGCCGGGGCTTGGCACTGCCTGCAGCGTGGGCCATCCCTCTGCATCTCTGGGAGCAGCAGCTGTGGCGATTCGATGCACCGAAGTCGTGCTGCTGCTGGAAGTCATAAAGATACCTGAAATAGCTGAGTTCTGCCTTAGCAAACGTGTTCACTTCGGTCCTGTTTTTCCAGCGCGGTGGCTGGGAAGCACTTACCTTTGATGGTGCTCCTCCACCTCCCCCGCCTGGAGCAGCACCTGCTGGGGGACAGGCTCTTTCCAAGAGCAATACCGGCTGGCTCCTGCACTAAGTAATGATATGTTTAGCTGCAATACATGGAAGCAGGGGATGTCTCGAGGTGGTAGTTATCTGGAGACTGGTAAACAGAAGAAGGTAAGATTGGAACTCTAACTGAGAAGGCTTGTTTGGGTCTGAAGAAAAGAACTGTGAAACCAAATAATAACAGTGTTTGAAAAAATCTGCTGTTGTGTGTCTCATGCCAAAATCTGAGTTATTCTTACAGGGGGCTCTAAGCATCTTTTAACAAGGAGGTGAGGAAAAGGAGCTCATTGTCTGCTCCTTGTTTTCATACTAGGTAGAAGTGAACCAGGAATCCTGCTGCAGCTGAGTTTTTCCCAGAAAAATGAATTTATTTCACATTCGCTCAGTGGAGAAAAGCTTCCAAACAGTCTGTACCTAGATTCTCTGTAAGACGTGCTCTCAAGGTTTCCAAGAGTTCATGCAGGCTTCTCTACAGCCTGCTTATATCAGAGGAGCAGCATCCTGATACAGTGTTTGTTCTCCCAGCTCTAAACAAGCCACTTGTATTTTAGAATCAGAAGTGTTTCAGTTGGAAGGGACCCTTAAAGGCCATCTGGTCCAACTCCCCTGCAGCAAGCAGGGACTTCCACAGCTTCATCAGGTGCTCACTGCTTGGTCCAGCCTGACCTTGAGTCTCCCCAGAGACAGGGAACCACCACCATCTCTGAGCAACCTGTACCAGTACCTCACCACCCTTAGTATAAAAAACTTCTTCCTTATATCCAGTCTAATCTCCCCTCTTTTAGTTCAAAACCATTTCCCCTGGTCCTGTCACAGCAGACCCTGCTCAATAATCTGTTCCCTTCCATCTCACAGCCCCCCTAGATACCCACAGGCCGCTCTCAGCTCTCCCCACAGCCTTCCCTTCTCCGTGCTGCACAGCCCAGCTCTCAGCCTGTCCTCGCAGGGAGGTGTTCCATCCCTCACATCGTTTTTGTGCCCTCCTCTGGATGCGCTCCAACAGCTCCGTGTCTCTCCTGTGCTGAGCACTCCCCATCTGGGCGCAGCGCTCCAGGTGAGGTCTCACAGCACGGAGCAGAAGGGCAGATCCCCTCCTCACCCTGCTGGCTGTGCTGCTTTGGATGCTCCCAGGATCCGGTTGGCTTTCTGGGCTGTGAGGGCACAGTGCTGCTCATTCCAGCTGCCATCCACCAGCACCCCAGGTCCTCTTCAGCAGGGCTGTGCTCCATCCTTACACCCCCCAGTTTGCCCTGGTAGTGAGGGTTGCCAACACCTTGCACTTGGCTTAGCTGAAACTCATAATGTTATCCTGAGCTCCCTGCTCAGCCTGTCTGAGTCTCTCTGGATGGCATCCCGTCCCTTGGGCATGTTAGCTGCACCACACAGCGTGGTGTCATCTGCAAACTCACTGAGTGGGCACTCAATCCCACTGTCATCAATCTCCATCTAGACATTGAGCCATGGACCACCACTCTCTGGGTACGATCTCACAACCAGTTCCTCATCCACTGAACAGTCCACCCATCAAATCCATATCGTCTGTCCGTATAGTTTGGACAGAGGGATGTTGTGGGGTACCGTGTCAAAGTCCTCACTGAAGTCCAGATAGGTGACATCAGTATCTCTTTTTGTCCACTGACCCAGTTACACCATCATAAAAAGCAGCAAGGTTGGTCATGCAGGATGTGCCACCGGTGAAGTCGTGCTGGTTATCCCATATCACCTCCCCCTCTTCAATGTGCCGTAGCACAGCTTCCAGGAGGATCTGCTCTATGATTTTCCCCAGCACACAGATGAGGCTGATAGATTAGTAGTTCCCTGGGTCATTTTTTCTACCCTTCTTAAAAGTGGGTGTGATATGGCTTTTTTTCCAGTCCCTGGAGTCTTCACTGGCCACCATGACTTTTCAGATATCATCAAGAGTGGCTCGATGACTGTGTGAGCCAGCACTCACGGGATTCTGGGATGCATCTCATTGGAATCCACAGACTTAATTTCAGGTTCCTCAGATGGTCACAAACCCGATCTTCACTTTATGGAGGCAGAGAGGATTATCTCCATCAAGAAATGAACGGAGATGTCAGCAGTGACAGTAAGGATCCAGGTTCAGAACTGGCTTTTCAAACCTGGCTATCCTGACGTAGAGCCAGGAATTTGTCAGTCTGCTGACTTCAGCAGGACACCTGCTGACAATCTGAGCACTTCTGCTTGGGGACCTCAGTGAGGATGTGAAAAGTACCAGGTCAAAAAACTGAAGCCTTGGTCTTAAAGTGGAGCTGTTACTTAGGTCTGACATCGAGTACTTCTTTGGTTCTGAGGAGTGGTTGGAGCTGCTCCTGGAGGGCAGCGGGAGGACTGATTTAATGCTGCATGTCTTTTCTCCTTTACGCTGAACTCTTAATTATGCCTGCATTTCACTGCAGATTAGCAGTGAGCGCGGTGCCGAGCTCGAGCCCCTGGGGTGCAGCAGGCGTGCAGCCCTCGTTGCGCCAGCCCTGCTGCTCGCTCCTCAAGGACACAGGCGCGCCATTACGGTGCGAGGACACTCCGTTTGCTTTTTATTCCTCTTTTACATCCCTCCCCCCGCCCCCTTCTTCTTCTTTTGTGTAATCGTTGCAAAACAGGAACAAATGAGTGTGTCACTTTAAACCATGAAACCACTTAGTCCGTAAAGACAGATTTGGTGTCTTTGTGCTGGCGGTGAGGGGCCAGCGCAGCACTCCATAGTGATCCCAGTGTTCTTCCCTGCCCCTCACCCCCCCGCTCTCCACCCCCTCTGCAGCCTCGCTCTGTGTTTGCCTGCCTCTGTTTTTGTGGTTGGGAACCAGCAGAAGAATGGAATGGATTTAATGATTTGTTGGCTGCAGTGCCGGCATGATTAAGTCAATAAAGCTGCAAGCTGAAAACAGACAGTGTAGTTACAGTGTATGACTTTAACCTTGTTAATGCATGTTTATGTCCTCCTGCCCACTGTATAGCTGTACGTTGCATAAAGGAGATCTGACCAATCTTTAACCCATTAAATAATTCATAAAGTGAGAGCAGACATCAGCTACTTGCAGAGCGGATCAGTAACCATGGGGTCAGCAATAACTTTGGCTCCCTGGACCATATCCAGCGTGTTTAAACTCCGCTGATGTCACCAGGCAAGCTTCTAACCTTAATCATTTGGATGTGAACAAAGGGAAGTTAACTGTTGACACGCAGTGTCTCTGCAGAGGAAATGCTCGCGAGCACCCTGCAGTGCCGGGGCATGGGCCAGCCCCAGCCTTCTGCTGTCTTTTGTGTGCTTCCTTGTTGCCTCACAGCAGAGCCCTGCTGGGCCAGCTGCTACCTGCGCATCTCCTAAACTCCTCTCTTACGTGACCAAAACGCACAAAGTTACGGGGAGGTGGTGGTGGACCTGAGAAGAGGTGTGTTTGTAGGTGCCTGAGTGTTTTTTCCGTCATGGATAAATTTTGATTTGAAAGGATCTCCTGCCTGGTAAGTGATAGAGAATGGTCTGTGACAGGGCTGGAGGCAGACTGAAGTCAAAGATGCAGGAGAGGGCATAGTGCAAAGTGGGACTGTTCTCACTGAGGTGAAAGCTCTCACCGTGCCATAGCAAGCTGTGCCCATGGCCGTTGCAGCACTGCTCCCACAGCACGTAAGGGGTGAGCAGGGATGAGCCACAGGTCTGTGGCCGGGCTGCGCTCTGCTGAGCAGCACTGCCGGGTCAGAGGCCCCAGGGGACCATTACATGTTGGTGTGGTTCAGTGCTGTTCTGAGGTGCAGCTGGCTGTGGCCGGACCCAGGGGTGGACGTAAAAAGGACATGACAAAATCTTGTTTGCAGTGGGAACCAGAACAAGGCCCTCACTGGGGAGAGGGCAAAGTGCAGCTCGGACCGCAGCGTGGCATGGAACCCGGCCCCTGCTGCTCCGGGGGCTGATCCTGTTTGGGGAGAAACATTCATGCATTTTGGGGGAAGCTGAGACGGAGAGAAATGAAGTGACCTGTCTGCAGGCACCTGAAAGAGCTACATATGGTAGAACTGGAAACCAAACCTGGTCATGCGAGCCCTGCTCCATAGGGCCAGGTTTTATCCTGTGACTAAGCCATGAAGCAAACTCACCTTTCGAGATCATCTCCTGTAGGGGTGGCTTGGGAGTGTGCCTTTAATGATCACATTTTCTGCATCTCCTTCTGACAAGCTGCGTGCTCACAGCCTCATGAGCCAACCACTGCTGTCAGTCCAAAGGGAAGTTTGCTTGTGCAAGGGAAGTCATCACTGGCTCACGTGCCTCAGTGCACATCTCATGCGCAGGTGCGCCTGCAGGCAGCCCTCTGGGATGTGCACATCTGTCCGAGTGGGGCTGCTGGGGCTCACAGAGCACACAGTAAAGGCTGTCGCACCATTACTCAGGAACCAGATGGCTGCATGCTGCACAGCGTATCTCAGAATCACTCTGTAAGCCCAGCGGTGAATTTTCCGATGCCCAAAGCAGGCTGGGGGCACTGCTGCTGCTGTGCTGCAGCCAGGCACTGGGCCGAGGCAGATCCCTGACTGCCACTGGTTGGTCTCAGTCCCACACTTATCTCCTGCCGCTTTATGATCGCACTCATGAGAATTCTCACACTAATTTACCTGGCTGTTCTGGGGGGAAGGGGTTGGCTTTGCTGTCATCTGGAGCAGCAGTCTCTGCTTCAGAGAAGGTGCTCCACAATTTCTGGCGTGTCACATTTGATGCAAGCGGAAGTTCTGTGTTCTGTTCGTGTTTGGTTTCAGCCTGCAACTTGGTGTGACGCATCTGAAAGTCATTTCTAGTCGGTCTCTTGATTTCGATGGACAAGCCTCCAACCACCTGGTAATGTTTTACCCTCTGCAGGGTGCACAGCAGCCGTCATTGTTGCTCACTGGCTGCTGGGTTTCTTCTGCTTGATGCAAAGCAGTCTCCCAAGCGTATGCTAATGCTGAATGGGGGGGTCCCAACTTCTGACCCATTGCTAATACCCTACAAGTCACATGAAGCTATCAAGGATCCTTGAGCTGGAGTTCAAAATGCCTGCGTTATCAGCAAATAAACATCACTAATTGCCTCTAATATGTCGCGCAATGGTTAAATGACAAGATCCTTATTAATATGCGTGCATATCAACCTTTTCAGTGCATGTGAGGGGGAGTATGAAGTGGTAAAATTATTTAAAATTAGTGGGGAATATTTACAGGAAGGCATAAAGAACTGTCAGTCGAGGAAAGCAGCATTTTATGTTCTTGTCCCGGATGACCTTGTTCCAAGGACAAATGGGAGCCTGATGAAATGAAGCTGCAGATGGCTAGTGAGCTCAACTCAGTAATAATGAAATGACACAGGAAAAAAAATGAGACATCTACAGTTTGTAAATACAATCTGAATGGAAGGGGAGAAAAGGAATTTTTAAGGGGAGATGGAGCCGACTTGGTTACAGCAGTTCGGCTTCGGGTGTTTTAATAACAATTTCCATTTTAAAAAGTAATGGTCTCGCTCCTTGTTCTCGGTGCTCAAGGTCACCCTGTGTATTTTTTCACGCGGTTTTAAAACTTGGATCACGAGGACTACCTGTTCCTGGCTTGTTAGTGTCCACTGTTTCAGCTTACTGCTGCTCAGTGGATTTTGTTTGCTAAGTTGTGGGGCAACTTTTAGCGCCGGATTGGGCAGCCCCGATTATAACCGCGTCAGGGGTGTGAATGGTTTCATCTGCTGGGAAGCGAAGTGATGCTTTGTGCAGGTTTGCAGGTGGAGCGCTTTGCCAAGTGCAGTTATGCAGGCAGGCGGGCTCACGGGGCTCAGCAGCTGCCCTGCAGCCTGAACCGGTGCAGGGAATTTCGGGAGCTTCAGCTCAGAGGGATGAAGCGATTCAATGCCTTGTGTGACCCAGAGCACCGCACTGCAGCTCACAGTGCTCCGTGGAAGTGGGCTTGTGAAGGACTCACTTGTATCATTAGAAACCAGCAAAGATCTCAAGATTTCCAAGCTTGGACTTTGTTAGAGTGAAATCTTCACTATTGTTTGGTGGGATATTCCTGTTCTCTCTCCAGCCCTTGAATTCCCCATGCAGCCGATGCATTTCTCCCAGCAGGTGCTGAGCTAAGCCAGCTCCCTTTGCATCTCAGCCATGCTCTGTTAGGGAGCACGCCTTGACGGAGCACTGTGGTGACTCGAGTCAAACCACTTTACAGACACTAGATGCTGTAGTTTGTCACTGCAATTCGTGCAACCTTGTAAAGACAGGCAGAAGGACTGCCAGCCAAAATTGGGTGAGATAAATACAGTTTTAGATTATCTCATTGAATTTATAGGCAAGCTGCCCTCCATGAGAACGAGAGCATGGTGTCAGGGGCTGGAGAATCATGATAGCTGTACAAGCCAAATAGAAATATTTTGATCTTTGCAGAGTTCAGTTTTGTGTCCTGACTGTATGTTACACAGACACGTACAAAGCCCCTGTCTCTGTACCTCTGGGTCTCTACGCCTAAAACCAGCAGTCGGTCTGGGCCAAAGGATCTGCTTGCAGGGGGTGCTGGAGGCTCGCCCCGTGCTGCCGAGGAGCTGTGTGCCCTGTGCGCCCACTCTGTGACCCGTGTTGTGCCTCAGGCTCCTGTTTGCCATGCTGCCTGTGAGGCTGGGGTGTTGCAGTGCTTGATTTCACCTCGCGTGCTCCAGCGTACATTTCCACCTAAGAGAAAATTGCAGCTGCAGTAGTTCACTCGGGATTATTCTGACTTTCTGTTATTGTGATTGCTGCTTTTGTTCAGTGGCGTGTTTCTGTTGAACAAAACCAGCTGATATTTTTGATATTTGCACAGGAGTTTTAACTAATTTGTTTTTGTTTTTGCTTTTTTTAAGAGGGGACTCGGTTTCCATCTTACATCTGGGTGTGTTTTGACAGGTACTTTGGGTACTCTGGTTTTGTTGGTTTTGTTCTGTTTTTAATAGCGTGAAGGAGAGCAGCTACAGGGAAATGGGGATTCCTTCTGTGCTGCTGAAGGGAGGAGCTGCTGGTGCAACTGCCAGCCAGGTGTGGAGGGCTTCTCTGTCCCAAGCGGAGGAGGACAGCCTATCAAGGAAGCTGTGCATGCTTGTGAATGAGCAGAAAGAAAAGCTGAAAAGAATTTTCTTTTTAAAACAAAACCATATACTTATGGGTCACTTACAGCCTTCAAACAAAGTCTTTTCCTGATAGCCTCAGGATAGTCTTAGAAACCTGAGTCTGCTAGCATTTCACATGCTCGTGTATCAAGGAAATGGGTGAAAGATGGGTACAAAAGGATCTGCTGGGATGCACAGCTTGTTTTATCTGTGTCCATACATTTTGTTAAAACAAACAAGCAAACAAAAAGCTTTGGAGCATTTTTGAACTGAAAGGCTCAGTTTTATCTTGAAGAGCATCTCTGAACTGTGGGCAGAATAGAGGGAAAAAGAAAGAAAACTTCCGAAGAGCAAACAGAGCGTTTTGTTAAAGGCAAGTGGCAGAGCAAGAAGCATGCAGAGCCCCGAGGACGGGGGGAAGCAAAGTGTAGCATCTGACAGACAGTGCTCTGCCCAGTGACCTGGTCATCCCGCCTGCTTCGTTTGTGTGCCTTGGCCACAGAGATTCAAAATGTGAGTCTGTAGCTGGGCCCGGTGTCCTCCTTGGTGCGGATGGCATCACGGCTTGCCTGGAGCCACAGCAGGCCGTTAGACAGCCGAGAGTCTTTTGTGGCTTCACTGTGGCCCAAGACGCAACATTCACAGCCATGCGATGCTGTGGGTGAGCCAGCTTGAAGCGCGCTGCCGTTCCAGCAGTTACCTCGGCAGTCTTTGTGCAGTGCTTGCACCTGGCTGTCGTGGCTGTGGCCTTAGGAGAGAAAACCCACTGTGGGCACGAGCGAGGGAGCCTGAAACCAGTGGTTGCATTTCCTCAGCAGAGTGCAGAACTCTCCATACATAACAGATGTTCTTAAAATACAGAACAAAACTCAGTTAATGAAACTTCACCCCACCCCTAGAGAGCATCTGCCCCTGCAGCGAGTGCAGATCCACTGAAAGGATTATTTATGATTTATTTTAAATTGTTATTTATTATTATTTTATTCTATTTCATTTCATTTTTTTCCATGTGATGTCTTGGTAAACGCTTCGACTTAAAGCTATCTTTGGTCACAAAACATCCAACAGCATAAAGCAGTTTTTCCACTCCTCTTACCTGCAGCCAACATCTACCCTGAGCTACCCATTCCCTTTTGTCTTTTCCTTTTATTCTGCAGTGCTGTGGCTCTTTTCCTTCTGCTATAAGATAGGTGATTACTAGAGTCAGCTGGATTCTCCCTTTAGTGTGGAGGGAATCTTTCTCAAATCAGTAATGCCTTTTGAAACGGAAGAAACTTTTTAAATGCAGCTACTGTATGAATCTTTTATTAGAAGCATTTCTGTTCCTCCACTGCTGGTAACACTTTCATATGGGAAGTACAGTTCTTCACCTACTCTGCAAATATCTCCTGCAATTCACCAAGCCGGGTGTCTCTTGGTAACCTTGCTGTGACCTGCTTATCTGTTGGAACCACAAAGAACTCTGTCTCTAATTAGTCCATCTGTTAACTATTGAAATTCACGGCTTGGTTTTATTGTCTGGGTCTGTAACGTAATGCAGAGCCGTCTCACCTGGCAGCTTATTCCTTATAAAGCACATGAGCCATTTTGGTTCCGACAGCTCTCTCTTCAACATGGACAAATGACTGTCCAGGAGCCTGCAGTCCCCTTCGTGCCCCTGCAGAAATAAACTGTACATTTCCAATTGCTCTGGGCTCAACTCAGTAGAACATGTGAATTTCTTGGTTATATTCTTTAGAGTTACGCTGTAAGATGTAGCAGATGGGGAAATTTAATAATAATAAATGAGTTTACTGTTTTCACACAGTCTTAAAAAACAGTGAACACTCTTTATTAAAGATTAGAGGGATTTTTACGTATTTGCCAAAGTGTGATCAGAGCTTGAACTCAGATCCTCAGAAAGTCTTGCTTTTAAATCCTTTTTGGACTGTTTGTTAATGAGGATTCAGAGGAATTAGGGGCCATAAATTGCTTCATTCTCACTTAAGCGAAGCCACAGAAGTGGTTGCTGGATGTCTGTCTGAGCGGTAGGCACCGGCGCTGATTCACTGTGCTCTCGTGGAATGGCTCATCTTCGTGCTTCCTTACGGCGGTTGTGCATCTCCTGTGCGAGGACGTGGAGGCTGGGTGGAACAGCCCACCAGTGATGTTGGAAGGATGCAGACCCATAGCAATAGGCAGTTGTTCTCAGTGGGAGTGTTTGCACTGTGTGCCCCAATGCTTTTTTGGACCAGACCCGCGCTCATACAGTTGGACACAGCCGTTCGCAGGTGCGTTTTGCACAGTCTAGCAGTGTTCCCTCCTGCGCACGCTGGGCTGTTGTGACAGGCCGCTCTCGCTGGTGTGTGCCGCTGCTTTCCCCGTCACCATCAGTGCCTGAATACAGATGCAGACAGTAGGCGTTCCTGCAAACCTGCAGCCCAATTCTTTGCTCCTTGCTCTTGAGGGGAGCACGTGGGATCCCCAACTCTTGAACACTGGAAAGCCCTCAGTGCCGTGCGGGAGCTCTGACCTGCCGTGTGGCCGTGCGCCGAGCAGCAGCGGCACGTGCTGTCAAACCCAGCGCTGGGTGCCTGCCATTGCCTGGGGATTCTGCCGATCTGATGGGTTGTTACAAGTTTCTGGAGGGAAAAGTGACCATCCCCCGCCAACGCCCGCGTGCAGACCCGTATGTTTTGCAGATGTGTGTTTGCTCCTGCTGCCAGCCTTCCCCACTGGGACGATGGAACCCTCCTCTCTTTGCTCCCCTTGTGGCTTTTAAATGGGACGCTCTGAAAGAGAGTTGAGCTACGTTTATGGCGTGTTCGGCTGGGCCATAATATGGGAAAGTGATGTTTCTTGGGGAGTGCTGAAGAGGAAAAATGCTTCGAGTTCATTAACCTTTGGTCCAGATAGCAGTGTCCTTTGGACTACACCAGAGCTATTCTTAGTCAGTGTTTACACGGTTATTTGTTATTGTAAGGGAATGCAGTAGTTCCCACTAGTGGCGAAAAGAGAGAACTTGTTGTTTTTTTTAGATTAACCTATATGTGAACTGTAGATGGAAAGATTTTGAATTCATTCCTCGTGTTCCTACCCATGCTATTTTGTCCTAATTTCCCCAAAAGCAACATTTAGATGTATAGGTTGTTTCTTTATCCGCTAATTAAGTGTCATACAACTTTGCTCTGAAAAACTCAGCAACCCATTCTCTGCATTTGCAAATGAACTTTGCCGATTGTCGTTATTGCTGTAGGGTGCTGCAGAAAATCCCATACAATTACGCCGCTGTATTGCCACGGCGCAGGAGCCGCAATCAGTAATGTGATTTACACTTCTTTGCCATTAATAATATGGAAAAATCAACGTTATTTTCTTGATGATGTTTAGGAAGAATTAGAATGAGGTGGACATGATTAGGCAAGAGACTTTAATGTTAATGACTTGTTAATGCGATAGCCCTGAGCTAGACATCAGAATGATTGTCCCTGCACTAAACTCGTTTGCTTCAGTAAGCACAGACCCTCTGCACGCAACAAGACAAGTTGGGAGGAAATTGGATAGATGGCAGGGATTGTGGTGGTAGGAACATTTCGGTGTCTTTCATGTGCAGAGTACACAAACTGAATCCCTGCACTTTCAAATATTCCCCTAGAGGCAATCTGCATTATTCAGAGCTTAACTGTGGCTACAGAATACTGTCTGACATGAAAGCAGAATGCTGGCTTTACATGAACTCTCATATTTACATCTGTAGTAAATCATATTTACTTTTTTTCCTCCCCTCCCTCTTTTTCTGTGGGAGAGGGAGTAAAATGGGTAGGAGGGAAGGGGGAGGAGGAGAGTTGTCCAGCAGGATTGTAAGCAAAGCACCAGTAATAAAGTCTAGTCTTATGAGACTGCCCATGAATAGGAATGATAATGAGACCGGTGATGAGCTGCAGGTTTGTGTCTTTTAGTAAATTATCTCCCAGGCATTTACATTTCATCAATTGTGCTTTTGCATAATAGGCCGAAGAGCTACAACAAAAGGAGGTACCATAAAAATGAGTAATTTCAGTGACCTTCTTGGTAATCGCCCTTACAAAGAATGTCTGGGAAGGTGCTGGGTCGTTCCTCGTGGTGAAGCTGCCGTGGAAAGGCACCCCGGGCCCGAGGAGCCTGCCTGCTGATAAATGTCTTGCAGTGCTTTCTTTTGGCCACCCTGAAACATGGCTCGTATCCTGTTTTCTCCACTGAGCATGCCTCTAATTGTCAGATGTCAAAAGGCAACTACCATTTTCTTCTTGCTTATCTCCTGATAACATTGATTCTCAAACAAAGGATGTGGGCTTCCATTCTGAAAACAAAGGAAGCACTGCCTAGCTAAGGATGCTGGATATAACATACATACTTCTCCCTGCCAATAATAACAAACCATCGTAAATAATGTAGAGGCTGGATGTGAAAATGGAGGAAGGGGGATGTACTGGTGCTGCTGTGCTGGGGCATGGCACTTGCAGGATCACTTGCTTTCTTGTCCTTGATGAGGCCTTGATGTCTTCCCTTGTTCTCTTGTATTTCCCTGACAACTGGCCAGCTTGTCAGATATTTTGACTTTTTTTTTTTTTCCTAATTCTTCTGCCCTTTGGAGTTGTGTTCATGGTCCATTTTTATGCTATTTTTTTTTTCTCATTCCCCACAGTGCTCTTTAAAGGCAAGTCCTCAGCTGGTGGAAGCCAACACAGCCAGGAATCGAGAGAGCTGTTTAGTACCTGGCCATGATCTGACCCTGTGTTTTTGTATGTTCTCTCCTTTCACAAGTAGCTCCCTCCTTCATTGCCCCGCCACAGAACCCACAGGAAGCATTTCAGTTCAGGTCCAGCTCTTCCTTGTCTTTCTGGCTCTCTGATCTGATATTTCCTTTTCCATTCTTCAGCCTTCAGTTTTCTGTTTTCTGTTACTGTAGGTTTCTTCTTTATATCAATTTATCAAGTCCTACCTGATACAACTTTCCTTATGTCTTTCAGTGTAACAGGTGGGGAACTGGTGGGAAATATGATGCGTTACTCACATCCCTTCTGTCAGCTAGGCAGCCACGTGAGTCCAGTAATCGTAGTGAATCAGCCCTGTAGCCCTGGGCTGGTCACAAAGAACTTCAGGTTCATCTTTTGCCTCCCTCATTTCTTCTTGTGCTGACCCCCAGAAGCCAGAGCAGTCACCTGGCGCTTGCTGTCACACTGTGCCACGTGGGTCCATGTGAACCTTTGGCACGGAACAGATGAAGACTGGAGAAGAGGGCATTAGCAAGAAGAGAAAGGCTCCTGTTGTTGTCTCCCTGATGAGATTAATTTTCTTTCTTTCATCTTTCTTGGCAGGATCAGAATCCTGGACTTGTTGCCAGACTTCAGGAGCCGGGCTCCGTCCCAAGTGGAGGCTCTGTGCCGGCACCAGCCACAGTGAATGGGTACACCATGAGGAACCATTTACTGAAGCAGCAAATAATGAAACGACAGCTGATGCAGGTACAGTGCTGAGTGCTTCTGTGGGTTCCTGTGCCATCCACCTCACTGGAAGGACGGGACTAACTGGAATGGGAAAATCACCAGTCAGCAAACACCGAGGAGTGACCTAGGAATTGCTGGGTTGAGTCAGACTAGGGCTGTGGTGCATCCAGGCTGTTATCCCTAAAGGAGGCCAGGGCCAAGTGCTGCTCAGCAAGCCTGAGTTCAGCTCTACCCATTCGTGTGCGAGGAAAGAATTCAGTCATCTCTGTATCCCTGCTGTCGTGTTGGTCAGCCTCAGAGCTGGAGGAAAGATGCTGAAAAGGGAGGCTTGAAGTACGAGGCAGGCCCAGGAGACACGTCCTTCTCTTTCTCTTTGATTCTCTGGAGATCTCCCAGAGCAGATGATAAACCCAGTACATCCAGTACTGGACTTGGATGTTCTCATTGGGGACAGAAGTCCCAGTGCAAGGCTTGAAACGTGCTTTGTGAAGGAGCAAGGGTGAGGGAAGCTCACAGGGGGCTGTGTGAGGCAGCACTGAGCTTGTATCTCTGGCTTTCTGAGCTGGGTTTGTGGCAAGGCTCATTTCTTTGCTGGGAAATGATGTGAGAAGCAGTTCAGTAAAACTCTCAACTGTCCTGTTCACTGATTAAATTCCCTTCCAAAAACAACTGTACCTCATTGTCATCAGTTGGCTTCAAGCTTATCTGAGCTGCTCTGGCACAACAGAAGTTCAGCAAGGCCTCAGCTTGCACCATTTGTGGGAAGTTCCCTGAGTCACAGCTGCTGTCCACAGCAGGGACACGAGCGTGGTGGTGGGTTCTGGGGTCAAACAGCTGGGGAGATGAATCAGGGCACTTGGAGAAAGCCAGCAGTGCTCTGCTCAGGGAGCAGCTTCTGGGATCCAGGGCTTCCTGTGGTTCACTGCTGTGTTCTGGTGAGGAGTGGCAGCTGGCACCGCAGGCCGACCACGTCAGAGAGCAGTTCTGCAGGCAGGGTCGCGGCCACCAGCAGCCTCCTGTTTGGCATTGTGTCCCTGAAATGCTGCTGCCAACTCTGTTCACTCCTAGGCTCTTGGGCACCTTTTGTCCCCGGGTCAGGTACTCCCACGAACACATGCAAACAGCCCAAGAGGTGCTGGGGAGACACCAGGATTTCTCCAGCCTCTGGCAGCGCCATACTTCACTCATAAGCTGGTGAACATGAGGGTCTGTGTGTTTGTCCACCTCCCCCTCGGCCTTAAGCTTCCTGCACAGCTTCTGCTACAGTCTGCACTTCCAAATGCGGGGCTGTTTAAGGACACCTCTGCAGGAAGGGGACATGTGAGCAATTAAGATCAGCTCTGAAATGAACTGAATGAAACGAAGTCTGGGCCGAGTCTCATCAGAGGGATGTGTGTGAAAGGTTGTTAGTGATGACAGTGGCTGCACTTCAAATGTCTGCTGCCATTTCTGTTTGTCAAGAAACTGCAACCTGACTGTTATTCCCCTCGTTTTCCAGGAAAAGCAGAGACAAAACATGCTGGGAGTAACATCTGAGCAGAGGAATTTGTTTGCAGCTCAACAGATCAATCAGTTTCAAGGTAAGGGGGGAAGTGGCTTGCTTTGCAAAGCTTCAAGGAGCCAGAGCCTAGGATCTGATTAAATACTCAGTGTTTAATCATTCTCTGCATTTCCCATAAAAGTATTTCCTATTTTATCATATATCATGAGATTTGCCCACATCCTTATTGCTTCAGTAATAACTCGTCACAAAGCACGCAGAGCCCAGGTGGTAGAAGCTAAGCATGGAGAAGCAGCCATTAGGGATGTGCCGTGTTTTCGGGGTGAAGGTGTGCTCACCAGCTAACATGTCTCTCTGTGTGCAGCTGTGCAGCAGCCCATTCCTGCTGACTGCAGCCAGCCAATGCCAGCCCCTCCGCCCAACCACCACATGCTGCCATCGAACCCAGCCATGCTCCAGAGCACTTTGGGCACCAGCATTACCCCAGTCACTGCCAGCCAGAGCAGCGGAACGATGGTGATGATTCCACACAACCCTGGCAAACAGCAGGCGGTTTTTCCACCTAATTCCGACTTTAACATCCCGCTGCGGCCGAGCCAGAACTCACTGGCCATGAACTCAGGGTGCCAAACCGTACACAGCCACGCAGCGGTGCAGCCGGGCATGCCGATGGCTGGCTTTAATTCTGGCTCCTTGGTGAATCACTCGGCAGCTCAGCAGCACTTGAGACAGCCGAGTGTGCCAAGAATCCCCAACGTCTATCCCAGCTCCTCTGCCCAGATGTGGACGCCGACTGCGGTGCCAAGAATGCCAAATCAAAGCCAAATGGATACCAGCATGCAGCAGTTCTCAAGTAACGCTCTTTTCTCCAAGCAGAACGTGCGACCAAGTGCGTCGGGTCAGCAGTTCTCCCAGCAGGCTGTAGTGCCGCCTAATCAGATTGCTCCCGGAGTGCAGGTCAGACAGATGCAAAAGCTAAGCATGGGACAGCCTGGCCAGGGCTTGAGCTCAATGAGTAATCAGAACTTGAGACACAATTTAACCAGGGGACCGCTGCCAGCTATGAATGTTATGAAATCGATGCCACAGGGAGTGTCCAGCTTTAACCAGCTCAATCCCCCCGCGGGCCTCGGCCCACCAAGCTACCCCTCTGCGGGGCAGCCGCCCGACGCCTTCAGCAGGATGAGCGCGGCTGCCGAGATGCCGCAGTACGACTTCGTGCCCCAGCACAGCAGCAACGTCCTGCCCGCCAACTGCGCTGATACTGACTTCCTTGACTCGCTCATGAAGAGCAGCAGCAGCAACGACGAAGAGTGGTTGAACAATCTGACAATGATAGATGACATTTTGGGGCAGCACACTCAGAGCTCCGGACACGTGTAGCTTGGAGGGAAGCAGTCGCTTTGTAAATACCGTACGTGTGACTTTCAGGTGCGGCTCGTGGCCCGTGAGAGCTGCCACTTCTTTCAGTACAGAGTGAATAGACTCAGCCAATTCTTTGCCTGCATCAAAGTTTAATATTGGCAGTTTTTCATATCAGTGTATATATTTGAATATTTTGTAAATTATGTTTTCCTAAACCTTAAATGTAGAAGTATTTATACTTCTTTGCTGGTCTGTTTGTAAATAAATCTATAGCATAACTTTTGGTTTTATTATAGGGATTTCATTATACCTTGTTATAAATATGCAAATAATATTGTTAGTTTCAGTAATACTGTGTATTACAGCATAAAATACTTATGTTTTTGACATAACTTAACACATGAACTAGGGGTGTCGTTGCAACCAGACTATGCAGAAACCAAGAGTGGCATCTGTTCTCCCGCATCAAGAGCAAAGATGGAAAAGTCGCTTTGAAAACGAACCAATACATGTGAAAGGAACTGCTGATCGACTCGTAGCTCAACCCTGCAGCCTCACAGAGGGGTGTGGGTCTGCCCAGGGCCCCCAGCACAGTCAGGAACCTGCCGGCAGGGATCCGCTGCAGGATCAGGGGAAGTCCTCCACCCGGTACGCTCCGGTGTGCTGACTTGGCATTGACAGTGCACCTCCCGTTGTCCTGCAGTGAGGGTGCACTTGTGACGCTGTGGCTGTTGACAGGGGTGCATGTGTGTGTGTGTGTGTGTGTGTGTGTGTGTCTGTGTGTGTGTCTGTGTGTGTGTGTCTGTGTGTGTGTGTGTGTGTGTCTGTGTGTGTGTGTGTGTCTGTGTGTGTGTGTGTGTGTGTGTATGTGTCTGTGTGTGTGTCTGTGTGTGTGTGTCTGTGTGTGTGTGTGTGTCTGTGTGTGTCTGTGTGTGTGTGTCTGTGTGTGTGTGTGTGTCTGTGTGTGTCTTTGTGTGTGTGTCTGTGTGTGTGTCTGTGTGTGTGTCTGTGTGTGTCTGTGTGTCTGTGCACCGCAGCCGGCTGAGGGGCAGCACGTGGTGACGCGGGTAAGGCGACGATGCCGGTCTGACATCGCCAAGGCTCCCTGGCCGCCGTGTCCTTCGGTTCTGGTTTGCACACCTCTGCCGTGTATTTTTGTAGCGTACAGGTGATTTGTTCCTGGTTTTAAGGCTTTTCATAATTTCTGTTTTAATGTGAGACTTTTTTCAGGGGAAAAGTCTATAAACATGAATAGTTAATTTTTGATGTTTTTCTGTCAGCTACTATACTGTCCTATGTATATTTAAGAGTCTGTTTATAAAAGATTCGCTGTACTGTAAACTTAAAATGTTCATACTTTGTGTAATCATATTTTAATAGTCACATCATACTTCGCAATACATTTGTAATATAACGTCAGCTTCAAGCACAGAATGTTTTTTTCTTCATACCATAATAAACTGCCAGGGGAAAATTGTGTATATTTCATGTGCTCATTTCTTAGCTACAACGTTCTGTACCTGCCAGTATTTGAACTAATTTGATTTGCCCCAGATGCTACGATGTCAATTTAGTTACGTGCACAAATATGTGTGCTTTAACAACCTTAAAAGAAGGCGCAGATAGCATCTAGAACTGTCTCATCCAACAGAAGCAGCAGCCACCCCAGATTTCCAGGGCTGATGGGGAAAGTGAGCAGCGCTGCCCTTCATCCCTCGCGTGCTGGAGGACATCACCTGGGGCATTGCGTTCACGTTATCCATGCTGGGGGAAGGTGATGGGTGAGGTCAGCCCAGCCTGTGTGAACCCTTCCTCTCCAGAACCGTTTCCTCCAGAGCCAGGGACAGGAAGGAGCTCCTGAAGCTACAAGAGAGTAGGGCTGGAGGTCGGACAGGAGCGCACTGCTGGTCTGTTCCCAAACAGCCTGGTCCCACGAGGGGTGCAGGTGTTTGAGAAAGCAGGGCCAGGATGGGAGAAGCCATTTTTTCAAGCAAAAGAAATCGGCCCCACCAAACAGTTGCCCAAATTAAGCTATAAAGCCAGCGAGGCTATGAATGAGAAAGAAATGGCTGCCTGCTCGCAGACAGCAGTGAGGGGATGAATGCCTCTGAATAAGTCTGTGACGGGGACAAAGGTGAGTTTGTTTGGCCATGGAACTTGGCAGTGCTTCAGCAACTTTTCTGCTGTGAGCCATGCCCTGCTCTGAGTGTGGGCCTGGAGCCGGCACGGCACGCAGGGGGATGGGAGGACTGCTGCCCACAGGCATTTCTTTAGGATAGTAAGAAATATAACAAAAACAGCCTATTTTCATTCCTCATTTTGTTTTTGGCAGTGAACCTTTCAGTTGTGCAGAGCTTGGGTAACAGATGCTGGGTGGGAATGTCTTCTGAAGCCAACTCTTTCCCACCGAGTTTATGAAGCACTGTTTATCTTGTACCTGAGTTGTGCACCCACTTGTTTGCACTCTTTTTGTCTGGTGTTGGAGCTGACAGAGCTCCTCTGCTCTCCATCTCAGGCCCTCGTGTCTCAGCAGGGTGCTGTGAGGAGTCGCAGCTGTGCCACACTCTGCAGGTAAGTGCTGTGTGATTATCTGCGGTGCCTCTGTGGGTGATGGATCTCAGTGCACACAGAATCACAGAATTGCACCTTTTGGGACTGGCCCCTGACCTCAGTGGCATGAGCCTGGGCTGCTCTTGTCCTATGTGAGCTGTGGCTGTGGCTGGGCAGGGTGCCTCCATGTACAGACTGGCCATGGGGAACCTCAGCAGCTGCAGCACAAGCCCTGCACCGCTGATCCGCAGCAGTCTGTAACAGGCAATGATTCCATCACAATGAGTTGTCTGCTTTTAGCCTGCAAAAAGTACCTTTGAACTTCGCCATCCCTTTTTCTTCTCTTGTTCAAGTGTGAAAATGCCCAAAGTCTGGACCTTCCTTTGCTTCCATGCTCCATATCACCAAGAGCAGTGGGTGCAGCAGTAAGGCAGTAAGACTAAGCACATCGGCAGGGTCCCCCTGTGTGCTGCGGCAGCAGAGCACAGCTGGGGACACACGTCAGCTCAGCCTGCAGCCCAGGCCCACTGCATTTGCTGCTGTGGAAGCGCAGAATGGGTTTAGATTTCTAAAATAGTCACAGGAATGAAGCGTCCACTGTTAAAAGCCGTCATTTATTTCCCAAACAAGTTACGTCACCAGGCTGCCCTCGTAATTACAGCCATGAAAACAGAGGCAAAGCAGTAAGCTTTTTCCTCTTGGGCTCTAACATAACATCAACTACCTATAAAGGGCAGAATTTCCACAGTCTTGAGCTCACTAAGAGCTCATTTGTCTGAAAGGTTAGTGGCACAGGTAAGTCAGACTTTAAATTCTGTACTTACTATGGAAAAATCCTTGTGGATTGTATCAATCTAAGCCAGCCCATTTTTTACAAAGGAAAAACAGAAAAACAGACTCATTCCTATAAAAAGAAGCACCCAGAGAGCTCCTAGGAACAGAAGCCACGGGAGCCCATCAGGCAACTTCCCTGTGCAGCCCAGCCCTGACTTATGCAGAACCTGAGCCGTGCTGCACGGTGACTCTCCAGGATTGATTACACGTCTTGCTTAAGAAGCTTTCAACAAAGGAAGCCGTGCTGATGCTGAAGTGTAAGGTCAAGTTCTCTCATGTAGGATGTTGTAAATCAGGAGCCATTCCACTGCCTGCAGCAGGGCAACCCCTGATTTATACCAGTCCGGGAGCCGGGGCGAGCACCTGGCAGGGGCTGGCACTCACTGTTGGTGCCACAGATGTGCCCATAGCCCATGGAGAGGGCCTGGAGCGGTGCCCAGCGCAGGGAAGGCAGGCGTGGGGCGGCGCAGCCTGCTGTGCACGCTGTGCAGGTGGCACAGCCCCACAGGGACACTTGTTCCTGCCACATCTACCCACCTCCCTATGTGAGCTGAGCTCGGGTTTTGGCGCTTAATAGCAATTTACTGCTCAGTTCAGCTCTGTTCCCTGCTATACATGTATAGCAACTTTGAAAAATATGAAGAAGAGTCTGAAAGAGGGCAGTATGTTTTAAATGCCAATAGGGATCTCTCTAAGGTGAGGTAAAACCTGTGTGCCAGTTGGCAGCTGCAGGAGTTACGGAGAACTGAAGGCTCTGTCTCGTCAAGAGGCCTCCTGTGTATGATGCTGAGCAGAGCTAGGGAAAGGCACCTGAGTGAAGATATCTGCCTTGAACCAGGAGAGCTGCACTTAATCACAGACATTTGCTGTGCTCCCTCCCTGCTTGCTCAATGGATTTTGTAGCACAGCTAGGAAGGGAGGAAGGGAGGACGGGAGGGAGGGAGGGAGGGAGGAAGGAAGGAAGGAAGGAAGGAAGGAAGGAAGGAAGGAAGGAAGGAAGGAAGGAAGGAAGGAAGGAAGGAAGGAAGGAAGGAAGGAAGGAAGGAAGGAAGGAAGGAAGGAAGGAAGGAAGGATCACTTGAAGTTCAAAGTTGGATTCGTATCAAAAAAGGGTGCTATCCTTTGGTTGTTCTGATGTTGCCTTAATCCACTTTCAAGGAGCAAAGGCAGCGAGGTTCTGCCCCAGCTTGGTTTCACGTCCCAGCCATGCTGCCTTTGATGAATGGCGGGGACAGACAAGAACGGGCTGTGGCAGGGGGTGAGGCAGCCTATTTTCACTCCCTGAGGGCAAATCAGCCCTAAGCTATAAAGTTGTGAGATCTCTTTTTTCTTTGCTACTATAGTGCTGTGCTTGACTCCATCCAGCTGCAGAAGCACACTTTGTTTCCAGTTCACACACTGCTCCTTGTCGTCCCTGCCTGCTTTGTATGGCAGCGGAGGAAACAGAATTAACTCGCAGACCAGGGCCTGTGCTCCCTTCCTCTTCTCAGCCCATAAATTCTTATTCTCTCTCACCTATTAGCTGGCTGCGCTGTTTGTCTAGGCAGCTCCCATTAACCCCCTGTTTAAGTCTCACAATCTTTTATAAATATATATATTTCCCCGTGCCCTTTCAGGGAGATTATGATGTGCACTTAGCAGTGGGGGACTGTGAAGCACAAAAGGCTAAGGACTCAAATCCCAAAGACGTTTAAGTACCTAATGAGGCAGACAGACAGCAGCAGGATTTTTCATGTGTACTTAAGCAGAACTGGTAGCCATGTCTCGTGGCCAGTGGTCTGTATTACCTTTGGCTGCTGTGCGCACGCCCAGACTTGGTTTCGCAGTCAGAGGATTAGCTGACTGTTGTCAGCTAAGGTTGTTTCAGTACAGCCTGTAGCAGCCAAAATCTGACCATGAGTCAGGTTCCTTTGCGTTTTCATTTTCCAACCTCAAAGCTGGCTGGCTCATCCTGGCCGTGAGGAGTGCAGCCCGACAGGTAGACAGTGGAGGGTGAGCCACTGGTTTCCCTGACCTTCTGCACAAGTTCTTCTCTTTGCTCATCGCCAGCAGCCTGGGATGTGGCACACCTCTCCCTTCCAGAGGGACATAGGTGTAAGCTAAAGCCTGAGTGTTTCATTCCTCTTGGCCAACATCCCTGCCAACAGTCTCTCTGAAAGTGCCACTCTGTGTCTTGAAGAGTGAGTGCTGTCTTATTTCTGCTTCAAACCTACAGATCTTTGCCAAAGTTTTTGGTTTACAATTTTCCACAAGATGCCCCTTTGTATGCCTACATTCCCAGCCACTAAAACGTGCTAAGCCACACGTGGATCTACCAATACAGGTGTCCCTTTTGCCAGCATTATCCAGTTCATGTAAATGCTTCACTGTTTACCCGATGCTTCAGCTTGCAGGCATCTCCATGTTGACTGGTTTAAAAGCTCAAATGCCTGATACCTCTTGAGCTCCTTATGGATGTTCCCAAGAGTTTAGCATGACACCGCCTGCAATCACCCTTGGCCTTGCACAAAATCAGACAGGGAGGCTCTTTTCGTCTTATTGCACCTTGAGCTCTGATCCCAAATGTTTTCATTCTAATTGTCTGTTATTCCTGGTGTCAGCATCCACAACAAGCTTGAAAAGAGTTTTGCCTCTGGCTGTGGCTGTAGTGATAGCTGTAGCACCTCTTGTCCATATCCAAACACAAACTGTAAGCTATTCTACAGAGAAAATACATTCTCTATGTGTTTTATGCGGTGCCCAATGCAATGCGACCCCGGTCTCTAGATGCTACCATAGTGCTACTAATAAATAATAACTCAACACAAAGATTAAGACTGCCACACAGAGACTTTCCGATTTGGTACATTAATTTCTTATTCTTTTCATGCTGTGAATGTAAGCTGTGGCTGGAGATACAAAGTGCTGTGAAGATTACTGTAAGTACTCTGATCTTCTGAACCTTGAATGGAGGTCGCTGTTGTATAATAAATTGCATTAAAATATAAATGAAAAGAAATCATGTACAATTTTTCCACCAAGAATTATTCACAAGAAGCTTCATGGAAGAAATGACTGTGTTAACTCCAATAAAAGCCATTATTTCTTTCAGGTGGCTGCTTGAAGCTTTGCTAATTGCCTGCAGCAACCTATATCAGAATCTGATGTGATTTTCAGGGCTTCCAAAGACCACGCTTGTCTCAGTGATTTTGTTTCACTCATTAGAACAAGTGAAGACATTCTGCTTCACAATAAAATCATTTTCTCCTATGCATCCAAATGTACTGATGGGGCAGCTAAGCTAATCCACAACAGCACAGCTCTTTCAGTATCACAGGAATGATATTTGTTCCCGTGGAAGTCAACAGGAAAACCCTTACTGCCCTAGCAGCTGTCAGAGCAGATTATCTGAGGCCTTAATGCACCATCTAAAAGGGTAAGTGCCAAATTTGGGGCCCTTCCCATTGCTTAATGGCCTCACAGTTTACTGATGTTGCCCATTTTACAGCCTTATCTGGTGGTTAGCACTCCAGCCATGCTTAGTTATGCTGAGTGTTCCTGGGGAGGGGTGATGGTACTTACCTGAGCTGAATATTTTGAGAACGGTTTTGGTAATTTACGCACTTGAGGTTAAGGAAAGTACATCAGTTTCTTAATGGTTTCATTCTGCAATTATCTCCTGCTCATATAGCTGTGAATAAGCACAGCCACATAAGTGGAACAGCTCAGTCTGGTGGGCTGCAGCTACCACTCACATGAGGATTCCTGCTAACACCTTGAGTGCCAGATTGTTTTTAACCCTGCCAATAAGTGGCAATTTCCTCTAACAATAGGAAAGAAAATTGCAGCAGAAAACCCATTTCTCCTCACCCACTGTGATACATTTAGGCAAACTGACTATGGTTGAGGGTTTCTTTTTTATTATAAAGAATAACACTTAAGAATAACAAGATTAGATCCATTTTCCCTACAAAACATAGCTGGGGTAAATATGAATTAAACCAGCGTCAGTTCAGCATGAGTCTTTGGAGAAGCCAGAAGAAACCACTTCTGTTAACAATGTGATACAAAATACTTTCATGAAAATCAAGCAAAAATATATTCTGATCTAAACAAATGCACGTTTCTATAGAGGAAAAAGGGCTTTCCCACTGCGCATCTTTCTACAGGCTCCCTGCAGAGCCCTGTGAACTCAGGATTCTTCACGTATAGCCTCTGCAGTCTGCTGCCTGGAATTTGACTGAATTTCGAAGCTAACCCCTATTTTAAGGAGAATGGCTGCTGAGTGGGGCAGCACTGCGTTTATGAAATGCAAAAATACGCTGCTGTGAGCAGTGAATGCTTGTGGATTCCTGACCGACCCAGATTGCCTGACCAATCTTGTTGCCTTACATGATGGAGTGACAGCATCAGTAGAGAAAGGAGGATACCCTCCTCTGATACCATCTACCTGAATTCTGGAAGGCCTCAGATACGGTCTCACATTACGTTCTTAACTTTAAACTGGGAAGATATAAACAGAAGGGGTAGACTCTTCATTGGGTAGGGAACTGACTGGATGGTTGCAGCCGGAAGGTTGTGGTCAACGGCTCTCTGTCCCGGTGACCAGTGCTATCTCCCAGGGGTCCATCTTGAGAGCAGCGCTCTTCAGCAGGGAGGGGATTGTCCCTCTCTGCTCTGCCCTCATGAAGTCCCATCTGGAGTACTGTGTCCAGGCCTGGGGCCCCCAAAATCAGAGAGACAGAGCTGCTGGAGCAGGTCCGCTGGAGGGCCACAGAGATCTCAGAGGGCTGGAACACCTCTCCTGTGAAAAAAGGCTGAGGGAGCTGGGCTTGTTCAGCTTAGAGAAGAGAAGACTCTGGGGAGACCTCATTGCGGTCTTCTGATACTTAAAGGGAGGTTATAAACAGCAGAGGCTTTTCACACAGTCTGATAGTGATAGGACGAGGGGGAATGTTTTTAAACTAAGGGAGGGCAGTTCAGATTAGATACCAGGAGGAAATTCGTTATGCAGGGGGCAGTGAGGCCCTGGCACCCAGAGCTGTGGGTCCCATCCCTGGAGGCACCCAGAGCTGGGCTGGGTGGGCCCTGGGCAGCCTGAGCCGGGGGGCAGCCAGCCTGTAACGAGGGGCTCTAATTGGATGATCTTTAAGGCCCCTTCCAACAGGAGCCATTCTATGATTCTATGGTTCTATCAGCTGCTGGGACTTTTGCACTCTGAAACAAAGAGTATTTCTTTATCAAGTACGGATTAACTCTGTTCTGACAGCCTGCGTAGTGTTAATTGACATACGTAAAATAATGCTTAAAATAACTTCTACATGCTGAATTCTAAGGGATTCGGTGCTACTGTAGTTGAAGTGGTACATGTGTGAACCTTGTCAGGAACAGAAGGGAAGAGGGTTTTTTACACCGATAAAACTGATGCAACTGTGAGATAGTTTTACAAGGTATTTTAACTTTCACCACTTGGCTGCTGTTGTTTCAGCTGCCCTGCATCACTTGAACTCTTTTGGGATTTGAATGAAACCTCAGCCCTTCAGAGAAATTCAGTTCTGCTCAGACCAAAGCAAAGCACTTATCAGGTATTAGTCTGAAGGGTATTTCTGTTTTATGAGCTATATTTACACACTTAGCAGGTCACTTTCTGTTGCAATTTACATTTAAGTGCACTGGAAGCTTATTCCTTTGTGTGCTATTTAATTTAAGAGGATTTTCTTCTATTTCTCTTAATTTAGGACAGTGCTCTAATGGTGCTAAAATTAATTCTACTAATAGTTCTGGTAATTCGGTGGATATTACTAACTTCCATTCGCTTGGTTCCTTTCAACCGAATTCATTCCAGTGCTTTTAAAACCTTTTACTTACTATGAAAATCAGATATGATGTATCTGAAAATGAGTTTGCCTTCCTCTGAAATGCAGCTACTTTTCAAATAAAATATACTGACTGCTTCTAATATTTGCGTGAAGGAGGTGTGTGATCTTTATTTAACCTGTGTATATAATCAACAAGGGCCTGATATTATTTCTCTCTGCCTTTGAAGTAAAAAAATCAGCATCTAACAGAAGTCTATCTACTAGCCACAGCATGTGTGCGTGTGTGTGTGTGTGTGTGTGTACACAGGTACACGTGCACACATCTTCCAGTTGTCATGTGCAGCCTTTGGTATCAGCAGTACTGTGCATGCAAAACCTGGGTGCCTGAAAACTGGTGTCTGCCCGCCTTCACAATAACAATAGCAAGTATGCAATTCAGGAGGTGCCTCTGAAAATGCTTCCCAAAATATAATTGCTATTTCCAGCCTTGGGAGTTGCAGGATCCAGAAATACAACAGGCCACTTATATAACTCACCTTACTGTTGTGAGTCAAGCAGCACAGGGCAGATGTTTTTTAGGGTGCTTCAGGGTGTTTTATTTGGTAATGTGTTACTTGATAAAGAAATGATTAGGCTAATTGAGGGAAAAGCTAGAAAGAAATAGGTTAAAGAGGTCTTAAAGTACAGCTTAAAATAATTAAATCTGGCAGTCTTTATTTAGCAGAGACAAAAATAAACATCAAGTTAGCAAACAAAGGACAGTAAAAGGAAACAAAGGGTATAAGTGGTGCAGCAAAAAAACCACTCATGTACACTATAGTTTCTAATATCTAACTTACAAATGGGGGAAAAATGTACACGTGTACATATGGACAAAAATATATACATTTAATACTACATTGTCTGGTTGTTTTTTTTGTCATAACAGCTATCACTAAGTGAAAATTTTTGCTAGGTAGATGGATATAAATCATCTTTACTTTGACTTACAGGCTTGATTTAAAGATGAAGAATCCCCACTTCCATTTATTTTTGTCCCTCTTCTCTCCAGAATAGTGGGAAAATCTGTCAATACTATTATCAGGTACGGTTGTGCTCCCAAACTGCACATCATCAGCCTCATAATACCTAGGTTTTCTCTGGCATCTCCATTCTGTATGAGTATTTGTTATGTTTATTATTTGTTATTGTATTTAGTGCTACACAGCCCTGTTGTGGATCAGAGTAAACACAAATGATTCCTGCCCTGAAGTGCTTTACAGCCAAAGAAATGGGAGAAAAGAGGAATACGGACAGGAGAGGCAGCACAAGGAATTGTGACTCTGTGCATTAGACATTACAAGAAAGAGAAGTTTTTAGTAATGTTTTGAAGACAAATGATCAGTAACTTTGTGGCTGTTTGGAGGATCCCTGGAAATCAAAGGCGGCCAAAAGAACACTCAGAGGCAGATGTTTAAACGTGTTACAGGTGGGCTGTGAAAACTGGCATCATGAGCCGAAGGGAGCTGCAGTAAGACCTCAGAAGCGAATGGAGATGGCAAGCAAGGTGAAGGCTATCAGGCCTTTCAAACTAAAAACACCTTAGTAAGAATCAACATGATAGAGTAGGCTGAGCCAGTGGAGAGAGGAAAAGAGAGAAATAATTTGGTAAAAATGACAGACTAAGAAAAATGGCCTTTGTAGCTGCATTCTCAGTGGGTATGAGCAAGACAAGGTTATATTTTCCAAGGCCAAAGGAAATGATATTGCAGCAACTGAGATTTGAGAAGATGGGAATTTTAGCTGTATGGACAGATTTTGACATAGTCTAAAATAGAAAGGACTACAAAAAAGGTCTGAGTCAAAGATGATTACATACAGGCAGATAATAGTGCAATAGATTGAGTTCTTGTGGAAGAAGACACGGCACTATTTAACTATGCTGAGCTTAAAATGACATTAGAGTTCTCAATTAACCAGTTCTTATCCAGATGGTCCAGGGATTGGGTGGAGGTTGGAGTACTTGCATGCTGTCTGGGCTGATTATGACCAGGCACCATATGCTGCAATACATGAGGAACAGGCTCAGAATTGCAGAGACAGCCAAAAAGTGTCCCAAAAATTAAATAACGTATGCTCCTGCAGATCCACATAGCCATCGGGTGAATCGCTGGTCAGATTCAGCTCACACCTTACAAGCATCTGACCATGTGGACGTGGGACTTGTGAGGCCCTCATGGCTGCATCCAGTAGGTGAAATTGCCACTTTAACAAGGTAATAGTGACCCAAACCAAGAGTTTAGCACACCAGTGTGCATTAAAGAGGCAGAACTGAGCAGAAATTGTTGTTTGCACTGTGGCTGTGGCACGTGTTGTCTGGGGATAAAAGATAGACAAGAGAAACAATCCACAAGGAAAGGCCTGGTTACCACCTCCTGAAAGTTGGAAGGCATGAAAGAAGGCTTTCAGAAATGTGTTTGTAGATGGGTTACAAATGGAGGAGCAGGGAAGGAGGAAAACAGTGTCACGGGGCAAGGGTAGGGGATATTTGATCTGACAGATTAATGTGGAGCAATGGATGCAATCACTGAAGGCCACATGGGCACAAGGCTGCAGCAAGGGATGGAACCAGTCTGGAAACAAACTGGGACACAAAACTGGGTTCCAGGAGTCAGCATTGAGTAATGCAAAAACAAACTTTTTATAATGTCAGAGAAAAACTTTAAAATGTGACCTGAAGGAAACCCTGAAAGAATGATCCAATAACGATCTGCGAGCACACACTTGCATTTATCTGCACAATCAGATGTGTACCTATAAATATGCATATATATATGTTCCTTACTATGAGAGTGGTGAGGTGCTGGAACAGCTGCCCAGAGAAGCTCTGGATGCCCCGTCCATCCCTGGAGGTGTTCAAGGCCAGGTTGGATGGGGCCCTGGGCAGCCTGGGCTGCTGTGAAATGTGGAGGTTGGTGGCCCTGCATGTGGCTGGGGGGTTGGAGCTTCAACATCCTTGAGGTCCATTCCAACCCGGGCCATTCTGTGATTCTGTGATCTGCAAGCAATACATTGATTTAGGAATCAATCAAAGCAAAGCTTACACATCGCATCAGTGAATTTTGTATTTTTTTCTTAAAAGGGTGAGGTCGGGATGTCCTAGAGGACAGCAGACAGGACTGCCTGCACAAAGGCGAGGAGTCCTTCTCCTTCCACCCACTGCTCGCTCCTGCTTGCCACTGCTTGCTGTGCCCGTGACCGCCAACAGCCGCCCATCGACACCGCCGTCGCCTCCACACAGGACGCGTTTCCCGCCAGCCCCGCAGAGCGCGGCCTCAGCCGACACTTCCCAGCCACCGCCCCCCTCTCGCGAGCACCGCCCTCCGCGACTACATCTCCCGGCAGCCCCCACGGCTCCCCAAGACCTACATCTCCCGGCAGCACCCGCGCGGCAGCATGGCCCTGCCCGGCGGGGCGGGCTCGCGGTGGGCGGGCCGCGCTCTCCGCCGCACTCGGGCCCGCGACGGCGACGGCGGCCGCGCCGCGGTGAGTCGGCGGGTTGTGTGCTGGGCAGCGCGGCGACCAACGCCGGGCCAGTCCCGGCCTCGCGTTCTCAGTCCCTCCGGTGCCGGCCCCTCGCCGCCCCGCCTCCCTCGGTGCCCGCTTGCAGGGGCTCGGCTCGGCCTTCTCCGGCCCGTCGCCTTCCCGTAGGGCTCGGCCCGCCTCGCCTCCTCTTTCAGGGCTCACCTGTGGCCGCACGCGGCTCCCCGCGGCCCGGCGCCGTGACTTAGCTCTGAGGTACATTTGAACCGCAACCGTCGTCTTTGTCGCGATATGAAAACGTGCCGAGTGCCCCGTGTGCGGTCGCAGACTCGTGAGCCGCTCTGCGGTCTGTTTATGACTGACTGAAGGATTGTTCTGGCGCGTGTGGCTTCCAGTGCACAGCGAGTGTTGCCAGCTGGTTCAGAGTAAGGAATGGCTCCGGAGATGACGGGTTGCTTTTGCTTGCTGATCTGCGTGCTGCAGGAGGAAGTCAGAGAAATATACCTGTGTGTGTATTTGAGGTGCTCGTGTCACTGAGGTGGCAGGAAAGGTCTCACCTGTTTTTGGTACAGAAAGCCACCGTTTTCTTGAGCCTGCGTAGGGTAACATGTGAAGCAACTGCTGAGATTGTATCGGTGTTGAGAGCTTTTCAGTGGTTGTTCTCTAGAGCGAGTATTGGCCTCTCCTGAGAAACACTAATCAGGACTGCATATGTTTAGAAAGCACCGTGGACGTCCGGCATGGTTCCTGTCTTGGGGCAGTGCTGTGCTCGTGGCTCACTAGCAGTCATGCGTTTGTCTAACAAGATTTGAAGGGGGCTAATCTCATGGTTTTGTACATTATCACTGTACAAATCTCTATCCTGGTAGCATTCTTTGTGGTTAAAAAGAGGTTCAGATGTACAATTACTAACAAAGCTAGCAAGTGCATCAAGCTTAAAAGCACTTTCGGGGCTGTATGTAGTTTCATTGTGTGGCGGAAATCACAAGAGATGAGATGAAGAGGTGCTTTTAATGAAGGGCAGAGTTTTCCCTTTTTTCACTGTTTATCTTTCTGTGCTTGGTCAGCAATTGCTGCTCTTGGAAGCTTCATTTGGAAGGCAGGGGCTGTAACATCACCATGCTTGAGCAAGCTAGTGCTAAAGTATTCCTGATCCACAGAGTTACGGTGTTGACCAGACTGGTATCAACATGGAATGCAAGGCTGGTTTCATGAGAGCTAACTGTAAATCTTTAACAGTCTGGGTGCTCCTTTAAAGGAGACAACATTGATTTCTGCTAAGAACTTGAATTGTGTAGAAATAAGTTTTACTTCATAGTTTGTTTCTTCTGATTCCCCCTAATTCTACGTCACCTTTCGTGTGAAATTCTTTCCAGAATGTATTTGGGAAAGAAACAAATGCCAGTATTCATTGGAAACAGATGACAGAGGAAATGCTTAAGAGTGTGCAGTAAGATGCTCAAAAATGTCTAGTGAACATAAGGTTGGTTAAAAGTCTTTGTAGTATTTACCCATTAGAGGCATTTCAGAGCTGTCTATCTTAAAGATTCAGAAGCTCTTCTCAGTTCCAACAACTTGATGCCAAACTTGCTGACACAAGAGAAAACTGAAAAAGCACTACAACTGTTTGTTTGCTTTCTCCAGAATGTTTTTAGTGGCAACTGTTCTGGCTTTGTTGTTTTTTTTTTTTTTTTTTTTTCCCTTTCTGATGTTATTTTAGAAGCAGTGTCAGATGGAGTGCTCTGCCAGCTCTAACAGTGCCTTCATACCTGTCGCATTCCTGTCAAGGGCCAGCTGCAGCACAAAGTCAAATGTTTGAAAGTTGAAGGATGACTGCTGTGTTGCCCTTTCATCCCACACTGAGGCGAGCGCCTCTGTTTTCTACAACTGAAATGACTTACTAAACATGGAAGCTTCTGGGAAACTAAAAACAAAAGTGTTTGCAAGAAGAGCAGGTTACGCTTTTTGTAAGAGAGGATGTGTGCTTTTCAAAATAAATCTTTGCTGTGTGGTTGCAGATGATGAATGGAAGGGCTGTATGCCAGAGGCTGTCTGCTCTGTGACTGGAACCATTAATGCTTAACATACAGAGGCAGGTGTGAAATATGAAAGTATCCATCTTTCTGTATCAGCAAAGCTCCAGCCTGCTGCTTGAAAGAGCACGCCCAAAACTGTGGTGCTGCCTGAAGGGTAACTTAGGCAGGGGCTCCCAGTTTTTCCCTTTTTTGGGAGTGAGGCAAAGAACTGCTTCTGAGTGGCTTCATCCAAGGCCTTAGCCTACTTCTTTTCAAACAGGGATGAGCTCAGAGTAGCACCTTCTCTGTAGTGTTATGTGTAGTATTCAGAGAAGGAATCCATGTAGTGGAAGAGGGAACTGGGCACAGCAGGCAGAAGACAAGGACTTTGATGCGTCAGTTGTTGTACGTGTTCTCAAAGGAAGGTTGGTTAGAATGACACCCCCTTTTCAGGCTTTCCTCCATTGTATTTTAATAGAGTGTATCAATGTACAACAGTAAAATTTTCAATTTCTCCTGTGGAATCACAATTGTAGGGGTTGGAAGGGACCTCTAGAGATCATTGAGACCAACCCCCATATCACCAGTTAAATCTTTAGCAGTGGAGCTATAGTGGCCCAAGGGGATATCTTTCAAGGGGAATGAGCAGAGAGCAGCTGAAGATTTCCTTAACAAAAAACTCTGAAGCTGTTTTCTGTCCCATAGGCATTCCTGTCAACTGCATCAGCTTTCAACAGTGTGGGAGGTATACATTTCCTGCAGGGGATGCAAAGTAGAGAAAATAGTTTGGGTAGGTTTAGAAAGCCGTGGATCAGCCTCCTGACATCCTACAGTATCCTACAGATGTAATGTTGATTCTAGAGGTAATGTGACAAATGGTTCCTAAAAACCATTCACTTCTGTCCTGCCGCATGATCTATCGTGATTTAAAAGCTGCTTATTGTCCAGGGCTCGTGGATATAAGGAAAACTACTGCTTTCTCTGATATGCTCACGTAACTGAACCTCTGCTTCAGTCACCAGAATGAATATTAAGAGCAAGTCAGGAAAGCAGACAAATCACAGCAAATGGAAGGTGTTACCCATAGAACAAATACAGGAAAAGCAATGAACAAGAGAGGGCAAAAGTAATGGCTGGCATATCTTATGAGGAACACACCTCCAACAGATGCTAGAAACAAGCTTTAGCTAATAATTCTATTTATTACAACAAAGTAGGTGCTGTTTTTCCTTGTTGCTGTGATATAAAGCATGAGAAGTATCTGACTAACAGATCAAAGTCCATCTGCAGGAAGTTACTTAGTGTCCCTTAGTGTCCCTGACCGCTTCTGCCGTACTGTATCATCATCAAGTGAGAGAGCTTGTAATTATCCTGGCTGGCATTTTTGCCAGAAAAGAAGTCAGGGTTTTCACCTTAAGCTGTGCTTTTGGTGTAATTTGAAAGGAGGAAGCGATTGGGTTGATAATTGGAAAAAGTGATGTTTTGAACTTGTGTGTGAGGTCTTGCTGAAAGTCATGAATTATTTTGAAACTAGAATGGGAGTTTAATTCTGGGAGAGGTGAAGACAATAAAGAAAGCCTTCAAATGGAGGTAGGAAAAATATCAAGACAGAATTGCAGCTTGCTTGCTTGCTTTCTCCAGCTGTTATTTAATACCTGACTTGCTTGTGCAAGCTACATGATATTATTTTTTTTAAACAAAATTTGACTTTAGGAAAATGCGAGGGCAAACTTTCTTGCCAAATGCTGCCATTTGTGTAACTAAATTGTCAGGGTGTTATTTTTTGTTTGTCCAAGGTCTTCATTCAAATATGTTCCAAACTGCCTGGTGTAGTGATGCCTATAGAACAGGAGTGTGCAGGCAGCTGGCATGCTGCTGCTTTGTCTCCAGGGTTAGTAGTCACTTGTGTCATTGACTTCTCTTCCTATGCAGCTGTTCATGCTGACTTCTTTGGGGGTAGTGGCACAATGACTTGCCCCTTATAGGTATGGGGCGTGATGGGGAACTAGAAAATGCTGTTTAGGGAGAGGAAGCCTTTCCTGTTTCTTCAGAAATGTAGCACTTCACCGTGTGAACTACAGCTTGCTGTTCACTCTCTAGCAGAGAGCTGGCATCATCAGCAATGCTGGAATGCGTTTTTCTTAAAGGTGGAGCAGCCTGCTGGGGCATTTGCTTCCAGCAAACAGGTAGCTCCAGATTTTGGGCTTTTTTCCTAAGTGGTGCTTTTTTTTTTTTTTTTTTTTTTTTTTTTTCTCCTTCTGGAGAATGCAGCCATCTTTTATATTCCATTACTGATGAATTTGATTAACTGACTTAGAATCTTCCTTTCAGGAGGACAAGCACTGCTGTATGTTCTGCACACACGGTATCCCCTGAGGCTCGTACCGCTGACATGCTTTTTGTGTTCTAGTTACAGCTTGAATTGAGAATGCTTTCAAAGAGACTTGAAAGCTCAGATGCTTTCCCTAGACAATGCAGACTTACTGAGTGCTTACGGTAGGGGAAGATCACTTAGGCGCTGAGAGAGAAGAACTGCTAGTGGCACAATCCCTCTGTGATCAGTAGGATCCTAAGGAAGGGTGAAGGCTGCAGACTGTTCCTGAAAGGTTATTCTAGGAAGGATTTTACACCTCATCTGTGTGACTGCGAAGTAGAAAGAGGAGATTCTGTGGTCTGGTAATCTGTGCTGACTGCCCGGATAGAAGCATATGACTTGATGTCCAAAGGGGTTTTGTTGATGCATGGGATAAATATGATCTGCCCTTGAACTCTGACAATAAGGAATTGTAAATGCTGTTTGAAGTGGTGTAAGAGAGCCTCTTGCTGTTGAAGTGATTCTTCTCACAGGTAGGGCAGTTTTCCTTATGCGTGTGGACCTTTCTTTCTGATTAAGTGGTGTAGCAAGTAACTGGTAGTTGTTGCTGACAAGTAATAGATGTGAACATAACTTATGGCTATTGAGTGAAACATTAGGTTTTAACATTTAAGTATGTTTGTTTTGATACTGGAATGCTCTGCCTCGCGTTTTTTGTGTGTGGCTTTGTTCAGCTCTGTGGATGTCTGATACCTTGTTTTGTTTCCATTGCTGAGTTCCTTTGCACTGTGATATACCTGGCTCAGTGCGTGCACAGGAGATGCAGCTACTTCTGCAGACCTGATTGCTTGGTTTTGGCACTTTGATCTCGCAGCGTTTCTATGGTCGGTTGGGGCTGTTTGGGCAGGGAGAGCAGGTGGCTGGCAAACTGCCTTCGTTGCTGCAGAGCTTTCTTGTGACTTCTGTGTTCTTGTATTTATCTAATACTAAAGCTTTATTAACCTTCAATGAGATGAATGACTGCTGTTGACTCCATTAGATTAAATGCTCATTAATGAATGTTAAAGATGCTGATACTTATTTCAGTGACTCTGGTATGGTAACCTAGATGCTGTTGCTACTCTGACCTTTCAGCACTGTTTCTTTTACTTTTTCAATGTATTTTTTATTTATTTTAAGGATTTCTGTTCCTTTCTTCTTGCACGCCTCATGTTTTTTTTTCTCCTCACTTTGTGGTTCTCTTAACCTTGCTTCTGTCTTACTAATTCCTGCAGTTCTGCAGTGTTCTGTATGTTATTCCTGACAACCAGTGTGTTGCATTGTATTTGTTCTCTGCAGTTGTGGTTCTGACAGATGTTTTGTTTTAAGGATATTGACTTTACTGCATGCTTCTAATTTTGTCATGGGAAACAACACAGTGTGTTCATACCAGCTTTGTAAGCTGTTGTGCAGAGGGCACTTTGTCATACAGCAGTATCAGAGTACCTTGTTATTATAAATCTGTTTCTTCATGCTTTGCATTTTCCACTTGATTGAGAGTGCAAGTGCCTTTTTTCTATTTGTTCATGCTAACTTATGCTTCCTTCAAACACAGCTGGTTTTTTTGTTCTGTTTAAAAAGAAAAAGCTTACTAATCCTATATTATTTTTCTTCTCTTTGAACTGATTCCTGATTTGGCATGAAAGTAAGTTCAGTTTTATCTAGAGTGGCAGATGCACTGCAGATCTTAAATGAGTGACTCCATGTCTCGGTCACTTTGAGTGTCCTGATAGTAACCGATATCACTTCTTCTGGAAGTGCTTGAATTGTTCTCTGAATTGCTTTAACAGCAGTTGGTGAAGGGGCTTTGTTAATTTTGTATCTGTGTGATTAGGAGAGCCCTTTGAGGTGCACAGATTCTTCTAGTTTCTTCCTCTGGAGCAGGTTTATGAGAACCCTGCTGTTACCTTGTGCCATGGTTACCTTTGTGTGACAGTACAGGATAAACTGCTCTCTGTCATCTTTGGGAGGTCTTGGAGAATGGGGGAGGTGCCTGAAGACTGGAGGATAGCCAGTGTCACTGTGGTCTTCAAAAAGGGCAAGAAGGAATATCCAGGTAATTGCAGGCCTGTCAGCCTCCCCTCTGTCCCTGGAAAGGTGATGGAACAGCTGTGCTGGATGCCATCTCCAGACAACTGGAAGAAAAGGAGGTTATCAGGAGTAGTCAGCATGGGTTCACCAGGGGGAGGTCGTGCTTGACCAACCTGGTAGCCTTCTATGATGTTGTCTCTGGCTGGGTGGATGGGGGGAGAGCAGTGGATGTAGTCTACCTTGATTTTAGAAAGGCATTTGATACTGTCTCCCACAAAGCTGAGCAAGTGCGGGATAGATGAGTGGACAGTGAGGTGGGTTGAGAACTGGCTGACTGGCAGAGCGCAGAGGGTCGTCGTTGGTGATGCAGAGTCTGGTTGGAGGCCTGTAACCAGCGGTGTTCCTCAGGGGTCTGTGCTGGGTCTGGTCTTGTTCAACATCTTCATCAATGACCTTGATGAGGGGATAATGGCCACCCTCAGCAAGTCTGCTGATGATATGAAGTTGGGAGAATTGGCTGACAGCCTGAAGGCCGTGCTGCCATTCAGCAAGACCTGGACAGGCTGGAGAGCCGGGCAGAAAAAAACCGGATGAGGTTTAACAAAAGCAAGTGTAGAGTCTGGCATCTGGGGAGGAATAATTGCATGCAGTGGTACAGGCTGGGGGATGAGCTGCTGGAGGGGAGCTCTGCGGAGAGGGACCTGGGTGTCCTGGTGGACGACAGGTTGGCCATGAGCCAGCAGTGTGCCCTTGTGGCCAAGAGGGCCAAGGGCATCCTGGGGTGCATTAAAAAGAGCGTGGCCAGCAGGTCGAGGGAGGTGATCCTCCCCCTCTGCTCTGCCCTGGTAAGGCCTCATCTGGAGCACTGCGTCCAGTTCTGGGCTCCCCAGTACAAAACAGACAGGGAGCTCTTGGAAAGAGTCCAACGGAGGGCCACGAAGATGGTGAAGGGCCTGGAGCATCTCTGCTATGAGGAAAGGCTGAGTGAACTGGGGCTGTTCAGCCTTGAGAAAAGAAGACTGAGAGGGGACCTGATCCAGGTCTATAAATACTAAGGTGTGGGGGGCAGAATGGCGAGGCCGGACTCTTTTCAGTGGTGAGTGGAGACAGGAGAAGGGGAAACGGCTGGAAACTGCAGCATAGGAAGTTCCGCACAAACATGCGCAAGAACTTCTGTACAGTGAGGTGACGGAGCACTGGAACAGGCTGCCCAGGGAGGTGGGGGAGTCTCCTTCTCTGGAGATGTTCAAGACGTGCCTGGATGCCAACCTGTGCGACCTGCTGTAGGGAACCTGCTTTGGCAGGGGGTTGGACTCGATGATCTCTGGAGGTCCCTTCCAACCCCTACAATTCTGTGATGCTTCTGAAAAACCTTCTGTCAAACATTTGGTTTTACCTTAATGAGAAACCTGATTCTAAGAAACACAGCTGTTTCTAGTGCTTGACTCTCAAGGATCATTGAGCCCAGCTCTTGCTTCCACACAGTTTTGTCACACTTGTTGCTCCAACTAATCAAAAACTTTAAAAGCATTTTTTCCAGAGTGTTAGTACATTGCTGGAGGGTCAGAAATATGAAATGCCCAGAAAGTGGTGCTCACAGTAATGTACTTGATGCAGTTTACTCGACCTCAGATATTTGTGATGTTAATCCTTTGACAAATGTGCATTGTATCCTTTGAACACAATCTGATGCTTTATACACATACGGATTTGGACCCTTGAACTGACTTCTTAAAGTCTGGCCTCCAGTGTGTGACCTTCCCAATGTTGTTGTGCCTGCATTCCTATGAGCCTTAGGAAGCACAAGTGTGAGTGTGTTCTTTAATGGAATTACAGATCCCAAGGAACTCAGCTGTTGTTGTAAGATGATTGGAGCCTGCATTTCGTGGTAGTGTTACTGTAGTGAGTTCAGGTAGTTTTAACAGAGCTTTGTTTATTAGTTCAAGTCTAGTAAAATGGCTTGGTTCCCTTGCTGTGCGAGATTGAAGGGAGGACGCTCACCTGAATAGCAGATATTATCTACGAAGTTGTCTGACTTGGTTTTGATTTTATGGAGTTACTTAATTCTATTCAACTGCTGGCAAATGTGCAATTGCACTTTTGTGCAAGTGTATAAACAGGTGTTACTGGGCAATAAAATGTGTTTGAGTGGAAAACTACGTGCAGGACTTTCTTGTGTGGAAGGACTGCTGCTGCTCTGTGATAATGAGAAAGCTGCTGCTGATGTAAGGCTAAATGAAGGACACTTGTGAATTGTGCTTGGCAGCATTGGGCAGGTGGCCAGAAAAGGTTTCTACAACTTGGCAGAAAAAAAAAATATATATTAAAAACAAAATTCATGTTAATTTTAGATGTTTTTGAAAACTTGATTGCTCTTGGGAGACAGAGGAGTGCCTCTTTGTAGGTGTATCCTTCAATGGACATGAAGTTAAAAATGAGATCTTGATCTTGTTGTTGCTTGAAAATTGCAGAATCAGAGTAGTTTGGGTTGGAACTTCAGGGATGTCTCGTTCAAAGCCAAGATCACAGCCTTGAGATCAGACCTGACTGCTCACAGCTTTCTTCTGCTTGCTCTTGAACCTCTGAAGGTAGACAGAATGACAGAATCACAAGGTTGGAAACGACCTGCAAGATCATCCAGTCCAACCACCCTCCCATTCCTATCAGTACCACAAGCACTAAACCATCTCTCGTAGCTCCTCATCCAGGCGCCTCTTGAACACTGCCAGGGATGGCAACTCCACCACCTCCCTGGGCAGCCATTCCAGTGCCTGACCACCCTTTGAGAGAAAAAGTTTCTCCTAATATCCAACCTAAACCTCCTCTGGTATAACTTCTGGCCGTTTCCTCAGGTCCTCACCTAGACATGGCAACATTTCCCATCCCTACCAGCCCCTTGGTCATGAAAGTGTTGCTTTTGTTTTGTTTTTCCTTCCTTTATTTTCTTCTGCTTTTATCAGGATGGAATCTCCTCACTTTCAGTTGGTTGCATTTTGTCATTCATCGCCTGGAGCTCTGCCTGGTCAGTTTGCACCCCATGGGTGTAGGTGCTGGCTGAGGCCCCAGCCCTGGGCGCTCACCCGCTTCTGGGCCCAGCTCCTCCCACAGCCGTGTCAGCACACCTTGCACCAGGGCCAGATGTGGGTGCTGTTCTCTGTGCTGACTCATAGGTGCCATGTAGAGAAGAGTGAAATTAGCTGACTGTAGTTTACTTAAAAGTAATAATAATCAGATGCATGTAGTTATGCACATGCTGTGTAGTTTTAGGGCTTTTAAAGTGTGATTGGCTTTAAAGTGAAACTTAAGTAGTGCTGCAAGAATTCTTCTGTTCGTGCTGCTGAACCAAGTGAACTAACCTGAACTTTTTTTAATGGAATATTCAGTGGTTAATAGAAATAACTTTGACAGATGACTGACCTCCAGTGCATATTTATTCAACTCTAATTAGCTTTGAATAAGTCTAATTTACATTACTGAAGCACTGGAAATAAAACAGAGTAATTGATTATAATACTATAATGAAATAATGCATAGAAATGAGAGTCAGTGAGTTCACGCTCTCAGAAAAGTGTGCTCAAAGGAAAGGTTGGAAGGATGGCACGCAGCACCAGTGGTTCCCAGAGCACACCTGGCAAGGCATGATGCTGGGGAAGCACCGTGCACCACATGTAGTGCCACAGCTTGGTCAAAGCGTAGTGCACATGTTGAAGAAAGCAAAGAAGGAAGCTTAGGGCTTTTAAAACTTTGTTCTGTTCCCTTGTGAGCAGCGATGGCACTGTTGGAAGCAGTGTTACATGGCAGCAGGCAGTTGGGCTGGGCTCCAGGCGCTGAGCAGTGCCACAGTGCTCAGCTCACACCCTGCCAGAGCTGCCACCTGCATCTCTGTGTGGGCAGCGAGCCTGGGCTGCCAGCTCCCTGCTGCAGGCTGCGTCACTGTTTTGCAGTGCACGTCTCTTCAGGGCAGCCGCATCTTTCCCAAGGCACTTCTCTAGGGCTTGTTTATGCTGGCTTGCTGCACAGTGCTGGTGCAGCTTCAGTGGCTCTGGTAGAACAGCTGCATTGCTGTGGAAGAACTGGGGCTGCTGTGCTCAGCTGACTTCTGCGCCTTCCTCTCTTTGCCTCGCATGCTGTTTTTCACTTAGAATGTGAACAAAACAACCACTTCATGCTAAAAATATAATGTTCCCATATTGTTGCAGTACCTTCAAAGGTTGTTTGGATCTTTTGCAGTACCATCTTTTGCTATTGCATGCACAGGAGTGCTGTAATGTCACTGTGAGCCTGCTGCCATGCGGGAAGGACCATAGGCTGGTTTGTTCTGGTGCAGAAATCTGTACAAACCAGGTTTGTTGCGTAGTAGGGAGAGAAGGGGCTTATTTTAGGCTGAAAGGTTGTGATATTGTAGCCTGAAATCACCTACTGCTGCTCTCCCTCAAAATAGTAGCTCTGAAAAGTTCTGTGCTTTGTCACTTTGGCTTGATGAACAGTGTGCCTAACGAATGGGAAGCGTGATGTGAGGTGAAGGTACTGTTGGGAGTAACTTCAGCTGTGAGAATTTTCCCCATGCATGTCTTAGAGATCTCCTGTGCAGTATCAGGAAATGGTAAAGAAGATTAATGCTGTATTATGCAACTCTAATTGATATCACTTTTAAAAAAGCCATTTTTTGGTAAGGTGTTGTGGCTGTTCGGCCCAAAGGCTGAACTGTCTTCCTTCTGCTGGGCTCACTGAAGTTTCAGTTTAGGAAATGGGAGATTGTTTTTAAATGCTTTCGTTTTGCTAAGTGAAAACTCTCAGTACAAATGCTCCACATGGATTGCATCTCCTTGCATGTGTATCCTGCACCTTAATGCACGGTAATGCTTGTTGACTTGACTAATAATAGTATACAGACAACTGAATTGGAGCATCCTGCTTGAGTCAGAGTGCATGGGAACAGATTTTGGAACTATTAATGAGTTTCTTGTTAGATTTGGGTGCTTCTAAGTAGTGGCCTCGAATCACGAGACATTTTATATATCTATATATATATATATTTTTTTTAATGAATACCAACTTGCAAGATATTACTGGGGGCTCTTGGTGTCCAAAGGCTCAATCTCCTGTAAGCAGTGTGCATTCTAAAAAGAAGTTTAATTCTCCAATTTGTGCTTTCTCATCAGATACTCAGTATGGCCTCATCATCAGCGCCTAAATATAATTCACACTCCTTGGAGAGCTCCTCAATTAAAAGAGTAAGTGTAACTTCTTCATGTTTTCTGCATCAGGGTTCTCCGAGGTTGAATATGGAAGATTGTGGATGGAAAACTGAATACTTGAAATGTTGTTTGGTGTTTTTCTTGATTGTATGTACTTAATTTTCTTGCTAAAGCTTTAATGAAGTTAAGTAAGCTGGTTTAAATATTGTCAGAGTGGATGGGTGAAACAATCTGGAATGCTAGTTATGAGTCTCCTTATAGTCAATTCTAATACACTTACTGTTATCTTTGCTTTCTGCATTGAAATATTTTATGGTATACTTGCAAATTTTAGGCCATTCTATGCTGCAGAAACATTCTGAATTGCAACTGATCAGTTACTTCTAGTCATTTGGTTGGCCTCCTTTTTAAATGTTGATTTTTAGTGGGAAATGCTCGTGTTAAAGCAGGCTAAATGACATTCCCCTTTGCCTTTTATTGTGGTGTGGCTGCGTGCAAGAAAACACAAACTAAGTTTTATTCAGCTTTTTAAACATTTCTTCAAAAACAAATTCAGTGATCTTTAAGAATGATTAACAAATGTGTGAATTCACAACTACTACGTTCTGTCTGCTCATTGTGATTACGTTGCTTAAGTGATTTCATTTTTAAGCTTGGAAATTTGGAAAATTGTATATAGAAAATGCATAGAGAAATAATGGTATAGATGTTTAATTCCTATGTTCTGCAGATAGGTTTAACTGTTTCTTTAGAATAAGAGACTAAAACTCGCTGATCTGACAGAGCTATTCAAGCTTTAAATAATTTGCAGTTGAGGATGGGGTGTGTTCCTCTTTTGGTTCAGCTTGTAGGTTTCTACTGTGGGTGAGGCTTTTCTTTCCTATGCAGAAATTCCAGATTTTTTTTTTTAATCTGGAAGTTGTAATAATTGTGAATAGAATATGATGTACTGTTCTACTTCTCTTTCTTTAGACTCTAAAAGATGGAGCTCACTGGGAAAAAAGTGAAGAAATACCCCGTCTGCCTGGAGAGACTAGAGTTACAGGTATGAGGCTGTATGGGCTTGAGAGTCTGGTATGGGTGTGTGTGTCTTGGTGGCTTCTTCCCATAATCTGGAATGGTTTGGACTGGGGCTGAAGCTATGTTACAATGTCATGAATTAGTTTTTTCAAGTAATCAGTTCAGAGGATTTTTATTGCACTTTGCAAATAGTAATTTTTGAAGACTTTGAAGTCTTTGTTTCCATATGCTGCAGTAGGTTCTCTAACACAAAGAAATTCTAAGTCAACATGTATCATTATTTTGTATGTGGACCAGGTAATATCTCATGACATAATCCATCTCTTCTGGAGTCAAAAGATGCCACACATACATGCCACACAATCCTGCATTGGTATCTTGTGCAGTGGTGTGCAGCTGTAGCCCCAGCTGTGACTACTGCAGGTACAGCACAGTGCTTCCTTCACACAGCATGGTGTGCACTTAACTACTGCACACTTGTTTGCATTGCCACGTGGTATTGTGGCATGAAAAAGATTAATGTATTAAGGGCTGTGGTTCCTTACTTGATACAGGCTCTTCCTGGGCTACAGCCTTACACTCATGGAAGTTTGCTGTTAGGAATGAGAATCCAACTAAAAGGCATCTCTTATTTGCAAAACTGCTCCTTCCCTCCAACCCAAGTATTTGTTCTGTTAATTTGTAAGCCAGTCTGGCTGAGAGGAAACCAAAGTAGTGATTCAAAGGAAGTACCTGTGTGTTTAATGAGGAAAGTTGGGAAGGCATGAGGATGTGGCTGAAAGAAGAATGTTTGATATGATCCTTGTGACAACTATCTCTGCTTTGGGGGAGAACACTGGAAGGATGGTGCTTGTTGGGGAAGGCAGGTAAGCAGTGTGAGTTAAAGAAATGAGTGGACAAGGGGAAACAGGTTGTTTGCATTGCTTCATTAAGGCTTTAATGGAAGACTTCAGTTAGATATGGTTTGTTGGGTTTTTTTGAGTAGTATGTGTTGGTGCTCACTGTTTAACCATCCTTGCTGAAAGTGCAGGTGGCCCTCCTGCAATTGATTGCCTCAAATTGAAATGTAATGGTTCTCTTCAGGGTGGAGTTCCTAAACACGTCACAGCATGAACTACATACTGTAATGCAGGAGGATTGGTTAGGGGGCACTGAAAGGTGTGATGGTCAATGAAAGAGTGTATTTGTTCTGGGGTGGTGAAGAAACAAGTTCAGTGGTCACAGGGAAGATTAAAATCTCGTCACTCTGTGTCCTGCCCTTTCCTACACAGTGCCAATAAGAACACCAGTATAGCTGGGGAAAGCTAATGAAACCTACTGGAGGGTCTGGGGCAAGTTTCTTATAAGAAACTTTGTAAGAAACATTTTTTTTAATAATTTCAGTGGATAAAAGTCAGATTTATTACTTTAATTCATTCAGCTTTCTTTAGAATGACTCTTATGAGTACATCTGTCTTTATTTTACTGCTGTTTAATTGATGTTTTGCTTAGATTTGATTTTTTTCTTCTCCCAATGTTTAAGAAATGCTGCATTTCTTACAGACAAGGATGTTATTTACATGTGTCCTTTTAATGGCCCCGTTAAAGGAAGAGTATACATCACAAACTATAGGCTGTACCTAAGAAGTGTGGAAAACGTGAGTAATATGCCACAATTACTTCTGAGGGATGAGTGAATTTTAAAGTCTCTTCTCTTCAACCCCTTTGCTGCCTTTGATTTACTCTGTGGCCAGTTCATTTGCTTTCGCTTTGGCACACGTATGCTTGAATTGCACAGGAGGCTTTTTGCTTGAAATGGTCTGTAACATTTGTAATAACTATGTTGTAATTGTTTAATGGCTGAGCAGTAATTGCCTTTGTGCCACTGAGAAATCCTTACAGAAATGGAAGCTCTTTGAAGTTGAGTATGTTGTAAATATGATTTTTTTCATGGTGAAACTACAGTTTAAGCACTTAGTGAACTGGGAACTCCTTGTCTGTTGGGGCTTTTTTTGGTAACTGTTCCCTTCGTGCTTGCTCTGTGACAGAGCAAAGGCAGCAACCAGTGATGTGCACTACTTCTTGAAATGGCTGTCAGTAAACTGCAGTTTTGGTTGTCCTTGCTGTTGGAAGAACATCATGTGGGTGGTAGGAGTAGTAGTGTGTTCAATAAGCAGCATCAGAAAAGAAAACGTGCTTGTTGTCTATTTCCATAACTCATTAAAGAAACAAAACAGCACACATTTATAGGATTACTGAAGTGAGATCATTGTGGTTACAACTCACTTTTCTTTAGTGATTTCTTCATTTTGTACTGCTTTATTCTTTATGTCAGTGGAGCAGGCATAGCAAGCAGAGGGAGTCAGAAGTATGTAACAGATGACATCTTTTTGGGTGCTGCCACATTTTCTCCTGCATACTCTGCCTTATGGCATGAAATATCCAATTGTACAGGCTATGGAAGTGATGCTCAAGGCTGTCGACCATAAAGACTTTGTAATATGTTGGAAGAGGAGACTTGATCAGACCCAGATATGTACTTTTGCTTGCTGTGTGTATTTTGTTCTACTGTGGTATGCATAAGAACACTTTGCCTAAGTTGTCTTCTCAGATTAATCCTCTCCTTACCCAAACTTTCATTGCAGGATCCAGTTGTGGTATTGGATGTTCCACTGGGTGTGATTTCAAGGATTGAAAAAATGGGAGGAGCTTCAAGCAGAGGAGAGAATTCTTATGGATTAGATATAACGTGTAAAGTAAGACTTTTCAATAGTTCAATGGGAAATGAAATCTACAGATTCCTTTTCTTGCTGTTTACCTACTTACAGGAATGAGAACTGTGTATTCCTCACAGCTGAATTTAGAAATAGAACTGGACAGGGAAGTACCTTTGTATAAAAGGCTGTGGCCTCTGCGTGTGAGGGAGGGATTGGTCTTCATTTCCTAACTGCTGTTTGACGAAAGATTTTGCACAGCAGTGTTAAGGTATTATTCCTGCACCACTTAATTATTTCATAGGATCTAAAAGTAATTAAAAAATAAAGTCTTTGAAGTCACCTCAAGCAGGTTTTCTAAGCAAAAACTGAAGAGCAGATGTAATGGATTTCTCTATTTCCTTATTCTTGCAAAAAAAAAAAAAAAAAAAAAATCGTTGCCATAAAAAAAAATAAAGTTGGGGGGAGTTTCCAGTGGGTGAATCAGGGTCTTTTATTTGACTTGCAAATGGGGTATGTACACACACTCACTTTTTTTCTCTGTAGTTAATGTACAGATTGTCTTCTCATTGCTACCTTCAGAAGCAAGCAACTTGGGGCAGTGTAGTCTAGAGCAATCACTGGCAAATTTTCACTTGGAAAACATTGGGTAGCTCCCATCCTGCAAGCATTCAGTAGCCTATGGGTTTTGTTGTTTTTTTTGTTTGTTTTTTAGTGAATCATATGGAGTCACTTTGGGTGGCTTTATGCCGTAGCAGTGTGTGCACCATACAGAATTGATGCCACATTGTAGAATTCTTAAGCTCACCTTTGTTTTGTGCGATAAGAAAAAAAACCTGAGCTTTCACAGCAGTTTGAGGGGTGTTGCAAGCAGATTCTGAATCTTATTTAGTGTGTGACACAACATTTGTCCATCAGATAGGAGTATCTTGCTGCCTTGGCTCTCTTAAAAGCTAATGCCTTTGTTTTAGGATATGAGAAATTTACGCTTTGCATTAAAGCAAGAAGGGCACAGTAGAAGAGATATATTTGAAGTCCTCACAAAACATGCTTTTCCCCAGTCACATAACCTGGTAAGTTATATTACTTATACTACTGAATCATCTTAATGTAGGATTGTTGCCAATTAACTTTAACTATTGGCCTACTAATGGATGTCACAACTGCTTAAGAACAACAACAAGATCTGGTGTCAGTATAGAGAGTTAGTTATTTTGTTTTGCACATTTAGAACACTTACATCTGTATATCTTTAAAATTATGGATACTTTATAATGTGCTTCAGGTAAACTGCTGAGCACCTCTGGTTCATGTATGTATCATTGCTTAGAGCCCACATGTTGTCCTCCTTGTAAGGAAATCTTTTTCAGAAGAAGACATGGTAAAGCAACACCTGCTTTATTAGCAGCTATTGATGAACTGGACAGCTAATGCAGTGATGGAGTTGTGGAGATTCATTGAGGGGAAGAAAACAACCCATAACCAAACATGTCCTCTAGAAGTAGTTGTGCAGCAGTGATGTTTAGCTAACCCTTAGCTTCTGTTTCTCTGCTTGGTAGATCATTTTGACATTCTTTATGCTGAATTGTAAATGCTGAAGTTACGCTAAATGTTAAATGTGAAATTCAGCTTACATTTTATTGGGATGCTTATATTTAGGATAATTGTATAAGAGCTCCCTTAACAAAATATTGGAGTGTCATACTTCAAATTTTGAAGAACTTTTCTCAGGGAATTGTTGAAGGTGCAGCAACAATCTCAGTTCCTTCTCCTAAGATGCCTGTGAATTAATAGATAATTCTGTATAAATGTTGCAAAATACTTGTGTTGGCCTGTATGACTGACTGACTTCTTGATATCTGATGGTCTGAAAAGGTTCTTCATTGTTTCCAGCATTTTATATGTTGCAAAAATAAATCAATTATTCAAGCATGTGTGGTCAGTAACTTTGTGTACATCTAACTGTATCTTTAAAAGAGAAATACAAAGCTTTATGCTTGTGTTCTGTGCTTCCATTTACAATTGGTGTCTTCAGTGAGCTGCAAGGTAGCCGAGAGCAGTGCTGTTCATTTTGGTGTAATTAATGCTATTTGCTCTAATGGGTGAATTATTTAACCTTGAAGCAATTTGTGTTCTTAAAAATTATCATGTGTTAGAAAGTGAGAAATAAGACCAGTTTGTTTGATCTGGACTTTCAGGTTGTTTGTTGGAGATGTGTTTTGGCATGGCAGTGATCTGCCATCAAGCCCTATGTATTGAACATACATCACAGGTGTGCTCTGTCTGCTGATCTTTAGATCTAGTCTATCAGTCTGTTATTTTCTCAAGTTCTGTAATAGCATTAATCAATTATCTGGTTTCACTTGTTAAAATGTATAGGTAGTGGTTAAAGCAGTATGAACAACAAAAAAAAAGTCCTGTGTATGAGAATAAAACCAATTCATAGCTTAGTTCATCTTTTCAGTACTCTTGTGCCTTTTGGCAGCTTGAAGCATGAGAGGCAGAGTGCCTTTCTGTTTTGTTTTGAGGAAGAGAGCTAAGTGCTGTTGAGAAAGTGGATTTGGATTTGGGATTGAAGCAGGGGGCCCAAGTGTTCAGAGGATCTCAGTGTCTGTTTTGTGTATCCCACCAGACTCCTCATCCTGCTTTCCAAGCTGAAATGGAAAGCTTCATTGTCTTCACACTGCATGGCAACCCACACTTTATGCCACTGCTTTTTACAGTAAGCAGGATATTCTTTAAGTTACGGCTGTGGACAACCTAGTTTGTCTTGATTGGTGAGTAATTAGTGTTATGCTTAGATGGACTTCAGTTGAATCATGACTTTGAAATGAAGCTTTGAACTTGCAAAGAGTTTGCTTCATAAATGAGTCTTTTTAATATTTTTTTTAACATCCTTTAAAGTGTCTACTGACATATCACTTAATCTCAGTCTTGGAATTGACCTATGTCAATTTCCATGAGGAGAGTGTGGACGATTTAACTTGTAACTGGGTTAGGAGTGTCCTTTGTGGAGTTGTTTTCTGTGGCCCAACCCAACTACGGGGTTTGGAATAACATGGTGGTAAAATGTGGACTTAGGATAGGCTTTGTCATTGAAAATATCAGTGTTTCCTGTCCTGTGGAGGTAGTGAGTAACGTGTGGTAATGTGTAGTAACTCTCTATTTAGTAATGTGACACTGTGAATAAACCTTAGACTTTACAATGAGCTAAGCACTATTTGATATTTTTGGTGTGCTTTCACCGTGTTTCAGCAAATAGTTGAAGTTGATCCTGCCAAAGATGAGTGTTTCTGCATGGTTGTTCATTCCTGCCGCATTTTAGTCTGTGCGAGTTTCTGAGGCTGCAGGATGAAGCAGATAGGGAACTGAGATGAACAAAAGTCAAACAAGGAGGAAAAAATAAAAGCTTTACCCTGAGTCATTTCCTCAGCCTTGTTAGCTTAGCCTGAGGATGGGGGTGGGGAGCGAGGACATCTGTAGGCGTTCTTTTGCAGATGGATGCGATGCGCAGGGAGGATGGGACTGTCTCTTTCTGTGGCTGGTTTAAAGCAAGGTTTTGCTGGCTGAATGAGTGTCTGGGCTGTGTGTGTCTGCCTTCTGCTTTGGATGTTTGCTAACAATTTGTGGCTCTGCAGGCAGCAGGGAGATCTACAAAGATAGTGCTGTGGCTTCACGTGACAGCTGGGTGAGGATGGCAGCTGTCTGCTACCAAAATGCTGAGGTCTTGCTTTTTTCTGGTGTTCTGTGCTCTGCCTTCCAGCCCTGCAGTTGGTTCTTCCTTTTAGGTCATGCTGACAGTTGTATAATCACAAAGTAAGCCAGTGTAGTTCTCTTATCCAGAACAGAATGTTCTGTTTTCTGAGTTAGCTTTGTGCCATTTTTAATAATTTGAGGAGACCTGGTTTGTAATTAGAATGTGTCAGAACCAGTGCGAGGAAGGAGAGAGGTGGTACAGGGCACAGGGAGGGGGGAAAAAAATCCTATGTTTATTTGTTTTTTTTAAGCAGTGTTAAGCTGGTAGTTCTGCTCAGACCATGTCGTAGAACTGTATCCCAGGCCTTTGACTGGTTCAGCACTGTTCATGCTTATGCACCTCTGCAGCAGAAAGGAAGTATCGTTAGGAAAGTAAAGATTCTGATTGCTCTGTTTTCCTTATATTGTCTGCTGCTTATCCAAATGGTAGGTAAATACAGCCTGAAACATTATTTCTGAATGGTATATGCTTATTAATTTCAAGGTTTTGCTCTTTTACCACCCCAAAAGCTGAAAAGTGTTTGAAAGCCTATAACAAATGACAAGTCTCCACTCAACTGTTTGTTAATCTCAGTGTTGTCCTTCGTGCTTACTTGCAGAAGCTTGTTCTTGGCTCTCCAGTTTTAGGCTGGGTTCACTAACTGTAATATCTGGTAGCTCATCTGACTCACAGCCTAGTTGATGTGGAGCAAACAGATGCTGTTCATAGACCTATTGTGCATTTGCAATGTTATGGTAACTGGAAGAAAATCCTTTCTGAAATAGTGGTTTTAAACATTTTAAAATGCAACAAACAAAACAAAACAACCATAAAGCAGTGTTATGCATCTGTAATACCCTACAGAAGGTGAGATATATTTAGCCTGTCGTTCCGTTTCTGAATAGCAGCTGCTTCACTTCCTGATCTTATCTTGAAGCTACATCACCTTTTTAAATGATATTATACACAATGGTAATGCCTACACAACATGTATTGATTTCTAACCTTGTGAGTTCTGTGGGATTGCTGGTTTTGATGAGAGACACCATAGATGTCTGTGTGACTTCCAGCTCTTGCTCTGGACATAACTAATTCTCCTGGTAACTTCCAAGCACCTGAGAGTCAGATTGTGTTCTTATTGGGTCTGTAAGGATGATTTTGAGGTAGCAGTGAGACCTGGGACAAGGGCCTGTCTGATAGAGCGCTAAGAAATGTCTTTTGAGGCTTCATTCTGAATGTCTCACACAGTCTCAGTGTAGTAATGGTAAGGTTACCATTTCTCAGAAATGATGTTAAGTATGTAAACACTACAGCATCTTAGTTTTCATGCTCATGCAGGTAGAATGCAGCCAGCTGAGTTGCAGTAGTGACATGCTGAAGTCGAGGACGATGGTACCTTTGTTTTCAAACACACTGAGAAACCATCAGCTTTTTCACTAAGCTAAAGCCTTGTGGTTTATTTATGAAAAGCGTAAACTGGTAAATTAGAAATAGGGAGGGGAAAAAACTCATCTTCCCACGTTTAACTCTTGTTCTTCTCTTTTACTGTAAAGATCAGTAGAACACTCATAGATTTAGCTGCTGCTAGTTTCTTGATTTTCTTTTTTTGTACAATCTTTTGTGTAAGAGCCACTGTAATGTACTGTAATTAACACGTGTTTTATGTATCGGGGATTAAGCAGAGTAATTTGTGAATTGTCACTGAGAAATTCACAGTGAGTAGCAACTTAAAATACATGCATGCCTTTGAGACATCTTTTAGTCATCTGTTGTTATTCCAGTTTTTCTGTTTTCTTTGTAAGTTTCTCCTTGGTCTCCTTGGTTTCTTGGTGAATTCTTAGCATAGTTCCTATTTGGGATGTAGCAAATTCCTTTGGGGAGGACAAGATGGTTCTTTCCTGGAACTATTTATTAACAGTAGGTTAATGAGTTACATTACAGCTGTAGATAGCATTATTCCTGTATTGCTGTATTTCTCGTTTGCAGATATTTTTTTTTGCAGTTTTTCTGTTTGCTTTCTTTTAATGAAGTATTTTGTCTGATGCAATCAATGTCTACTCTTTTCCTTTCTTTATCTCTACTTCCAGCCCACTTGATAACAGGGTAGTTAACCAGAGGGATCTAATATTCACTTATGAACAAGGTGTCAATCTTTAAATGAGAGAAGACTCAAATTCAGAATGCTGTGTTCACTTTTAGAAACTTGCCAGGGAGTGCATTTGCTATAAAACAGTGGTTTATTTTAGAATTTTAGCAGGATAAACTCTCTTGTTCACAGTAATTTCCTGTTAAAATGCTTGCTGGCTTGCAATACAAGGGGAAAACTTACTTCAGAGGGATTGTTTTATGTTTGGATTAAAACTGTGTACTGTTTAAACTTAGTAGGCTAATGAGAATTACTGTAAGCCATTGCTACTGCCTTCATAAAATCTAAAGAAACCTGCATGTGCACCTGTGGTGCATTTGTGAAGCTTTGCATGAAGATGTGATCATGGCACCTTAAAACCACGTGGCTCTTTCTGCTTCTTTTTGCTACGTTTCCTGTACTTCTTGTCTGTTCAGGTCAGCTCCTGTGCAAATGATAGAGTTCTGGGATGTTCAGCATTCAGTTCCTTCTGTTAATGTCTTTGAGTAGCCAGGAGACTTTCAGCTGTGTTGGTGCAAATTATGAGGGGCTCTTGAATGCTTTGTGTGTTTCTCTGTTAGCTCGGGACAGCAAATGCTTTTCTGCTGTGTTGTGCAACATCTTAGTTTCATGCTCCAGTTGGCATCCAAAGAATTCATAAGCTATGAAAATATATTTTTTTTTCCAGTGAGGGAGATTCCTAGAATAAACACTGCTTTGGTTTTCATGATAAGCTGTAAAAACAAACCAAGCAAAAAAGGATTAGTTAGACAGTGCAGCCTGCTTGGGAGAAGGAGAAATGAGCTCCAAGGTATGAGGAAGTTGTTAGAATCCTGAGTAACGATGCAGTGCTTTATAGAGACTGGAGAGTGGCAACAGAAGAGAAAAGTGAAAGTAGGTGGAACCACCAACATACTTGGTTTCAGTTTCACTGGCACCTTTTAATCTTCATGGAGTGTTACAGCAAATGAGATTTCAGATAGTAAGAGTCACTTGGAGATGGAGTGTAAAATGCTTGCTGCTTTCAAGTTAGTACCTAATACTTTCATTAGTAATTGCATCTGTACCTGTTGGAGAAATCTTGATGAGAAGACGGCGTTTTATTTACAGAGGATATGAAATATGAGGAAGAGACTAACTTGTATTTCATTAATGTGTTTGCATTCTTTCTTATTTCTTGCTTTTGGCTTTGTGGTCTTTTGTTTCAAATTTAAGTGGGGTAGAGTGAGGTTGGTAAGGAAGTTGGTCATGTTTCATGATGGACCTTAGAACGTAACAGATGATGAGCCTTTGTCATCTTCAGTCAGTTTGGTGTAATAAGCTTCTTTTGCATCCTGCAGCTCTTTTTTGCCTTTGCAAATGAAGAAAAGTTCTCTGAAAATGGATGGATGGTGTACAATCCGATGTCTGAATACAGGAGACAAGTGAGTTATTTAAGTCACATTTGCCTGGTCCTTTCATATCAGAAACCTAGCATAGAAGAGTTATTTTTTTCTGGATTGCTCTTCTGGAGCAGGGGGAGCTGAGAATTGGAGAAAGTAGAAATGCAAGAAACAAAATGCTGGAAGAGTTAGGATTAAAATGAAATTAGAATCTCATCGGAAGATCAGGGTTTGCTCTTGGAAAGAAGTTGCATTAATACTACTTACAGTGTGCCTCTGTTAAGCACGTTGGAAGGGGAGTGGGGGGTGAAAGTGAAAGTACACAGCTAAAGTGTCCTGAGTAGAAGTTTGACTTTTATCTGATTCTTCCAGAGTATAATAATTTAAAAAAATCTTTACAGAAATAGCATTGCTTAAATAAGTGATTTATGCCTGTGAGTATTCTGCCTTGCTCTTACAATGGTTGTGGAAGAGCATTAGCAAAATGGGATGACGTTTAATTTTGTTTAACTCGTGCAGTAGTCTTATTATTGGATTTTTTTTTTTTTTTTGCTTTAAATACTACAGTAAGGATGTCCTTTCTTTTCATTTTTCTGTACAATTTTTAATGGGATAAGGCATATCCAGGCTTTCATGTGATCTATTTGGTTCAAGGTAGAGGCCCAAAATCTCAAAGTTAAAATACAAATGCCTGCCCAAACTCCATTATATGTGCATATGAGGTGAGCTGATCAGTCTTTCTCAATTTCCTGAGTGCTGTTTGCAGTCTGCTTACTGAGCAGACTGACTAAATGTTATTTCTTACATTCAGGACAGCCTTCCTACTGTTCTTTGTTTTTTTTAATTGAGGGTAGTGTCAGACTACAAGGAAGAAAGGACTGAGATCAGACTTCTTCCCTCCCTCTTTTCAGGGCCATAATCTCTTTTCAGCAGCCAAAATAGAAAGCCAGTACTTTGAGGGAGAAGAGAAAGTAATTTTCTTTCCCTAGCCCCATGTATTGTTTTGAAGCAGTGCCATAGTTGGGTTACACTGGGAGCTTGTTGCCACCATGTGGCTGCAGGAACATCATGAAGTTCGAGGACAGATCATTAGTTGTACAGTCGAATACATGTTGAAGAGCTTTGTTCCCTTCTAGGGACTCCCTAATGAACGATGGCGAGTAACCTTTATTAATGAACATTATGGGCTGTGTGACACATATCCATCCCTCCTCGTGGTGCCATACAATGCAACAGATGATGACCTCAAGAAAGTTGCCGCATTTAGATCCCGAAATAGAATTCCGGTGAGTATTAATTGCATGATGAAACTGTCTGCAGCATAGCTAGTTGTAAGCACGCAGCCAGACAGCATGTGGCTGAACACGACACAGAGAGTGTTTCTTTGGAGATGATTACAGTAAAGTAGCTTTGATTGGCTGATGGTTTGGTTTTTACTACTTGGAGCTGATGTGATGGCCAAGACCCATTTCTGTTATCCCTCACTACAGTCATGCATTCCACCTTCATTGGTTTTCACTTGACTTGTCCAGTAACAGCTGCCAGTGTTGCAGATTCCTTTTTCTTAATGAGCTGTGAGCCTAGGATTGTCATCTGTACTGCTTATTGCTATTGTTGGATGCTCTTGGACAGCAAATGTTATCCTTCCCATGGGTAAGCAGTGCATGGCATTTAAAGTTCCAGTGGTCAGCCCTAAAACAAAACCTCATGCACAGTCTCTGTAGTGAGTTCCTGGGCTTCTTAGTCCTGTCTAATTTTAATGTGGGCTGTAGAATGTAAGGTAAACCCATTTGACTCTTTGGGTATGTTTCTGTTCTAAAATACTTTGAGAAACAAGAAGTTTTTACAGCAGCTTTTCACAGAACTGTAGAAAATATTCTCTACTTTTTTTTTTTTTACAGTCTCTTTTATCTAATGTTTCAATTTGACAAACATGCAAGAGGCTTTAAGTTCCCGCTACCAGAAAGCTGTCTTGAATCTCAGTTAATATCAAGCAAAACAAAAATAGTGAATACTTATTGGATTGTATTTGCTGACAAGCTAGGATTATAATATATTTTTACTGTATATATGTGTATATACGTTACACATATACACGGATTATAGATGGTAAAGTACACCATTTAATTTTGTGTATGTGTATATAGTATATGTATATAGTTCTTAAAACCTAGCTGCTGATCATCTCTATCTCAAATGCATGTCAGGGCTTTTAGCACTTACAGTCAGAATAATTTCCTTGCTAGTAATAATTTTACTCTTGTCAGGAAGTCTACAATCATGTTAATCCTCACACATTTTGTTTCTAGACGTGTAACTGAAGATTATTTCAGGAGTGAATGCTTCTGAAAGACTTTTTTTTTTTTTTCCTCTCATGTTCTTTTACCCTTTAAACTTGGTCAGATTGGGTGAGAATATTCTTTCTTCATAGCTCACGAAGGTAAACTGTTGCCCACTTCTTAGAATGCCCATCTTTAATTTCTTGCATGGTTAGAATCTGTTCGTAGGGCTGCAAAGCAGTGAAGGCAGCAGGCACTGTGCCTCAGAATCTCTTCTTTGTAAAGGGGGCTGAGGAACAAAATACACCTCAAGGACAATGGGAAACATTCAAGCTACTGCCAGAAGGCCTCAGAATTAATTGCACAAGTTAAAACACATAGGGAAAATGTGCTTGTAAAATCTAATGCATTTAACTTCAGTAAGAGTTAAATATGTAAAAGAATGAGCTCTTTTAGAGTGTATTAAATTTTATGAAAGTTGGGGAAATTAGAGATGTTTGGGAACTAACTTTTGAAGAAACAAAATATGACCAGTTAACTTTTATATTACCTATATTTAAGGAATGTGATTTTTAAGTTAGAGCTTGTAGTGAAATTTATTTCTTCTAATATGTTTCTGGGGATGTAACTAGGTTCTATCATGGATTCACCCAGAGAATCAAGCTGTTATCATGCGCTGCAGTCAGCCCCTGGTTGGAATGAGTGGGAAGCGAAATAAAGACGACGAAAGGTACCTTGATATCATCAGAGAGGCTAACGGGCAGATCTCAAAGCTGACCATCTATGATGCTAGACCCAATGTCAATGCAGTTGCAAACAAGGTAATCGGATTGCGCAGTAGCCTTACTTGTGAAGGAGGATGCAGTGGGGACTTAGTTTCAAGTTTTCTTTGGAGAGGTTTTTCAAAACAGTGAAAATCTTACTGTAGATAAATTTACATAATCAAAATAATGAGGCTTAAGACCATAAAAGAACGTGAGTGCCTAAAGTAGGTCATGAGTAGGGTTTTAAGACCATATATGGATTTCAGGATGCTCTACCCTGTGCTATTAGTCAAGCATACCCTTGTATCATCTGAGTAAATTCTATGCTGAAAAAGCTGTATGTAAAGCAAATTTCATTGGTAGACATTCTTTTGTTTGGTTCTTCTTAACCATTGCACAAACCACTTCAGACTTACCCAAGCATGCAGCAAATAAAGAGAAAATGATCATTAACATTTGGTTTACAATCTAAAGAGTATGGGCATAATCCTGAGCACTTGGATTCTTTTATAGGTACCTGTTGATAAGTGCAATTACAAAAAGTACTTCCATTTGACAAAACGATTGTCTGTTCAAATCTGTAATCAAATCCTAAATGGGATCAGAATTTAACTTATTTAACCTGTAACTTATTTTCTCCAGCCCTCCTACCCCACCCTGGTGAGGTCTAGATTGTTCAGGCATGATCAGATAATGCCAGTATGTATTTGCCATAAAGCACTGCAGGCATAATCGTGCTCCTTGTTTATATAGAAACTCTAATTAAGCTGTGGAAGTGAAAGGCACAAATTTATTTCTCTCTCTTCATATGTCGATGCACCTGCTTCCCTCTCAGGTACTGTGATAGTCTTGAAGGACTTCTTGAAGTCCTTGACTATAACTTAGGTGTCCTACTGGGTGGAAGACTCATCAAGATCCAGCAATGTGTGCCTGCAGCCTGGAATGCCAGTAGTACCCTAGTCTGCAGCAGCAGAGAGGCAGCAGCAGGGCAAGGGAGGTGATGGTCCCCTCTTCTCTGCACTCCTGAGGCCGTCTGCAGCACTGTGTCCAGGCCAGCTGGACCTCTTGGAGAGGGCCCAGAGGAACGCCACAAAGGTGCTCAGAGGGCAGGTGCACCTCTTTTGTGAGGGCAGGCTGCAGGAGCTGGGCTTGTTCATGATGGAGAAGAGAGGGCTCCAGGGAGACCTCATCACAGTTTTCCAGTACTTAAAAAGCTTATAAACAGGAGAGAGAAAGTGACTTTTTACACAGTCTGGTAGTATTAGGACATAGAGGAATGGGTTTAAGCTAAAAGAAGGGAATTTAAATTAGCTACTAGGAGGAAATTCTCTACTCAGAGGGTGGCAGATCCCTGGCACTGCTACCCAGAGCTGTGGGTGCCCATCCCTGGAGGTGTCCAAGGCCAGGTGAGCCCTGGGCTGCCTGAGCTGGTGCCTGGATGAGTGGTCTGCAACTCTGTCTGCAGGAAGCTGAAAATGGATCATCTTTGTCCCTTCCAACCCAAGCTGTTCTATGATTCTACAGTAGTCTGTTACCCAATAAGCTTCAGGTGCAAGTGAAGAGAACAAGCTCTGGTACTTACTAGTGAACTGTGATTCTGTGCAGCAAAAGCATGAGACAGGTGAGCTCAGGAAGGCTTGAGATCTCAGTGAAACAGTGGGTTTGCTTATTTAGGAGAGAAGGAATTCTAGCTTCTGAATAGGTTTTTTTTCCGGCACAAAATAAATATTAATGAAGTGGAATGAATCTTCAGTGTCTGTACTCAGAATATTAGGAAGGGAACTTGTTTGTCTCTAGGAGGCTTGTATGCAGTAAATGTTAACTTGCTTACAATTATAGAAGAACAGTAATTTTAGATTTTGCTCTGTTACTCAAACACAAATATATACTTTTACAGCTCTCTCCTCTGTAATTGAGGATACGGTTCCTTCAGTAACTAATGAGGCTTGTTTTGCTTCTGAAAGAATGTACGATATGTTCTTTCCTAGGGTTGTTAGCCAGATTTTAAATTGATAGGTTATGTTTTGAGGGTGTGTCAGTTGCTTGTGTTTTACTCAACAAATGGCATTATGTTCTGAATAGTGAATTTTTGGGGTTGAACAAAGCATCACCCTTCTGGTTAGAGCCTGGTAACCGTTTGCCTTGTGGAAGGAATGTCACTTCTTGTAATTAACTTTTCTTTCTCCAGTTCTTAGAGAAACTTAAACGCTTACTCTGGTTGCTTCAAAGATGTTTTATGGCCAAGCTTTCTACATTTATGCTTCTTACTGAAGATTTGTGTGTAGTTTTCAGCTTTTTAAAGTGGTCTGTATATTTCACCCATGTATTTTAACTAAAACTCCTGATATAGCTGAGTATGAAACATTATATATTAGCGCTAAAATTTGTAGGGTGCATTTCTGGATCTGAGAGACAATGACTTAAAGTGTAAGGCTGTGTTGATGTGGACTGGAAAAAAACCATCTCTTTCATTAGCTGTGAACATTAGTCTCAGCAAAATCTTGCTGTGCAGTATTTATGCATTTGTCTTCTCAGTACATTACTAGTCAGAATTGAATAGTAAGGAGGAATTGCTGCAGTCCTAATGCTAAAATTACAGTCGTTCTATACTTGTGCTTCAGGATGCTCAAAGGAAAGAGATAAATAGTTATTGCTTCCTTTAGCAAGAGCCTGGTAACTCTGAGAATAGCCACGCACCTGAGGAAGGAGGTAGAGAGTGTTGAAGAGAGGTGTGATGTGACTGAATAGAAATGTAGGTGGTACTAATGGGAAAAGGCTGCACTGTACTTTAGGTTGTTGTCTGATGTGAAATTGGAGGCAGTAATGGCTTATAAACACAGCAATTATTTACCACAATTAATGGCATGGCACGTCTTTCCTGCCTGTAGGAAACACTTTGATTTTGCAGCTACCCTCAGAAGATCTCATCTGTGGTATTATCCTAAAATAAGTGTCGTTTTTGTCCTTTGTCACCACGTGCATCCTCTGCTATGGTGGTGAAGAAATGCTTTGAGAAAGCAGCAGTATAATAGACTTCTTTCTGATTTTGTGATTCTTCAGTTTCCTAACGATGTAACATGTAGTCTTCAGTAATAGAAAATGATGCTAGGAAAGTTACTTTAAAGTAAACTTCAACATTTTTACTTCTTAAAGGCTGATGCTAATATTCTTAAACTTAATTCTTAAATTTAACTTACACTTAATCTCAAGTAAACTCTAAAATTCTACTTGGCCAAACTTCTTACTGTTTTCATGTATTTCAGTATCAGTTCAACTTTAGTATTTAATAACTAGACAGTGTAAGCACAATGAAGGTTTATTTTTTTATAGCAAATTTGCACTGCAACATGTAAGATTTGCTCTTGTTTAAATTACTGGTATACAGAAGTAGAAAAATCCTTTTGATTGAATTTCTGTCTATTTAGCATAGAAACAAAGATATCAGCACTTTCATTCCCAGGAAGTGCTGATGTGGTATGTTACAAGTAACTGCAGCTTTGTGTGATGTACTCTACATTTGAATTTAACCTTTATAATTTGCCAGGGAAGAAAGTTGATTTCTTTTGTATTCAGAATCATAAGTTTGCTTAATCTCTTGTGGGAAAAGTAAACAGAAATGAAGAAAAACTATTGACGTTGTCATGTTTGTCAAGGAGAACCTGTTTACCACACTTAAAAGTAATAAGGAAGGTACAGATGCCTTTTATTCTGAAAGCTCTCTGAGTCATGGCTGATGCAACACCAGCCCACTGTACTTAACCTGCCCAGTTCAATCTTATTCAGAGGCTTCCAGGCCCAATGGTATGAACAGCTTCCCTTTTCAGGGTTACTCCCTGAGGTTTTGAAGGGACTGAGGGTAGTTTGAATGCCTTTCTGGTCATCTACTGTATGCTTACATTTTGTCCTTTTGCAGGAATGGAAGCATTATGTTTTCTTCAGCATTTCTTCCTCCAGGGTTTTCAACTGAGACTGATGTTTTAAGCAAGCAAGCAACTAAGTGAAATTATACTTCATTTTCTAGTTAGGCAACAAAGTATCCATCCGTAGTTCCTCTGTTAAAATACAGCTACAACAGTGTGTGTATGACTGAAGTTAATTTAACATCTCTTGTTTTTAGGCGACTGGGGGGGGATACGAAAGTGAAGATGCATATCCCAACGCGGAGCTTTTCTTCTTGGACATTCATAATATTCATGTCATGAGGGAATCTCTGAAGAAGTTGAAAGACATTGTTTATCCTAACGTGGAAGAGTCACACTGGTTGTCAAGTCTGGAATCAACCCACTGGTTAGAACATATAAAGGTGATTTTTAGCTGTGTCTTTGAAATGCTTGTCCAAACACGATGCATCTGTCTTGGTATTAAATCTTGAAATAGTGTGTGTTTTCTATCAAGACTACTTGAACTACAAAAACCAGCATTACTCAATTTTGGCTTGCTATTGAATTTTGTATCATTTTGGCCCACTTCGTCTTAAAGTATGTTACGTGGTCTAATAACTTACCAACAGTAAGGGAAGATTAACTTTTATCAGCCTCATGTCAGACGTTAGTCTTTAATAATTAAAAGAACGCATTGTCAGTCTGATTGTCTGTGCACGTGAGAACTGATTTATTTTGTTGGCAATAAAGGATAAAACTAACTGAATTTATTTGGAAATCTTCTGTATTCTTTTAGCTAAATAAAGTACTCAGTTACTAATTGAACTTTGAACTTTTTACATCAAGTACAGCTGTGCAGAATTACTAGAGCATTATGTAATGAATCCTACTTAACATTTTCATTTTAAGTTAATATTTGGAAAATAAGCCTATTAGAAGGGTAGAAGTGCCTTTTTCTAACAATTGTGATACTTCAGTGATTTAGTTCAAAGGGAAGAGCCAAATGAAATACAAAGTTTTTAGAGAATAATTCCAATGGAAAATCCTCTCCTTCTTTTAAAAAAGAAGCTTATGTTCTTCAGTTTATCAAGGTTACTGTTTTCTGTCCCATTTTTCTAAGAATTTCCTGTGAGATAAATTAGATCTTACTAAGGCATTAGGGAACCAATTTGTTCCTCTATTTTTATATAATAAATTTACTTTATCTCCTAGAAGATTCTTTTCCAGTTAATTACACCATGCTCTGTAGGTCTTTTAATGGAAACGGTATCAATGTAGATACTCTGCAGATAAAAAGAAATCAATTTGCTTTTGTTAGAATGATAATGCTGATCTCCTTTATTGTTTGGCGCCTGTTCCTCTTTGTTAGCTCGTCTTGACAGGAGCTATTCAAGTGGCAGACAAGGTATCCTCAGGAAGGAGCTCTGTGCTGGTTCACTGCAGTGATGGCTGGGACCGAACAGCACAGCTGACATCGCTGGCCATGTTGATGTTAGACAGCTACTACAGAACAATTGAAGGCTTTGAAGTTCTGGTGCAGAAGGAGTGGATAAGCTTTGGACACAAATTTGCATCGGTAAGAACTGGAAGATGATTGCAAGGGCCGTGCTACATTAACATTATATGATGTTTCCAATGTTAGACTACTCCTTGTGGCAAGGTTGGATAACTCTTCTCATTTCGGGAGGTTCTGACTTAAAATGTATCTAAGTAAAAATGTACGGAGCTTTTTTTGTTTGGACCTGTTTGGTTCTAATCATTCACATCTCGTGCAGCCTTTGAAAAATGCAGAATTGCTCGTGTTACTGTGTTCATCGAGCAGAGAAAACTAGAATGCAGAAAAATGGAGTGGGTTCCCCAGGGCAGTGTTTGGCAAAGCCTCCTGGAGTTCACAAAGTTTGGATGACACTCTCAGACATAGGGTTTGAATTTTGGGTTAGGCCAGGAGTTAAACTTGATGATCCTCATGGGTCCCCTCCGGCTGGAGATATTATGATTCTACGGTGGCCTCCCAGCCATTTCAGAAAAAAATAAAATTGGGTTGGGATTCGAGGCTTTTTTCCTTTCGCTATCCCTGCTTCTCCCATATGTGGACTATGGTAAATGTCGTGGGAGGCAGATGAACAACTCTGAGCAATGCATTGGATTATGTTTTCAGTACTTCTCAAATGTCCTAGAAGTTGTCGTAATAGATCTTAAAAGGTTGTCACTGGTTATGTCAACTCTAGTTCTGTTCTGTCTTTTTCTGGGTATTTAAAAGATAAGGGGGAATTGTAGCTGTAGGTATTCAGCCTGTGTGTAATGCAAAGTCTGGGGCACCAGTGTGCTAGGAAACTCTTCAGCCTCTTAGCAGAACTTCTCAAATTTGGCTGCTAACCTTATTAGAAGGAGATCTTTATGAGGGAGCTGGGGAAGCAAAATGGCTGGCCAGGGGAAATGTGCCGTGTTACACAGACAGGAAGCATGACTTGGTAGGTGTAACTTGGTGGTTCTAAGCCTTGTAATTCCAAGGCAGAAGTTTCCACACCCTCAGTAGAATTGGTTTACACAGATGATTTTGTCCTGTGGGATATTCTACAGGTATTACTTACTGTGGCTAAAATGAGGAAAGTGGGCAATCTAAAAAAAATAAATAAAAATCAAGAAATGGAAAAATAGACGTCTGGGTATGTTTCATGCCCGCTTTACGTTTACAGGAGTGTCTCAGTCATTTGAAAATTCACATATTGCTACTGAGCATGAATGACTTCAAGCGTCTAAGCACGCTTAAAAGTTGGAGCAGTCCTTGATGTGTTGTTCTAAAGGTGCTTTAGAAACTCGAGGCTTTAGGAAACTTGCATTTTGGTTATTGTGAATGTCAGCTGTAATCCAGTTTTGTACCTACTTACCTGCATCTTGTGGTGATGTTAGGTAAACCTTTGAAGTGTTCTGCTTTGGTGTAGCCTCAGGAAGCACTGGCCTGCTTTTTATTCTAGTTATGTTTTATCTTATTGCTGTAAAATATCAGTCATAATGCAGATAAAGTTAGACTGTGTCACTAGGGGATTTGTAGCTTAGTGCATATTGTTATGATTTAATGCTAAGCTTAAAAAAGTGTATTTCACCATTGTGGATAAACTTGAATCACCTAGGATTCTGTATTAAGCTGTTAATTTTAGTTTGGGTAATCAGAGCAGTCTTTCTCTCAACAGAAAATGTTTTTCTTCTACTCCTTAAGTAGGACTCTTAGACTCCTTCCAAGTAACTAGCTCAGTCTTCTGGGTCATGTCTGACTAACTGGCAGAACGAGGGTGATTTCAATAGCCTGGCTCTGCTAACAGTAATCGAATTGGTTTCTTTTCTCAACTTGCTGACTGAAGTAGTGCTCTTTGGAAATGGTTAAAGCAACTCCCCTTACCCATGTGCTGTTTTCTGGCAGTACTGCATATTTTGATTTGGTATGTATTTTGATATATATTTGGTATATTATACATTTTGAGACATTAGGCTTATGGTTAATAACAGCTTATAAACTTCTATTTGGCTACTATGTATGTGTTTCTTTTTTGGAGTGTCTGTGGAATAGACTCATAATGCAAACAGGAGATACTTTGTTTATGCATGCTGTGCATTGTTTGGTAGTTGTTAGAACTGAGATCAATAGTGAGAACTGGGTATTTCAGTGACTAAAACAAGAATTGCAGTTTGGATGCTGACTGCTTAATTCCTGATGATATTTTCTATCACATAAGTAGTTGTGCTGTGGGAAAAGGATCCCCTACTCCAGCTTTCCTGTGTATAGTGAATGTACTGCAGGATCCAGCTTGCAACGTAACTTGCAAACTGGAACGACATTGTTCTCATTATGAATTCTATTACAAGAATTATGAGATATGAAATTACAAACAAGAAGGTACTCAGGCCCATACCAATCCTTAGCAAGATCCTCAAACTTCCCGCTGACGTGGACTTTCCTTACTGAACACATGTAAGACTGCTAATAGATACCACTTAATTTGAACTGTGAAAACTGGAGGGCAGGGAGGACCTGTCTGTGTGTTTGCCTATAGTGCTATTCTGGTAACTTACTACTCTTGACTAACTCTGGCTACAATCTCTCATTTCCCTCCATTTCCAGCCATTCAGCTCTGTTATTTCAAGTTATCTTGCGCATCATTAGATATTACAGAGAAAAGTGATGAAACCATTACAGTTTGTGCCCTCAGGACATATTCTGCCTGCTATCTTACAGGCAGATTGACTGCATTGTAGTTCAACACACATGCTCTTCCTTGGTATTCTCCAGGCAAGTGTGCTCAAGTAGAATTAGAGGAGTTGCAGAATCTGTTTCCCTTGAATCCCAATCCGTTTTCAACTATTAAATGTGAAAAGGAAGGAAATAGCTTTTACCAAACTTACTATTTTTTGTCTGTGAGGAGAATTCCTTTGATTGTTACACTGGATGCTTTCTCAGAATAAGGTGGTTCATCCAAATTTGTAAAATGTGCATTAATTTCTGTCAAGAATATGGACATTTTTTTTGAGCTCCGTTCTGTTCCCTATCTGTCTCAGGTTTTATCATCAGATTCAAGTGTGGAGATGGGCAGGGAAGATAGTGTAGATAGTTCCTATGATACAGGTTCTCCAGAGAATGCTTTAAGGATGAATAATCCTGTTTTTCCATTAACTAGCACTTTGTTTTTTAACAACAGGACATCTTTGCAATAACTTTGCAGTAGTTCCCACAGTCTCTCCTCCATGATACGATAACTAATGCTGAAAACAGGTTGCTCTGTTACAGAAGCGGTTCTATTCTGTTGTAAAATAAGAAACAGTTGTGTATCGTTCATAAAATGTGCTGTTTTGGTTAACAAGAGGCTCCATTGCTTCATTTCAGAGAATAGGACACGGGGATAAAAACCATGCTGATGCAGACAGATCGCCCATCTTTCTGCAGTTTATTGACTGTGTGTGGCAGATGTCTAAGCAGGTATGTTATGCCATTCTGCAGGTGGTGAGGCTGTTAAGTGATTCCTGAATCCAAAACTCAGATCTTTATACAGTCAAAAAGTATTTCAAGAGGACAGCGTACCTCTCTGCCCTACTAGAAATAGCATATTTACTTTTAAGCCAGGCCACCTCTCTTGCCTATTTCTACAAGTGGTTATATAAGCTGTGCTTGTGCTGCTTGATATCAGGCACTGTCCACGCGTGCAAGGAGTGCTACTGGAGATTGTGACCAACTGCTTAGCGTAGGGCCTGCTTGCTTCATCTGATTTCTTGTGAAGCTGTTTCTTCCAATACCTGGACAGTGCTGTTTCATCAGAGCTTGGAAAGGAAGCTTGGGAGGTGCTGATGGTTGTGATTTAAACATGTCTTCAATAAGCAGTGAAATGAAGCAGCCAATTTCATCTGTTTAGGGCCAGGAATTAGGAGCCAAACCTTTTTCTTGTATGATGTTGCACTATAAAGTGTGCAGTATGAATATCTTTCTCTCTATTACTTGTAAATCTAATCACAGTTCAGCACTGTATTCTTTTTGGAAAACAACAGCAACTAGAACTTCAAGTGCATAGGTCTTAATGGCTAGCTTAAGCAGGTTCACCACTTCTGAACACTTATTCTGCTATGTAGTAATGAAAGCATTATCTTTAATTTTTCTTAAATGTATTCAGACTTCTAAATGCCTTCTTTAGTTTCTTAACATTCTCTGCTTTTGCAACAAAAGAACAAATTGGCTTTTTCTGTTATTAGTTTCCTACAGCCTTTGAATTCAATGAACAGTTGCTGATTACAATCCTGGATCACTTGTACAGCTGCCGCTTTGGGACTTTCTTGTACAACAGTGAGTCTGTTAGAGAAAAAGAGGTCAGTCGTACCACTGATGGTTTCATTGCATTGCTGCATTGTCTCTAGACGATGACAAAAATGCTGACTGTGTTTTGTTATATTCCTTGTATGTTAGTGTTCTTGAAGTGGCCTTTTTCCCATTGCAGAATAGTTGCATGGCAAATGCCTTGGTTTTGGTAGCTCAAATGCTGTGACTGTAATACTTGTGGAAAAACTGTTCTATTGTATTAGAAATATTCTTAACTTACTGTGCTTCTAAGTAAATCATAAATGTTATTTTTAGGCTGTAACTGTGGCTTCTTTTGGTTTTCCTGATTCTGTGCAAATGTTTACAATTCTTATTTCGATTTCTTTTCAGAAAGTGACTGAGAAAACGTTATCATTATGGTCTTTGATAAATAGTGAAAAATCTAAGTACACCAATCCTTTTTATAGCAAAGAGCTAAATCGAGCTCTCTATCCAGTAGCCAGCATGCGTCACCTGGAGCTCTGGGTCAGTTACTACATCAGGTGGAACCCAAGGATCCGGCAACAGGTAAGCAAATTGTCTGAAAAATACAAAATGTTTGAAGACTCTGGAAGTAGATTTTTGTGCTAAAACTGATATGTAGAATAGTATCTGTTATCTGCTCTTCTTTTTTTTTCCTAACATGCTATTTGTAAGGGCGGGAGGAGGAAAAAAGATGAAAATGCTGATTTAAGTGGTGGGGTTTTTTGTTGTTTTTTTTAATCACCCAACTCGTCTCAGAACATGGAGCTGATTTCACTGCTTAGTATCAAGTCATCTTCAAATTCTTCCTGTCCCCTTTCCTTGGGAGTACATTCTTAATGGCATTAGATGTTACTGGAGGGTGAATGACAAGACTTAGGGCTTACTGAACCCTGCGGAGTAGAAGCGTTGGCATCTCAAGTATGCTTCATTGCATTTGCCAGTTCTTTCTCCCTTTTCTGGCAGAGCATACGGAGCCTTTTACAAAGTAAGATGACCTTTTCAGTTAGTCTTCTAAAACTGCTGTCTGTATTAATGACTTCGATAAGTTTTGGTTTATCTTTTGCTAAAACTTTCACCCAACATCAACCACACTGTGTAAACACAGAAGAAAAGCTATTATTGATAATTTTACAAGGGAATCAGATTAGGAACACTTTTATCAAATTATGTGTAAGTTTGTTCTTGATATATGAATGCTCAATCTTTGTTACAATCTCACTAAAAATCTAGGCAGTGTGGCATATAAAGATAGCATACAGACTTAGTTGTCTTGCTCAACAAGCTGCATAGTTTTGAGCAGGAGAAGATAGATGGGCAATTTCTTTGACAGAAGCAGAGTTCACCATCCAGATTCTGAAATGAATCAGTTCTCAAGCAATGCAGTTCCTCTTCTGCAGCTGATCTGCATTATTTACTGCACTCCAGAGGCTATAAGAGAGCCAGACAGTATGCTGTATTTTGTTATAAGTATGTCGCCAGTTTTAATTTCAAGTTCTCATTTAAACCTTCTGTTGCTTGCTGCAGAGGATGAAGGCATTTTGTAAAAAGTGAATCCAGAGATTAAATTTAGAATGTGAAGAATTATGGGGCGTGCAAATTAGCTGTAAATCTACTTTCTAAATCTACTTTGAAATTCTCTGCCTTTATTCAGGAATGGCTTTTGGAAGTAGCTTCCTGGTAGAAATGCAGACTTCTATGATTCTCTTGCACGTGAAACTTATGCTTCATGTTAAGTATCTTGAGTAGTGAATGCGTGGCATAAGTCAGTTTTTGAGATGACCGTGTTAGTGCTGTGACAGAAGCGTGCTGGGGGATCAGACTTGTGTCTAGTGAAGAGTCTGGTCTGCCACAAGCAGCATCATTAATCCTACGTCTCTCATCCTGCTACTAGCTAGATTCAGTCATTGATCATACTTCCACATCTGCTTCGGTATTTATAACCTCCCTTATCTGAGGGCCAAGGGAATGCTGTGTGTGAGACTCAGTGATTCAGCTGATTTTGAACTGGTAGTATATTTAAATTTGCTTCTGCAACTTTGTTGTTAATAACTCTGAGAGGTTAATTGAGAAACGGTGGCAACTCCTTCACTGGTAGCTAGAACAAAGTAAGCTCAGGCCCTGTATCTGCTTTGAGCATCTGTGTGAAGTAAGCTGAGCTAAAATAGGTATTGTTAAGGTACTCTGGCTGTGAGCAGTGTGGTGTGCTCTGAGAAGTCACAAAGTTATGCCTTTATTTTATTCATTTATACACAGTTGCAAAGTTACTATTTAAGCACTGAGGTAAACTTTAACAGTGAGGGTAATTACATAAACTGAAGATTTCATCTTCATCTGATCAGCAGAGCCAAAGATCTTCAGTCTGGCTAACCATTTTTTGGGGGAAGACGAAACATTTAAACTCTGCAATCTAAAACCTTTTAAGTCAAGAAGGGAAAAGCTGTGGAGAGGATAATCATGTCCATATAAACACACCCTATTAGATAGTAATTGCTGGGAAATTCTGACCAATTTTTATTGAGGAAGAGCTAGATTTTCCTTTGGATGAAAACAGTTTGAACCCAGAGGGCTCTTGTGTTACAGAAATAAAATAGGTTGGTAATCCAAGCAGACAAATATTAGAGCATCTTGTGTAGATGTACTTGGACTACAGTGATAAAGGACTAACACAGATCTCTTCCTAGCAGCCGAATCCAGTGGAGCAGCGTTACATGGAGCTCCTCGCATTGCGAGATGATTATATGAGGAGACTGGAAGAACTACAGATCACAAATAACTCTAAGATATCCAACTCATCGGCCTCATCAACGTCTCCCTCACAAATGATGTCCCAAGTACAAACACAGTTTTGAAGAAAACGCTGGCTTCTTTCTATATCGTAACAGCAAGTGGTGCTTAACATAGATCTAGAGTATAAAGAAGAGTATTTTAATGCCTTACGTTAGATTGTCCTAACAAAGTATTTTAGACTGTCTTCATTTGAGGAGGACTTCAAAACAAAAGCAGCTCTTCCATTACGTGCCTTTCGGAACCTGTAAGCTGGGAGCAGGAATAATCAACTTGTAGTTATGGAGTACTTTAGAGTTATTCTGGAAAGCCTGGTACAGTTTGAAATGAAATTGATTTATTGTTTTCGTAAGAATGCTTTAATTTATTATGCTGTAGGTCTGTTCTTCCTGCAAGGGAATTCATGCTCAGTCTTGGATATTGTGAATAAAACACACTAACACAAAGAGGAATATTCACACTGTGTGGAAGCAGCCATGTGTCCATTCCTGCGAGGAATACGGCTGAGGACTTCGTGAGCCAGAAATAAATTACATGGCAAGATTTCAGAGAGAAGTTACAAAGTTTAAAATGCTCTGGCTGTGGGAGAAATCCAGATTTTGCTGCCTCAAAATAAATGAAAAGATGGAAGGATATACTTTTAATTAAGCAGTGCAGATAGCCCCGTAGGTATTAAAAGAAATTATTTTTTTATTGTATTTTTTTAACAGATGACAGTTGCTCTGGATTCTGAGAGGTCCTGTTTGGGTTAACTGCTGAGCATTGCAGTATATTACAAATTATCACTGTTGGCTTTTCGGATTAATACAGGACAAAACATTTCTAAATAAATTTATATAATTAAAAACAGATCCACAGGGACATTACTTAAATATCCAGCAACAGCCATCGTGTTGAAGCTTGAGTACGTCTTACAAAAATAAATGTGCCTGTTCAGAGGAGCTTTTATACCAAAGTAGGCAAAAAAAGAAAATACATCAGTTCTGAATACTGTTGAAAACTTGTAAATTTATAGTTTGCCGTTCAGTGTATATTTAACTTTTGTTTAATGAATTTATTCTTAAATATTTAAAGGACTTCAGTATATGAGATTTGCATATAGTGTGTGCACTTACACTGAACCTTCCACTGAGTTCTAGTTTTTGGTCTTCATTTCAGAGGCATTTTGTAAACCTTTAACTTGTTCTTTTCAGGTATTTTTTAATAGTTGCAAGCATTTCTTATGACAGACAGACCTTGCTACTTGATATTTAATTAGGATTTTGCATATTCTCATAAGTTTAATGATATTCAAGCAATCCAGGAAATTTTGCAATTCTGAATTTGTGGAGGACTCTGATGTTGTTGTTTTAAATGAAATGTCCTGATGCTTGAGGCTTCTGTCACTGTAAATTATTGTACATGCGGTGGGTTTTGATCAGCAGGATATAATAGTATTATATATAAATTAAGTTTTGTGTAAGTATACATAATATAGTTTATTAGAAATTCTGCGAGATTATAATGTGTAAATATTTTGCATATGAAGAGTAAGTTTAAAGCGATAATTCCATAGAGTCAAACTTTAGAGGACATCTGAGTATTTTTAGGAACAGTATTTTTTCAAAGGAATAAAGGTGTACTGCCTCTTGATTTGCTTCAGTATATACACTGAGTTGCACTTCTTTTTCAGGGAAGCTCAGAGCATACTGCATGTGTGTTCTGAATGCATATGATTCTTTTTGTCCTCTAAATTTCATTCTCCCTTCCGTATCTTTCACTGTGTTTCCAAAATAAGATGAAATGCCATGATCCCAAAGCTTGGCTTGTTGAGATGGACGCGATACGTTTATTTCAGATGAAGGAAGATACTCAGTTGAGATACACTTTTGAAAGCTATGCATACTCTGGTATCTTTGCCTTTTACTTGTAGTTTGTGTATGTACTCAGATACATATAGATAAAGCTAATTTTATTAGAATGTTTAATGTTTCTGTATTTGAGTTGAATATGTTGGTGACATCTCTGAGCAGCGTGGGGAAGTTTGGAAAATACAATTTTACTGTGTAAACACTACATGATAACCTGTTGCCTGTGGGGAAGTGTGATATAACGGAAGGGATCTTTATGCACTTTGTTCATTACATATATTTGATTATTCATATGACTGGTTTGGTTGAATGCCATTTTTAGAAGCTCTCTAGCATAGCTGTATTTGGGCTTTTTTATTTTAAGTTTGCAGATAAGATACTACTACTTAATTCTGTTTTGTCATGGTAACGTTAATTGCACAAACATAAGGATGTTTTTAATCCAATACCTTCTGGAAAATACTACTCGAGAACTGTGGTGAATGTAAGCTCAGAAATGGATCAGTGCTAACAGGAAGCTCCTTTCCATTTAAACGAGCTGAACGGGCTGTCATTCTGCCGGGTGACGCCAGCAGATCCACCTGTGTGTACGGCTGCCGTGCTGCTCGGCTTTGCGAGGCAGCTGCCCGTTACCTTCCTGCTGCAGCTGTGCGAGCCTGGGCCGGGCAGCGGGAAGCTCCTGAGGAACAGGAGATGGGCAACGACTGCCTGCTGGGTAGGAGAGCTGGGCTGTAAAGGGGCAGCAGCTACAGCTCCCAGCTCTGTGAAATGCCGCTCTGAGCTCTGGTCCTTGTTTTTGTTCCACTTTTTGTCACCCTGGTTTGTACTGGAAGTTACTGCAGAATGCCTTCTTGCTTTGCTGCGTGCCTCGTCCATCGCAGCATCGCCGTTATGAGTGAACCTGCGGACAATTTGCCCACTACCTCCGGTGGAAGTACGTCTGAGCTCTGCCTTCGGCTCGCTTCGTGCGCTGTTGTTCCTTCACTCTGCTTTCGCGTCACGCTTTTGATCCTAGGCGCCGACGGAGCCGCGGCGGGGCGGGAGGAGATCCTGGGCTCCGTCTGCTCCGTACGTGCGCGGAGAAGAAAAGCAATAAGGGTTTCTCTTTCCCCCCGCTCGCCTCCTCGGCCGCTTCCCTCGGCCCAGCCTGCCCCGCTCTGCCCGGCGCCGCCTTCCTGCTCCGCGCGGGGCCGCCGCCCGCCCTCGCGGCGCCGCGGAGGCCTATGGGTAAGCCCGGCCGCCGGGTGACAGCTCTCGGCCGGGGCCCGGGCTGAGGCGGCGGGGCCGGGAGGGAGGCCGCCATCGCGGCGGCGCGGGGCGTCCCGCCGGCGGCCGGAACTATGGAGAGGGCGGCGGCCGGGCCGGCGGCTGAGAGCGGAGTCGCGAGCCGGCGGGCCGCGCGGGCGGGGGCGGCGGCGGGGGCCGCATCGCGGCAGGCCAGCGGGGAGACGCTGGACAGGTGAGCGGCGGGCGGGCGGTGCGCTGCGACTCCGAGCCCCGGCACCGCGGCCTGCCGTGCCGTGCGATGCGATGCGCGGGGCCGCGGCCTCCCGGCCCTCCTCCTGCCGCCGGGCCTGGGACCGGCGCTCGGACGGCGCTTCCAGTCTGCGCCTTCACGTTCGTGTCTCCGCGCTAACAAACGCATCCTCCGCGCGCCAGCCCGCTCAAAGTTCCGTGCCCGCGGCTGGGTGCTGGTCGCGATCAGCGTCATCGGGCCGGAAAGGCTGGGGCTGCCTGCGGGATTTTGGCTGGGATTTGGGGAACCTGCGGAACTTTCCTGAGGCGGTTTTCCTTTGGCAGCCGTTGTTTCACGGTGGGCGGGCAGGCGCAGAGCTCGGCTGAAACAGAGCGGGACTAAATGGAATTTCCCGGGATGAGGGAGAGAAAAGTTAGGAATTGTGCCGAGGTTCCACCTCTGTGTTCCGTCGCTTTTCTTTTAGGAGAAATCTCGACGTTCTAGGAAAGCTGGAAATCCTTCCTGAGAAGCCTGTCACTCAAATGCACATCCGTTATTCCTTGCTGTCATGTTTCTTATCTCAACTTTTTATCTGCCCAGAGGGGCTGTGGATGCCCCGTCCATCCCTGGAGGTGTTCAAAGCCAGGTTGGATGGGGCCCTGGGCAGCCTGGGCTGCTGTGAAATGTGGATGTTGGTGGCCCTGCCTGTGGCGGGGGGGTTGGAGCTTCGTGATCCTTGAGGTCCCTTCCAACCTGGGCCATTCTGTGATTTTCCTCTCCCCCTTGTTGAGCCCTGGACCAGTCTCAGTGCGGCTATGGCCGTACCGCAGTGAGGCACGATGTGACCTGGCACTGCTCTGCCCACAGCACTGAGCCGCACTGCCAGGCTGTGCCGCACCAGAGCCGGGCACCTGCACACCTGCTCTGCCAGCACGGACGTAGCAGGGCCTGCCACAGATCTGCCATTGAGAAATCTTCTGAAGTAACAAGTAAATGCTCCTTTGGAAACAAGCTTAGGCTAACCTTAAAGAGGTATAGCAGAAATCAAGAGGTGGGAAGGAAAGTGAAATTAAGAAGCTCAGCTCCTAAGATTTGTCAGAAAAGCTCTTAAAGATCTTTAATTTCTGGCTATGTGCACCTGCCTATCCTAGCAGACAGTGTGAGGAAAGGCCTCTGGCTGTGCAGGAGTTTGTAATCTTGTGCTGTCATCCCACCTGCCAAACATCCCAGTTGTGTGTGTGTTCTGCTGGGTATGTGTATAGGGTGGTTGCTTCTGTGTCACACAATGCTCGGATTGTGAATTAATTTCAAAAATGAATTTAAAATTTCGGTTTACATTTGACTTGGGAATGAGCTTTGTATCTGCACAAGTGCCTAGCAAACCTGTGTGGAGGAGTGGCAATTATCTCCTGTATGAGCTGAGCCTGCAGTGGCATGCAGGTTCCCCATCCTCCCCGGCTTCCTGTGGGGCAGGCCCGCTTTGGGGCAGTGCTGCTGCACCTCTCCATGGCTGGCAGCTGCTCCCTGCTGCTGGCATTCTGAAACTTGTAAGCCACGCTGGTTCCAGCAGCTGCTCTCCAAATGCATCATCTCAGGTTCAGTGCAGTTCTGCTGTTCAGATGCATTGTCTGTAGGGTTCTTGTAGACATCTGAGAGTGGGAAAGCCAGTCTTTAACATTATTTGGAGATTATTATATGAATATATAAAAATGTGGCTAAATGTATTTTCTACGTCCGCTGTTAGTATAGAATGCAACACTGCAGTAGTCTGCAGTTTTAAATGCTAGCATAGAGTGGTTTAATTTTCAGTAGGATTTACTAAACAATCGGGAAATAGCAGTAAAGGTGAGTATGAGGAGTTTCCTGTTAGTTATCCAATTCATTCCATGGATGGCTCTGAGAATAAAAAGCGTGGATGTTGGAAAAAGAACTGTACTTGGGTAAGGAAGCCAACGTTTTTATAAGGCCGAGGCCTATATGCACGCTTTTGGCCCTCTGACAGCTTTACATCTCTGATAACATCCAGTGACATGCTTTTACCTCCTTTGTTTGCTGAAATAATTGTGTTCTGCCCACACAGAAACCTGATTTGTATAGTGTTAACACTCATGTATGGCCTTGTTTTGTATTGCTGTGCCTTGCTATTCTCAATATACATTTTGAATGTGTATGATAACTGTTGAGTCACGGCCTGAAGCACTGATGGAGCACCTGGGGAGAGGACCTGGTCAGCCCTGGGAGCACAGTTGAAGGCAGTTCAGCTGTGCAGCAGGAAGGGGTGGAGCCTGGCTGCACCTCACTTGGGAGAAGGTTCTCTTGTTGGAGATTCTTCCTTTGGGGAGTCTGTCCTGTGAGCCTAGATCTTCAGAGATGGGTGAGCACTTTTGAGTGAGCACTTTTCCTTTGTAGCACCATTTTATCTGCCCCGGTCCTTTGCTGTTCCGCTCCTGTACTGCCTTGCCACTGTGCTGACCTTTTTGACTGTAACAGAGTAATTGTTAAACAGCATGAAATGTTCTGTTTCTGTAGCCCTACGGGATCGCACGTTGAATGGTGCAAACAGCTGATAGCTGCAACCATTTCCAGTCAGATCTCTGGGGCTGTCCCTTCGGAAGCTGTGTCCAGAGACTACCGGGTAAGTGAGCCCTGAGCAGCGTTCGTTTGTTCTGGATAAGAGTCGGGGGTCAGGAAAGCCCTTGCTGCTTTGAGTGTTGGGTGGTGAGGGCTTCTGTGATCTCGGAATGTTTCACAACTAGAGGTGTCTCGTTTGTGCATAGAAATCTTTTGAATCTGTTCTATGTCTTCCTCCATAGTTGGAGCAGTGGCACTGAAGTGTGCAGGAGAACAAAAAGTTGTTCTGAATGAAGCACAAAGAATGACTTGGCTTTCTTTTTGATTACTACATTAAACAAAACAACAAAAACAGCTAAAGTGAATTAATTTGTAGGCTGAAATTGCTTTGTGTCATTTGGAGTACCAAACTGATCTCACTGGATTTCACCAGAAATAAATAAGTGCATATGTCTTCATTACTGTTTTTAGAACATGATAATATTTTATCATTTTTCATTGGATTTGACCAAAGAGAGAGAAATTAATGTGAAACTAAACAGCACCTTTTTTCGTTCCTTCCTGTGAAGGAAGTGTTTTTGTCATTAATGATTGCAGAGCATACCTTACCTGATGGGTTCCGTTATGCTTTTTACACCTGTTCTTTTGTGCTCATTTGCTGTTTCCAGTATGGAGGCAGTTAATTGAGCTTGTTTGAGAACATGACGAGTCACCTGTGTGAACAAAGACAGGCTGCTGCTATCTGGTGCAGTGTTCTTCTTGCTTTTGTCCTACATTTAGAAGAATTTGATATCGGTGTAAAATGACCAGATGAAAATGTTACTGTTCTTATTTTTAACTAGATTTGAAGTCATTTGCTAATAAACTCTGTGCTTAAAAGTTTACTGTCCAGCACCAGTGTATTTTAGATTCTGTGACTGCAGATGAGAATCTGCCCACTCTTGAAGATGAAGACCACAGTCTGTTTAAAAACTCCCTTCAGGGGGCTTGGTGTCACTGGCACTGTCAGCTCCTTAGCCTTATGAGGGATGGGCAGCTCTCAGGTCAAGGGCAGAACACTGTGGGACACTGCATTACAGCTGGCAGAGTTGTCTGTGCCGTGCAGATGAAGGACTTTGTAGTAAAATGCAAGTGTGTAAGCTTGGTGCTCAGTTTATCTCTGAGTTATATGGCGTTCCTCTGGAGTAAGGAGTGCTTTTGTATTCTGAGTAGCTTCATTCTCTGTTACAAATTCACCTTAAGTGGACTGAGTCTTTTGTGGCCTGATTAATGTGTTTATCACTGTTTCTTGAAACAAAGGAACAAAAAATAATAAGCCTTCTGATATTTAGAATTTTTGTGGGAGGGAAAAAAAAAGAAAAAAATATTTGCCATTATTGCATTGCTGTGATTTGAACTCTCTTATTCGTGCATAATCCCCTATAATTTTTTGTCCTAGAATTTCTTTGTTTAAATTCAGGACCTGAATCTTGTCCGTGCATTAGGAAAGGCTTTTCTTTGTGTTTAGTATTTGTGGAGGTTCAGTGGTGCTGCAGGTGCTTTGTCAACACTGCTAACACCTCTGTGGGTAGCATCGATCCAGAAAAACTGGTGCTGTACATTCAGTGTTAAGAAACGAGCACAGAGTCCTCACCTTTAGGAAAAAAGTGGGTGACATTGGTTCAGCAGTAAGAAACGGTCCCACCTGGTGAGTGCTGAGTGAGCTGGGAGCTGCAGGGTGGTGTGGGGCTCTGCCTGGCAGTGCTGCTGCAGGAGGCACTGCTGTGCTTGGAAGTCACACAGGTAGCAGCAGCTGGGTGCAGCTGCCTTCAGAAATGAGCTGTGAGAGTGGTGAGGTGCTGGAACAGCTGCCCAGAGAGGCTGTGATGCCCCATCCATCCCTGGAGGTGTTCAAGGCCAGGTTGGATGGGGCCCTGGGCAGCCTGGGCTGCTATGAAATGTGGAGGTTGGTGGCCCTGCCTGTGGCTGGGGGTTGGAGCTTCATGATCCTTGAGGTCCATTCCAACCCGGGCCATTCTGTGATTTCTAATGAAGAGCTGCAGCTGTTTTGCCGTTAGAATCCAAAAGATGTGTGGATTGTATTTTGTCATTGTTACTGCAGGCTTGTTATTTGCACCTTGGAGGATTACTGGGCTCGCTCTTCTCTTGTCGCAGTAGCACTGACTAAAAGAGTGATTAGGAGTAAATTTTTCATAAGAATTTGGCATTTGTTTCAGCACTCAATGGAAGTGGCTGGCATACTTTCAGAGCAAAATAATTCTGCAAGTTGGAGCTGCTGTATGTACATAGGGCTCTTTCGTTTTGCTTTTAAATTCAACTGTAATGAATATGCTTGGAAGTAGAGTTCTCTTGAAAATCTGTCGAACACTATAATATCTTTAATGAATCAAAGCTGTGCTTTTGTTGGATAACATGTTATATTTTAACTAACAGGTGTACAGGAGGCCTGATATTCGGGTAAGGTTACCTGTGGCAAGTAGTAAAACGGCCTCCTGCCTGTTTGTCCTTTGTGCTGTGTGACATCCTGGTTTGTCGAGTGCTCTTTACTTCGTTGATGGTTTTTATGAATCACTCAGGCCGTGTTTCTGTGCAGTGCAGCAGCTTCTTTGCCACTGAAATGCTTCATATCCGTTGCTGTGCTTCTGTGAGCAATAAAAGTCAACGTGTGGGAAAGCAGTGTATTTAAATTACGTTACAAACGTGCAACACTAACTTTATTTTTATCGCATTAATTGTGACAAAACGGATGCTTGCAGCTGAGGCTTATGTGCTTCTGACTGCGGAGTGCTGTATGAGCATCTCTGGGGTAGTGTCTGCATTACAGAGTGTTAGTGGATGAAAGCGTTGCATCCCTGTCCAGCCTGTTTAAGGAAGATTCAATTCATACTTGCTTTTGTACGTGTGCTACCTCAGTGCCTCAGTGCTGTTGCAGAGTGGGAGGCTGGGTTGGAAGTTGGATGCGGGTGCACCGACCTGCATCTTTTTAATGACGATTTTGTAGGTCTTGCCTGTTCTTCATTGTTTTCCTGTCCCTCTCAGTAGTGTGTATAGAGTGAGGGATGATCTGGACCGCGTTCTGACATTGTTCATGAGATGTGTCTATGCTTTTATTCAGACAAAGAGCTCTTGTTTGGTCTCGCACCAACAGATGAAGTCTGAATGATGTCTTATTCCTTGTTTACATGTTGAAAATGATGTGTTTAGTCAACGCTCACAAGTTGATTTTTTTTTTTTTTTAATGAAGGCTCTTGAAATAATTGGTGTGGGATGAGTAACAAAAATGGACTGTTCTCCACTGGTTTTTCGTAGCCCTTTGTAAGGGCTTTGATCCTGGAGTGGTCTGCTGTGCTTCTCTGTCCTTCACTGCTTGACAGTCTGTTGGTGTGTTTTGTTGGTCCTTTTCCTAGTTTTCTCTCAGGGATCCCTATGCCTACTTTAGTTTCAGAGGCAAGGCTTGTATGGTTGTATGTAAGCAATTTCCATTTACCAGAATTCAGTCGATGCTTAGATGCCAGGAATTCTTCTCTTACAAAGTTTTTTTTACTAGTGAAGACATTTTAAGCACTTGTAGTGTCCAGATTATCAGAAGATATTTTGGTAAAAAGAAAAATTCGATTTTTCTTCTGTAACTTTAGACTGAGTCTGGATTTCCAGTCTTACAAGTGAGGAGTTTGCACGTGGGCTGGGAATACTGGGATGGCACAGACACAGCTTGTCTTAGTTGATGCTGAAAGGACATGGAAGAACAGTTCTGGCAGAACGTGTCAGAGCAATTCCTTCATTTGACCCAGTAACATCTGTGCTGCTGCCTGGAGCGCGGGGGGACGTGATGTTTATTAAAGAGATCTAAGTAGTGTTCAGGCTTTGCTGCCGGTATGATGCGAAATATATGTACATACATGTACAAAAGTGACTCGTTTGCATTATTTTGCTCTGAGGACTAATTGTAACTTTAAAGTTGCTGAGTCACCTTCAGAGCAGTGCAGAAGTTGGGGGATAAATGTGAAACCATGAAACTGAAAGTTAATGAAAACATGGCTTACACAGTATCGTATTGGGGGGTTGGACTCGATGATCTCTGGAGGTCCCTTCCAACCCCTACAATTCTGTGATTCTGTGATTCTGTATTCCTAACATTGACTGAATAATTCTATTTGAACTATTTTTTCCTCGAAAGGCTGCATGACTTTTGTCCTAATGCTAGTCTTGCAAGCTGTGCTCAATTTCTTCTATTTATAAGCACGTGGCATACCTTGATTTCGTTTTCTTCACTGTGAAGTTGCTTGTCTTAAAAAGACAGTACATACTTTACTTTTTTGAGTACCGGTCCGGTTTCTTAAGTGAAAAAGAGGGTGAACTCTGAATTCTGTTGTGCCAAGTAACAGTAAATGGGTGGCCCCAGGAGCTTGGAATGTGTCGCGTGGAAAGGGTTTGTGTCAGGAGTGGGGAGCTCTGGAGATCAAAGCTGGGGTTAAAGTATATGCTGTCTCTTTAAGGAAAGAAAAAAGGGGGAAACTAGAAAAGATTCTGTCCTCTCACCTGTTGTGTGCATGATTTTTCCTGTTACTTCTCTCTTGCCCTACTGCTGCCTCATGCAATGCAGGAGATTCAGGATGGACACAATGGCTATCATTCTGAAGCAGAAGCTGATCAGGTGGCAAGTTTTACTCATCTTTCATTATTAACTGTGTAGCCAGGTACTGTGTGCTGGTGCAGTACATTGAGAGCTCGTATTTCTTGTTTTCAGAGGATTTGTAGAAAGTACCAGTGTGTCTGGTGTGTGCTAGGGAGGGTCTTCATCTGATGGCATGTGGTCCAGCATTGCACCTAAGGCCCCGTCTGACAGCACGCTGACCTCTGAGTTGGTGTCAGCTCCTTGTCTGCGTGTCGTCGTCCCTGTGATTGGGTGCCACACGTAAAACTCTGGTAGTAACAGCAAATAAAAAACCCAACATCAAGTTAAATGTTTTTGGAAGTTACTTAATACAGGCTTGCAGCAGTTTTTTGGTTTAGTTTGGAGGCAGGCCAACACTACCATTTTATTTATTCTCACTCAAGATGTACAAAATTAAACCTTGATGTTTCATCATGTTGACAAGAAAGAGCTCCTTTTCTCACGCAGCCCTTCGAGTCCCACAAACCACTGTGTTGTTAATTAAAATGTAGTAAATCTTAGCTACCAACAAAGGACCCAGAGGATCAATCTTGTGTCATTCAGCAATGAAGCCACTTACCTGTAAACTGTATAAATCTGTAAACTAGCCCTTATTTTAAAATCACTAATTGTTCTTCTGTATTTCACTTTTACTTCTTAATCTGACTTTCTGGATCCACAACTCCCTTAGTGGGTCTCTTCCATAAAAGAGCACGTCAGGGTGTTTCTGACTGCTATTAGAAAATAATAGCTGCTTTTAGCAAAAGACTAACAAATTGCTAGCTGCAAATTTGGGCTGCTGTTGTTCATATTTTCCTGTGCTATATGTAGCCAGCACGTGAAACTAATTGCTGCATAAATGCTGTGTTACTAATGTATTGCTAACGTATGTCTGTGTAATATTTATAGCAGCACACATTGCCTCTCTTAATACGGTACTGTTTAATACAATTGTGCCTTGTGAAAAAAGATGCACTATTTGTGTTCCAGTAATCTAGTAGTTAAAGCACTTTGCATCAAAATATATCGATGCAGTGCAGATGGAAAGAGAGATTTACTCACAGTTTTGGGTTTCTGCCAGGCGCTGCGAGATGGAAACAAACTGGCACAGATGGAAGAGGCTCCGCTTTTTCCTGGCGAATCAATCAAAGTTATTGGTAAGCACACTACCAAGTACCACACTGAATACTATTAATCCACTGGTTTGTTTACTTAAAAATAGAATATTATTTCCCTTTGAGTTTTGTTCTTTTAATGTCTTGCCATTTTGGATTAGGAGACGCAGTGTGGATCTCTTTTCTTTGTTTTTTAAATCCAAATGTAAACATGAAAGTAATCAGTTCAAGAAGATGACTTTGTCCATTTAGACATATCATTCTGTTTCAAGGGTGACTTTGTTCCAAATTGGGTACACAGGTTGTGTTTCTGCTTGGAGCTGCTGAGAATGCTCCATAGGTTGAAAAGTTTTAAATTGTGATAACAAAGAACAGAAAGTTCCGTAAAGCTTCATTTCCAGCTGTACATCAGATTTATTTCCCTTTGGCTGATGATGGCAAGCTCTGTTAGTAGTACAGTACTTACCTAGGAAACTGCATGCAGTCTTTCAGGTAAAGTCTCATACTTCTTGATAACTACCATTTGCAGGCTGTGAGGTGAGTGGGGGTACTTTACACTGCAGGGCAGGGACCAGAGCTGCCTGCAGTTCAGCATAGCAGCATGATGCCACACTTTGTTACCTGCCAGCCCCCCCCCCCCCCCACACACAACACTGAGGTGCTGGGAAGCAGTGAGGAGTTCTTTTCCTTGTTGAGAACAGCAAGGTTCTTCTAGTCCTGGTAGCGTTTGTAGAGCAGGCTTTCCTCTTTCTTACGATTCGAGTATCTGAATCTTACTTTATTGTGGAATTACAGAAATCTTGCTGTTCTTCAACAGAAATAGATTTTTATGGAGTAAATGCCTGTCATAGTAAGTCAAAGCTTCAATTGGTCTGTTTTCCAGCTAAAGACGTTATGTACATCTGTCCATTTATGGGAGCAGTCAGTGGTACGCTGACGGTGACGGACTTCAGGATGTATATCAAAAGTGTTGAAAGGGTAAGAGTCCACTGTCTGTCTGCATTTTCTTTTGGGTGGAAGTGTTTCTGAAGTAGATTTCAAAGTGATGAATTTGTTTTAAATGATGTATTGAACAGGAATTGTAGTTGATCCTAATGAAACACGTGAATGATACAAGACTGTGTTCCAAACCAAATGTAACACAATTCACTTGCTCCGTGTGTCTTTCAGGATCCACCTTTTGTTGTTGATGTTCCTCTTGGAGTGATAAGTAGAGTTGAAAAAATTGGAGTACAAAGCCATGGAGACAACTCATGTGGTATAGAAATAGTATGCAAGGTATGACATGGTACAGATACGTTCATTTTGAAAGTATTTTCATTTCGTTTTCTTGTGAGAGGAATCAGCATACATGTGCTCTTTCTGCCTGCTCAGTTCCCTGTATTTGAACTTGGCTTCATTTAGATAAGACATTTCAGTTCCTCTTGTGATACTGCACAGCCTTCAACACTTCTGCCTTTTGTCCTGAGAGTGAACTCAAAGGAAAAATGGCTGTTGCCATTGGAGTCGCTAGAGAACGCAACAACCGTAGTCATCCAGTTATGAAACTCCATTGTGACACGGGTCAAATGATGTCAGTGAGCGTTACTTATACTTTTGTGACCTTTTTAAATTTACCATAGGGTAAAGTAATATGACTTATTTTTGACAGGATATGCGAAACTTGCGGCTCGCCTATAAACAGGAGGAACAGAACAGACTGGAGATTTTTGAAAACCTTGTAACGCGTGCGTTCCCTGTTTCTAATGGACTGGTACGTCTTAAGGTGCACAGAAAGGTGTCTGCTCTGTTCTCTGAAACGTGTAGGTGGGAAAGCTGGAAGTGCTGGGTATTGATTTATAACATCGGTTACAGAGCAGGCAAGTGATTAAGAATATAGGGAGTCTTGTTTTCTGCGATAGATAGTTCAATATGAAAGTTCTTTTTGGAAAAAAAATACTATTAGCTTAATTATTAGCTATCTGCTGAATGTAATTCTGTTTGCTTGTGTGAATAAAGAAGTGGTTAGAAGGTAGGAAAAGAGTTTTCTCATCCTGGCTTTGCCATTGGTCTGTTGTATGATTACAGGCAAGTAACTTTAATTCTCTTTTCTTTCTTGATTTTATTGATGACGTGGCACGTGCTGAAAGAAATAACTGTCTTTAACTTTCCAGCAAAATGTCCATTCTTGACAGTAAAGTTTGTACCTGCTGTCAAAGAGTTCTAGAAATGTGACATTTGAAATAGGATTGTGTGTTTTGGAGCTTATTGTACTTACAGCCCATCAGATAGTAATTTATACCTCTGTTTTGTTATTTTTAGCCTCTTTTTGCATTCAGCTATAAAGAAAAGTTTGCTGCCAATGGTTGGAAAGTATACGATCCTATGTCAGAATACAGAAGGCAGGTAAGTTGTATAGGAGAGTTTTCATCTTTGCTACCTCTAGAGACTATCTCAGTCTCATGTTAAGATCGTGAAAGCAAGTGGCCTGACTTTGACAGTGCTGACCACCTGCTAAAGAGAAAGAGCACACTGATCTGTGTTAACATGCATTGCTAGATCTACGTTTTCCAAGTGATGTTTTATGAAAATGCAGGCTCTGTGAAGATCTGCTTGTGAGTAGGCAGGATTAAACAAAGGAGTAACCTGACTTTGTCACTGTAAATCTGGTTTCCCAGTTGCAACATTAATATTTCATTGTATGATCACCTTTTACCTGAAATTGAAATGTCTATTGAAATGGTTGTTTTGCATAGCAGTTTTAAAGATAATAAAAAGTCTTTCATTGTATTGACTTATGATAAAATCTGAGGGCCTAAAATTTATAGCTCATTTTAGATAAAAATGTAGGCATGCTTTTCTTTTTAAGTGTAGCACGTCAAAATTTTCCTTACAGAGCACAAATAAGTACAGACCGAGCCTGAAAAATGGAAAAAATGTTCTGCTTTCTTACAGGGCTTGCCCAATGAGAGTTGGAAAATATCAAAAATTAACAGCACCTATGAGCTTTGTGATACATATCCTTCTGTTCTTGTTGTGCCAACCAGTGTAAAAGATGATGATCTCTCAAAAGTGGCAGCATTTCGAGCAAAAGGCAGAGTGCCAGTAAGTGAAACTTGCACAAGGAAATGGAAGTGCTCTGTGTATTGTCTAGCTTCTAAGAAATGATCAGAGTTCTTCAGTGTTTTTATTTAACATTAGTTGGCCCACTTCCTTTCTAAAAAGGGAGCAAAGAATGAAGAATTAGGATTCATGAGTTTAGAGCTGAAGAAAGCAGTTGAAATGTGAGTCTTAGTTTGCTTGGTTATTGTGCTGTTTAATGTGCTGTTTTTGTTTGGAGTTAATGCTTCTAGGCTGGAGTATTATTTGAAGCTAATTTGTTTATTAACTTGTGTTCTGATTTGGTATGGGATGTGTTGCAGCCATGGCAGTTTTCTTGAGAATAAATATATTTTGCAGGTAGTGAAAAAGTCATTTTTTAAATATGTGAGGGGGTGACAGTGTTCATGCTGTTGGTCTGCTTTGCTAAATGCTGTACAGGTCTGTAGACTCCCAGTGAAAACCTGTTCTGGTGTTTCACCACTGTCACAGTAAAGAAATTTTTCTTAATGTCCCATAGCAATCTTCCTTGCCATGCAGGCAGTGGTTGTCTAATTGCACTCTGGCTCGCTGCTGTCACATTAGTACAGTAAGCTAAAAGAGTTTTGCTTTATCCCAGGTGTTGTCCTGGATTCATCCGGAGAGCCAAGCAACAATAACACGATGCAGCCAGCCATTGGTAGGCCCGAATGATAAGCATTGTAAAGAGGATGAAAAATACTTGCAGACAATTATGGATGCCAATGCTCAGTCACATAAACTTATCATCTTTGATGCCAGACAAAATAGTGTTGCAGATACAAACAAGGTAGGTTGGTACCATAAACAGTAGTGGTGTTCAGTCTTTATTCCAGAGATTGCTGAAGATTGAGCAAAGGATATGAAGATACAGAGAATTCGATGTGAAAAGAAATTTAAACAGGGATCTTTATTTAGAGCCATGGGAAGGGAGGTAAGTGGTTTGGAGTATGTTGGAGTTGAAGGCAGCATGAGCATGTTCCTGAGAAATGATGCAGTAACACCAGCAGAAGGACAAAGGTTTCAGTGATAACAAGAGGAAACTGCATAGCTGTATTAGCAAATGTAGCCCACTACAATGCAGGATTTCTTCAGTCTAAAAAGTACACTCCTAGCACTTCTCAGAGAAAGCAAAAGCAAGAAGGTGTTTTTAATAGTGCTAGAATAATCCTTTCTCTCCATAGAAGACCTAGCAGAAGCAACTCTTTCAGCCTTATACTGAAGTCCTGTACATGTTCTTTTCTTTGTCTGCTTTTACTTTTTGTATGACAGGCAAAAGGCGGAGGATATGAGAGTGAAAGTGCCTACCCAAACGCAGAGTTGGTCTTTCTGGAAATTCATAACATACACGTAATGAGGGAATCCCTGCGTAAGCTGAAAGAAATAGTTTACCCTACTATCGATGAGACTCGGTGGTTATCAAACGTGGACTCCACGCATTGGCTCGAATATATAAGGGTAAAAGTGTGAAAAAAATGTTTTTAAATGGTGTTATTTACTTGCATTTCTGAAAATGTTATTAGAACAATGTCTTCAATCTTTGATCAGTATAATTTTTTTGAAGAGTCACTTAAAGCCTAGCATTTGAACTGAAGTTGATCCATTCCATAGTAACTGGCTCTGTGTATTGGTAGGTAATGAGTTAACTCCTTATGGCTCAGTATCATATTTGGTGTTGGGCAGGGTTTTATTTTCTTGAGAGAAAATGTTTGTGAGCAGTCCAGGGTTATCCCTTCTTCTTGGAAAACTGCCCTGGGAACTTCAGATTACAGTGAAGTCCTCTTGGCAGTAATTCAAACACAGAAGCAGCAGTCTTTGCTCATCCTTCCCTCCTTCAGTGTAGTGTTGGTGTTCATGTGTTGAACACCTACATTTTCCTGGGCTGTTCACAGTCTGTGTTGCACTGAGCTATAATCTGCTCTATTAGTTAATGTAATACTAAAATAAATCACACAGTTCTACAGTCTGATTCATTAACATCTGAAATGCTTTTAGAATAGATGATTTCATTATCATACTCACTCCTCTGTTTATGATGAATATGGGTGGAGTGGAATTTGTCTCATTTAGCAGTTGCCTCAAATGTCACTCATGGCAAACATGCTTTGAATTAATCAGTTATTCAGTAGCTAGTACTTGCTGACCTCTGCAGGAGAACCAGTAGAGGGAGCAAATGCTTACATTATTGTACAAGATTTAAACAAATTTATGTTCTTTTTGGACCACTTTTGGCTTGAAGTTAACTATTTCAAGGGGATTTGGGAATCTTGAGTATCTGGAAAGATTTTTTTAATAATCAGCCTGGCTTTAAATGTGATCATCGAGTTTTAAAAGAGGATTTTTATGCACTGATCACCTTTCATTGTTACTGGTTTCAGTGGGGTCTCTGGGCTTGTGTGGCATCAGAGATGAACCTTGATACCATCATTTCACAGATGACATTAGCAGTTTGAAACTCACATTACTTAGAAGATTTGGTAAACATGAGGCAGTCTTCATGCCTTTGCCCCTTATACAGTACTTCATGTTACCGTGTGGGCAGCATAAATTGCAACCTGATTTCCTGAAAGCTGCCATTGCTGCATTAATTGGGTGTGGGTGCTTACCTTCTCTTCCTGATTCATTTGACTTGTAACAATTAACAGATCCACAGCTTTACCACCTATGTAATATAAGGATAACAGAGCAAACTCTTGCATACCTGCATATTTTATAGATAATTTTCCTGCTTATGTTGAAGACCAAACTCTTTTAACATCTCCATAGCTTCATGATTGAAGTAAATGGCAATTAACTAGTTCAGTCTACAAGCTCTGTTCTCTTGTACAAGCTTTTGTAGTGCTTTGTGATATTTCCAACCTGGCATCCTTTCCCTTAAAAGATGATTGTCTGTGTAGCGTGGTCTTGCAATTGCTTTGAAGACTGGCCTTGTGCACTTGTGCGTTGAACTTAGCTTTCCTTCTTCCCAGAAGATGTTTCATGTGCTCAGGAAGGGAAGAATGCAAATGTTTAGCAATTTTCTGTTTTCTCACATTGGAATGCAGAGAATTTTTCTGGGGTCCTTCCTATTCTGGTGCTTCTCTTCCCCACATGTTTATCAGTGCCATGATAGGCTGTGTTTTAGGGACAAACCTTCATAGGAGAGAGATTATTCAAGTATGTTAGAGGGAAAAAGAAAAAACAACAGGAGAGGAGCCGCAGACAACCAAGGGAAGGATTTGTGTGGGAGACAGAAACACAAAGTTCACACAAGTGAATTTCAGTTCTCTGCCATCTCTTCCTTTGTTCCCCCAGCGTGCTTCTGAGCCCAGGTTATTCATGGCCTTATTCATGGCTTGTGGGTCTCATGCTGTGTGTGCTTCATGCACCAGCAGATCAGGGCAGGCTCCCAGCCAGCGGTCCCTGGTTTTGTTTGGGCTGTGTTTTGATTGAGATCAGCTCAGTGGTTTGTCCCTTCCTCCAGTGCCAGCAGTTAAGAACTGAAAGCTGAGGAACACAGGAGTGATTCTTTCCTGTGAAGATGAACTTTGATCACATTGAACCTTTTGTCTTTGGGGTAGATTACAGGGTTTGTGTCTATTTTCCTAATGATAAAGAATTTCAATTTTCATTTAGTGAAAGGGGTTGCTAACTTCTCTTGCCGTGTGCTACTGATAATGGAGAACTCTGTGCTGGACAGCAGCGTGCCTGTGTTTGGGAGCTGGCTTTTGTCCCTCCAGGTGTATGCGCCTTGCTGTTTGAAAGTCTCTGATGTAACACAGTGTTGTCCAGATAACTGTGTAATTAATCTGTGGATTTCAAATATGTGATGTTTAAAAATATAAAATCATGCTTTTCGGTGGAGTTTTGGTTTACATTTAATATGCTGGTTTTTATTTCTTTAAGATGCTTCTTGCCGGAGCAGTAAGAATTGCAGATAAAATTGAATCTGGTAAAACTTCTGTGGTGGTACATTGCAGCGATGGCTGGGATCGAACAGCACAGCTTACTGCACTTGCTATGCTTATGCTGGACAGCTATTACAGAACTATCAAGGGCTTTGAAATTCTTATAGAAAAGGAATGGATAAGCTTTGGACACCGATTTGCAATGGTAAGGTGAAAGAGTTCACATGTTATTTGTCACCTTCAGCTCTTTAATTTGGAGTAGTATGTTTTCTCATCACTTTGCTCTTCAGTTCCTGCAGTATTCATTCAACTCAAGGGCTAGCAGGGAATTAGGGCACAATATCTCGATTGTAATTTTTTTTTTAAAAACATAATGTAGTGACACTTCTGGCATCTGAGAGTGTTTCAGGAGACATGATACATACTTAGGCAAGTGGATATGGAAGTTTCATCATTGATTCAGTTGTACTGAATACCTATCAGTTTGATCCCATAAACAGCTTCACTTTGGAAGATGGAGGAAACGACTGGGAGAGCTCTGAACAGCAGCAGCATGTCCATAAGCAAACACTGGGGAGTATTTTTAGCAGTTGAAAAACATAGGTTGGCATTATGGAAAATTTGTCTGTTCATCTTTGTAATGTATCATCTTTAAACAACACCGTAGATACACTGGGCAGAAATGAAAATTGGTTCTGTCTTTCAGCGAGTAGGACACGGAGGTGACGATCATGCCGATGCAGACAGATCTCCCATTTTCCTTCAGTTCATTGACTGTGTTTGGCAAATGACAAAGCAGGTAAGGTGTTTAGGAATATATTTCTGAGGTCTTACTAGTGTTACAGTAAAAGACACTGTATTGAAGTTTGCATAGCATGTGAATTGTTTTGAGGCAAGGAAGATAAGTGTCTGGTTCCACACAATGCGAGCACTCCCACAACACCTCAGTGTTGCTCTTGTGAACGTGGTCTTTGAAAATGGTGCACTGTGCTTTCCAAAGGGTGTATTTGACGTGCGTTAGGAAAGTTTCCCACTGCAGTACTGGGCCCTTGTTCAGAGTTGCTTGACTTTCTCTGTATCATTATCATTCAGCATTAATGTGCTGTTTATTAAGGCTGGAGAAAAATAAGTGAGGAATTCTGCCCCTCTCTCAGAGAAAGGCTAATAACAATTGCAAAAAGAGAGACTTCTGAACACCTGGTAAGAGCAGAAATCTTCTGGGGAGATGTGTAATTAAGATCACCACCTCTGTTTTTGTATTCTCCCTTTCTGCCTCCGTTTCTTGCTATTTACAGTTTGGTTGCCTCTTGTTGAGAAAAAATAATAATGGGGGAGCTATGGAACACTTAGCCAATACCACATCTGTTCAAAATCTGGATCCAAAAACTGTTGGGAAGTTCATGAACAACAGTAACACTGGAAAGTCATTGAAGTTACAGCACAACAAAATAGAAAGCATCATTCTTTGGAAGTTTTGTGCCACTTGTTTTTTAGTTGACTTCAGCACCTAGAGAACATGTGTGAAGATTGCAATTGCCTTGACATACACCTGGGAAAACCAGGATTCTATTTCATCCTCGTGTAGCTTGCTTGCTTATGACATGGTGTTAAGTTTCTTGCTTCAGAATCCATGGCAAACATATGAGACATGTTCCAAAGCTCTAATAAGTGTCAGTGATTGGGAGGGGATGTGTGTTCAGGTTCATGCTTGGGCATGGGCTCTAAGCAAGCAAATTTACTTTTGTGCTCTGAGTATTTCGTTCTTAAAACATTCAGCTTAACATAGCATGAGAATCTCTAACTTGGGCTTGGATACAGACCTCTGGATAGCTTCCGACAATGGAACTTAGTCTTTCACAGCCTAATATTTTCCCAGATTTTTACAATCTTCATGACAACTGATACATTATTAGGGAGTTTGAGAGAAATACATTGATAGCAGATTGAAGGAAAAAAAAAAAAAAAGATGATTTCAAGTTGGAATGGCTGTGTTACCTAATGAAAATGAAAAACACCTGCAAGATTGGCAGGTAGTAATGCAGCTCAATTACCTTCCTACCTTTAATGCATGGTACCCACGTAAAAGAAAGGTACATCTCAGGTTGATTAAAAAGGTGCATTGTGTTCGTTATCAGATGCCACTGGCTTCTGGAGGTGGTTCTTGCATTCATTTCAGTAATACACTTGATGGTGTCCTGCCCGGTCAACCTGGTTCAGCCCAGTTCCACAGTCATAAGCACGTTCAGCAAAATATTTAAACTTTGTTTAAAAGCCGTGGTCCAGAACTGGTTTATCGATCACAAAATGGAAAAGCTCGTTTGTTTTGCATCTCTTTGAGTCAGGTATCACTTGGCATCATCAGGCGTTTTATGCAACGGAATTCTTCTCTTAAGTACCTCCTTTATAAAAAGAGAAAAATGAACAACAAACCTTCCAGAAGCATCAAGTGGGAGATTTTAATGACCCATATGTTCTCTCTCAATTAGTGGATTTGACAAGAAGTAAATTTTCATTTGGGGAATTTTTCCACCTGAATCTTCAAACAGACGCTAATGGGCTTGGAACTACAGAGGAAAGAATTTTTAGGTCAGTGATTTTTCAGCGGCAGTAACAGAAGCTCTGCAGTCTTGAAACATCAGCTCCAACAGTGCAACTCTTGTATTCAAAGACAGAGTTTCAATAAGTGCTATCACTTATTAATAAATTAGTTGGAGCGCAGCCACTGATGTATGGAATTCTGAATATGCTTCGCTGGGTCGGAATAGCGGCCGTGTCGGCGGCCTCTGATTAGTGCAGGCAGAGCCATGGCAGAGCACTAATGTGACGAGGCTCATTAAGTGCTTTTGGTTAAGGAGAGCTCCTCTAGGAGATGCCTTGTCTTCAAAGTTACTTCCAAATGTCGTTTTGATCGTTTGCCAGTGACTTTTGGGTTACGTATGTGCTCGCTGCTGTGGGTGTGGGAGATTGAGATCCGAGCGGTGCTGGCTATGTCCAGCAGATCTGCTTAGCAGGTTGCACTCCTAGGTTTTGTTTAAATGATAGCTGTGTTGTTAACGTTGTTGTACTGTAGAAGAGTTAGAGAGGCATTTCTTGAAAGAGAGGGTATTAGTGATAACTTCTGCACACGACCAAAGAAGAGAATTTGATCATTTTAAATTGCATCTTATTTAACATCCTGTATGTTTTATTTAATAAAAAAAAAAAGTCAAGCAAACTGCTGGTTTGTACAGGAAGCTCTGCTGTGAGCACTGCACGCTGCTGAGCTGTACCTTATCCATAGCAGGGTCAGAAAGAAGGCTCTGTTTATTCTGTAAGTCACCGTATTGGTGGTTTCCTTACTCCATTGAAAGTTGGTATCTCTTAGCTTGAGAAGCCTTAGAAGAAGAAGGATTTAAGTCAAACACTGCAAGAACAATCTTATTTTAAAATAATACTGCTTAAAACATCGATCTTTCTGGTTTAAATACAAGCACAATTGTGCGTTATTCACCTCCTTACTTTCAACATGAATATCATGTTGCAAATCACAGGTGGCACTGAAGAGGAGTTTCTGGATCAGCTAGTCCATCCCCAGTCCCAACTGCTAGGTTATTCCTCCTAGTTAGACTTTTCTTTTAGAAGTAGTTCTCAAACTGATGCCAAGGCAGTGGTGTTGCTCAGTGGCACGTGACTGAACCCAGGCTGCTGCCTTCTTCACGTCTGAATTTCTGGCTAGATAGTTTTGCATAGAGGAGGACGTTCTCTATGGTGAATGTTGCATTCTAGACTTGTGAAAATATTCACTCCTTTAGTGGAAATAAAGAAATGTTTTTGTTTGTCCTAAAAATCAGTCTCCTAAGATGCTCGTTCTCATGGCAAGGGGAGAAATGCTTATAAAATTGTCTTTGAGTTGTCTAAATTTGTTTGTTTGTTCTCTTAAATGTTCATCATTCCATGTCTGTGTTTGAGACCTTTGTCATTCTGAAGAAAAAGTTATTTTGACATATGAAGCAGTTGCCATATGCAGTCCTATCATAAAGTGATTGAAGGATGTTTTCCATCTGAATAGATAGCAGCCCGTGCACTTCTGTACTGATTTCTTCCTAACTTTTGAAGCACTATGGATTAAGATGCATTCTAAGTAAACTGTGCTTTCAGATTTTCCATATGCTTGTTCTAGAGTGTGTCAGGTAACCTCTGCTTGTGAATATAATGTTCAGTGGTGTCACAGGAATAACGCTTCTTTCAATTTGGATATCCAGAATTTACTTTCTGATATAGAAAGAAGAGAGATTAAAAGAGTATTATATGTAACTGATGCTAACCTTGAGGTGTAAGATGAAGAAAAATGATATAATTTGGGTAAAAAATGTAAGAAACGTTTAAAATATATATCCAGTGTATTTTATGTACGTTTGTGTTTATTATCCAGCTCACTGCATGTTAGAAGCAGAACTAAAGCTCTTAAATATCATGGAGGAATAAAGCACGTGCTGTTAGATAGGGCTCCTCACAATGAGTTGCTTTGTGTCCCCAGTTTCACACTAGCTAATGCTTCTGTGCTTGCATCCTTGTGCACTTGCATAATGAATGTAGGGTTTGTCTCTGAGGGTATGAAGAAGTTTGTAGGTGAAGTGTATTATTGCAGTGGAAGTCAAAGAAATCTCTAGGTTTCCTGAATAGAATCACTAAACAGGAAAAAAATCTTACCTGAATCTTTTAGTTGTTTCTTATTTGTTAGTTGCTTCCTTACCATGATGCTTAAAATACAGCTTAGAGTAATTTTACCTTTCTTTTTTTTAAATTTAAGTTTCCTGCAGCCTTTGAATTCAACGAGTTGTTTTTGATCACCATTCTGGATCACCTTTATAGCTGCCTATTTGGGACTTTCTTATGCAACTGCGAAAAAGAAAGGTTAAAAGAGGTAAATAATCAATTTAATATGTTGGTTTTGTGGGAAATGCTTTGGACATATGACCTAAGAACACTTTAGCTGTTTTTTGGTAAATTTGCTGCATAGTCTTTGAGGGTATTGCAGATGTAATTCCATGGAACACGTAATGAATGCTCCATTAAGTGAGATCTCATCCACTTTTCTTTGGCTGTTACCTCTTGGCAGTTCTGAGGATTTTAAAAAATTGACTTTCACATATTTCTAGCCAGCGTTCAGTTTTATGTAGTTACTATCGAGTGCTATTAACATTTCTTTGCTATTTTCAGAGCAACTCCTGTGCATGGCTTTAGTCACTTCAGGACATAATTTTATGGATCCTGTGCTTGGAGACTGGGGAAGTTTAAAATGCCAGAATGAATGGAGTTAGGACATCATGAAATGCTTTGAGTTTGGAAAACATGCTGTGGTTTTTTCTTTTTTAAAAAAAAAGAAAGCTTTTTTCAGTATTCCAACTACACTTGTGGCTTTTTTTTTGTTTGTGGCACTTCGTGTTTGTGTCAGAACAAGTAGCTCTTCCTTGGCAGTTAGACCTGTTGTTTTTCAGGTTTGTCTCTGCTTCCGTAGAGGAGAAAGTTGCACGCGGACTCCACAAGGTGGAGCTGAATAACATTCTCAGCGAATGCAGAACTTCCCAACAGCGTTCTCAGTAAATCAGTTGTGTGCAGTTCTCAATAAAGAAATGCAGCTTAAGACACAGAGGTAGCAGAAGCACATGCTTAACTACGTTGTACAAGTGTAAAATTGCAAGATGAATCTGAGGTTCACATTCTGAAACCTTGATCTAACCATGTTTATGCTGATTATGTTTAGTATAATAGAACTTTCAGAAGTGCAAATAAAGCTAGTACTTTTAAATCACAGTGCCAATAGATATTGGGAGCAGATAGTTTGAGTGGGAGAAGGAAGGTGCTGTTTTCCACAGGTGCTATTTTGGATCTTTCAAATCACGTTCTCTCCTCACTGATTTTCTTTTCAAAGCTGACTTATTTGTAAATCTTTTTGAAGCGGTCACATGTACACACAATTGTAGATCTGAGGAGCTGCAGACACTGCAGTAAGTTACGACCAGTGCAGCTTTCTCTTCCTCAACCAGAACTCATTGTCTTTGGAAATGTTATGCCTCAATCTCCCTTCTCAATTCGCCTTGGAAGGGAACAGGATATCAAAAGTTTTGATAAAGCTTTAACACTTAGTGGCCAGCAAGTGTTCTCAGAGGGCAGTATTGCAGTATATCAGGTAATCTTCACAAAGATAGGGATGTCTAGATAATGACCTCACATTTTAACACCTTGCAATCCATGTACTTATTTTTCTGTATTTTTTTTAATTCAGGAGTTGAGCACTAAGACTGTATCGCTGTGGTCCTACATAAACAGTCAGTTAGATGAATTCACGAATCCTTTCTATGTAAACTATGAGAACCACGTCCTGTATCCTGTTGCCAGTCTGAACCATTTGGAACTGTGGGTCAACTACTATGTCAGATGGAACCCGAGGATGCGGCCTCAGGTATGAGGTTCCACTTCTGTGTTTCCCTGAAAGTACAGAGATAAAATTACTGGTTTTTGTAAGGTCCATTTCATTCAAGAAAAGTATTCTTTGACTGGTGGTGGGGGGGAAAAAGATGTTTTTTCTAAAACAAGACATCAGGTATGTTAAAACTCTGTAAAATGTTCAGTGTTCATTAAGGCTACCAGTAGAATATAGTTGTGGTTCCACTTCACTGACTTGTGAAAGGTGACATAAGTGCTCTTTCTTGTCAGAAGATTACTGTAATATTTTACAGCACTTTTAATGCTTCTGTTGCATTAACCTTCTTGTGTAGTTTCATTATGTTTTGCTGTTTGGCAATTACATTATAAAATGCAGCAGTGATTTCTGAAAGGAATTGATCTACATACCAACTCATTTGCAGACTCTAAGCTTTCCTACAGGTATTTGTTTTCCACTGACCTTCCTGTTTTCAAGCTGGCATGCTAAAGATTAAATGCTCCTGAAATGTACTCCTTGAATCATCAGTATTTGTTCTTATAAGTAATGTCTCCTATTCAGACAAATCTCTAAATCTCATCAGAAAAATGCTGCGTTTTATCTTCACAATTCTGAGAGTGTACATTAGGTTTGTTTCACAACCATAATGTATCTGAGGATGTTACTCTGTCTCTTTATTAAGGTAACATTTCAAGGTATCCCCAAGCGACTTAATGATAAATTACCTGCAATGAGTGACTGTTTGAAAGCTGCTTTCATCTTCTCACAGTTAGCAAGAGATGCGAGGTTCAGATTTATTAGACACCCACAAGTCAGAGCCTGTTTGAAAAGATGTGTTTCAAGGACAGCACATGGTTAGAGATCCAAGCATCTGAGCAGTACCCTGTGAGGTACTGGAGAAATATGTGTTGCTTGCTTCCTCACTGAGGTATTTGCTTTGCACTTCCCTGTTGCCCACACTTGCTCTGTTTTCTTGATGTAATCCTTTGTTAGGTATCCATTTATAGCAACGTGAAACTTTTATTTTTGTTTTTGTAGTTTTGAAGTCAAATTGCCATCTGCTTTTTAGCAAAACGTCACCTTCCCTGAACCTGTTTGCTGGAAAACATTGGCGTGGTTTGCACACATTTTAGTAGAATTGACCTTCAGCGATGTCAGTTGTATTTAATTGGGATCTGCAGGTCCTGAGAGCAAAGCAGGCTTTGTAGACACGCGTGGAAGTCAGTAACTGCAGAAGAGATAAATGGTGGGGAAGAGTGGACATACCAAGAAAATACCAGAACTGCCTTGCTGCCGTGTGTGCCTCAGTGCCCACTGCCTCTCAGTCAGCGGCTCGGTAAAGAGATGACATGGAATGGTACTCGTTTCTGAGTTGTACGGGTGGTTTAATTGGTACTATTGATGGTACTTGCATGAAGAGCCCCAGGTTAGGACTATGGCTGTGTTGCAGGAGGTGCTCTGCGATGAGGTGGCACACAGCCTCCCTGCAAAGGGTTCTGAGCACTGAGCCACCTAGAAAATCTGAAGTTAAACCTGGGTGCGTTTTGCAGATTCCTTTTTATGCTAAACTCTGCTTCAACAAGGTCATTCTAATTCCTAAGTGAAATAAAGTGTTCCTCAGTTTCAGTTTGGAGGTGTTACATCATTATTGACTTCTTGTCCCAAGAAAATTAGATTTTAGTCCTGTTGCATTTGAATTCATTGACTGGGAAGAGGCATGAGTGGGGTTTTTTCTTCCTTTGGTTTTTTCTTCCTTGCCCTTTCCTTGGGTTGGAGAAGTGAGTATTTCTGTGTGACAGGGGGAGGATGAGCTCTTTCAATCTTTGTACACAGAGTTGAGTGCTCTGTGGGTGCATGTTGCTGGGTTTACAGGTGACTCTACAGGCCATAACATAGTATGATGCTTTTGAATTTTTGCAACTGGTGCCGTTTATTTCTCTTTCTTTTCCCATGTGGTTGTTCAGACCTCTTTACTGCAGTCTAAGAAGTTCAGGCTGCTAGCTGTCAGTTAGTTGTCTGCCTGGGCAATTCAGGGAGGTTCTGCAGGGGTGGCATTGCAAGCTGGTATGCTCTTTGCCATTCCTATGTGCAGTGCATGAGTAAATGTTCTGTTCCTTTCAGTTCAAGCTGTGTCTTGCTATGGAAGGTGGGAGGACAAGATTGTACTCTAGTTCATCAATTTGCATCACCCATTAAGTCATGTATAGTTGTTTGTATGGCTTCTGGCAAATGGCGTTTTAATCCTTGGAATAGGGAGCTTAAACGTGCTTTAATTTTTTTGTTTTAGTTTTTCTACACCTGCAGTTTTTTCTTCAAGTTCTGTTCTGTTCTCCTGGAAATGGGGCCTCTGTGCTAGAGAGAATGTTTTAGGAGTGCTTCCCAGTTTTTCAAATACATTCTTTTATTGTGCCTGTGGAGTTCCATCCTTAACTGAAGATGGGCACTGGAAACTCAGGTTGGCTGGTGACATAGGCCTGTCTGCTGTGGGCAGGCCTTGGAGCTTCTGCAGCTGCCAGGGGAGGTCTGTTCCTACTTAAAGGCTGGCTTCAAAAAAAAAAAGGAATAACAGTTTGTGTGGTGTATTCAGAAATGATCTGAAAAGCCTGCAGATAGGTTACAGTGATAGCTGCCTTCTTTATGCTATGTAGGAATTGCAAAAGAATCAGTTTTGTTAAGCGTTCAAGTGATTAAACGTCAGCTGAACCTGTCAGTAAGCACAACGTTAGCCTCTTATTTGCTCTTTAGCACATGCAGAGCGTTACTGGAAAATCAGTTTAGATTGAAATGGAAGACATAATTATGGAGTGCTTTGTGTTGCTACTTAGGGACAGGACGTACAGTGTGGCCCCAGAGTGTCTGTAGCAGTTCCACCTACCTTCACACATGTTTCCTGCAGGTCTCTCTGCTGACGTTGTTGACATCACTTGTAATACTTGCAGAGTTCACACACGTCTGTAAGATAATTTGGTGGCAGGACAAAGCCGCCCTACGGCTCTGGAAGTGCATTGCTGGCCCACAGCCCATGGTTTTGAGCCTGTTGTCTTTGCATGGAAGAGTGAGGCAGGAGATGGCAGGAAGAGGAGGTGTGCGTGGGTCAGTTAGCTGAGAGCCCCCCGGGGAACTGGATTTCAAGACAGCATTTACTACAGAGTTTCTTCTGATGAGGCAAGTGTCTCTTGGTGCTGATCATTTCTCACTATCTGCATGTCCAAGCCAAGGTTTGCCGAGGCTGACTTGTGTGCATAACTTGGATCAGCAGGTAGAGCCCTCCACATTCAATTGATAAGAGTAAAATACAGACTTAACTGCCTTTCCTATGTTCTGAAAGAATCTGTAGTTATTTGAGGGGAAAAAAAACTGCTGTTTTGTAATGAGTCCTGCATCAGGTTATGCACAGAGATGGAGAAATTAACATGGTATGAATAACTTAATTCTGGGGAGTTTCCAACATGTTCTGAAGAGCAAGAGCATCACTCTAATCCTTCAGATGTCAAAGCTAAATGAGGTGTAGGTTTAAACAAATAATGGCATCAGTCCATAGCGTGTCACGTTTCCTGTGCCTGTAAATCTATACAGTTTGACAAGTGTGCTTTCCTGTTCTTGCATGGTAGGCTTTGTAATTTCTATTTACTAGTCATTGCTTTTCCAGGAGGCCTGGGAGTTTGGTTGGCCTCCCAGGAGCATACCTTTACAGTAAGCAGGGAAGTATTGATTATTATAGAAAACTGCTGTTTTCATCGTCTGAGATTGACTTTTTCTGTGAGTATACTGTTAAGTAGGTTTTAAAAGAAAGTCAGAATTCCAGCTCGTCAGGAAGAGGAACTGAAAGCTTGAGTGAAAGATGCTGTTGTCTGTGCAGTGCACAGAGTAGGTTTTTGGAAAAACTGACAGTCTCAAGAAAAGCAATGAATTTAAAGTAACCATTTTCCTCTGCAGCCTTTCTTCCCTGTTGCTAAAATGGATAAAGTATATTCGCTGAACAAGACAAAATGCACTCACATTGAACAATTTTCATGTGAACGTCTGTCCTTGAGCTAGTGCAGTGATATGCAGTAGATATCCAATTAAGACTTAGTACAGTAAGTGAGTAGCTATTATAATTTCTTTTGTATTTCTCCTTCTGTTGACAAATTTTGTTATCCAGAAGCACTTCATGATCTTGAAGGGTTACTTGGAGATGAAAACCTGAGAACCAATACTGAAAGTGAACTGTGTAATTCTATGAAGAGAAAGGTTTGAAACTACTAGGAAATAAAGCTGCCTTGTGCCTATAGGCAGTTGTTGTGTTGTAGCATGTATATTGTGTGGTGTAATTGTAGCTTCTGCGTGACTATTTTAAAAATAAAGGTAAAAAGCACAAATCACTTTCCTTCAAGACCTTGTCTGGCAGAGTAATTTGTTGTAAGTGTAGAGTGGTGTGTTCTGAGAGTTGCACTACGCCTGCTTTCAGTGTGCACAGGTCAATTAAAAATGGTTTCATATCAGCAGTATTTTAAGCAATAAAGGGTGTTTCCTCAGTATTGGTCTAAGTATTTTTCAGCTCACGATAGGCAGTAGGCACCTTATCTGTGTGATGTAGGAGAGGCAGCTATCTGGTTTCGTATGAAACAAGCAATAAAACTGTAGCTAATGAGGAAAATGAACATCCACCCATTTAACCAGTTCATACCAGTAACATACATCAGTGGGAGCCTACAATCAGCTCTTCCTGAGTCAAGGGCTCTGCTTGGCTCACTCTGTTTTGCAGCGTTTTGCTGGTTTTCATTGGCTTGGGTGGAGGATGCCACGTACGGCAAGTATCACTTGCAGAGAGAGAATCACGTGTGGGCTTAGCAGGGAAAGAGAATGCTCATGCCAGGGAGAAGGCACCTCCAGTACAGGCCTGGATGAGGAAGGGGAGGGAGAGGAACTAAGTGGCAAGGAAGGAGTGCAAGAGCAGAAGGTAGGTAGAAGTGAGCAGGTCGTGCGAGGAGCAGGGTCAGCTCCAAAGCTTGGTCACGGCTTGGTACAGAAAAGTGGAACTGGGAACTTGAAGAGTGTTGAAATGGGCAAGAACATGAATTGTCTAAAAGTGAGGGAATGCTGAGAACTTTGCTGAAGAAAATAAGTTGTTTTCCCTTTTTTATTATTTAAGTTAATAATGAGATAGGGAAAGGGACAACATAAAGTCTCAGTCGTGTTCTTTTTAGTTCCTGAGTCATTATTACAGCAGTAAATAATAATTAAAAAAAAACACCCTAACAGCATGAAGTCTTCCTGAGGTGCTGCAGGTAACCTCTCTGACTTTGACAGAACCAGCGTTTTGGTAAATGTGTGGAGCAAGGTCAGACTTGCTGAGGATCCATCCCTTCTCCCCGCTGCTTAGGGATGTTGAAGTCCACTCCGTTGTCCCTGCCTGGTTGATTTTTCTAGCTGTGTTAGATGTGAATGGCAGTGTTGCTTTTCACAACGTCTGCTCTGCAGAATCAGCTCTTTTACCTGGAGTGGAACTCAGATGGTTGGGTGCCAGCCCTTGTGGCCTGCTGTTGCCTAGCAGCATTACTGAGGGGACAGGCTGCAAAGGAATGGTTGCGTGCCTTTCTGAAAGCCTAGCATAGATACCACGGAGTAAAGCACAAAACCTGGGTACTGGGCCCAGGGTCATCTTTGGAGCTCCCTCTCCTAATTTGAGAGGCACAATGAAAGAGGATGCAGTGAATCTGCTCTCAGACTGCCAACAAATCCATCTGTCAAATCAGCGACGTGATTTCTTAACAAGACTGTAATAAAAGCTTGTCGTGGAGGCAGGACGTGTGCTGTGTGAGGATGTGCTTGTAGAGATAAGGTGATAACGAGGCCTTTCACTAAGCAGCCTTCTCTGAGCTTCTTGGTCTTGCAGAGTCTGCTGCTCTCCCTTTTAGCAAAGATGAACTTTGTTCCTGCAGACCATTAGAGTATTATTGAGAAGATGTTTGGACCCGCTGCCTTCTGAAGAAAGCTTTCTTTAAGAGGAACTGTGCGGAAATAGAATGGTGTGAGATGGCAAAGCTGTAGGTGGGGAGTTAGTTATCTACAAGGACTTGCACAAGGTGGGGTGAGGAAACGCTGGCAGTAACAGGTTTGCTTGGGAGTAAGACTGGAGGAACAGTGGGAAGGAAGTAAACTTTTTTTTCTCTCAAGAAAGGGAAATTACAGGAGCAGACATAAAGATATCTGGAAGAATATGCAGCTCCTTATTTAAAAACAAACAAAAAAACCACTGAAAAGCAGCACAGTACACAACTTGTGTATGTTCTGTTTTCTATCCTTTGGCTGCCTGTATCGCTTTTCTAACCCCGTGCATATGTGATTCAAGCATGGACCCCTGTTGCTAATGAGTAAATTATTGCTAGCTGTTGAGAAATGCTCTGAAAGTGTGAAAGGTTCTTTACGCTGAATTTGAAATGTTATTCCAAGACGTTGAGACACGTATCTGAATTTTAGTGTGTAAAATCTTACCGTGTTCTGCGGCTGTGCATCCACATGGCATTGCAGTGTGCATGTGAGGCTGTGTTAAATGCAAAGCAACAACATCTTTTTCTGGAAATCATGAGAAAAAGATTTGTGTTTGTACTAGCACATGAAATGGCATGGTGATGTTTATGTGGACATATTTTGCAGTGTTTGAATCTAACGTGCTCTTCCTAAAATGTGACCATATTTCAAGCTGACCTTTTTTCCCCTCCAGACTCTACTCTGTCTTGCTTACAGCTTTGCCAGACTGAAACGATTTGTACTGAGTCATCAACTATGTGCGTCTGCCTGAATTGCTTGGTAAACTTCATCCACAAAGGCTTTGTTTCTTAGGGGAGTGCAGCTCAGAAAAATGTGAAAATATTGGTATGGCAGGTTTCCTTTTGTTGGGGTGAAGGGCTGTTCTGTAAATGCTCCATCTCTAGGGCAAGCAGGAGATTTAATTGAGAGGGAGAATCTTTCAGAAATGTGGCTGATTGCATCCTCAAAGACATTCATCTGATGTGGAGGGCTGAGGCTGCAGCCATCGCAGTCCATTCTTAAGTGCCGAGAGTAAATGCAGTTGGAAAGGAGGAGGTGGATTTGATACAAACATGAGTGAGCTACGACTGATGGGGAGCAGGAATGAGTAGTGGTGATGCTCAGCAAGGTGAAGCTCTCTGCTTTCTGTTCTGCTTCTGGAACGTCATCTGAGAAAATAGAAGTTTCTGTATGAAGTCTGTATGCAGTCAAAGCAATCTGTATGGAGTCTAACCAGAGCTAGACTTCTCCACTTGAAAAAGAGAAAGTGACAGCATTCAGCTTGACTCTTGGTAGAGATGCTGTATGTGAAGTTATGATGGTACATTATGTTCTGCACAGCCCATCTGATGCATTCTGTGGAACAGTTTTCTTTGGGGCAGCCTAGGCTGCATCACGAAGGATGCTGGTGTGTGTGGACCTGCTGGGCACTGTTTGTTTCTCACTGCGAGATGAAAGGACAGGAAAGTCCATTAGGAGAAGAGGGCATTTTAATTTCAGAAGAATAAATAAAGGATGGGGTCAGAAACTGGAAAAAAAAAAAAAAAAAAAAAAAAAAGAACCCTGAACATTGAAGAGCTGCTCTCTGGTGGAGCAGCATCAAACTCTGCACTGAATAAAGCAGGAACACAAGAAGGACAATAGTATTTTAATGTTATCTAAGCAACAATTTTATATAACTGTACAGAGAAGCTGAATTAAGTGTAGAAAAATAATCTTCTTTCTGACACTCTAGTTTTTTGAGTGCATAATTTTTCAGCCTGTGCATGGAAGGGTTTCCTGTGTGACTCAAATATGTGCTGCCTTTTAAAAACATTATTGTTATTTAGAGAACTTACTTGAAGATCACGCGCTTTGAGATGTAAGCCTGGGGAGAGCAGCACTTCAGCTGAGGCAGAAGATGTGAATCAAGTCGTGGGGGAGCACAGGAGGATCGAGCAGTGCAGGCAATCGGAGCCTCCCTGAGCACGTACATAGCATGCCATGCTCTGCAGTGGCTTTGGTTCCCAAAAGGCAGCTGTATGGAGATGCTTCTGTGGGAGCCTGGGCACTGTGCAGTGGAAAGCTCTGGTGACCCTGATGTCATCCAGACCCCTTATTTGTCTTCTCTGTAGTGCATTTCACAGCATCTTGAGAAGCTTCACAGCTGGGCTTGGTGTTGTCACATTTTCAGGTGTATTTGTTTTTTTGTAGAGCACCTTAGAAGAATGAGATTGCCTTTCTCCAGGAGGTGCTTTGTGTTTGCTTAGTGAAGGAGGCTGTCATCTTTGGACTTGTGGCCTCTGGCTAAAGAACTTGTGGGCAGTGTAGGCAAGGCTTGCAGGAGGAAGGAAGGCTTGTGAGTTGTGAGTCAGTTGTGTGTTGATAGTGAGAAACCCTCTGTGATTTTCTTCACATAACACTGTGTGAGAATGTCCTGCTGGGGTGTGCACGCCAGCCCTGCTGTTGGGTGAAGGTGTTCCACAAACCTGACGTGTCACTTACCTGCTATGTCTAGCAGTCTGCAAGTTTCCCAATGCTACGTCTTCCCATGATTACCTTGTCAGCCCAATTAATTTGTTTTCCCATATTGTGCCTTCCAAAAGCTGTAAACAGTTCAGAGATGATGGAGGATAAGAGAAATTGAAAGCAACGGACAAACTTTTTTGGCCTTTCTGTGGCATTTGAGATGAGGGAAAGCCTCTCTCTGCTTGTCTGAGGAAAAAAGATCCAGCTGGTTAAAAAGCAACATGACTCGAGCCTTCCTTGGTCTGCAACAGATTTTAATGTACTGGAGAAACCTGACAACCACACAGAACTCTGCTGCAGATGGCAAAGTCTCCAGTGTTCTTGATGCCACTGTCAGAAGCAGAGGCAGAAACCCATGTGAGCCACGTGTACAAAAGGAGTATTGGTGTGTGGCTTAGGAGATCCAGCACAAGCACAATCCACGTGGCTGCTGTGCTTTTCTCACCAACGTGCTGGAGGGGTCAGGCTCCTGGAAAGGTGCCTGGTTAGAACAGTAATGAGATGCTCCCTATGGAGCCAGCTTTGTGAGTTCTGCTTAGCGAGTTCTGTCCCAGCAGGCATGGGAAGTAGTTCTCTGTGAAGGCATTGTTAAGCTCAACTGAAAGCGGTGGTGGTAAGGGATAGGGATACACTTACCAGGGTGTTTTTTAGTATCCCGACAACTCGGTTTGCAAACAGTGTTTTGAACAGGCTTCCTGCCAATGGTGTGTGGTGTTAGGAAGGAACAGTTGTCAAAAATGTTCCCTTTCAGATGGCTAACCACTGTCCCTAGATATTGACACACTGAAATTCATAGCTGCTGCATCCGTGGTGTTACCATGGGACACAGTGGAAGCATTACTTGAGAAGGTAATTTGTTATTATGGATCAGAGTAAACCTTTCTTTCTTCACCCACAGGTTCCAATCCATCAGAACCTTAAGGAGCTGCTCGCCATCCGCACTGAGCTGCAGAAGAAGGTTGAAGATTTGCAGCGGGAAGCAGCTACGCGGTCCCTGTCCTCCTCCTCTGACAGAGGTTCATCTCCGTCCCATTCAGCCACACCAGTGCACACTTCTGTGTGATGTGTAACTAAAGCTGTGTGAAACAGTTCGAGTCAGGTAATACGAAGGGGGGCAGAACGTTTTCCCACCACGCAGGGATTGAGTGGCTTGTGACAGCTGTGATCTACATGCCTTACTGTGTCTGATATTACTACAATGAGGCCAAAAAGAGCTTCAGTAGATGTGATGTCTTGTATTGTTGGCAGTCCCCACATGTTTTGACATCTCTACTTAAATCGTCAATTGTGAAATTAAACTTCGTTTCGAGCAACTAACAATTTAACCATCCTCAAAAGGGAATCCATCTGCTAAGCAGACAGAAAGATGCCTCTCACACTGCCTAGGGTACCATGCCTGCTTGAGAGAATCAGATGAAATGGACACGATGCTTACACAGAATACTGAGGACGTTTTTCTGAATGGGAGCTCTGTATTTCACACGGTAATACAATATATATATTTTTTTGGTAGAGCAATTGTGTTTTTTAAGGAAATTGATGCACTTGGAAATGGATTTTAAAGTAATGTTTTCCAGTGTAGTCAGTTTTGCATTTCAACTAAATATGCCATTAAAAGTGGATGAAGATAAACTGGGTTCGTCAAATACACCGTGCTGACGTGTATGATGTAATATATTTGGTGAAGCATGTATTTTAGTTTTTTTTAATGCCTTTTGTACAAGTTGCAATAAAGTCTTTTGATGGTTTAGTTTATTGTTCAGCTTCAGCCTCCTGAGTGAGGGGTGGACTTAATCACATCAAGGTCTTGTTCAAAGTACGGGTTTGTTTTCTAGCAAATAATAGCACTGGGGGTTGAAATGACACTCGGCTGTGCAAATTGTATATCTGTATAGCTCCACATGTTGTTAGCAGTGTTTTATTTTAAACTGTACACACAAAATGCAGAGGCATGTCTGTTCATATATGTGTGTGTGATGTTCAGCTGATGTTCTTAGGCTCTGAGAAAACGGATCCTGCCTACCCAAACGCATTCAAAGACCTTAACTCATAATGACTTTGTTTGACAAAGTTTTTTAAATAATATGAGCTTAATTGGTTTGCTTGGAATAAAGCCAGCTGGCTGTTTTTTAAACTCTTGCTAGCATTTTTTTTCTGTAAAGTGAATAATGCATCTCAATCTTCATTTAAAATACAGATTCCCAACAGCAATACCCACAGGCATTAATACTTGTGCAGGTACTTGATAGCTGTAACATCCAGCTTTTCAAGACAGCGGTGCCGTGGCCTCGTTAACAGGTGTACAGATGGCCTCTGTAGAAAGGCACAGAAGTGGTGCATGCTGAAAATCTTCCTGTTCCTTTTCCTCACTGTTTTGGGAGATTCTGGTTCCTCTCCTTGACGTGCTGAAGCGCTGCAGGTGTGCTTTCCAATTTGTGCTTCAAGTTCTGCCGCTGGGAATTGAGCCCTGTTAAGAATGTGACGCTCTGTATGGGAATGGAGTGCTTTACTCTGTGATAGCTGTGTGCTGTCGTGCTTCTGCCCTTAATGTGAGGCAGCACTTCTCTGTTTCTCGCCATTAAGATGTGCAGCGTGCAGTAAATGAGGGCGGTGAGCTGTGAGTGCCTGCAGCTCCACCTGCAAGGCAGATGCACTGTCTGTACTCCAAGTTCCCCATGCAGGGCTGGGTGTGCCTTCTGTGATGCAGCACTTTATAACAGCTATTTGCCTGCAGGAACTGAGTACAGGCTGCTGCAAGGTGGCATCTCCTAACGAGCCTCATGCTTTTTATGAATAGGTGAGTAATGTTTCTCTGTTTTTAAAAGAAAAGAAAAAAAAGTTCTGCTAAAGTGATGGCAGCAGTGAGTTTTACATTGCCAAGATATGTTGAGCTGGGATTGAACAGAACTACCATGCTTCAGATTTCCCTGACGCTTTAACTGTACATTAAAGCAAAGCATTTTATCTCTGAAATGCAGCACTAAGGAAAATCTTTTGAAGTTTTCCTCTTTATTGGTGCTCATAGTCACAGTGTTTCCTCTGTAATTATTGTGGAAGTGCTGACCGGATTAGCTTAGGCATTGTGAGATTTTAAAAGCTTGAGTTCCTAGAACTGCAGTGTGAGACCTGTGCTGTGCCACAAAGGCTCCCTCGTACCTCTGCTGCTGCCAGTTCATCTGTGGATCCCAGTGCAGCTTGGGGCATCTGCCTGACTGCAGGGGTGGGCAAGGATCCTGCTGTAATGTGGACATGGCACAGGTGGTTTTGCACACACTTAATGTGGTGATTTTCAGAAATTCTGTGTAGGTGACATGGTAGCTAAAGCATAGTTTTGTACCACAGAAGTGGTCGGTAGGCTGTACTCAGTCTGTTTCCCAATATTCAGATGTTTTTTCCTATTGATTTAACAATGTCCATCTTTTTTTTTTAATCTTTAATAAGGCAGCATTGGACTGTTTGGAGTTAGAGCAGAATGCTGCTTCCTGCTTGATGCACCCATACTGCTAACTCTAATTCAGTGGCCGCATTTTCTTTTGCTTTGTTTGTTTTTGACTCCTCGTGAAGGGAACGTGCAGAAGGACAGCAAGCAGTTCAGTTTCACACTTGAGAGAGCCAACGATGTCAGCCTGGTATACCAGAATAGACTGAAGCCATGTGAAACAGTTGAAACAATTTTTGCTTGTGAAGTTAACTGTGCATCATCAGCATCAGACACTTTGCCACTTCAGTCCTGTTTCAGGGCTTAATTACACTTCCTCCTCCTCTGTAGATAAGTGTCAGTGTTCCGGTGTCAGAAAAATGGAAGGCGGCTTTTGAAGCTGGTGAGCAGCCTTATCCACCCCTTCTTGTTCCCTGCAAGCAGTTAGTGCTTGAAACAAGGAAAGTGACTTCTCCCCTGGTTTGAAAGAAAAGCTGTATTAAGCCACGTGCTGTATTTAGCAGGGCCAGGAATGGCTGGTTCCTTGGGACTGGAAATAAATAAGCCATCAGCAGCTCGCAGTTGGGTGGTTTGAGGACAGGGTAAAGCGGGCGATTCAGAATATTGCCCAGGTGAGGATACCTCGTAGCAGAAGATGCAAAAAGGAGTGCTGCTCGTGTGCTGAGAGATCCCATCTGATATCCTACCTCAGGCAGCTCTTGACTGCCAGGCCAACCATGTGCAGTTGGGAAGAAGGGATTTTATTTCTACCAGGAGTTGGGAGAAGGAGGTAGTTTGAAACCTGTCAGGCTAAGCAATTGTTACACAGAACCTTCGTTTACATTGCATGGGAGATCCGTTCACTGGTTGTGAAAATGTAAACCTGCAGGGGTGCAACAGGCTGACAGCAGTGAGTGCAGTCAGCAGAGCACTGCAGTGCCTAAGCTCAGGGGCCTGAGGAGGAGAGGGATGACCACGTGTGTGTGCTTATGTCCTTTAACTTTTGCCATCGCATTACGGTCCCTTAATGATGCGTGTTTCCCCACAAAGACATTTTGGGATGCATTGGGAGGGGTGTTCCTTCCACTGTTCTTACTGAAGTCTCCAGTGTCGCTGTAGAAGAGGTTATGTATAGAAAGCTATGGTGTGCCATTTGCAGTTGACTTGCAACACAGAAAAAAATGTCCAAAATGCCTTAGTAGACAGTTTGTTTTAATGTTTTCCAAAAGTCAGATTCTGATCTTTTCCCCCCGCTGACCCTTACATGCATACATCAGTGCTGGCAGAATTAGTCTTTTCACAGCAGAACATTCAGCCTTCATTTGCTATACACTGCTTCTGCAGCAGTCAGCAATATGCTTTGCTTTTGGATAAGGATTTCACTCACAAGGTATAACTCTCTACTTTCACAAGAATTTTGTTTCTGAACTTCATTTGTTCACTTTTACAACAGAACCAAATGTGAAGGCCTTACCCTGTCTCATCGTTTTGCTTTTTCAGGATCTGAAATGGTACAGTGGAGAAATTCCGCTGCTACAACAAATGAGTAGTGAACAAGGGCAGAGCAGCACTTGCTGGGATTCCTTAATGAGGCTGCGAGAAAATGACTGAGTTTATTAAAGCACCAAAAAGAATCTGAAACTCACAACAGGGTATTCTGAACTGAAGGAGGCAATGGCACAGTATTCTAAAATGAAGAACCTGCTATGGTACAGCCAAAGGAAAATGCAAGCAATTGGTAAACAGTGGGAGAAGAGCTGGTTAAGTCCCTTCAGTTCTGCTTTCTATGTAATTGTGAAAGCTTTTCTGAACCATGCTGTGAGAAAGAGCTTTAGCAAAGCTGGAGATGTGAGATGTCATGAGCAAAGAGCCCACAGCAAACCTCCCATGAGCTCTCAAGTCAGCTCTGTGTACGCTTTGGGACTTGGGGAAAAAAAATAATACCCTGGTATTCCACTTGTTTCACTGCCTCTTTAAGTACAGGACAAGAAAGTTCATGCCATGTTCACAGAATTAAAGTGCAAGAATTTTACAAATGCCACGTTCACAGAATTAAAGTGAATGGGTACCAGTGAAATGAAGATGGCTACAGAGGCGAGCGCTGCGTCCCTTCTTTCAGCACTTGCTTCACTGCCAGGAAAATACAGCTGAGCGTTACATCGCTGTAATGCCTGTAGTAAGGGGCGAGGTCTGAGCTCCCCCCATCTCCCACCCATCTGCCAGGCAGACAGAGGAGGAAGCAGACTGCATGAAGCCAGGGGAGCCTCAGCTGGCACTCAGCGCATCACAGCTTTGGGGACGAGATTTTCTTATCTGCAGTACTGTCAGTATTTTCCCATCCTAAGTCCCAGAGAGAGATTTTTAATTCTCTTACTGTAAACTTCTGACAATGTCATCCCTTTCACTGCGTGTTTATGTTTTTCCACCTACCCCAAACCTTGAAGTTATGTTAAGGCGGACGTTTTCACTGAAGTCGTATGAAAGGCCTGAGGGAAAGAAGCACTTTTAAGTGCTGTCTGCTTCTGGATTCTGAAAGGGCTGTTTTTCCTCAGTTAAACTGAGGAAGTACTTGTGAGTTACATGTGTGTTTCTTCTGTGTCCTGCTGTAACCACTTCCTAAAGGTTATGGCCTATAAGCAATCCTAAGCACCCCCTGTCCCATCCACTGGGTGTGCAGAGAGTTGTGGAAACATGCAGACAGTCTGCAGCTAAGAGAAATGGGGTTATATTTGCCTGATCTAATCTAAAATGACTCCTAGTGCTCATCAATACAGTGTTGTGACACCTCCTGTACAATCATTTTGTAAAAGCATTTTTCATGCTACAGCTTTCAAACCCATTCAGCTATGAGAGGAAAGCCAGGTGATGGTGTGGGAAAGGGAGAAGCACAGCCTGAGCCTGGGAACATGGCTTTCCTAGCATCAGAGCTCCTGCCTGTGCCCAGCAGAATTCTCCAACCATCATTTCCCCAAACTATCTGACACTTTGAGTACACAAATGCAGGGAGTGTGTTCTGCATGTCTTAGAATCACAGAATCGCAGAATCACCAAGGTTGGAAAACCTCTAGGATCACCCAGTCCAACCATCCACCTACCACCACTAAACCGTGTCCCTCAGTACAGCATCCACGCGTTTCTTGAACACAGCCAGGGACAGTGACTCCACCACTCCCTGGGCAGCCCGCCCAGCACCTGAGCACTCTCTCAGAGAAGTATTTCCTAACATCCAACCTCACCTTCCCCTGCCACAGCATGAGGCCATTCTCTCTCTTGCTATTGCTCATTACACAGGAGCAGAGACTTACAGTCTCAGAACAGCTGAGAACTATTTTTTCTAACCCACTCACTTTTGTACAATGAAGTAGTGACAGTTAGTCTACAATACTGCTATTAGTGCTCTGGATACACGAGGCACCACGTATGGTTAGAACTCGTCTCCCTTACAAAATGCTGCAGTTGTTCTGCTAGAGCTGGAGTAAGGCTTTAAAACTGCAAGTGTTGAGAAGAGCACAAAGAACTGCGTAGCTGTTACAAAGTACTTAAAACGTGGCTGGGCCGTTTCCTTTCGAAGGTTGCTGTGGAATACAAGGTCATAGAATGGCTGGAGCCAGAGGGATCTCCTGGATCATGGCAAGGCCTTGTGGCAGTCACGTCTGCCTGACAGCTCTGAATCAAAGGAAGTGCTTTGGTAGTCCACGTACATTTGCACAATCTGGGACTTGCAAAACATTTTAAAAAATGCAAGTATTTCAGGGCTACATCTAAACTGGGAGTTCCTTCTGCGCTAGGCAGCCGCTTCGCTTCCCATTGCTTTGGGAAAACACATCCCGAAGTGCCTGTCCCCACATGTTGGCATCAATACGAGAGGGCTGGGGAGCAGGAAGCAGCACCAAGGCGGCGAGGGCAGGCCTTGGCAGCAGCACTGTGGCACAGGAGACTGACGAGGGAGGTGGCTGGTTTGCTTTGGGTTGCAAATAACAGGCACTTTGCTGTCCTCACACCTGTAAGCAGTCCTTGCAAAAGACCTCGTCCTTTACCCACAGCAATTGCTGCTGAAGCACCTGCTGCTGGTTTGAATACGACTTGCAGTCAAACCTGCAGTATTCCTTCCATGTAAACATATTACGAAAAATAAACACATACTGCCATCCTAACCCTAAAGCCTAGAGCAGTAAGAAGCCAGTTCAAGCCTAAGGACACATCAAACAGCTTTGGATTCAAATGAAATAAATAGCTAAATTACAGGCAGGCGAGATCTCGGTGTTTGCTGGTTCCTCCCAGCAGAGCGGCTGGGGGCCGTGCCCTCACGCCTTCGCACCGTCGTGTTTCGGCGGCTCTGCAGACTGTGTTTCCAGCACTGAGTACTTAACTGGGGAGGAAAATCAGAGCCGTTAGTGCGACAGCACACAGCTGAACATGAGCGCGAGCAACAGGTGCCAAACGCCGCCCGGCTGTACCCAACCTCAGCCTTTACAGCAGCCTCCCTTATCTGCGGCTGAAGGAAGGAGCATGCTTCTGGTGGCTGAAAACATCAGAGCTCAACATCGACTGCTGCCATTTGCAGGATGAGAGCCTTGGTGTCTCACCCTTGGTGTGCAATAAAGCAGGAAAAGCATCACGGTGGCTGTTACACAAAAAGCTGCAGCACAACCCGAGCGGAGCCTTCCCAGAGCCACCGGGCGGCTCCCAGAGCTCCCCATGGCCCTTGTGGCCAGGCCTCACCTTGGGGCTCCTCGCTTACGACAGCTTCCATGTTCTCCCCTTTCACGTATTCGGCATTAAGTCCCTCTGAGAAGCAACAATAAAGAGAGTGAGATGGGAGGTTAGAAAGCAGAAATTGTTTGCTTTGATGCCTTAAAACCTGTGGTAACGAGCCTGTCTGTTTTGAAAGCTAAGACTGCAATTTTGCAAACTCCTCTGCATTAACAGCAGCATAGAAACATTGGTAAACCATGACTGGTGCTGAGAAAGCTGTGCTGCGTTCTCAAGCCACCACAGAGGTTGGCTCAGATGGGCGAGCTCCAGCCAACTCTCCTGCATCAGCCCCAGGAAGGAGGGCATGGCCGTGAGGCAAGGGCACACAGTGGGCCCACTGCTGTCCCCAGGCACGCATGCTGCTGGGATAACACCCAGTGCCATTCTGCTTCTTCAGAGAAAAGCCATTTCTGCAGTGGCTGACGGCTTGCAGATTGCTGTCATGCATTGCAAGGAGTCTAAGGCCTGACATTAGCCCAGCATGCCGTGTCTGATGGCTTAAATTAATCCTCCTTTATAATTAACTTTAATTTCCTGCTGCCTTTCTGGGACTTTGTGCATCTCAGCTTTCCCCTCATCAAAGCCTTTACTCTCTTTTTTTAAAATTATTTATTCTTACCAAAATATCATTTAAGTGGAGGGAATATACAAGGGAGTTTCATTCCATCACATTCATTTGACTCTCCCCGCTGATCTAATTTACCAAAACACTCCTGTTTGTTGAGACACAACTGGGAAAATAACATGATTCCCACCCAAATTTCCAGCCCCCAGACACCCTTCCCCAGAGCACATGAGGTTCTCACGAGAATTCATGGGATTTCTTTGAAGGCAGCCTTTCCCAGCTGCCTGCACCTCTGCCCTTTGGCTGCACCCACCCTTACCCACAGCAGGGCTACGTGCCCTGTAAGCCCCCCACAGTGCGGTGCACAACCCTCCCCACTGACCCTTCCCAAAGGCCAGGCACAGAGAGGGTACGAAACAGCTGTTACCTCACCAGGGCTCTCAGGGAACACTTCTGTTGGGGGCTGGCCCAGAGCAGAAGAGCAGGTGCTGATCACCACAGCACTGCAACTGCAGCAACATCACACCCACCAACACTCCTTAGTTCCCATGCCTCAATCGATTTATCAACTGGAAAGCCAAGCATAACTCCTTCACCCTTCACCAGTCCCATATGGCCAGAGCAGTCTGATGGAGGCTGGAGGCTGACAGCAGACAGTTGTGGTCTGAAAGCTGCTGCTGAGTGCTGCCATGCCGGGCATGCTAGAACTTCAGTACAAACTGGAATCGAGGGCAGCCAGGTGGGATGCCACAACCAACGCTGCCAATGCGTTCTCAGTCCCTTTGGCAGACAATGCATGGCTTGCCTTCACTTGGAGGGCTGTCCCCACACACCAAGTCCCACTCTGCAATCCTCCACCCGGCAGCCCTCCCACCCCCAGCCGGGGCTCCTTACGCTGGATGCTGAAGCAGAACTTCTTCTGCTGGTAGGAGATGTAGCTGGAGACAGCCCCCACAAGTGCCATGGCCAGGGCACTGGCAATGCCAGCGATGGTGCCCGTTTCCACCCGGTTGTCTGCAGGGCACAGAAAGGCGCTGAGTGGTGGGGAGGTTCCCAGGCCCCGCTCCCCCCGCAGCCCCCATGGCCCTACCTTGGCTGTCGGTGTTGCCTCCAGATCCTGCAAGAGAAAAGACCCGTCAGCAGCCCGGCCCTCACACAACCCCCACCCCGCACTGAGCTCCTCATCGCAGTGTGGCATCCTTGTGCCATCAGAGGGGGCAGCTGCCTGAGCTGCGGGCTGGCATACCTGTACGTGACATGGGGGTGTCTATATGTGACACCGGAGCAGCTGCATGTGACGCTGGGACAACTGCGCACAGCTGGAGCTGGGAGAAATGGCTGCTGCTGGAAGCTGCAGCTCTGAGCTAGCTGCTTAAATCCCGCATTACAGAAGCAGGTCAGCACTGTATTAATGCCTTCAGTGCGGTTTGTCCTTGGCACGGTGATTCATTAAATGTCGACCGGGCTGGTGGTGTTCGCCATTTCTAACTCGACTGCCTTTAATATTTAATACCATGGCTCTCTGTGCAGGCTGAGCCAAGCGCAGCTTGTTTCCTGTTCCTGAAACCAGCGGTCGCATCCTGAGAGGAGGGACAGCGTCCATGAGGAGCGGGGTGAGAGCCCCACGGGGTCAGCACAGCAGGGGATGAGGGACAAGAAGCACCATTCCAACCCCACAGCCGTACTCCTTCTGCCAGGTGCTGAGGGACAACCTGGCATCTGCTGGTAGCTGTAGCGTGGGCTGGCTGGCCCAGGGCCACCAGTGCCAACCACCGCTACCAGGACAGCAAGCGTCCCTGCCAATCCCCTCAGACCCACTGTGGGGTCTCCCTGCCATGTGGAGATGCCCTCAAGGGTCCCTGCAGCATGGCCATCTCTGCCCCATGCTGGCAGCACCAACCTGCCCGTGGGCCCTCCCTACCTTTCTTCTTGTCAGGGCTGTAGCCATCATCCACAATGCCTTCCAGGTCACTGTCCGAAAATCCTTGAAAAATAACAACAAACTGTGATTGGAGAGCAAAAGGAAATCATCCCTACTGCTGCCCTCCAAGGGGTGAGTGCTGCAGCCACCAGAAAGCAACGAGTGGAATGGGAAGTGAAAAAGAGTGCAGGTCTGCTCAGGGTGCAAGGGGCCAGAGAGCCTGGTTTCTGTCCCTGTCACAGCATCTATGGGTGCTTCCAGGGAACATGGAGGGCTGGGAATGGGGCTGTGGGGGTTCTGAACCCTCCCAAGCACCATGTGGCTGGCAGAGCAGCTGCCAGCAGTACTGCCCACAGGAAGGCTGAGGCTGCTGTGTTCCCCTCGGTGTCCCCTACAAACCCTGTGGATGTTCTGAGGGTTCTGCTGGGCATTTTGTGCAGCAGGAGCAGCTGCACCATGGCCCAGCATGTTCCCACCAGTGGCTCCAGCTGCTCCATGAGCAAGGACAGATCAGGGTCAATGGGCAGATCCCCTCCCTCACAATGACAGAGTTAGCAGAATCTTCAACCCCAAATTACCTTCTTTTAAGCTCATAAAAGAGGTAATAACTGACTACATCTTGCCTGAAAGAAAAGAGGATCATGGAGCTGGAGCTGGCAGTGGCATTAATGGAGCCATTGAACTTTTGCCCTTCCAGCCTGGGAGACACTCACCAGCTCACCAGAAAAAAAAAAAAAGTGGTTTATGGGCTTAGTAATGAGTGTAAACTTCAAAGAAACAAAACAAAAGCAAGAACAGAACCTGCAGAGATGAAACCCTCTGCGATGCTGGGGCAGTGTGTGGCCATGTGCCACAGAGCCAGCTGGCCACGGTGCTGCATTCCAGCACCCAACACCTCCTGCCTTGCAGTCGGAGTGTAGACCCCAAAAGTGCAGACAAGTCACCTAGTTAGTACAACCTAATAAAGTACCTGGCTATTAATTACACGTGTGAGGAGGGCATACAGCCATCTCGACATCCATAAACTACCCGTGCAAAGTCTGTTTTCTAGCAGCAGTGCTCAAGGGAGCAATCCTTGCAGACAAATGACGCATTCACCGGAGCATTTCAGAGATGGAAAAAAAAGTCCCTGGCCCTCAGCACGTGCTGTGCCAGGACCGAGCCTGCCCTGGGTTCACATCTTGGCTATGACTGCAAACCCAACAGCACTCAGTAAAACAGCCGTTGGGCACAGGGATGAGGGGAACGCAATAGAACCCCCTCAGCCCCAGACAAGGCATGATCCGCTTCTGCTCACCCCCAGCTTCTGGCAGCGATCTACTGTTTAATGGAGGGGGTGCCCCGCAGTGAGCCTCCAGTGCTGGGGGGCTCCCACAGGGCCCAGAAACACACAGTGGTGAGAACAGCAGGGAGAGGGAAACCCATGTACCTTCCTCCGGCCTCACAGCCGGCTGCCTGCCATCCCTCGCATCGTCCCTATCTCCAAGGGCATCAGCCAAGTCCAGATCCAAAGGATTCTTCCCTGTAAAACAAGATGGGTTAGCAGCTCTAGCAACCTCCTTGATGCTGACAAGTAATCAGTCCAGGAAACGCTCCTGTCCAGTGCTGCTGCTGCAGCAGATGCAGGAATCGCCCTGTGTAGTGGCTCATGTGCTTGACAACAGACAGATCAGATGGGAGAGCAGGCAGCAGGACGGGCCCACTGGCAGTCAGGCTGTCCCGCACTGCCCTGCCCTGCAGCAGGTGTCTGTCTCTGCAGAATGCAGCTGGCACCCTCAGGAGTGCAGTAGGTCAGGAGATCAGCTCTAACAGAACAGCTTCAGACTGCTTTTGCTAAAAGGCAGCCAAAAATGTGGAACGGAGCCAGCCTGACCATCTCAACCCGCTTGCTATCTCATAAATAAGTTTCATCTCACCTGAAATTGATGCTGAGCCTGGGAGCACTTTTTTGACAAAGCACAGCCCACCACCACAGGTATGTCTGCGCTCCTGCATGGCACGGTTACTCTGGGGCCTCTGCAGCTCTCACCTGAACAAAGTGGGGCTGGACACAGCGTGGCTGGGCAGCTGCACTCACCTGGGTTCTGTTTGCGGGGGGTCTGCGTTGTTTTTGGCCGCTTGGTGGTGGTGGTGCGGATGACATCCCAAAAGCCATTGTCTGAAAGTGCCACGGAGGGGAGAGAACAAAATGCTGTTACCCTCCCAAAGGTGCACCCAACAAGGGCCCGGCTGTACGCAGCCCCAGCTCCCACAGAGCAGCCACGGGCCGGGAGACGCACCTGGCTTCCCCGGCCGTGGGAAGGGCCTGGCAGTGGGCCTGGCAGGCTTGTTGGTGGGCTCCACTGGGTTGTCGAAGTAATCAGCTAGGTCAAAGTCTGTAGAGAGAGCAGATGGGTGAGCCTGAGTGCTGGGGCTCTGTGTGGGCAACCCCCAGGACATGGCGCTGCTCGGCGTGTGAGCAGGGATACGTGGCCAGGGCCGGGCATGAGCATCCTCCAGTGTGGCCGGAGCTTGGATCTGGGCAGCCAGGGATCCGACCACCACCATCGGAGGTGGTTTTCCCTGGATGGGAAAATGCCTGGCACTGTTTGGTGAAAGCCAGGGACGTCCTGGAGCAAAAGCTCTTCCCCAGGATCAAAGCCAGCCGGTGCAGCTCGGCCGTGACCTGTGTCAAATCCATTACAATACTGCAAAGCGTGCAGAACTCAGCTGTGGCCATAAATGTTCTCATGTTGGCTGCCTTCAAAACAGACAGAAACCTCAATAGTGCATTTAGGTAGGCACAGGTGTGCAGCGCTGCCAATGGAGAGAGAAGACACAAGGGACACAGCGGCTGTGCCGTGATGGTGGAGAAGGCACCATCAAGCAGTGCAGGCAGGGGAAGCTCAGGCAGCACAAGCAGCCACTGCAGCACAGCCTATTGCCAACCAAAAGGTGGTTCACTGCCAACCAAGATTCTGGCACCCAAGCTGCTGCCAACAGCACACAGCCGACACTCGCTGAAACAACACGTGCCAAGAACATCTCACCTCTCCCTCCTGTCCCACCGGCCGGCTTACTGGGTCTCTTAGGTGTGGCTGTGATAGAAAGAGGAGTAACATGTTAGCCATGGGCATCACCAGAAACACTACCTCTGCCCCGAGAACACAAGACTAGGAGTTGGTGGATGAGTCCACCAGCATCACAGCCAGAGCTCTGTGCCCTGCCTTTGTCCCTGTGACACAGCTGCAACTGCACACAGTGGGAGCCCAGGGGAGCCCCATGCAGGTCCAGCCCAGAGCTTGGCTGGGGCAGATGCCAAGCAGAGAACTCCTCCAGGGGACAACTCCAGGAGACAGAGCAGAGAGGAAGCAGCAGCAAGCTGCGGATGCTTGGCTAGGCCCTGCCCACCAGCCACTGCACTGACAGCAGCTCCCAGCACTGTGCCGCATACCGGAGCTCCCCATCTGTTGGAGCAGTTCTGCAGACGCCCCAGTGCTCAGGGCCTGACTGCTCGCAGGGCAAAACAAGCTGCCATCGGCTTCGGGAGGTGGTTTTATTTATTTTGTTGTAATTTTTATTTTCCCCGCAAACCATTATCCATTAACAGTGGTTAGCTTTATGAAGTATATGAATAAATTATGAGCAAGAGTTGTGGCCGCTCCATTCCTATTAATTTCCATCTGAATGCTGGAGTGCTTCTGCTGCACCCATGTGCTGCCAAGCCCCTGCGATCTGCGCCCTGGGACAGAGCAGCAGGCACGGGGCTCACAGGCGGCTCCCATGGGCGCAGGCAGCTCTGCCAGGGGACTGGGGCCAGACTGCATCCTCTGCCACCTTGCCGAGAGATCCGAGTGGACACGTTGCACTTATTACTTCTTATTTTTCCCTTATTTTGTAAGGGGTGAATGAATTTGACTTACGCCATACGGGGCCGAGGGCATCTTCTAGGCTGAATTCCCCTGGGTCGTCCCCACAACCTGCGGACAAAGCAGCAGCACAGGAGTTACTCACTGCACACGACGTCAGTCACCTCCACACGCAGCCTGGCCAGGTGCCTGTGCTCAAATTGCTTTGGTTTTAGAGGGCTTTTTGCTAAACGTGACCCATCACCAGCGACGAGGAAGACATCAGCCTTCCCCAAACCCATGACTGTTGGATTGCAGAGCAGTCAGCTTCGGATTTTCCATTTGTCTGCCCTAATGGATGCGGTATAAAAACACACGCCACGCTTAAACTTGTCAAGCGGTGCCCACCAATTCATCTCTCTGGCTGCCACTCACCCACAGCTGCAGTTGTGCGTTTGCTGAGCACTGTGCAGGCTTCAGAGCAGAGCAAACAAACTCGGTGAACAGGCAGAGCTGCGCCAGGCAGCCCCACGGCAGCGGGACGCGATGTGGGAACGCCGCTGCCTCGACGGCCCCCGAGAGGGGCACGCAGCTCCGCCAGCGCCCAGCCCGGCCTGCCCTGCCGCTCCTCCTCTTCCTGCACCGCGTTAATTACTGTTGACTTACCCTCGTTCTGAATGTATTTGTCTTGATAAATTCATGCTTTTACATCTCGGAGCATGCTGAGTAATTAATATCCTTTGGGTTTGCTAAGCGCTGCGGCGCTGCGAGAGAACATTAAAATGGCTTTCCTCTCATTCCTATCACTAAATGGATTTAGCTGCCGCCACCTGAGCTCCGGCGCGCTTCATGAATACATTTACGGCCCTCCCGACAAGGACAATGGCAGCCGCGAGGCAGCGCCCACCAGAAGGCTGCCAGCCGCGAGTCGGCCGAAAACTTTCACGGAAAGCGGCGCCTGAGCTGCGACGCGATGCCCTGCGTGCGGCCCGGCAGCTCCGGGAGCCGAGCCGTGCTCCAGGGAACCCCAGGCGGCAGCAGGGCAAGGCCCGTCCCGAGGATCGTCTCCGTGCTGCCGTGAGCCTCCCCACGGGACGCGGCGCACCCGGTGCATCGCAGCCCCAGCCCCGTGCGCGGGCTCTGTGTCGTTGTCACGACCCGCCTGGGCATCCCGCGGCTGCTGGCCGGCAGGGAAAGCGGGCACAGGACCTGTTTGCCGTACTTTCCTTCCATGCGGCGACCCGAAACGTCAGCTCCCAAAGGGCAGCGCTGCCGGGCCGGACAGGGCCGGGCACTGCAGTGTCCCGAGCTGGGCCGGGTGCTTCCATCACAGCCGGCTGCAGGCTGGGGGCAGAGAGCATCGCACCCCCATGTGTCCTCCCTCATTGTTTCTGCGGCAGGCAGCTCGAGAGCACGGCTGTGCTCGTCAGCCTTTTCGTCCATACGATTACATACGATCTAATTAAGCCTCGCAGCCTGGCAGAGCTCAGCGCACAGCACCGCAGCTCACGCGCAGCGCACCGGCTGCGCCACAAGAAGCGTGCCGCCCTCCGCTCCCAGCGCGGCTCAGCACCGCCCCGTGCAGCACCGGCCCTGCGGCCGCCCGAGGAGCCGGGAGCCCACGGAGGGGGCTGAGGGGAGATGTGCCCTGCTGCCCTGCTGCCCTGCTGCCCTGCTGCCCCGCGCCTGCTGTGGCCGAGCCTCCGCACCCAGGGAAGCATTCTGATTTCCAGAAGTACTAATCAGAATCACTACTGATTGAAGCAAAAACAACCTCTGCTGTAATTTTTTTTTTCATGCAATTAACGAGAGTATGGTAATTCCAAGCAATCTTGCTCTTGAGATTAAAGGAAAGCCTGACAGGAAGCACATGAATAAAGCTTTAAGATGAGAATTTGCATAATGAAGACTTTCTCTTTGCAGAGAGGCTGATAGAGGCCGCGTTCCACCTGCCAGCAGCAGCACCACCAGCACCCATAGGGGCAGCGGGACCTGCAGACCCCATGGGAGCTGCAGCACCCAGCCCACGCTTAAGGTCAGACAGCCCCAGGGCTCCCTGCCATCACCACACTGTGAGTGGGCAGCAAGCTGTCCGTGCCGATCCAGGCTCATCGCTCTGAAGCCAGTGGCGTGGGGCTCCTGACACACGCTGTGCTTTGCCCATTCCCAAACCTGCTTCCCAGGGCAGAGGCAGCAGGAATCATCATCCCAGCACCTGCAGGAAGCTCGGACCCAGCTCAGACATTTGCCATTCCTAGTGATGCTCAGGAAACACAGAGAGTTCCTCTTCCTCTGCACACAGGGCACAAACCACAGGGCTGCCCGCACATTTCCCCTGGCACAGTGGGTCACCACAGGCTGTGCTCAGTGCTCAGATCACCGATCTGATTTCTGCTTACACACACAGCAATGACTCCAGGTTTGCCCAGGGGCAGAGGTGCCTGCTCACCAACCAGATGACAAATTGTGGCACCAGGGTTGTTCATTCCTAGTCTGACACAGAATAAGGGATGGCAAAGCCAGGGATGCAGGAGCCTGAATAAAACCAAAACAGGAGATTAAACAACACCTGATTCCCTGCTGGGAGACTGCTCTCATCAGATAGAGACCAAGAGGAGGTGCTGTAGTTAAAGTAGGTAAACAGGGAATTACGTGGAGAACAAGCCAGTCCCTCACATGGAACTGCTCCTGCCTTGTTGTGCCGGGGGAAGTGGATTGCTTCTGGAAACTGATTTGGATGATGCTGGCAGATGGGACACAGAGAGAGGGGCACAGCCTTCAGCATCACAGAATCACAGAATCACCAAGGTCAGAAAAGACCTACAAGGTTGTCCAGTCCAACTGTCCATCTACCACCAGTATTTCCCACTAAACCACATCCCTCAGCACAACATCAATCTCCCCTGGCACAACTTGAGGCCATTCCCAATCATCCTATCACTGATACTGGGAGCAGAGGCCAACCCCTACCTCATCACACTCTCCTTCCAGGGAGCTGTAGAGAGCAATGAGCCTGCTCTTGCACCTGCGAGACATGTCCCTGCCTCAGTGCTGGGGACATGGCAGGGGTTATTCCAGACCGAGTCTCTCCCACTGCCTTCCTGCCCCCTAATTCCATCTGCCTCCCTCCACGGCATCCCCACTGTCCTGCTGCTGCTCCGTCTTCCATGGTTTTAAGGGAACAGAATACAGTTGTTTAAGCCTGACATGAACTACTTCTCTAGATGAGGAAATGTGGAGGACCTGGTTTAGTCACCTACTGCCACAGAGGCCACCTACGTAACCAGAGCGGTTTGCTATTCATGGGGCAGGAAATGATTGAGCTGTATGCAAACAGGCTCACTGAGCCACAAGAAGTGCAGCACTGAGCCTCTCACCTCTCTCAGCCTGAACTGTGGAAGCAAAGAGCACAACCAAGGCCTGGTTTCCCCGAGCTAACCACAACACTGGAGTCTCAAACCTCCAAGAGATATTTTTCTAAGAAGAAACAAACTGGTCTTCAAGCAGAGCACTGCTGACAGTTCCTTCAGCTCAGTGCTGCTGTCCACTTGGGCAACAGATGCCAGGGAAAAAATGACAATTGGTTAGTTTCTCTATACAAAAAAGTTAGATGGCCACTTCTGAGCACGCTGTCACTGGGCTCAGAGAAGAAAAGCTCTAAAAGCTCTAAAACAGGGGTAAGGAAATCAACTGCGTCCAAAGCTCCGCTCACAAATATCTGGGCACAGCACATTTAATTAACATAGATTTGTTCCAAGATCAGAGATAACTTCTAACAAAAGCTTCTCCCACTTTGCCAAAGACCATCAAGGTAAAAATTATTCCTTAAATGCAATGCTACCCTTATCTACCAATGATAAATTCAGTGACATAACCACGTCTTATAACCAATGCTGTTTGCAAACGTAAACGCTTTGCACGACAGCGGAGCCACGCGGCGCCACGCTCCCACCCCGACTGTCCCCACAGGTGGGTGCAACACTTTAGCCATGATCACCAGCTCTGGGGCCGTGAGGGGGCACTGAAGGCTGTGTGAGATGCAGGGTGGGATGCAGAACACCGCCAGCCCGTGCTGCAGCTCCACTGATGTGCCAAGCCACCGCTCACCTGTAATCAGATTCTCTCCAGGTTTTTCTTATCTGTGCATGTCCTTTCTGACAGGTCTGCCAGGGATAACCTCGTGCTCTCCGTGGGTGCAGTGACCTCAGCGATCAGATGTGCCACCTTTCCATGACAGCACGTCAGTGCTATCCATGCAGGCTTATGGACAGGAGACTTAGAAGAGGCCCAGCAGTGTGGGCAGCCCCTGTTCAGCTGCGTTCTGCAACACCTAGACAAGCACTTGGCCAAACCTGAACGGCTCAAGCCTCCCTGCTTTCTGGAAAAGCCACGTATCTCTGCACTAAAGCACTGCGCCAGCAGAGCCCTGGCTCTGGTAAAGCTCTGCAGAGCAGAACCCGTCCAGCTGCTTTTCAGCCCACAGCTCTGTCCGCGATCCCGCAGCCGGGCGCTGGGATTCCGGCGCTGCCCCGGAACGGCGGGAGCCGAGAAAGCATGAACCCGCAGTGCCGGGCCGGAGCCCCGCATAACGGCACTGCCCCGCACCGCCGCCCTCGCCCTCCCCGCGGCCGCCGCCAGCCCCAGGCGGGGGTCGGGGCCGCGGAGCCCCGGCAGCCGTAAGCGCTGCTTTGTCCACGCGGAGCCGGGCGCCGACGGCGGCTGGGGAACCTCGCAGCGGAGATCGTGCTGATGCGCAGCGGCCCGGAAACGTTTAGGAGCCGGACCTGCAGCCTAGCACCTGGGGGTGGCACAGAGCGGCATTTTCGTTCGGCCGGGCCGCGGGCAGCGCGGAACGCCGGCAGCCTCACTGCTGACTAATCGCGGGTTTGCCGCTTTAATCTCAAAACGGGACGCGAGGCCCGGCCCCGCAGCGCTGTGTCACACCGGCACCGAGCGCTGCGCTACGGCGCACGGACAGCGCGGCGAGCAGACAGGCGGCGGGCCGCCACTGCCAGCTCCCTGCCGGCTGCAGCCCCGCGTCCCGCAGCACGTCGGGGCTGGGCGGAGCGCAGGGCCCTCTCTTCTGCGGCCTCGCACATCGCCGCCGGCTGTCTTATCGGCACAGCCTTTAAAAGGGCTCTTTTTTTTTTTTTTCTTCCTATTTAAAAGAACAATGTAATAACAAAAACAAAAAAAGCCTTTTAGAATAACTTGTCTCTGGAATAAGGAAACGAGAGTTGCGGTAAGCTTTGCATTGATATCTACCCCCAAAAAAAGGACGCGGGTTCCCCCACGCACATCGCGCTGCCCGGCGGCACCACCCCGGCTCCCCGCGGCCCCGCAGGCTGCCGCGAAGCCTCCGGCTCCGGCTTTCTCGCGTCCCACCGGGCCCCGGCAGCGGGAAGGCGGGCGTCCGGCCCCCATTCCGGCCCAGGCCCGGCGCGACCACGGCCCCCGGGCCGGGAGCGGCCGCCACCGCGCTCCGACCGCGCCGCGGAGCCCCGCGCCGCCCGATCCCGCCGCGCCCTACCTGCGCCCAGCAGCGCGGCGGCAGCCAGCAGCCCCAGCAGGCGGCGGACGGCCATGGCTCGGGGCGCTGCGCGTCTGCCGCGGGGCGCAGCCGCTGCCTCCGCCGGGCGGGGCGGGGCGGGGCGGAGCCGATCCCGGCCGCTGGCGTGGTGCCGGGACGCGGCCGGGCGCGGGGCCGCGCCGTTCGGAGCCGGGTTGGGAGCCCGGCGGCGGCTGCGGCGGCTCGCGGCCCCGAGAGGCGGAGCGCGCACCGATGCGGGTGTCCGTCCGCAGTGACATTACAGTGCAAACGTCGCGTGTCGTTGGCTCGCTGCGGTCGTTCCTCCAACCTCGGGCCCTCGCTTCTTTCTGAACTGGCTTGAAGCTGGGATCCTTGCGAGGGCGCTGGCAGCGAGCAGGGGGACCCGCAGGGGGACGGTACTCCGTCCCACGGTGCCTTAACGGGCGCTGCCCAGCTCTTCGTGCTGCCTCCGAAGTCCCGTCATCTCAACGTGCTTTGGTTTCCGAGCAAAAATATGTTTAAAGGGAAGGGAAAATGCTCAGCAGGGAAAATAACTTCTGGGGCAAGTAAAAATCTGATTCAGGATCTGTTCCTTGCAAAATGTACACAGATAAAATAGGAGGTGTGAAATGTGCAACTTGTTAGATGCGGGAGCCCCGCACTGGCCCCAGTCAGTCGCCCTTGGTAAGTGATGGACACATAACAAGCACCAATTTCACTGCTGCTTTAAAAGCAGAACGAGCTGTCATGTAGCAATGCACAGCCCTGCTGCACGGTTAGCGGTAATGGAAAGTGAAAATACCATACACAATTTTACACAAGCAATTTCACAGCCACAATCACATTTCCACCCGCAACCACCTTTTGTCTGCAACACTGTTGCTTTAGGATACTGTTTCCAAATGAGGTACATGGAAAAGTGGGACATGATAAAGGACAGCTAACGGGGCTTCTCCCAGGTCGGACCCTGCCTGGCCAACCTAGTGGAGTAACTGCATCAGTGGAGAAGGGAAGAGCCACTGATGTCACCTATCAGGCTTCAGTAAGGTCTTTGACTTTGTTCCCCATAACATCTTTTTCTCCAAATTGGAAAGATATGGATTTGACAGGTGGAGTGTTTGATGGACAAAGGTCTGGTTGTGAGATTGGACCTAAAGAGTGCTGGTCCATGGCTCAATGTCTGGATGGAGATCAGTGATGAGTAGTGTCCCTCAGGGGTCAGTGCTGGGCCTGATACTCTTTAATATCTCAACGGTGTGCCCTCAGCAAGTTTGCAGATGACACCAAGCTGTGCAGCACAGCCAACATGCCTGAGGGACAGGATGCCATGCAGACAAACTCAGACAGGCTGAGCAGTGAGCCCAGGATAACCTTATGAGGTTCAACAAAGTCAAGTGCAAGGTCTGGCACCTGGGTCATGGCAACCCTCACTACCAGGGCAAGCTGGGGGGTGTAAGGATGGAGCACAGCCCTGCTCAGAAGGACCTGGGCTGCTGGTGGATGGCAGCTGGAATGAGCAGCATTGTGCCCTCATACCCAGAAAGCCAACTGGATCCTGGGAGCATCCAAAGCAGCACAGCCAGCAGGGTGAGGAGGGGATCTGCCCTTCTGCTCCGTGCTGTGAGACCTCACCTGGAGCGCTGCGTCCAGATGGGGAGTGCTCAGCACAGGAGAGACACGGAGCTGCGACAGATGTCTGCTGTGACAGGACCAGGGGAAATGGTTTTGAACTAAAAGAGGGAAGATTTAGATTGGATATAAGGATAAAGGCTTTTACACTAAGTGTGGTGAGGTGCTGGCACAGGCCACCTCTCACCCAGAGAGATGGTGGTGCCTCATCAGACACAGGGCTGAACTGGGCTCTGAGCACCTGATGGAGCCTTAGACGTCCCTGTTTGTTGTAGGGGAGTTGAATGAGGTGGCCTTTAAAGGTCCCTTCCAACTCTAACAATTCTATGATCCTGTGAAACACAACTCTTTCTTTTGCTAGTTTGGGGTTGACAGCCTGCAGCCTGGCTCTGCAGAGCAGGTGTGTGGGGCTGTTGGTACTGGCTTGTTTTGTCACTGCTCTGCCTGCAGGAGATGCACAGACTACAGCTGTACCAAAAGGTGAGAGGCGATTGGCAACTGCAGCGCTCTAAGTCTCACCCTAAGGAGTCTCCTGATGGTACAGAGGCCCCAGGCACTTCCAGTAGGTGCTCAGAGTGGTTATGAATATTCCCTATTGTGTGAAACTGCTGCTGCAAATGTCTTCACCCTGTGTAAACCAAATGCTTTAGCCACACTCTTAAAGAAGTGTGAGTAGTGCTGGGATGGCAATTCTCTGAGCGCGTGTTTATTTGGGACAGTCTCCTGGGGCATCTGCAGTCTGCAGATGCATCAGATGCATCTTCTCTGGTTGCCAACCTGGCTGCCCCTGCTCAGGTGTGGGCCGGGGGGATGGCGCTGCCCCGTGTCAAGGGATGAGCAGGGCAGCTGGGGGGATGTGGTGTGAGGTGTTCTGTGCTGAGGCTGGCCAGGGCTGCTGGATACGGGGTGTGTGCTGATGGAAGGTACCTGCTGATCCCTGAGCATGGGGGCATGGTTTTAGAATAAAAATGTTGAATCATAAAATTAAAGGGAGAAAAGTAATTCTGGCCTGACCTGGAATGTTAGACCAGCTGCTTGGTGCAGGTCTGCATGCACTTCTGGTAACCAGACTGCTGGGACAGCCTGTGGGCCTGATGAAAGGGTCCCAGGAGCCACCAAGGCTGTGGCACAGGTGCACCCGGGTGTCACCAATGGGACCCAGCCCAGATGGATCTGTCCCTGTGTGGGGCACACAGGATGCACCCTGCAGCCCACAGCCTGTCCCTAGCTGGGTGTGGGGCCGGGCCATGGGGCTGCAGGCTGGTGGCAAGGCTGGGTCTTGCTTCTCCAATGACTCATGTGGAGGAACAGTCCAGCGCTGCGGTCAGCTCTCATCATCTGCCAGCGCAGTAGAGACTCCTGTTTGTTCTCTGGGTTCCTGAAAAGCAGCACAACCTGCTGTTTTCTTTCTTTCTTTTTTTTTTAATTTTCCACTAGGGACTCACAGTGCTGCCTGAGAACCTGGGGCCGAACCCAAAGAAAACATGTCTCGAGAAGCAGCGTAACTGCTCTGGCCAAGCTCTCCACGTTTTCTCAGACTCCAGCAGTCTGCAGAACACAGAGGGGTGACAGAGTGTGAGGTGATGTCCAGCGGTTGGTGAACAGCTGCAAAAGAACTCTCTGCCTTTCCCAGCAGTTAATAACTTCATGCACAGAACAGAGATTTTTTCAGAAGGACCCCATGTGTTTTTTGGCTGACTGAGGACTGGCAAGGAATGCTCATAGTTACTAACAGTGAGATTTTATTTTATTTTATAAAGGAGGAGAAAAAAAAAGCCTCAGACAAACAAACTACCTTTCACCAAAACCTTGGTTCCTATTGCTGAGAGCATGCAGCATTACCTGCCACAATAAAATGGGGCACAATGCAGCCTTATTTGGGCCAAGAAGTGTGGCAACATTTGGGCAGGACTGGAATGCCAGCAGCTGAGGTGCTGACTTGCTCCTTCCCTTGTGTGGGACAGGGGTGACCTGTGTAGGTCAGCGGGTTGGTGCAGAGGGCACTGGAAGGTGGTGAAGGTGGTTCTGTTGGCACAGCCTGACCACTGGCACTTGGGAAGAAGGAAGGCTGTGTCTGCTTGGCCCCTGAACCTAAAGGAGACCTTTAATGTAGCTGAATTGGGCACCTCCCCTGGGAAGGGCTTTGAGGCCAGAAACTCAAGAAAATGGACAGACTTTCATGTACATACGTCACTAGAAAATTACTGTGCTCTCAGCCTAATACACACTCCATTTTGTACAGTGTCACCTCTTTTCTGGAAGGATTTGCTTGCTTGCTAGTCATTCTACTTTTAATAGAAAAGTTCCATAAAGTGAATAGAGGTTATTTTAAATAAGGAAACCAAAGCATATTGAATCCAAAAAGTTTGGGGTCATTCTTACAGTTATATTTTGTTTTTTCTTCCTAACCTGCCATAACATTTTGCAACTTGGCAGTGATTTTACATTACATTTTGTAACAGCTTCAAAACCCTCTGGAAAAGCACTTCTGTGTCTGGTGCTGTAACACCACTATCAGGCCGAGGGACCAAGAACCAACCAGTGCTGGAGGTGGTGTCCAGTGCTGGCTGCAAACCCCATGTTACCTGCATAGGTTCTGTGAACCTGTGATGGCTCTAACTCTGAACTTTGGTGGTCGTTGCATTTTATAAGCCCGTGGGGGGCATACACGGATTGCTATTATGCATCATCTGAAAACAGGACCGTCTCCCAGCCCCGGCCCCACAGCGATGGGAGCTGCTCCCCGTGCTGCCGCTGTCCCACCTGCAGGCAGTGAGCATGGAGTCCTGCGGCACACCGTGCTGGGAGGAGCTGAGCAACAAGAGGAGCTGGTGGGTGTTTAAATGCCGACTTAATGAATAGAAAAAGAGCTGACACTGTTTTGACACATGCTTGAAGTGATTGCATTTTATGCTCATATAGTTTTGAATTTTTTTCCTGTCTTTAGTTTAACTCTTTTCCTTTCCCTCTCGCTGTTGCTGCAATCATGATGCTTTTTCTATGCCCCCTGCCCCCCATAGCCTTTAGCACTTCACTGACTTTAGGTGCGACGTTACAGACTTGCAGGAGAGCAGGATGTGTGCCCTGGGAATGCACACAAGAAGAGCATCCGCGTTCCACAGAGCGTCTGACACATCGGGCACAAGGTGACTGCAGGTCTGAGCTGTGCTGGCAGCAAGGAGAGCCCCTGTGCTGCACAGCATGCCTGTGTGTGCGTGGATGTATCTGGGTCTGGCGCTGTGTGACCTCAGTTTTGTCCTCTGTGCATCATCAGCTCCCACGTGTGCCTGTTCCCCCACTGTGCCATTGCTTGGGCAGGTGTGATCTTGGTGCCAGGGGTCTGCCCATCAGCACAGCCCTGCATTGCCAGCAGTCAGTAACCTCACTGTGTGCCCAGACAGTATTCCCTCTGATGTCAAAGGTTTTATTTCCACTGAGAAGTTAGTGAGTGTTGCAGATTTTGGAATATTATGCACATTAAGCCATCAGTCTGGACTGTGTTTTCCTTACTGTTGTCATGTGAAACACTTAGGGGTGACTCTAAGTGTAAGTCTCTGTTACTCTTTCATTTTGTTCATTTGATGGCGGAATTACTGGCTGCTCAGTTAATTACTTTCTCCTGCTGTGCTCCAACCTTTCACACAACACCAGGAAAAAAAACCCTCTGAGGGTGACACAATGTAGTGAGAGCCCACAAACGTTGTTGGAGGGACCCAGGGGAGTAGAGAAGTCCTGGAAGCCAATTTTATTGTTTAGAAATGGTTTTCCTGCTGCACATAAGCATGCGTGAGCTGCAGAGCCAGCGGCACACGGCAGCTGGACAGGAAGGTGCCTTCAGTTGGCCCACTTGGAAACCATGCACAAAATGTTGTGCTAATTCACTGTGGGTGAGCTGATACGTGGTCAGGAAGCTGCTCCTCTCCCATTCAGACCTTTCAACTGTAGGGCAAAATGTGTGCCATCTCCTGCAGCGGGGCTCTGGGAGCTGAGCCCGTCACTGGGGCCTTGTTCTATTTCCATCCCAGCCAGGACATGAGCTGCTCCTTGGGGGGCAGCACTGGTGATAATTGGGTTCTCATTCCCCAGTCCTGAGCCAACTGTGTGGAAGAGTAAATACTGTTAGTGCTGTTTTACAGGTGAGGGGAAGGTGGGTGGGAAGAAACAAGACCTGCTCAGACAGCTGTGCTGTGCCATGAGCTGATGGGTCAGCCTGGGAGAGGCTACAGTGCTATTGCTGCTCCAAGGGAGGGAGGGACCCCAGAATGCCACCTCCTGGGCCCTGTGCAGAGCGCTGCCAGCCTGGATCCACGTGTCTGAGCTGTCCCATGGCTGGCAGCACAGAGGCCGCTCAGCCAGGCGGGGGGGCTGGCAGTGCCATGCAGGTGTTGGAGCTGCGCTCCCTGCGGCTCTGCTCTCCTTGGCATCTCTCTGCAGCCTGGCCTGTGCTGGGCCCCTCGCTGTTGGTTGCGTCAGGACTATAACATGCTACCTGATAGGTTTCTGCCTGCTGTGATTCCTTAGGACAGCTCTGCACTGAGCCTGCTGCTTTCTAGATGCAGAGCCTGCCGTCCCCATTGCCCCAGAGCCAGCACAGTCCCTGGTGGGAGCATTTGCTACATCAAAGCCCCTGTCTGTGCTGCAAAGGGATGGATTCTGTGTAATATTTACACTCGTGAGGGAAGGGCTGTTTTTTTCCCTTGTAAGTACCACAGAACTTCTGTTGCCTCTGTGTTCATTCGTGCACCATTTTCACTTGCAGTGACTCACACTCACAGAGCAGTGAGAGCTGTCACCAAGTGCCTTAATTTCAGTGTTGGAGTGGGCACACTTCTCTTTTCAAGTTAGTTCCCAGGCAGTTCAATTCCGAGTTTTCTTTTTTCCTCATGGCTTCTCTGGACTCCATTGAGTCAGTATCTGTTTTAAGAATGTAGTTTGTGGGCTTTTGTTCTGGTGTTCCAAGGCTTCCTCTCCTTTGTTGCTTAAGCGTGTGCTCTGTAGTGAGATGCTGTAGTGCTCCCTGTGTGACAGGAGGTGTCTGTGTGCGTGCTGCTCTGCAGGGCCACAGCAACATCTTCTGCCCACGGTGACACTGCAGCTTCCGATATTCCCTAGGAAAGAGACTCCTGGTGAAGGTGCTTGTGCAGGTTGCACTCAGGCCCCTTGAGCTGTGTCACGACATGCTCTTTTTAATGAAAGATCACAAACTCATTTCCTCCACCTCTCTCTGTTTGGTTAGCTGGAGTAGACAGCAGCTGATTTGTGACATCTCTTCGATATTTCGCTATCACTGCTCTGTGTACACCCAGGGTCACCTTCATTGCACTGTTCAGACCTTGCTCAGGAGGCTTATCGCAGGCTCCTTTGAGTAGCTACTGCCCCATTGATCAGTGATGTGCAGCATCCATATCCTCACAGTGGGGCACAGAGAGAGCCCACGAGGCTCACACCCTTACTTCACTTTTCGGAGTCCGTAGAAGGATGTTAGATGCTGTACACTCAACAAATGTACAGATGGAAGAGTAGTTAAGATGATACTTTACAGGTGTTACAGTTGGAAAGATTATCGTGATGGAAAAGAGACAACCAAAGAAGAAATGCTCACAGGTATCCAAAGATCTAGGCTTTAGGAGAAAACTCCAAAAGGAAGGATCTTCAGAAAGAGATCCTTCCCCAGGGGCAGTCAGCCCTTAAATGGGGTCTAGGAGAGATGCAGCCCAGCTCCACCCCTTCTGGACACACATCTGAATTGCCTTCGCCTGTGCTGCCAGGGCTGACCAAATCCTTGCCTCAGGTGATCAATCAGTGCTTCATGCCGCGACTTGACACTTCCCATACTGATGCCACAGCTCCAAGCTCAGCTCTCAGTGACTTCAGCTCTAAGTAGCTTCCCACGTGAGGTAAGGTTATGCAGGAAGGAGGATGTTCAGCAGAACTGAAAGTGCATTAGTGAAAGCCTTGGGCTAAGTGCCCCATACATCACAGAGGAGTGCAAGGAAGGGATCAGCAGAGTGCAGTTAAGTGCAGGATTTGTTCACCTAAATTAAAAGACTTTCCTCTCTCTTTAGATTCTCTCTGTGCATTGCTATTACCATCTCGTTCCTCTGACCTCCTGCCATATCTAGCTTTCTCTGCAATAAAGTCCAGCCAGCTTCATCTCTTTGTTCAAGGGTTAGTTATATGTGCTGAGAACTCAGCTTAAACAATCTCCTAGCTCTCTTCTGGCGAGGTACTGCAGGCCCTGCAGTGGAAGGGAACATTTGCTGCCACAGGAGTGTCCCAGGCCCTGCCAGGTGCCACATGTTTTCACAGAGTGCCTGGCACAGCGGGCATGGAGCTTGCTCAGCACCAAGGACATCACAGCGGCTGCTGCGCTGCTCTGCACGTTAACAGCAAACATGGGTCCATCTATATGGATGTGTGTGTATGTGTGTCTATATATGTATATAAAAACATACATGTAAAGAGAGAGGAGCCCGAGGCTGAAAACAGCCAAATTCTGATCTTTTCTTTTCCCTTGGGAACATGGGAAGATATGTATTTCACAGCAACCAAGTCTGCCAGTGTTTCAAGGTAATGCTTCCAGAAGGGAGGAGTATGAGGGGATTTCAGTAAATGACAAAACAAGCCCTTTTAGCACAGAAAAACAAGAATTTTTTTCCTCAGTCATATTCTTGGGAAAGACTTGAGCCATTTCAGCTGAAATGAAAAGCTTTAGCCTGAGGCCAAACCCAGATGGGTAAATTTTCAGCCCAAACAATTAATTATAGATGAAGTTATGAGCAACAAAAACAGAATTATACAGTAGTCAGCTGTAATTACAGAGATGTTTTAACTCTGCCTATAACACAGGCATACGTGTCAATGTAGATGTTTTGGTCACTCTCAGGGAAAGCCATGTGGAACAGCTTATAAACCCCAGCTTTCTTATCTGAGGGATGGGAGCAAATGTTTTGCATCAGAAATGTCTGCTTTTGAAAGATGAATTAACCAGTGACTTTTAAAGTTGCACCTTGCCTGTACTCAGTATGTACCTGGGGTCACTTTAGCTGTGATATTATGTTTCTGCTCCACATGGGAGAAAGGGAGTAAAGGAGAGAGATCCTCCTATGATGGAGAAGAGGAAGCTGAGATGACAGAGATTTGTGGGGCAGCATCATGTCTGCACTCATCATCAGAACAAGCATTTCCTGGGACACTGGTTAGCAACCTCCCAGTGGAGGAGTTTGTCTGCTGTATGTAGGTCACTCTGAAAGTGATGCCTCCTATTTATTCCCATGGAAACTTCAACAGACACAAAGTGCACAATAACACTGTTTGATAGAGCAAATTCTCAGCAACAAAACACTTACTCAACATAGTCACCACCATTAGTTGCACATTTTCACCAGTGATGAACAAGAGCCTGCATACCACCCTCATACAAATCTGCACCAGCAGAGATGTGCTGCTCTCATCACCACTGCTGAAATGCACCACCCAGCCCTCACTGTGCTCACATCCACTGTCTGGTCTCCATCAGCATCCAGCAGCAAGCATCGATGGATGTTCAAAGGAGGGCAACAAAGCTGGTGAGGGGTCTGAAACACAGGCCATATGAGGAGAGGCTGGAGGAGCTGGGAATGTTCAGCCTGGAGAAGAGGAGGCTCAGGGGAGACCTTATTGCTCTCTATAACTTCCTGAAGGGAGGTTGTAGTGAGCTGGGGGTCGGCCTCTTCTCTTGTGTCATCAGTGATAGGAGCAGAGGGAATGGCTTCAAGCTACGGCAGGGAAGATTCAGGCTGGACATGAGGAAGTATTACTTTTCAGAAAGGGTGGTCAGGCACTGGAATGGACTGCCCAGGGAGGTGGTGGAGTCACCAAGCCTGGGGGTGTTCAAGGAAAGACTGGATGTTGTGTTGAGGGACATGGTTTAGTGGGAGCTATTGGGAATAGGTGAACGGTTGGACTGGATGAGCTTTTAGGTCTTTTCCAACCTTAGTGATTCTATGATTCTATGATTCTGTGATTCTATGATTCTATGATTCTATGATTCTATGATTCTATGTCAATGCACAGAGGAATTCAGTGACATACCTTTGCACCATACGCACTTCCATGTCGTGCGCCACCCTGTCAGACCGCCCCTCTGCTGCCATCTCTTGCACAGCAATCCAATGCAATGGGATTTTTTGGGGAAGGTTCGATCTCTACCGTCATCCCACCAATATCAGCCTCTGATGCTGTGGGCCAACAGAATAACATAGGAGGCATTCCTTTTGGAGCAGCCCCTGTAAAAGCAATCCTTTGTCTGACAGAGAGAAGACGCCGGGCCTGGAAGCACGTCCTGAGCAAACAGTTCTTAAGGCAGACCTTCACACCACGCTCAGTCATGGGAGAGCATTTTAGAAGCTTGCATGCGGGGGAATATTCTCACCTGGCTTGGCAGCTGAGCTGAGCTGTATGTGAATTCCCTCAGCAGCAGAGGTACCGCTGACAAACAGTCATTCTGGTGATGAAAGGAGTGCAGGTGAGAGGAAATTCTGTGGGAGGAGATCTTGCTCTGAATTTCTCGTGGAAACCGTAATTATGTGAATCAATGTAGAGAGAGAGAGGTATGAGGGTTTCCGATGTGAGCTATAAAAATGTTTAGGAAAGCAGCCTATGTTTGAGGCTGCTCATTCAGATCTTATCTGCACATGTGGGAGTGTGGAAATCATTGTGTTATACCGTATCTCTTCCCCCCCGGGAGATCAGTGTTGGGAGAGCTTGACCTCTCACTTACCGTTTCACATCAAACCTAGCGTAATAGCGGGTTTGGCCGTGCAGTGCCTCAATAATTTAATGAAATAATCGTGTTCCCTGCCATTGTGGGTGGAAATATATCTTGCCAAAATACCACTTAAGTGACACCTGGAGGTTAGCTGTAATGGAGTTACAGTTATGGCAGAAATGTCCTCCCTTCCTCCCGGCTTTCCCTGCACGAACAGAGCTGAGGAGGTCTGAGGGAAATGGAACTTGGTGCCTCTGCTTTGAGGCAGCTCCTGTTTGCTTCTCTGCACGCTCCGAGGCTTTTGCAATTCCCTGCAGACTCAAGTGAAGTTGATTTAAAGGCTTTATAGGATTCGGCATGAGGATATCCCAGATCTGGAAGGGATGTTCTCCAACCCGCGGCAGCAAGGCCTCGGGGCTGGCACGGGACTGTGTGCACAGAGAGACTCATCCCGGGCAGCCCACGGTCTGCTTGGCTTTCTCACTCTTGGAGCTGGTATATTTTAAAGGATATCAAGCGGCAAATGTGGCAAAGGGGAAAAATTGCTACAGACTGCATTTGGCAGAACACCAGCAAAGATAAAATACCATACGTTCTGTGCAATGAGCTCCTACATAAATGACTCATTCACTAGAATACAGCTGGGGTCAAACACGTTCTATCTGAGCAGCCGAAAGTTATGCAAATATTTTTATGAAGATTTTCTCAAAAGAAAGAAGAAGGAGAAAAAAAAAAAAAGACAATATATACTTTTCCAGTAAGAATGCTATTTATCCATGTAACTTAAAATTCAGAATCCCACAAGAACAGTGTCACTGTGTTGTACACATACATTCAGAAGCTGAATAGCTGGAAAATGACAAGATATGCCCTAGAGATGCAAACTCTGAAAAGATTGCTTGTTTTCCTTTGTGTTGCCAGCCAAGTCTGTTTCTACAAAGTGTGTGGTGGAGATTCCACTATTTCAAAATATCAAATTGCTAATTAAAGAAAATACTCAAGGAAACTTTCCAGTAGAACAATATCTGCAGTGGGATAATAGTAGTCACTATTTCTTTAATGAGTTTTTTTCCTAACCAGAATTTCTTATAATACATTCAGTGCAGCCATTCAGTTAGATTATTATGAATCACATGTGTGTTATTTCTGATTTGATATTAGCATAAAAACTTCTGATGAACCATAGTATTACAAAAACAGGTTTAGGGTACAGAATGGCAATATCATTCCTGCAGATTAAAGCCTGGAAATGAAGGTCCTTATATAGCAATACATTTTAATGTGTTTCTAGGGTTACTATGCAAAAGTGCTGAGAAATCATAGGTCCAGCTGAAGCCAAGAAAATCAGGGTGTCTTTGGATGGTCAGAAATGTTAACTCACAGCGTGAGTATTGCTTTTGTAGTACAGGACTGCTGAACATCCTACTCCATAGGATCTGAATCAGCAAAAGGTATTTGGAGGGATAAATCTTTCTTAGGGGGTGTTGTCGTACCATGGTTGGTTGAGCTAGAGATATTCTTAAAATACTAATATTTTGCTAGGGCAAATTGATTTAGCAATGTCATCCAAGGGACAGTGTGTACAAGCCCCTGTGAAATTTTACAGGTAAATCAAGTTAAGAAAAGAGTAGTTTATTTGTGTAGAATAGAGAAGAACAGAGAAACCAAGAGCGCTCTCAAATCTCTTCTTCACAGTTCTTTGAATGGATGGTGGAAAAATATTCCCTTCAGGCTGTGAATAGAAGTTGAAATAATGAAATGGATTTCCAAAAATATTCCAAGGAGGTGGACAGCCTTTTTCAATACCTTGTTGGAGGAAACTAGATGCCTCGTTTAGGATTCTTGAAAATCCTTCATTCCTGCTCAAGAGATTCTCTAATGTCCATTTCATCTTCTCTGGTGAGCAAGAACAATTTCTTGATGCTATGTTTCGCATTACCAAAATGCCATTCTTTGTATTCCCCTCAAGTGAAGAGAGCGAATAGCTTTCTAAAGCAAAGAATACAAGAGCTTCCTAAGGATGAAGGTGAAGCATTTCCGCCTTACGTGTCTGGATTGGCTACTGGATATTAGATCAGTAGTCTTTGATGAGCCCTTGATTTAAGTCATACTACTTCACCACACAGCTATATAGAGACTTTGGGAATGCCTATTCTTCAGCTCCCTTCAAATTCTCTTCAACAGCTTCTAGTGCTCTGGATGACGTAGCCTCTTTTATCATTAGACATGGTGACAATAGCAGTGCTTTGATAACAGCTTTGGATAATTCTTCTATAGCTGACCTTGCTACAGTTCACCATGACTCTTCTGCATTTCCTTGACATGACTGACCCCCTTTCCTCTTCCAAACAAGAGCTGAAACACACCCTATAGTAATGAATTATTTGAAAAAGGACAGCAGCTTACTTTGGCCATTTTCTGAGGACGGTGGAGCTGAAAGCCTTCCACCTTCCAGTAGGTGATAAACTTTTCACTGTGCAATATTAGCTATACTAGCTCCTAATAGAAGGAAATTATAAATTAAATAAACAAGCTAAATGTTTTTCCATCCATTTTGGCTAGCAGAGGTGGGCCAGGGTACTGTTTCCTCTGTCTTGGCTGCAGTCTGATAGGGAATTAATTTGCTGCTAAGCACCTGTTGAACAATACTGTGGTCAGGCTACACGTACCATTGTTTTCTTGGCATCTAAGCATCACTTGGATGTCTGCCATGAGAGTTAGTGACCTGGTGAGCTATTTCTAAATATGACCTATGGCAAATGACTGAGGTCAGAGAATATGGATCAGTTTCGTTCCCAAGTGTCCAAAACACCCTGTCAAACACTGAGAAAAATGTTGAAGATTCTAACAGGTCAGACTTTGTTCATCATGCCCAAACTTGGCTCTTTTGTTTCCAACACCTACCTCCCTCTAAGAGGTAATCCAAAATCTCAGTCACATCACCACTGTCCCCAGCACCTCCAAAACATGGGATGGATGTGGATGCAGGGCCTAGCTACCAGGCAGATTGTTAGTGGATGTTTTAAGAAGCAAACAGATGTCCAGGATGGGACTCCTTCATTCCAGAATAAACGGGAGAAGATCGAAGATAGCCGTCTGCCCCTATCACAGCTGTATGCAGGCTGCTCCTCTCTATCTGCAAAACACCCTATCACGTCACATCCAAGTTACTGGTTCAGGAATCATCTGAACAGCAGAAAGCACAGTGAGAAAAAAGAGGGCCACGAACAGCAGCAAATGTCCAGGGATGCCCTCATCCTTCCCAGGGATGCCTGTGTTTCGCTTTGTCTGGTGATGAATGTCACCTCGCCTGCAGAGATGCTCTCTCCCTCTCATGCCATATGTAACCTTACTCTGTATCTCACTGGATTTATTCTTGTCCCTATCTAATTTTTATTATGCTTTTCCCCCTTCCCCTCCCCCCACCAAACATAATCAACTGAAGAAAAATGAGCTGGCAAGTCATTGTTTTTACCACTTTGGCAGCAAACGAATGTTATGTCTGGCACGCTCGGCAACAAGTCAGAAAATGAATCAGCAGCTGTTGTGATAGAAGCTTTTTACTGAATGGGGAAACAGAGACAAAAAGAAAACAGGCCAAAGAGAGGTTTCTGAGGGGGGCATTGCCAGCAACACAACCATGAATTAGCAGCTTCACACTTCGGCAGGGAAGGCGAAGGTGCCTGTGCCAGGCCGGCCGCGCTCAGGTGGTGTGGGGCAGGAGCCGCCATCTTGTGAGCAGCGCGGGCCAGGGGCTGCTGCTCACCTCAACGCGGCTGCTGCCCTGACACTGGTGTGGGGAGCTGAGGTGTCCCTGCAGCCTGCTCTGCTCCTGCCAGGGATAAAACCTGCGGAATCTCTGATGAAACCGTTAAACAACGACTGTTAAAAAAACAAAAAACAGCCCCATGTGCCCAGACTGTGCTGTGGCGTGGTTTGCTTTGTGCCCACCAGTGGAAAAAAAGGTGACTTGGACCTGAATTCAGTTAAGTGGTAGCCTTGTACACATTATACATGACGTGTTATGAGCCACAAGGTTTCAGGTGAAAGAGTGGTCACTGGTGCCTCCCAGATCATCCTCATCCTTTCCTTTCTGTTACAGCTAAATTTTCCTAAGGATTACACTTATTTTGTGCCTCTTGCCATCTTCTATTTCTTGTACACCGATCATGTAAGGGGACTCAAAAAATGCTCTTGACTAATATTAAGGTCTTGATAATGCATTGCAAAAGTGTATTTCTACAAGAGCAACGTCAAAGTTTTATTTGCTAAATAAATAAATACAAGCAGGCTGAGCTAATACGCAAAGCAGACCTGGAGGTGAGACCGCAGACACAAGGTCCAGCCGAAGAACAATGCTGAACAACTGCACAACGTGTGAAGCTGGATCTCCAGAGGATCTTTCTGAGACAGAGAGCCTGTTTTGGTGTCTTCTTGAAAAGGACTGCTTCTGCCAGGACATCTTTAAAAGAGATAACAAACAATTCAGCCAGCTGAGCTAGTGATCAGCAACCTGAATAGCTTCAGTAAAATGTCCAAAGGGACAGTGTATGGTATGAGTTAGAGCAGAGGTTGTCCTGAGTTCCTGGAGGCAAGTATCACAGTATTTATAGCTCCTTTCATGCCAAGTGGGCGAGCGATGTGTTTGTCCTTTCCCTATAAATTTCCTCCCAGCACCTGCAAAACAAGGTATGCCTGAATGCCTGCCCTTTCACGTGCTGCCAGCAGTGTAGGTTGGAGCAGGCTTTCTTCTGTGGCATGGCTGAGGGGACTCTATCTGTTTTTCTCTTGTTGAGTACACAGTAGTGACTGCAGTCTGGCCCGCAGCCTCGTGATGCCAGAAATCCCTCCTGGTTTCAATCAGGTTTTATATGGGGTGGGTTGTTTAATGTTGGTACGATTACTGAGAGGCTAACGCTAGGGATTGGGTCTGTTTGATACTTTGTGTGTTGTCCAGTATTATTTTCAATGAAGCTGTGCACTGTGTTTCCCTTTCGGCTCTCTTCTCTCCACTGCCAGTTCCCTCATTCTCATCCTGTAAACGCTGTTTTGTCTGTGCTGTAAAAAACTGTGGTATTGTGCAAGTGTTGGACACAAAGGGTTTACAGCTGGGTTTACTCGACTACCCAGCTGTGGGAAGAGAATGGGGTCCTGACAGCCTGGCCGACTACGGTCATTTGACAACTGTGCTTGACAAAGGTGTTCGACAGAAGTTTGTTGCTCATTGACTGAAGTACTGATGTGATGAATAGTAGGGGCTGAGAGCTTCGAGCGTACCTGGGTTAATTGGTTAATATAGGAAAATTGGTGCTGACTGGTGTTCTGTGCAAGCACCAGCTTATTTCCTAGCCAACAGGTAGAGCCCATATCCTTCAAACGCATAGTGCTTTGCTGACAACACTGGGTTCTCTCACAGCAGCACTCGCAGCTACAGCTCTGCCAGTTTAAAGGCTTTCAGGATTAGGCCAGGTCTCCTGCACAGCTGCAATATCTTGCCCCTATTTTACATCCATTGAAAGATTTTTGAATGGACTTCAGAAGCCATTAGGAGCCCAAATGTCGTCTTGCACTTGCAAAATGTCTCTGGTTAATGTTTTCCTACTGACGCTCTGCTTTGCTCCCCACCTGCCAGAGTTTCCTGTGACCTATTTGAAATATCACTTTCCTAAGTGAAAATGTGCCTCTCTTTTTCAAACTTGCAAAACTCACAAAAATAAATAGCCTAATTTGGCCAGTTAATAGCCCTCTCCTGGGGCTCCTCTCAGCAACTAAAAGGCCTTTTAAATACAACATTTGTGACTGCGTCATTAAAGCTCTGCATGATCCAAGCAGACTAAACCAAAAAGAAAGAAATGCCTTATTTGATCTAAGTTTTATTTTTTTTTTAAATAGTGACACTAGAGACCCATTTATTTTTAATTACACAATTGCTTTATTAAAAGCCTAAATCCTGCAGTCTCTAGTCATTGCTCAGGCAAAACTGCTATCATAGAAAGAAGGACCTGTAGGAGCCAATCCTAAAAATAGGGCAGCTGACAAAGTCTACCTTTCAGATGGGTTTGCCTTAGTTTTGAAGGATTTCCCAAATTAAGGAGAATTTGCCCCTGCTTTGCTTTTCAGTTCTGTGACAACCTGAAAGCTGAAGGTAGGGAAGCAGTCTCTCAAGAAAGCAAAACCAGCAGCACTTTTCATTTCAGATTGTGCACAGTGCCCTTTCCAACCGTGGACACCATCCCCGTAGAAAGCTATCTTCAGTATTTACTTGTGTGATGAGATACACCTGTTGGTTAGCCCTGGCTCTCTTCAAAAACACCTCTGAGCCTGAGCCAACCCTACACAGGTGGGGCCTGAGCATCAGCTGGGGCTGTCTTTCAGCTGCTCAAACCAGCCCTGTGGAACTCCCAGGCTGTTGGCCAGATTGCCAGCCCCAAAACATCCTGATGGCCCCTTGCAGCCATCCCTGGCCCGGGATCTGTTCTGTCTGTACAGAGTGACTGGTGCTGCTGAAGCATGGAAGCCCATCAAAGTCTTGCACAAGATAAGAAATCCAGCTACTAGAAGGTGGGGAAAGGGTAAACTGATTGCATGGCTCCCCTTTTTGTGCTTGTACCCAGGCTGTGTTATCCACAGGCATTTCTGTTTTTGGACTCTGAGGAGTGAAACTCTCTGCTAGGTTAAGATTCTGCTGCTAGCAGTAGGAAAGGGAGCAGACTGGCCAGCCACATATGCTGGATTATGTTCCTGGGCTGAACTCCAGAGCCTTCAATTTTATTATCTAATTATCCGACCAAACTCATTCATCTTTATTTTTCAGTCTTACCCTGAGACCCATGTTTAAACACGGCTCTGCTATGTGAAGCGCTGCCCAGACACTCTCCACTTGGAAGCACTCACAGTTTCTCAGCTCAGACTGTGTTTTCTTAGTGTAAAGGATGCATGGCAGAAATCCCAGCCCTGGTCAGCTGCAGAGATCTACACTGGGCAATGCTGAGGGACCAAGGTGGCTGTATTATCCCAGGGAACTGTGCCATAAGGAAGATGAAATAAATTCTCATTTTATATCACAGTAGCATAGCTAGACATAGTCTTCATCATCAGCATAACAAAGTATTGTCAGGTTGCATGCAGGGTCATTCACAGCGTGGTGTGGCTCAGAGCACTTTGTGGTATGGCACACTGTTACATGGTTTTATGACCAAGAACAAATGCCAACAGTTAGGGGAAAAATCCAGCAAGTTAATGATACATCAGTAACATCTCTGGAACCCACAAGGCCACCAACACTGGTTTCCCCTGTGTTGCTCTTCAGGTCAAAGCGGGAGCTTGGCCCGGTCCCCACCCTCGTGTGATGCGCTGTGTGTCAGGACGCCGCTCCCGGCCATGGCCCGCTTAGCACCACCAACGTTCCTGCCCTGCGTGTGACTCACGCCCCAGGTACGGACAGAGGCTCCCGATTCGCTTAACCCTGCCCCTGGGAGGAGCCTGCCATATAAATATACTGCTTTGCCTGGACCCTTGTCATCATTTTCTGAGGGAACGCAGGTTCTAGCGGGCGCGGATGGCACCCAGAGTGGGTAAATGATTTCAGAAGGCTAAAGCAAAAAACTTCCCTTCAGACCCAGCAGCAGCCTTATTTGCTTTCCGGCTTGCGTGGGCTGTGCTGGGGGAGGGAGGAGGCAGATAGCAAATGCTATAGAGCACGAGGAGACACGGAGAGCAGCCCTCACTACAGCCCTTCTTCCCTGGGGGCCTTTTGCAGAAGGAACCCTCCTGTGCTGCTTCCCAGCACGCACCCTGCTGGAGCTGGAGGCTCGCTCCCGTAGGAGCCGGCCCAGGAGCACCGCCGCTGGCGGATCGCACCCTGCCCGCGGGGCCGAGCTCCGGCCTGGCGGCGGCGGCACGACAGGCGCTGCGGGACGCGTCGGGTGCGGTGCCGTGCGGCCGCGCCGCGCCGCGCGAGGAGCCTGAGAACGGGAGCTGTCAGCAGGACAACTGTGTTGTTTGGCGAGACAGGTACGTGACAGGGAGCGTGCTGCATCTCGGCCTGCTCCCGTGCAAGAAACGCTGTGCGGAGGTGCAGTATGTTGTGCGGGGCAGCGATCCTCCCTCCCTGCTGACTTCATCTTCCCAGGTGTTTCCCGTGATCTAGCTTTTATCATCCTAGCGTTTATCCGTGACCACAAGCAGCCCTTGGAACGATTAACACCTTGCATTCCTTACATCCTATGGTTTACAAGGCAGCTAGTCACTAGAGCAACAACTGCACTTTTTTCTTTTGGTGCATTGACAAAAAATCAACATTTTACATTAAAGGTAAGGAAAAAATAATGTTCTGTGTAGCCACAGTGAGTTACAACACCATCTCTCCTGTAATCAAGATATTGCTGAATTATGGTGCTATAAACAAACACTTCTAATATAACCACAAACACTGTGGGACATGTAACACATTGGCAGTATATTTCAAATGACAAGCTCATTTGTTGTGGGGAGTGGAGAGGGGGGAAACACCTTTCCAGAAGTTGCTGCAGGGAATTGCAGCAAAGACTGACTGGGGCTTAGAGATGCTCGAGCCAGCTTGACTGGAATAAAGCACTATCTGAAGAAGATCTGAGAAGTACTGGTGGCTGAGAAGGTGAGGGCACAGGGCTTGATCATTCTCTCCCTCTCACTGGTGTAGAATTAACAAGAGACTGGTGTGAAGAAGTGGTACCCAGGAGGTTTGGGAGTGAGCCTCCAGCTGTCCCACAGCGCTGCTGGGCTGGAGTGGAGGCTTCCTTGCCTGCAGGTGGGACTTGAGTAACAATCATGCATCGTTAGGGTGTGCTACTAGCTGAATGAGCAAACTGATCAGGAGTTCTGGGTGTGCAACTGGCTTGTGCTGGATGCCATGGAGGTGGAGAACAGGCTGGGAGCTGCTTGCCAAGGAGATTTCATCTCCTGCTGTGTTCCAGATGGATGTGGGGTCTTTTTGGTCAGCAGGATTGGAAAAGAGCCATCATTTGCTTCCTCTAAGTCTGCCAGCCCATGTGACTGGTGAGTTTCAGGTTGTGAGGCTTCCTTGCCCCAAGAATTGTTTTTCATGCTGTTTGTCACAGTGTCTAGTCTGTTTTAGTTGTGATCTGCTGCCTGACTTGCTACGTGTGTCAGAGGTGGTGCTCCTGGCTGTGAACAGGACCTTGGATACAGGGGAAAACAGACGGGCTGGGCAGCTGTTCAGTACTTCCCCAATTCCGTACAAAAAGGCACAGACGCAAAGCAGCCCTACTGGGAGGAGGAAGGAGGGATGTTGCCCCTCTCCATCCCATTAGTAATCTTGCACCTGGAAAAGATCACGTGTGATCATCTGTGTGCATACAGGATTTTAATAATCATTGAGCAGTTGTGACCAGGAAGTACCTCTGCCTGGAGGTCATTTGCTGTGCATTTTTGATAATGTGTAGAATACAAATAGGCGTGCAAAGTTTGTGTGGGATTTGGAGGGCTGTCAATCTTCTACAGGGGACTTTAATGAAAAAAAACAACAGTCTGGCATGTGAGGTGACTTAGTTGACTTTGTGGGTGAGGATGGTCAGGGTGCTGGGTTTCTGAATGCTGAATTCTGAAAACTTCATTGAATGAGAGAGATGTTCAGCTAAAGGGACCTCTGATTTTGACAAAAGAGCTCAAAAATTGATTGAATAATAGGTCTGCAATTCCTGGCAGTCTGTGAGTGTTGAACTTCTTTAGATTTCAAAGCAAATAGATCCATCTTAACAAACACCACCTTGTGTCAGCTATCCTTAAAATTATAGTGCATAGATTAAAATAAAACGTGTGTACTTGTTCCTCCTGGGACACCAGGGAAGGGAAAAGCATTATCAGAATATTTCAAACTCATCTTAAAAGTGTTGAACCAATTATTTTGTTAAATCTGGATTTGTTTTCTGCCTCTCAGTGAGAACATTTGAAGTACATCATCTCCACCCTTTATAAGTTACCAGTATGCAAGTGTAAAATTTCCAATTGGAACATATGGTATCAGAGGAAACAAGGGGGAAATATCTGATTACTCACGCTCCCCAAACTCCAAATCTACTGCATTTAGTATTTTACCCACAGTTCCTGCAGGGGGAAATAAAAGAAATCATCTCTGAGCTGAGACCAAGCGCTGAACATTTCACCCTGGATAGGAACATGTTTGAGAAACTTACAAGCAGATGAAAGGGGAATAGGATAGAAACTAAATATCAGTTTCTTTGCAGCTGTTTCAACTACTGTTAGAACTCACCAGCTTCACTGCTAACAAAACACCTCTGAACCTCCATTTCTTAAGTTACGACACCTGGTTTGAGGACGTGCCTTAAGGTCTGGGTGGCCAATTTTTTCCTCTGCAAGAGGGGGGAGGGACGAGAGGGAGAGGAATATCAGTGACTGCACTGATAACAAAAGAGGCACTTCACCAGCGTTATCTCAAATGGTTTGTGATCAGCTGTGCTGTTTGATCAGAGGTTTGCCTGTGCAGTTGTGTGGTGTGCCTGGTTAAGGACAATATGCTAGCAACTGAGATGGAGCCAGCAGGAATAGTGTCAGAGGAGCCCCTGCTGCTGTGATGGTGGATGCACAGCATAGGTTTGCCTCCTAGAAGCAGAAGCTCGCTAGGTGAAGCCTGGCTGATCCAGTTGCTGCCTCTGCCTAGTGATACAAACTGCTTTGGAAGGGGACTGAAGGGCCCAAAGACTGGAGTGTTTTCTACCATGAGATTTTGCACTGGCCTAGATTTTGTTTATCTGCCTGTCCGAGGACCGAGACAAACAAGTGCTGCCTAGGCATGGTGCTGCTGTACAACAGTCCTGCTTCCAGCCAGTGTGGAGCAGAGCAGCAGGGAGGCCAGGGACTGGCTGTGTGCTCCTCGTTGCCTTACGGTGTCAGTGAGGCTGGGCACATCAGGGCTGCTACCAGAGCCAGCAGTGCATGCACTGTGATGCCTGTGACTGGGAAACAAGCTCCATTTGAGCACTAAGATGCTTGCAAGCCTGCCCTGCACATCAGGCAGTGCAGCACATCTCACAGGGCTTCGTGGCTAACCCTCACATCTGCATTCAGCACCTCAGCCTAGCCACAGCATGATGCAAGCTCTTGCAGAGCATTGGTCAAGGATGTTATTAGGCTCTGGGCAGTTGTGTTGTTCTGCTCGATGCCTTGTTGGCTCTGTGAATTGTATGGACTCTCCGGACCATCACTGTGTCAAGTTGTTTTTGTGGGGCATCTGTTCTCCCCTTGCAGAACAGTGCAGTGCAGACCTTTCTGCAGGGGGTAGCAGTTATCCCCCTGCTTTGCTTCCCTGACTGGTTTCTTGAGCAGCCAGGCTGCAGCATGCTAGTCCTGTGCTTTTTGCTCTGACCCTGGCAGAGTGAAGAGGCTGAGCCTATAACCTTGGGATTGCTGTGACTGAACCACAGAAGAGAAGGCTTTCACTGTGGAACGTGGATGGTAGTGTAGTGTCATGTGTACAACCAGATACATCTCTCCTGCCGTTCAGATAGAAAGCAGCACGGTTTGGAGCAACGTCCCTGGGAGGGGGAGGAACAGATGTTTGAACCAGAAGCGTATGTGACAGTTGGGAGAGACAGCGTGGAAATGCACTGTTGAAAGGAGAAGTCTGATGGGAGTGTGATGACAGCAGCGGGATTCCAGTGACAGGGAGTGGGAAGGAGAACAAGCAGAGAGGAGTGTTACTTCGAAAGCCAAGCAAAGTGCACAAGAGGATGTGTCAGGAAAGTGTCAGGGAAAGGAAGAGAGGAATTGTGAGAGTAGAGGCAGGCTTTGGGATCTGTCTGAAGTGTGTGTGACCTGTTGCCTAACAAATGGAGAAAGGAAAGTCTCTTCTTTCTCTGCCTTCTCCCACCGTGTCAGCTCTCCAGGCAGCCAGGCTGATCAGCCTGGCTGGAGCCCTCAGCATCCTGTTAGCCTGCAGGAGGAAAGCTGCATGCACCTGGGCCCTGGGGTAATGCATGCAGGATCTGTAGCAGGGGCTGGGGGCTGCCTAGGCCCTTCTTCAGCCTGGAGTCTTTGTGAAGAGCACAGCAGCCTGGGCCTGTGGGGTGCTGGAAACAGAGGGAGCGCTGCCATCCTCACAGCATGCATCCCCCAAGCCCACAGTGGTTGTAAAGGCAGGATGTTGAGAAGGTGAAGAACAGCATGTACGTGCTCCTGCAGCAGGGAGGGGGCTCTCCAGCAGTGCTGTTCCCTGGTGATATAAATCACCTCTCTGCAGTGTCCAGTTTTACCTTAGTTCAGCAGAAGTGCAAGGCACCCTGGGAGCATACGCCAGAATGGCAAGCTGTCAGTACAGGGGCTGTGAGCAGGGGGAGGGGGCTACAACTTCTCCCACAGATGGGTCTGTGAGTGCAGTTCTGCACAGCCCTTCCTGCATGGGGCTCACCTTTGATCCTCCCACCTGGTGCAGCTCGAGTGATGCAAGCTGACTGGTTCTGCTTTGCCCCTTCATGTAGGTAGGGGGGATTTCTCTAAGTAGGGGTGAGTCTCAGAATGCATTAGCAAAGTGATTGTCAGGTAGCCCATAGGCACAGGGCTGGCCGTGCCAAGGGCTGGTACGTGTCCCCGAATGGTGGCTCCCTCCCTCTCAAAACAAATGCGTGTCCTGCAGTGCAGCCTCAATAAACGAGGGAAGAGCCTGGCAGTATGGCCTGCATGGGCATGTGAGGGAACAGGCTGTACGGGCTGGCAGGACTAATGTTTCTCAGGGTTGCACCAGTACCTTTCCCCTTCTCCTAAGCACCCTTTAGACTGTGCTGCTTGTGTGGCTGGGCTGTGGGGACGGGGTCGTCCCAGGAACAGTGGGTCCAGTGGGTAGTGGGGCTGTGCAAGTTGAGGTGTTAGTTTGGTTATCTGTTATGAGAGGGAGGAACGAGGGGAAAGCAGGGAGAGTCTTTCTTCCTTGCTGGGATGTGTAGTCTTGCTGAGGATGGTTCATCCATATGTGCTGTTGTATTCAGGTGTGTGCTCATTGTGCCAGCCCTCATGCAAGACCGAGAGTGGGCCCAGGGGTTCTGCAAGCATCCTGCTGCTCTGAAGCTGCCCCAGTCACTAAGCCAGGCCTTGTTGGCCCACGTGCCATTATGTGACAGCACAGGGTGTCTCAGGGGAGGCGACCATCTTCATTGATGGCAGCAAGTGTGTTCCCTTGGGCTGATCCCACCATCTGTTCACCTGCTGTTGGGCATCCCTGAGGAAGGGGAGCTGTGCCCAGGGCTCCCTGCCGGCAGGTGGGGGGCACTCACCAGTTGGTGGTGGCCCAGTGGTCTCAGTGAAGGTGCTGTGTGAGGGTGAAGTGCCAGTGAAGCAGTGTGAGGGTGCTGAGTGCCATTGGAGGAACAGCTTGATGGAGGTGCATTCATGGCTTGGCAAAAGAGTGATTATGAGAAAAAACGGAAGGGTAGACTCATAGAATAGCTTGGAATAAAAGGGGTCATAAAGATCACCTACTTCCAGCCCCTGCCATGGATCCACCATCTTCCTCCTTCCACATCTGGAGCAGATGTTGCAGGCTCATGGCAAGGGAGGGTCCAGGCTGTGTAGGTGATGTAAAGGCAGTGAAGACTTTCCCTCTATCCAGTGTGGTGTCAGTGAGGGACACGAAGGAGGAGGCACCACCAGCGTTTTCACACAGGAGTGACAAACTTTTCAGCTGAATTGGATTGAGTAACCCCCAGACATTTTGCTCTGTATAACAGAATTTCACCTTTCTTCCCATTAACTTGCACCAATCTTGGCTTTGACTTCAGTAAGAGTCAGGGTCAGACCCAGGGTATATTTTTTAAAGTTACTCATGCAGCTGCTGAAATTAAAATCTCATGAGCAAGGGTCTGTCTCCACTGCAGTCTCAATGCAGAATAACAGTGTGGCCTTTAGTCTCTGGAGATAGTCTAAAAACCTACTCAAGGTCTGCGCTCCTTGTGAAAAAAATAATTCATACAATACCTGCCACATCTGACAGATTTGGCAGCCTTTGTTCAATATGGTAACAGTGCTGTGCGCCAAATTAATCAGGGATTCGACTCCACGCAGCCTTGTGCTTGGGAAACAGCGCACTGCTGAGCCCTGAGAAGATGTGGGGGCATTGCAGGAACACAGACTGCAGGAGAGCACGTGTGATTTCTGTCTCAGTCGTACCAGCCAGCCTGGGCTTGCTCGGAAGCTTTCCTTAGGACCAGCGGCGTGAGTTGCTCTTGCTGTCGCTGCAGTTGTGCTCACAGAGCAGTATATCACCCGGCATTTTATGCTTGGCTGGGAAAGGGAGCCTGATTCCCTTGCTGCACAGCGAGCTGACAGGCTGGGGGCCAACACACGAACCTCGGCGTTTCTTATTTACTACAGGCTGCTTCAATGAAGGCTGTGAGATTTTCTCATTTACCATATTACTGTATGGAACCAATCACTATAAATTTAAATGGAGAGCTAGTAGAAGCACACTTACCTTTTATACAATAATTGTGAGAGTGCTGCTGCTGAACCGCTGTTAGGATTATTCAGACCTGCTCAGGTTTCGTTGTAAAACATTAGGCTGCAAGAAGTACTGTAAGGTGTGATTATTCTAAGAGGGTAAGTAGTAGTAGTAAGCACTGCTGGTGGAATTACTGCAACAGACGGGGAGGGCTTAGTAGCTGGGAGCAGAGGGAGCTGAGGGGTATAACCTGCCATTCAGAAATGCTGTCCATGTGTGGAGGGCCTTATCTGACTCCTCTGACCTGCACTGACTTGACAGCTTGATCACTTGATCCTGAAATCACATGGCATCATCTGAGCCCACGGCTGGGCATAGGTGTCAGCCCTGAGCCCAGCCTCTGGGGGTGAAAATGTGGGTACAGCAAAAATGTCATGCTGGTGCTTGAGCCACTGTGGTTATGTTGGTCGGGGCAGTTGTGCTCTTCACTTGGTGGATCTACTGGCAAAGACCTGCCTGGGTTCAGCCAAATTAGTGCAGGAGAGCCATGGGCTTGGACTGAAGGGACCATTGGCTCTTCCAACCAGCAGAGACCCCCTGTAAGGCAGAGTCCAGCTGTGGCACGTGCACTGCTTCTCCTGAGCAGGGTGGGAGAGTGGGGACAAGTGGTTTGTTGGGTGGGAAGTGGCTGGCCTAGGGCAGCCAGCCCAGCCCAGGGGGACAGGGGACCTCAAGCTGGCTGCTGCCCAGTGCTGGGAGGGCTCTGGCTGGGCATGCTCAGCTGCCCTGCTTCAGGCACTGCCGTGTCCCCTTGGGAAGGATGAGGTACTTGCAGTTCTGGTGGGAGCTAGGGAGAAAGGAGCAGTGCTGTACGTGTGCTCCTCAGCTGCCTCGGTTTTTCGCCGGTGACTGAGATTTTGATTTTTGTGTCCTGTATGATTTTTCTGTTACAACACACGCCTCTTGGCTGTCATTACAACAATGCCTTTTCTTGGCAGGGAAGGCAAATCTGAAAGCAAGCTCTTGAGCACTCTACTGCGTGAGTTCCTCAGATGATGTTTGTGTTTTTCCCCTCATTACGCCCATTTTCAAATAATTTTCATGCTGGGAGTATATCTGAGCACATAACAATAATATTCAACATATGATAACTGCAGACAATTGTGAATATATACAAGCAGCCGCATGGAAAACAAACGAGCTGATGGAAAAGCAGGAAAAAAAAGTGCAAGATGAACTAGAGAGCACAGGTACCATTTTCACAGCAAGACCACACAACTGCACCATTTCCAGGTAACTATTCTTCATTCTTTCTTTCTCCTCAAGGAAAATAGGATTGTGCAAAAACATTTTTAATTACTAATTTTTTTTTCCTCACCAACTCATGCAGTAAGGGGGGAAAAAACTGTCTCCCATCAAGCGGTGTTACGGACTTAGTAGTATGTAAGCAACACAAAGCTGAATTCTTTCCTGAGTTTTATCTATGAAATTCCATTGAATTGGGCTTATTGTAGCTGGAGCTCAGGATTTTGACACCAGTGTATGAGCTCTAAACCGTTTGGATATTTTTAAATGCCACGTATGCTGGGATGCTGCTATCCTGGAAGTTTGCTCTCTCTAATGATACAGGGTAGGAAGTTTGGCTGGTTTTTGATATCTTTTTTTCTTTTAATCTCTTCAGTATGTTTGTCTTCCTTTTATGATTGAAGCTGTTTTTCTTGGAAAGGCATCTACTGTTAGTTGGGGAAAAGAACAAAGCTGAGACGTTTTGGAAGAATCTTATCAAATGCCTTTATCTTGATAAGAGAAGTAATAAAAAAAAATTGTTAATTGACTTCAGTGGAATTTTTGATGACGGATATACAATATGAGCCCTAGGTCTCAATAGAAAATGTCTTTTAAACCTGAAATGGCTTAATAAAACTGAAAGAAAGTTGAAATAGTCGCAAGTGTGAGGAGGAAGCTTACTTTTCTTTATGACGGTTCACATACCTGTCTGTGTCTGTAAGGAATGTGCACGCCCAAACCCTATCACTGCAACAAGCAGTTACAGTGAAAGTGTTTGTTTGCTCATTGTAATGCTCCTACACTCCTATGCAAAACAGGAATTAAATGTGTTAACAAAACAGATGTTAAACAAATGTAAAGCAAGAAGAATAATTCAGGAGGACTTGACAGAAATGTGAACTCTTTATTAGATATTTTTTTTTCCCTCAAAATAAGTTGTTCCTTCCCCATCAGCACGAGTATGTGTGTGTACCTGTTGGTAGCAGCCAGCTAACATTGTCACACTATTTGACTCCAGCATGCATGGAGGCGAAACGCACGCTTTTCACCAGTGCCAATACCTCCATGGCAGTCCCGGCTGTGCGCTGCAGTGCTCCCCTTCTCTTCATTGCTTCACCATCCCGTTGCTTTTACTTCCCTGCTGTCCTGTTGAGCGTTGTACCTCCATGGGATGGCAGAAGGCTTTAGCCTCACCAGCTCTGTTCATGCTCTGGTGCCTCAGCTCAGACCTGCGCCCATTGCTGGGCACTGCTTGGGAGCAACCTGGAGCTGTCATCTTCCACTCAGCCTCTGCACCTGGGTGCTGTGGCAATCTGGCCTGTGCCAGCACACATGTCTATGAAGGGATTTACCAGGGTATTGCTATGGGATCTGTGGCCCGTGTCAATCTCCAGGACTTGAGGCAGCTACTGGAAGGTAGCTTAGAGCATCTGTAGGAGGCTGTCATACTTCACCTTGATTATAGAGTAGCTGCATATGAAGTGCAGTTACTGAAAATATTCCTGCCTTCTTGATAGGCTAATTGGTGACATTTAGTTAACAGTGTGTATTATCTTGTAGCATTAAATCTAGGGTTAGGCAACTGATCAGCTTTTCAAAAGTGCCGTCACTTAAGCCTGCTGCCACAGGAGGCCTACCTGTACTGCCCAGCGGCCTCCAGTTGTTGGAGCTGCGTTTTTCTGCCTGTTGCTATGGTGAAATGACAGCACCAAACTGATACCAAAAAGGAAGCGATATTTTCTGAATAGATTTATGGGGGGGGGACAGAGAGAATATGGGGGAGAAAAGCAAGGGAGAATAAAAGCTTAAGGCATACAGAGGGGTTTCCCAAGCCAGTGCTTGTCTTTCTGCTTACCTGTTGGCACACTGAGCCCTTTGAAGAGGATCTAAGAACCATCCTGTGCAGCGCTACCCTGGCAGGTTATTTTTACAAACAATTATGCATTCTCCTAAACTGTAAATATTAACTTGCTTGCATTTTTTCCTTGCATTTTATGTGGATAAGTGCATATAGGTAGTGGGCTCATTTTGTAGCTCCACAGCTGGTCTCAGGGAGCAGTGTTGTGCTGGTCACAGGTCAAGAAAAGCGCTTTATTCTGCTCCCTTTGCAGGACCAGTGCTGTCTGTTCTTTCTGACAGTTACGTTTTTAACCTACCTTAAAGCTCTGCAGTGAGGGCAGTGTATTTCCATGGGCTGCTGTTGCCCCACTGCCTCCTGTTGTGTCTACTTCAGCCCACAGCTCTGAAGGAGAGAGCTCCCTCCTCCCTGGCCAAGGAGTTCGTGCATCGCTCCTGACCTCAGCAGTCACGCAGCACTGGCACACAGGCAGCATGCCTTTAGCTGAGTTACACACCAGCAGTAGGCTATGGCCAGACTCGGAGCTTCCTTCGGAAGTGCTGCCGGTAGTGTAGCACCAGGAGCCTGCCTCTTGTGGGACGGTTCCTCAGTTTGGACACCAGTGGTTTTGACGGATGATGTGTGTGCATCGGATGATGTGTGTGCATGCCGTGTACTGGCCTCGTCCTCGTTTGACACGTGGGCAGGGGTGGGATGGCCAAGGGAAGAAGGATGCGCTGCTGCAACCAGGTGTTACTTGGGGGAGTGGGTGTGGGCTGGAGGCACTGATGGCTTTGGAAACCAGCTCTGATAGCAACAGCATCAGAGACTGGGAAATGTTTCTGGTTGTCCCACCTCCAGTTGTCCTGGCTGCTTAATTTAGTGTTTGGCTTAGCTGGGGTAGGTAGGTGGATGCTTTTTTTTTTTTATTATTTTTTTTTCCCCCCCTTCTCTCCCTTCCAATACCTTTAAATTTCTGTTGTGGTGTTATATGAAAGCAGAAAACCCCTTATGAAGCTGGAGGAGTTGGGAGTTTGCTCATTGGGGCCACAGGGGTTTGGGTAGAACATCTTTTAAAAAGAGATACATGGAAGCATGTGTCCCCTGGTAGCCGAGCATGGGAGGAGATACCTGAGCAAAGCATGCTGTGGAGGGAAGGATGTGATAGGGGAGGGAGCAGAGAGGCACAAGGAGTGCAGGGAGGCAGCATGAGGGGACAGGCAATTTGCAGGAGTCTGGCAGCGTGGGAGGTGCTGTGCTGCGGCGGCCAGTCTCCTGGAGCAGTGTGCAGGAGCAAGGTGCCTGCTGCCACCCCCTGTGCTGCCAGGCAGCTCGTCCTGGGAAACAGCCAGCTCTGAGGTGTGAAGGGAAGCAAAAAGAGAGGGGAAGAAAGGAGAGAAAGAGAAAGCCAAGAGAAGGAACGATGTGACAAGAAGCGGGGGGAACCCACCTGCAAAGGTAGCCCTGAATTTCTGTTTATCTTACTAGCTTTTGCACTGCAAGGAGGTTTTGAACTGCTGCCTAATATGACTGTCAGTTTTTCGAACTTGTATTTCTCACCTTAGTCCCCGTGAAGCGCATCTGACAATAATTAATTTTGTGTGTGCAACTGGGAATGTATCCTACTCCTGCAGAGGTGTCAGCTTAATGGAACGTGGCTATGCAGGATAACAGGCTGTGCCACCCCACTGGGGGATTGGGGTTGGAGGGTCATCTGTTCATCTGGTCCAGTATTTTAATTGTTGGAGCACTGGGTTTCCCAGAGTTGAAGTGGGATCAGATTAACCTCTGTCTCTCTGAACTTATGTGCTGGCAAGATGCTTAAACGCTATTGCTAATTTTATTTTCTATTTTCAGCAATGTATTAAAGATAACTCTTTGTTTTTAATAGGTTAGAGAGGAAATATTCTCACTGGCTGAGATCCCAGTGAACAATTACAAATATTTTACAGTAGTTACAGGACTTGGAATTCAACCTTAGAGACCATGGGCATAAGAAAATCCACGCATGGAAGTTTCACATACTGCAAGAGTGGGAGTTTCACATGGATAGGAGTGGATTGCTCCTCATTTTTATCGAAGTCAAGCTCCTGATGTAATAAATAAATACATTCTTGTAAGGGAAATCTTTGCCTACAGCTTTCAACTATACCAGTAAGAGAATGGTTAACTGACCTTCTTCATCTCTACTGCATGTTAACACGGAAGGTCAGAGATGGAAGAGGCTAGGTCCGGACTGAAGGCTTTTGAAACAGCTCCCTAACTAGCCTAATGAATATGCTGTTGAGATGAACAGGTCATTTAGCACTTTTCTTGTCGCTATTGTCCATCCAACCTTAAATGTCAGCTCTGTCACTCTGATAGGCTGGTTTTGCTTAAAAAGGTTTCCTGGCTTTGTTAGGTTCCTAGGAGGGATTTCCCCCCCTTCATTTCTAATTACTGGCAGCACCCCGCGGATTTGTGTATATCAGCCTTTTCATTCGGGTCAAGTCTTCACTAGAGGACTTTGCCGGTGGGTAAGGGTTGTGAAGAGATGCGATCCAGACAGAAGTGCAAGTGCCAAATGGTTGTAATTACACTGCTACAACTGCAGCTTCCCAACCACAGTGGGAAGAGCTGAGAGCAGGGCGGCTTTGACGTGCTGCTGTAAGGAGCACATTGCGATACACTGGGGCTGCAGCATCCGCAGCAGAAGCATTTTACAGAGCTGTGTGCTGGGGTGACGCTGTCTGTGAACCTTCAAGCCTGGGACAGGTCTTATGGCAGGGACCATTCGCCAGCACCTGTAACCCCCAGCGGAGGTGGGCAGTTCCCACTGGTGTTTCTGCGGGGGCCCTGAGAGCATCTTTGGTGTGCTGATGTTGGATACCCAGGTTGCTTGAATAAACATGTCACAGGAATGGAGTTACATGCTTGATAGGACTGAATATTTACCAGAATTGTATTCATGAACTTCTTCACCCTGTGAGCAGCAAGCATATGTACTTGTCTTGTTCCTGTGAGCCAGCGCACCTTGTCAGTGTTACGGGTGATGCTACCTGTGATCAAGACGGCCAACACAAGCACTCTGCACTCTGAGTCACACAGAGTCTGCACTCTGACCCCTGTTGGACAAATCCAACAAAGACACTGCACCAGTTCAAACCTGTTAACTGTTGGGCTTAAATCATCCCAACTGCTGAGCAAAGCATGGCACAGAGGTCAAGTAGAAATCGGTGTCAGGCAAACGTTCTGCACTGAGGCAAGCTGGCTGCAGATGGGGAAGGTCGCTGAACGTCTTGGGGAATAATCTTTCATATTATGTTGTCCTGTGAGACCCTTCTGAACTGTTCATGGTTTCACTGACGAGAAGGGGTCGAGGTGCGTTGCAAGAATGGCTGGCTGAACCATGGAACTGGTGCTGGTGAAGATGCAGTTTCCATATTCCACCCATCATATGAGCACTTCCACAAATACCCTTTCAACGCTTCTATTTCTGAAGGGCTTAAATACATGGTGGGCCATACTTCATTAGCAGCCTGACATGACTGGAGTAGGACAGATAGAGCTGAGATGCCCATCCCCAGCAAGCTGCGTACTGTTCGGACAAAGTCCAGCTATTGGCTGAAAACAGGTGAACTTAACCTAGACCTCAGGCACTTCTGGGGAGAAGAAGAAAGAATTTCATTTGTAACTGTGGATGGCTTTTCTGTATCTGTGTATAATCCATTGATTTGTTAAAGGAGTCCTCAGTAGCTCCCAGACTCTTTCACAGCAGCCTCCCAGTTCTAATCATCTCTAGCTGAGGAGGAGATGTCATTCCATGTTGGCAGGTATTGACTTGGCCTCAACAATTTGCAGCTCTGTTGTTTCCTGGAAAGCACCAACACAACCTACAGAGAAAGGAAGCCTTCAGTGCCTGGCAGTGCCAGCTGGGACAAGACTTTGCAGTCAGTCTTCTCAGCAAGTGTTTGAAGCTGTCTGCTTGCTATGGTGCCTCACCTTCAATTTTATGTCTCAGTCCTTACTTATGCTCTAGGTACTGTCTGACCTGAGTCTTGCTGTAGAATGCAGAGCATGGCTTACACTTGCTTGAAAATGTAGCATATATTTGCAGAATAAAGCCTGTCTGTAGCAACTGTGGGGGTCAGGTCACCCTTTCTGAAGGGTGTGCATTGAGTTCTCTTTGCATCCAGGGATCATTGCAAGCCTTTCAAGAGCCAGGCATCCTGATGTTTCTTCTAGTTTTGGATTGTTTCTCATGTTTACTATAGCATAAGGATGTGATAGTCTGTATTAAAAAAATATATATACGGAAAACCCTAGCAACTGCCAAACTCATACTTCTTAGGAGACATGGAATGACTCCCTCCCTTTCTTCATCCCAGTTGCCGAGACATAGATGTTTTGTTAAGATGCATTTGGGCAGGAGAGTAGAGCTGGTCCTTGGATGAGCTGCCACCCAAACAGGTGCTGTCGGATCCTGGCTGTACGTGACTGCATCCTCACTGCCTTGGCTCTGGGACTCGCCCAACTCCCTGTTACATTGGTTTGGTTCACTAAACCAGCAAAAAATTCACCTGAGAAAGAAAGGTGAAGCATAGGGCTCTGATTTTGTGAGGTTAGTGGGCTCTCAGGGCTCAGGTGCCAGAGCCAGGCTGTGGGAGGAAGCAGGATCACGTGGCCTGGAAGGTGTTGTGGCAAAACATTAAGTTTGCTCAGCTAATTTTCTGGGCTGCTTTCTTAGTGCACCACAGGAAGGTGCTCAGACGCTGGGCCAGGTGCAGTGCATGGTGCAGAGGGCACTTGAGGGAGATTTGTTTCAGCAGTGGCAGCTCTGGGGGTGAGTAGGTGTGTTTCGTGGGGCGTTACATTCACCTTGTTTGTTACTCAGCCCTCCAATGCTTTCAAAACTATGCTGCCAGTGCTGGGACAAAGCCTTCCACCCGGTTGTCCATCAGCTACCAAAATATCTCCTTTGCCTCTTGACCAGCTGTCAGAATTTGTCAGAAACTGTTGCATCTCAGCAACAAAGCATCTCAAGAACTGTTTCTCTTGGCCTATGAGAAATGGGAGGGATGCTCAGGAGGTGATGGGCAGGGCTGTTCCAGGCTGGTACGCTCTATAGGCCGGTCATAACTCTGGAAAGAAGGTGTTTCAGAGCAAAAAAAAAAACCCATTCAACTCCAGAACCAAAGGAAAAAAAAAAAAAAAAAAAAAAGCCTTAATTATTCAACTAGTTTGAAATGCTTTTTAAAGTATCCCTAAAAATAGGTGAGAGGGATGTTTGTCAGCTACAAAGAGATCATCCTGCAGTAGTGTTGTTTATGTTATTTTATGATGATGCTACAGAATACAGTCCCTGAGGTAGGCTCATTAATGTTTATGAATGAGCCCCTTGTTTTAAGCTTTTGGTTTGAGAACGTGGAACTAGGGCGAGAGGAGAGCTGGGCTGGTTCTGCAGGGCACTTTGCAGGGCCCAGCACAGGAGATCGCTGCAGACCTCGGCAGCTTCAGAGTTCTCTTCGGCAGATGACAACTGGATTTGGGCCGAGAAGGAGCAGGACTTTGGGTAAATTCTCTGTGAAACTCTGGGCCTCCCCAGAGGGTCAGCACGCAGGAAGCTCGCGAGGCTGCATCTCATCGGGCGTTCTGATGCGATCTCTTCCAGCAGTCAACCTGCGGCTGCGTGCTGTGAGGGCTCGCGGTGAACCCGCTGCCTGGCGGGGCTCCTTGTCGCTATCTGTTCCATAAAGAGGGCTAACCGTTCCTTCTGGCTATCTGTACGCGCCTTCCACCCCAGCCCTAGATCAACAGCTCGGTTCTGCCAGCCGGCCCCAGCGGCAGTCCGGTGGAGGAAACTGCCCCTTCCTTGAAGGCAGTGGGATACCGTGGGCTGGCGCCGGCGCAGTTTCGGTCCCGGGCGCGTGTTGGGGTTCCGGGCGCTCAGCCGGCCCGTGCTGGTTCCGCTCCGACGGGTCGGTGCCCGGAGATGGGGAGCAGCGGCTACCGCGCTAGTGACGCGCCGCCGGGCAGCCCCTCCTGCCCCGCGCGGCTGTCAGCAGCGGGACGGGGCTCGCCGCTGCCGTGCCCGACAGAATCTAGCTCTGCAAACGGGGCCAGCGAAGCGGGCATCAGGCCCTCGCGGCCCCGAGAAAGGAACCACCGAGGAGCGGCTGCCAGAGGTGGCTGTATCCCACAGCGCAGCTGGGGCTCTCCGTTCATCCCTACAGCCCCGCTGCCCTCTCTCGCGCCGCGCTGCTTTGCGGACCGCTTCCTAAACGGGGCAGAAAGCGCGGCGCCGCCGAAAGCCCCTGCGGTGGGGGCGGCCCCGTACTCGACCCCGTCCTTCTGGGGGACACCCGCGTAGCGGAGCCGCCGAAGCCACGTGGTGGGGTTGGTTCTTCGGGGCGCGCCCCGTCACCTCGCCCGGAGCGCGCCGGCCACGCTCCCCGTTCCCCGGCGGGCGCCCGTTTTGAACAAATGACCTCACCCGGGCCCGCCAACCGCCGCGCTGCCGCGCTTAATATTCATGAGGCGGCACGCCAATCGGCGGGCGAGGAGGTTGTTTTAAACGGCGGAGCCCCGCAGCCAATCAGGCCGCTCTCGTAGGCAGCCAACGCGAGGCTGAGCCGCGCCGAGCCCGCGCCGTGCCCTGCGCTCAGCTCCTGCCACACTGCCGCGAACAATACAGGTACGTGCGGCCCCGCCGCAACTTTTCGGGGGGCGGCTGCCCCCTGTGCGCCGCGCCCCGCCCTGCCCCGCGCTCTCGCCCTTCTCCTTTCGCTGTACCGGGGCTTTTTTTTTTTTTTTTTTTTCGTTTTTTTTTTTTTTTCCGCTTTTTTTTTCTTGCTTTTTTTTTTTTTTTTTCCTTATTAAAAAAAGAATTCCCCAAAACTTTCTCCCCTCGCGCGGGTCGCTGCGGGGCCGGGACGCATGGCGTACGGCCTGGTGCCGCTGGTGGAGCGGGGCGCGGTGGCTGCCCCATAGCCGTCCCTGCGTGCTACCCCGCCGGGACCCCCCCCGCGCCTCGGGGCGCCCCGCGCCCACCCGCTCCTTCCGTAGGGTCGCTGCCCGCCGCGGGACCGCCGCTCCGCGCCGCCGCCGCCCCGTCCCGCCTGAGCCGGGATCCTCCCGCCGCCCGCTTGCTGCCGCGCGGCCCCGGCCGTGTGCCCCGGGTGGGAGCGGCACGGCGGGGGAAAGTTGCAGCCGCGCGGCGCGGCGCCGTGCCGCCGCGGGCTCCGCATTAACATGGCTGTCGCTCCGGCAGTGACAGGGAGCCGCGCTGCGCCCGGCCCAGCGCCGCGACCGCGGCCGCCGCCTCCGGCGCCCCGATCCCTTCCGTCCGCCCACGTCGCCGCTCCTCGGCCCGGCCCGGGCCGCTCGTGAGGCCGCGCTCGCGGCGGCTGCGGCGCCGTGCCCGCCGCGCATAACATGGCTGGCGCCGGAGCGCGGCGCGGGGAAGAAAGACGTGCGGCGGCGGGAGGGGGTCTCGGCGGGGGAGCGCTCCCCCCCGACGCCCCGCCGAGGACCCAAACCCTTCGCTTTCGGCCCCGGCCGTCCCCCCCTGGCGCCCCTCGCCCTCGGCTGGGCTGCGGGGGACCGCCCGGAGGCTCGCGGCACTTTTTTCTCGCGGCGCGGAGGAGCGGAGCCGCGGCTATAATGGCTGCACGGGAGCCTTTGTTACAGAGCATTGCGCTAGGCAGGCTGGGGGGGGGGGGGCCGCCTCCAGCCCGCTCCGCGCCCCGGCCCCGCCACCCTCGCACCCGTGGGGCCGCCCCGGAGCCCCTTCCCGCCGGGGGCGGTGTTTCGGCGGGGCCGAGGCCGGGGGCGGCGGGCGCGGGGGCAGAGCGCGGCGGAGGGGGAGCGCGGCTTTGTTAGCGCGCGGCGCCGGCAGAAGCCATCTTAGCGAGCGGGGCCGGCCCGGGTGCGCGGCGCTGCCGCCGCTCCCGCTCCCCGCTTCGAGCCGGGCCGTGCCGCCGCGGGCCGTGCCGCCGCCCCGCCGCTCCCGGCCGCCGCCCCGCGCCCCCCGCCCGGCGCCCCGCCGTATTTCAGGGGCAGTTTCTTTCATCGGGAGGCGGCGCACAAAATGGAAGATGAATTATCAGTGTTCGCCGCCGCTGCCCCCTCCGCCCGCCCGCCGTGCCGCCGGCCCGGCCCCGCCGCAGGTGCCCGCGGCCGCCGGCGGTGACCTTGGCGGCGGGGGCGGAAGATGGCGGGAGGAGGCCGGGACGCGCCGGGCCTGCGCGCCCCGAACTTCGCGGTCAGGCCGCGGCCCGCCCCGCGCCTCCCGTCCCGCGCCTCGCCCCGCCGGCCCTGAGCGGCGGCAGCGGCGGGCCGGGCCCTCCGGCCCCGCGCCGGCACCTTGCCGTGTTGCGCCAATAACAGTCGGGTTTTCAAACCGTTGGAAAGCCGTGAATAGGGAGAGTTGCTGCGGGATTATTTTTATTGCCCGAGGGAAAAACAAGTAGGGTGGGGGTGATCGGTCCCCAAGCAAGCTTCTCGCACCCAGCCACGCGCTGCTCCCAGCCTTGTGCCGGCTGCCACACTCGCCTGCCTGCAACCCACCCAAACCCTGCTGCGTGCACGGCTTGGGGCGCTCCTGTGGACTGGGAGCCATGTGGCCCTGGGGCTGCCCCCGGTATGGGGATGGGGCTGCTGAGGGGATGAGGCGTAGCTGGTGCTGGATGTGTGGTTCGAGCCTTGCTGTGGAGGCTGACTCAAACACTTCGTACAGGGTTCCAAATAGTGCTTCGCGGGCAGCAGTATGTGAGCTTATTTGCTCAGCTCCCGTTCTTTGGCATAATGTAAACATATGGATGTAAAACTTTGGTTGTGATGGGTTCTGCTTGGCTCGGGTCTGCTGCACAAACCCGAGGAAGAATAATCGCAGAGCCATGTGGGAGACGGCAGGAGGTGTTGTGGGAGGAGAGGTGTGAGTGAGGGCAGGTTGTTTCTGGGGGTGTTTATGTACAAACAGGTGCACGCTGTGTGTGTGCGCTCGTGTGTTCTGAGGTTCATGCATTCCATTCTCCCTTCTGCCCCACAGAGTCAGGATGGCTAAAGGTGACCCGAAGAAGCCCAAGGGCAAGATGTCTGCCTACGCCTTCTTTGTGCAGACATGCCGCGAGGAGCACAAGAAGAAGAACCCAGAGGTTCCTGTTAACTTTGCAGAGTTCTCTAAGAAGTGCTCAGAGAGGTGGAAGGTACCTTAATTTGACGTGATGACTAGTCCTGTTACCTGCTTGTGTTGCCTGTGCCCATCTGAGGGCAGAAGGGGATACTGCTACTGCTCTGATCTGTGTGCTGTGTCTCTGCCTAATGTTCTGCTGCTGGCCCCCATAACAGCTGTGAGCTCTTGTGCCAACCTGGCCACCTCCCTCACAGTGCTGGCTGTGGCCGCTGTCCTGGCCAGGACGTTGGTCTCCACAGTGGTCCCTTAGAAAACAAACACATTCTGAAATGGCTCTGTTGACTTGGCGTGTGTTGCCTTGTGTACTCAAAGTTTGCCAGCTATTGACTATTGGGTGATCACATGGCTTGGTGTCTTGTGTTTTTTGTGTGTTTTTTAGACCATGTCAAGCAAGGAGAAGGCTAAATTTGATGAAATGGCAAAGGCCGATAAGGTACGATACGATAGAGAAATGAAGGACTATGGCCCAGCTAAGGGTGGCAAGAAGAAGAAGGACCCCAATGCCCCAAAGCGACCACCGTAAGTACCTGAGGCATGGCGTGCAGAGGGTTACTGCACTTCATCTTGCAGCGCTTACAACTAGCCTGTTATTTGCCATAACAGAAGTCAGTGGGATGTACTGCGGGTATAGCAGTACCGAGGGTGGTGAGAGTGTTCTGTGGGACTTGTGGGCAGCCCGTAACCCTGCGCGTGTTGAGTGCTGACCGAGCTGTTGATACTCAGTGCTCTCAAAGTCATGGCGGTGAAGGATGCGGACAGCAGGCCTGCAGTGAGGCTTGTACACTGAAGATGGAATTGCGGACGGACAGGGATAGAAAACATTTAATAGAAACAAAATAAGGTTTAAGGCTGCAAGTTTGGCCCGCAGTAAAATCAAAATACATACTAAAAAAAAGTAATTAAAAAATGAACTTGTCGTCCGCTCGTAGGTGTAGGTGAGGATTTTGTGCTGCGTGGCAGGAAGGGGCTGCTGCTGGGGTGTGCTGCTGTGCTGCTCACTGTCCTCTGGTGCTTCTCCCCAGGTCTGGCTTCTTCCTGTTCTGCTCAGAGTTCCGCCCCAAGATCAAGTCCACAAACCCTGGCATATCCATTGGGGATGTAGCAAAGAAGCTTGGTGAAATGTGGAACAACCTCAGCGATGGTGAAAAGCAGCCTTATAACAATAAGGCCGCTAAGCTGAAGGAGAAGTATGAGAAGGTAAGGCTGTTGTAACGCGTCTCTCCTTCGCTGGTGCCTCTGTGTGCAGGCAGAGCTGAGCAGTGGGGGCTCTGCTGCCTGCAGCTGTTGCAGTTAGGCACTGTCGACGTGCTGCAGGGCCCAGCTCTCACAGTGGACGTGCCTCAGGTTGCAGTCAGGTAGAAGCAGACAGGTGCGTTCCGGCAGGGAGGAACGTCCCCAGGCAAAGCACACCTGTCGCTTCAGCAGAGAGTTTGCCGTGCTGTTAGGGGAGCTGTGTCCTGCTAGCAGGAAAGTGACAAGAGGTTGGTTTCCCTTACCCTCAGACAAGTAATGATGAGCGTGGGGCGCAGGGCTGCCTACCCTCTGGGGCCGCGGCTGCAGGAAGACAATCCCCTCCACTAACGTGCACCGCTGTGCAAATGCTGGGTGTTTGGCACTTAGAGCAAATTAAGACATCCCCTTGACTTTGCAGGATGTTGCAGACTACAAGTCTAAAGGAAAGTTTGATGGCGCAAAGGGAGCGGCAACCAAAGCTGCTCGGAAAAAGGTAGAGGAAGAAGACGAAGAGGAGGAGGAGGATGAAGAAGAGGAGGATGAAGATGATGATGACGAATAAAACTGTACAATACTTGTCTCCATGTGAATACCATAGAGTAGGGGAAACACCGTAAATGCAGCACCTCTTATTTGAGATGGTGTCTCTTGCCCTTATTAGGCTTAATTAAAAAAGAAAAAATTTGGATTCCGATCGCGTTGTAGTTTCTAAAAGTGCTCTAGAAATTGTAACTGGTTTACATGAAGTGGCCATGGGTGTAATGAGCACCCTGAAACTGTATCAAAGTTGTACATATTTCCAAACATTTTTAAAATGAAAAGGCCCTCTAGTGTTCTCCTAACTCTGTGCACTTTGCTGTTGGTGTAACAAAGCATTTAAAAATGTTTCAAGCATTTTTTTAATTTGTAAGGTGGTGTTACTATATGGTTATTGGCTAGAAAATCCTGGGTTATAAACTGTACATATCTATAGTTTGTAAAAACTAGACAGATTCTTGTGGTACATGCTTAGAGTTATGATGCCTTAGAGGAGCAGTGATTACTGGAGAGGCCGTACGTTCCCCGGGGTGCCATGGCCCGAAGCATGCACTGTGAGGGTAGATCTATTTACACTACAGTGGGCGTCCATTTAGCTTAAAGTTGTCTTTCTGTATATAGTGAAATAGCATTCTGCTGCCATTCTTAGTTGTGGAAGGGGGTTCAGCTGGCATGAGAAGTGTACGGATTTTTTTAGTTAAGTGCGGTAGTTTTTAAACTGAAACTGTAGACATCTCTTCATCGCCAACTCAGTGAAGAGCCAGTGCAGCAACTGAAGTTCAAAAACACTCTGTACTTAAACAAATTTGCAACGTTCTGTTTTTTTTTGTATGTTTAGAATGCTGAAATGTTTTTGAAGCAAAATAAACAGTATTACATTTTTAAAACTGTTCTTGACAACACTCTAAATTTCTGGTTTAAAAGGATCTTAACAACAGCAAGAGGTTCATTTCCAAGTCTGTGGCATCCCTCAGGGCTGGTGACTTAGGAAACATTCTGACTCAAGGATTAAAAATAAAAATAAATGGTGGCCAGCCAAAACTGGCTGAATTGAAAGAGATGGCTGCTTCAGCTAATATGCAATCATAACTGTTTATGGCTGAGTGGCATAAGATGCTATGCAAGTTTGAACTTTATTACTTGAACTTGGGAGCCTAAATGAACATTCATGACGTAATTGTTTGTTTGTGTGTGTATATAGCAGCATTCAGAGATGCAGAGAAAGGTAGGTGGCTAGGAATGAGGCTGATACTATGGAATAAGTATAAAAGCATAGTTTGGAATTTTTTTTTTTTTTTTTTTTTTCAGTTGTGTTGGGTAAATTTATAGCCCAAATGCATTGCTGTACATATTAAAATGTGCCTTTTTTGTCCTGTGTTAAACTGTTTCAGACTTGTGGTTTTTTCTAGCATCTTAACCCTGGGCAGGAGCGAGGCCCCCAGGCTGGCTGCTGCACTAGGCGTGTGCTGCAGGAGCTCACTCCGTGCCCTTCCCAGTGTCCCCAGGCGGCAGGGTGCTGCGGGGCAGGGCATGGCATCCCTCTCCCCCTCCGGTGGCACTGACTGCAGCGCAGACCCCATCTTCCCAATTCCAGCAGGGTGTCCCGCAGCCTGGGGTCGAGCTGTCCTGCTCAGTCCTGGGCCTGTGGCTCTGACCCTGTCCCTCACGTTCTGGCTGTGGCTCGCAGCCCATCTGCCGAGGGCCAGGAGGAGGTGGGCACGCAGACGTGCTCCTGGTGACACCGTCAGATGTGTGCTGCCGTGTGCCACCTGCTTGGCAGGCAAGAACTGCTGTGTGGGGATGGGTGCTGCCACCGCTCCGTCTGAGCCCAACTGCAGATGCACGAGGGCCAGGCTTGCAGGCAGGAGAAGCAATGCTGGTGAGGAGAGACATCCTCATCGCCTGACTGGGCTTGTGTCTGGCTTCCTGTGACCTCTCGATAACTGTGGTATCTTGGCGAAACACTCTGGTCTAATGTTGAGATAGGGTAGGACCTGAGAGCAAAAACAGGTCAGGAACTTTCATGGAATATAGCCACATGTGGTGATTTTTATTATTTTTTTTTTTATGGTTTAGTGTTGGTTGGATCTGGGAAATTCTTCTGTAATTGCTTAATTATGGCAATTCTTAAATGTCTTTAAAGAACTACAATAGAAGAAGTGTGAAATTGGCTCCCATTTTACGGGAAGTTGTGCTTTAAAAGGCTGAATAAAACCGTGCCTGGGAAAGAAACAGGTACCCTCGTATTCTCTGCCTTTCCTGTGCCTCTTGTGTCATGAGGGAGAAGACTGGAGATGCCAGGACGTGGAAATTTGATGGGAAGTGGTGGAGCAGAAGAGAAAAGCGATGGCATCGTTTCAGGAGCTTTAATGCTGTTCCTATTGTCTAGTTGGCAAAATCTCCCCTTAGCCACATATGGGAATTAGTGTAGATCACTGCTGTGCAAATCGAGCTTGGCTTTGAATTAACTGCTAGTGAGCTGAGTCCCTATTGATAGTATTAGCAAATAAGAGCTGGAGCTGACACCTCTTTGTCTTTGTTATATTGGAAATCTATCAAGTTGCAGGGCTCGATGGAGGTCTTGGGCCATAGGTACTACCTGTTCCTGCTTGGCAAATTCCTGAAATACAGCATGCCTGGGGGATGCTGCTCGAGACAGTGCTAGTGCAGGACTCTGGGGACTTGAATTTGGGTATTGCAGATGCAGTGCTGGTGCGTCTGTCCCCTTGGTGCTCTGCCATTGATAAATACCACAGTGTGAATGTATATAAATAATGTGGGATTTTTCCCCTGCTCCACCACCGCTGATTTGTGTTCAGAGATGTTGTCATCTGAAATACTGGGAACTGCTCAATTTCACACGGCTCAGTTGGTCTGATAGAATGCTCTGACACGCTTGTGGTGTTCCAAACAGACGGTTCTGCTTTGGGCGGCTGTGCAGCTGAAGCTCCTTGCTTAACTTTACTCCAAAGCTGTGCAGAGTAAGTGTGTCTCTTATTGTCTCACTCTGCATAGAGAAGGGTAACAATGAAATAGATCTGAGGGGAGGGATGGAGGGGGACTTCGCCTTGTGTGACTTTGCTGGAGCTGGCTACTAAACGGCTTTCGTTCCCAAAACGTGCTCTGCTGCATCCCCTGCGCCTGCTCGAGGGGAGCTAGTCAGCCTGTGCAGCAGCTGTGGGACCCGTTTGCCTTTCTGGGAAGGCAGATGGTGGCTGGGCTGGTTGGATCCTCTCTCTGGATGTCTGAGATATGGAGTTGCAGAGATGGAGCGGCCTTTGCTGAAAGGAGATCACCTGTGGGCACTGTGTGTGGAGGTGCAGAGCAGGCAGAGGCCCCATGCTCCAACCTGCCTCGCCGTGCAGCGTGTGTGTGCGTGGTGCTGCCGGGCCGTGCTCCGTCCTGAGAGCACACTGCCAAAATGCAGCGTGTCCTCAAACCAAGCTGCCTGGGGAAGGTGTGGCATGGACGGGCTGCTCTAATGCAGGGTACAGCCTGCCCCTCGCCTAGCTCAGCCCTGCAGTGTGGCAGTGAGAGCTGGGGCTGCAAGGCCGTGCTCTCCTGCTGCTCTGTAGCCCATACAATTGTAAATCCGGTTGAAGTCTGGTAAATGTTTTGTGTGAGCTGAATGCACGCCCTGGGACTTGGGCGGGCTCTGAGGTGGAACTGCTTCAGCGCAGCCCCAACACAGGGGGGTGGCCCTCAGCAAAGGCAGTGCTATGAGATTGTTTCCTGCTGCTTGTGTCGGTACCCTAATGCGTGTGTGAGGAAGCAGCACGTTGGTTTTTCCGTCGTAACGTTCATTAAAAATCAAGATCCAAATGCACACGGAATCAATCGGCAGCAAGTAGCTCTAGCAGAAATCCCCAGGAAGGTGGGAGCCTGCTGAGGGTCATCCTGGGGGCACAGCAGTCACATCTCTGTCTGCTCTCAGTGTCGGGCCAGCTGTTGGCTACCCATGCTTATTGCAGCAGCGAGGTGTGAGGGTTGCCACTGGCTGCATGTCATTGGCTGACAGCTGGATGCTCGCAGCTTTGGACCTCCAGTTTGCTGGACTGTGATGCAATGAACTGGACTGCAAATTGCAGCCACACTGTGGAGTGAAGTAGAGAGGACCTGGCCACCAAGCAGTTGCTCTCTGAGCGTGTTTTAGCTTGCAGCCTGGCATGGGTCAAACAGCCACGTGCCTGGCAGGGAGCGTGCTGTGTGTGCCTCTGCCTCTTTCTGTCAGGAGGGCTCCAGCCTGTGTTTGGTAATCTGTGGCTGGAGTGGCCCTCAGCACCTGACACCTGCCGGGCCAGTATGGGTATGATGAGATGAGGGGAGGTGTGGGATGGCTCCAGGCCGGTGCCAATGACCCAGCCTGAAGCTGGGGCTCCTGAGGGCTCATCCAGGGTGCCTGTGGGCTCGGGCTGCTGCCCCTCCCGCTGTCAGCGCCTCGTGCTCTGGAGCACAAGCTGCTGGGAGTTTTGCTGAGGAAGTGTGGAATAGATGGGACAGTGAGGTGGGTTGAGAACTGGCTGACTGGCAGAGCTCAGAGGGTTGTGATCAGTGGCACAGAGTCCAGTTGGAGGTCTGTTTTTAGCAGTGCTCCTCAGGGTCAGTGTTGGATCCAGTCTTGTTCAATGTCTTCATCAGTGACCTTGGTGAGGGGATAACAGCCACTCTCAGCAAGTTTGCTGATGATATGAGGTTGGGAGGAAAGGCTGGCACACCAGAAGGCTGTGCTGCCATTCAGTGAGACTTGGACAGGCTGGAGAGTTGAGCAGAGAGGAACCAGATGAGCTTTAATAAGAGCAAGTATAGAGTATTGCACCTAGGGAGGAATAACCACGTGCACCAGTACAGCTGGGGGATGAGCTGCTGGAGGGGAGCACTGTGGAGAGGGACCTGGGGGTCCTGGTAGAAATAGGTTGGCCATGAGCCAGCAGTGTGCTCTGGTGGCCAAGGCAGCCAGTGGCATCCTGGGGTGCCTTAAAAAGAGCGTGGCCAGCAAGTCAAGGGGGGTGATCCTCCCCCTCTGCTCTACCTGATGAGGCCTCACCTGGTGTACTGTGTCCAGTTCTGGGCTCCTCGGTACAAAAAAGACAGGGATCTCCTAGAGAGAGTCCAGCAGAGGACCACAAAGATATTAAAGAGCCTGGAGCATCCCTCCTATGAGGAAAGGCTGAGTGACCTGGGTCTGTTCAGCCTTGAGAAAAGAATACTCAGAGAGGATCTGATCAATGCCTATTAATATCCAGGGTGCAGGAGGCAAAGGGACGGGGCCAGACTTTTCTAAGTGGTGCATGGGCAAGGGGAAATGGCCACAAACTGAAGCATACAAAGTTCCGCACGAACGTGCGTAAGAACTTCTTCACAGTAAGGGTGACAGAGCACTGGGATGGGCTGCCCAGAGAGGTTGTGGAGTCTCCTTCTCTGAGGATGTTCAAGACCTGCCTGGACGCCCACCTGTGCAACATGGTCTGGGGAGCCTGCTTTGGCAGGGATGTTGGACTTGATGATTTATAGAGGTTGCTTCCAGCCCCTACAATTCTGTGATTCTGTTTTTCTGAGCAAGCCGCAAGTTGAAGATATCAGTGACAGCCTTAAAGAGAGCCCTTTCTTCAAGGGCTGCTGTGAGACTGGGATAAGCCCTGAGGAGCTGGCATCCAGCTGTCTCACTGGGCCTGTTGCTCATGCTGCTTGTTGGCTCGGGGTGACGGTGGCACTTGTGGGACGCTGGCGGTGGGAGATGCGAGCAAGGAGTGCCAAGGCACATCTGCCACCTTGCTTTTGGCAGGAGCCATCTCCCAAATAAGAACAAGAAGTTTCTGCTTATTTGTTTACTTGCTGTGCAGTCTTTGCATTTTTCCCCTGTTCCTCGAGGCACATAAGCAGCGCACTGTGCACATGTGACAGAGCAGCCCACAAACTCCCTTTGTGACTTCTTTCTTTCACGGAGGAGAAATGCATTCAGGAAAAGCAGGGCCCTGACGACAAGAATCAAGCGTTTCTAAATATGGACATCCCTTTTTGGACTAAAAAGTCTTTTCTGTACCACGCATATTTCCCCTGTTAATCATTTCCTTTTGTTCCTCGCAAACTTTGGTCCTCCGATGTTATGGAAGGAATTACAGCTGCTGTGTTTGTAAACTTTCCTTTACGTTCTGGTAGCTGGTTTGTATCTTTGTGGATCTGCTGAGTTGTTTCTTTTGCATTGTGATCAGAAAGGTCAGCACTCTGGTTACTCACCCTTTTCTTTTTTTTTTTTTTAAAAAGAAGCAGTCATATTTAGCCTCAGCCTGTCTTGAAATATTGGGGATTTCACAGGCCAGTGATCTTCTCATGGTCCCATTCACCGCTTTTGTGTTGGACTAATTGCCTTGATAAAGGCGGAGCTGGGGATGGTGAAGTGCTTCTCCTCCAAGGTGAAATGTGAGAGGGAAGGGGGAAATATTCAGATGTTCACTAGCAGCTGGGTAAGCTGAATGCATCAGAAATCAGCCAGAGCTCAGACAAAGTAGGGGATTAGGAGTCTGGGGTGGGAGGAAGGCTGGACATCTGGAAGCCTGCTGTGCTGGGGGCGGCTCGGCTGGCCACTGGGCACAGCTATTGTTGGGCTGCTCTGAAACCAGTTACTGGTGTTGTGTGTACAGCAGCCCCTCCCCACCAGAGTTCCCTGCATTTAATGAGAAAGCCATGACCGACACAATCGACGTGCTGGAAGCTCACCCTCAGGAAGCAGCAGGGCTGTGCTTGGCTCTGCTGGCCCTGCTTGTGCTGAGCGCTGCCACTGGCCCTGGGCAGAAGCAGCGGCACCAGCACCAGCTGGCACCTCGTGTGGGCTTCCATTCACAGCATCAAGTGCCCCACGTTGGGGGGGCCATGTTCAAGCCTAACTCCTGGCTCTGCCCAGAGCAGGGGACTGGGGCAGGTTGGAGGTTGTCATTCTTTTATTTGGTGATGAAATGGGAATTAAAAAAATGGTTTTGAAAGCAAAATATTGGAAAAGGAATTCATGTGAACAGAAATAGCCAGATAGCGGCTCGACTATTTTGCTTTTGCTTTGCTTGTTTGTTTACCTCATTTTGTTGTTGTTTTTTTTCCTTCCAAAAGTCATCTCTGTTCATGCATCTTAGCCAGTTGTGAGAATGTTCCTCCATTCACCTCCTTCACCTCCGGCGTTTTGCTTTGCCCCTGCTTTCATCCTGCCTGCACTTTGTAGTGAGCCATGGTGCGTGCAGGTGTGAGAGCACACAGCACCTTCACCCGGTGCCTTGCTCTGCCCTAGCTGCAGGGCACGGTGGAGCACTGGGGCCACAAACGGCTGTGCTGGGGATGCTCCTGTGGCTGGGATGCTGCCTTCCCCTTGTCTCAGCCTCAGAGGAGAGCCTAAAGCCTCCGAAAATAATAAGCTTATAAGGTAGTAAATCTCAGTAATGAGAAAAACAGAAGACTGCATCTGCTCAATATGATGGTGCTGCGTATGATCTGGTGAACAGCCGCCGGAATCAGCCACCCCTCATTGCAGGGGCTACAGCTGAAATGCTGCATTTCCTGGCAGGAGCAGCAGCTTTCACAGGGTGCTCCATAGCAAATGGAGAAGATGGGGAGACGTGTTCTTCTCCATTGTGTCTTCAGAGACTGCAAAATGAGACACAGGGGACAGCAGGCACATGGGGAGGAGCGAGTTGCATGGGGCTGCGTTCCTGTCCCAGGTCTGCTCTGTGGGGTCCCCCTGTGCCCAGGGCTGCTGGCTGCCCTTGGTTAAGTCAGGTTTGTGAAATGGAGAGAGGAGAGAAGAGTTGAGGGGAAGTGATCTGCATGTAGTGTGTAATGCTTTTATGAATTGGGTCTTTAATAATTTACATTGCCAGTTTAATACTTTGAATACAAATTATCTCACCCATATGCTGTGCTGACAAACATAAAAATGGAGTAATCAAAGCTGTAATAGCACACAGCAAAAAGACATAAAATGCCACTAGAAGGCTTAGGATAAATTATTGCATGCACACACTAGCTCTATGGCTCCCTGGTGCCAATGGATGCGTTGCAGTTTTTTCCTCAGACTTTGCATTCAGGCTCAAGGACTGGTGCAGTACCAGGTGTGCCACGTGCAGTTCTGTTAGCTGGGCAGCACTGAACAAAGAGGAGGAGAGGGAATGGCTCAGACCTTGATAAACACTGCAATTTAAATTCTGCTCTGGCATTCCACGGGCTGAGAAGGAAATATAGTCCCGATATTTGCAGGGAGCCCCTTCCTCCTCCAGCAGGGTTGTTTGCATACATGATAAGCAGCAGTGTTGGCTTGCCATCTTCAGGCGACTGTCTCGAATTGCGCAGCATCCCGAGCAGCCCTGAACATCCCGGGCAGCCCAGGACCTGCTGCACCCATGCCAGGTGCCTGGCCACGGCTCCTGCCTGCATCCTGGCTGGGGATGGGCTGTGAGTGCTGCGTCCCACCGGGTTCCCAGAGGGCTGGCTGCAGCCTGGCACCAGAAGAGCCCGGGCAATGGGCAGCATTATGCTGGGGGAGCTGTGAGTTTTGTACTGTTCCCCTCCTGTCTTCGCTCCTGCTTCTAACGCTGAGCTCTGGGGGCTGGAGGAGGGGAAAGAGGCCAGGCTGCCCCTGGGCTGAGGTTAGGGCTGACAGAAGGCTTCCTGGGTGCTGCCAGCAGCACCATGCCATGGTTTCAGCTGTGTAGCATCCTTTTGGTGAGCACCTGCTGGCATAAGGGCACAGAGCCGTGCAGCAGGATGAGCAGGAGTGCAGAGAGCTGTGCTTATGGGGATGAGCCGCGTTTGTGGATGGCAGTAGATTGTGTACCTTGGCTTGTGGCAAAGGCTGTGCTCTTACATACTGGTCTGTTTGCTGGTGCCACATCACAGAGATGTCACCGTGCGGGCTAATCTTATGTAGAAAGAGCTGTTTAAGTCTCACATTTGCATACGCTGAATTTCTCAGCTATCAGGGTTACTCCATGCAGTAATCCATCCTGCGCTTCTAATGTGATCAGTGAGAAATGAGGCTTCTTCCCAAATAAATCACCATCAGCTGTGCTCTGGCTGTGCCCCAGCCTTTCCTGCAGGCAAAGGACCCAGCCCCGCGTAGTGAGGGCTCACGCTGCCCACGAGTGGATGCACATCCACTTCCCTAACGTGGGGCCTGCCTCGGGCTGTCTGTGCTGCGAGTGCTGGTGGCAGAGCGCATCCACATCCCTCACGTGGGCGCAGGCGCAGGCTGTGTGTGCCAGGTGTGCTGGCAGTGGGGTGCAGGGTTGGGGGTACCCAGCTCTTCCCCTGGGGATGTGTGGGCAGTGGGAGGTGCAGGTGTCAGCCAGCTCTCTGGAAGAGCTCATCCCATCAACAGATCGTCTGGAGAACGTGGCCTTGCCTGATCCTTCAGCTCTGCACATAGATCGGCTGGATCAGGGCCATGATGAGAAATATCACTGTATTCATCCAAGAGATGAGTTTTCTGCATAAAAGCTTTGATATGACTCATAGAGCATAACATCTATTTCTGCACGCAAGGTAAATATTTCCCACTCTGAATGTCAAAGCAGTGCAGTTTCTTGTGACACCCTCCACTTGTTTAAGTCTGGGGATGACAGTAATGCCTGCCCGTCCCTCCCCAGATTCCCCAACTCTTACCTCCCATGCCCCGCTGCCACACAGCTGGCCTACCATCAGTGACTGCCCCAAGTTTTTCTTTGCAGAGGAAGAAACACAAAGCACCTGGATGCAGCCCTGCCAGGGAAGGCAGGGAGGAAATACGTAACGTTTAACCCCGACAGATGATGATTTCACAGTGATCCGCCTGCCATGGCTGCAGGACCTGTTGCTGTGCCCTACAGAGACTACTGGTGGCCGGAGGTCCCAAGCGAGGAGCCCGGGAGCTTTGCTTTATTACAACTTAGCAGAGTCCTGTCCACTTTTGCTGTTCTGGAGAGGCTGAGGAGGTTTGCTCCCTTAGGAGAGGCACAACCAAGCGCAGCCCAATGATGCCCACAGTGTTGCCAGGGTTGCCAGCCAAGTCTCCCACCATAGCATGGGTTCTGCAGCCTGGTTTGGCTGTACATGCCGTCTCTTTTGCTGTCTTCATCTCTTTTTTTTTTTTTTTTTGTTTCCCTTCTTTAAAGGACTCTGCATCTGAGGCTGCTGCACTGTGATGGCAGCATTATTGTTTGCAATGATTTCTATTTCCATAGCTCCAGAAGAGACCAGAGCCCTGCTGGGCTGAGTGCTGCACGCACCATGACAAAGAGACAGTCCCGGTGCCAAACAACTTGCAGTCTTCTCCTTAATGTAAGGAATGTGAAATTAAGATCACTATAGCAACACCCTGCTCACATTGCATATATAGAAACGCCTTGTCAGTCTTTATATATATACAAATGTAAGACATACACAAACTCTAAATATCCCTGGCAACTTTCTCCTGCTGTGGAGGTGATGTCTGGGTTACAGCCCTCTGCCCTGCTCCCTAGGAGCTGTGCCCCCACACGGGATCTGCCTCCTGCCCAGGTGCCAGGAGCTGCCCCTCCATGCAGTGTGACATGGGGCAGTGCTGCCCACCAGAGTTTTGTTTTTGGTGTGCCAAATCTGTAAGACTTCACAGCTAGATTTGAAGCTCCAAGTTTGCTTCCTTCAGGCAGAGTTTCATGGGTGTGGAGTGAACCTGAGACATGCAAGTCTCTCCCTTTTCTCCTCTTCCCATCTCCCTTTTCTAAAGCCCTGTTAAATGAAATTTCACACCTGCTATGAAGCCTGGCTCTGGATTCTGTGTGGCTGCATAAAGCTGAGGCCAGGGTGCCTGTGGCAGAGCAGAGCAGCAGGATGCAGACACTGGCAGCTCAGAGCCTCTTTGCTTGTCTGTAAAGCCACAAGAATTCAAGCATGACTTTCATCTTGCTGTAAAGGTAAGTGCAGCTACTGATCAAGGTGAGCTTTTCCACTGAAAGAAACCCAAAGGAGGCAGCTGTCCCAGGTGGGAGACGTGTGGGATGCCCACAAGGAGCAGGAGATGAGTCCCCAGCAGTGTTGGGGCTGGGGGCTTCTCTGGGCATGGCCTGGCTGCGGTGGGCAGGAGCACTGCTGGTTGGTTTAATGCTGACCTGCAGAGCTGCAGAAACACTGCTGGGCTTTGCACGGAGCTGGTGTGGTGTGGGAGGTTTCCTGATGGAGATTCCATGAGGAGGGCACTGGGAGCACCGAGGTCCGGGAGGTCACTGACCAAAACGTGGCCAGCGGAGAAATGGAAAAGGCGCTCGGCCGCCTCTGGCTGTGCCGGCAGTCCTGCAGGGCTCTGGCTGTGCTGGGGCCTCTGGTGACGCACTCTGTTTCTCCTGACCTCTGCATTTCCATCAGCTGTTTTAGCGAGTCTGGCACCAGGAATGCAATCAGGGCCCTGCACTCCTATTTATGCTTTCACCCAGCAATTTGCAGCAGGCTGTAGAGCACTCTGCTCGTAATTGACAGCAGAAAGCAATACACTTCATAAGAGGAAACGTCTCCACCAGTGGCTGGATCCGTGCAGGCTATTTCCTATAATGAGGATGAAGAAAAGAGGCTTTTGCGAGCAGCTGCAGGTAGCAGAGCCCCTTGCTGTGGGTGCAGTGGTGCTGCTTGTTGTGCAATTAAGAGCCAGCCGAATAGAGCCCCCCCAGCATACCAATGGCCACGGTGAGAAGCTTGGAGCTGGGTGCCTGTGGTGCTGCAGTGTCCCTGCTCCTGTCACCTCTGCAGCAAGGGAGTGTGCGGGGCAAGGCTCCCTTTGGGCCTCCTTGCTTCAGTCTCTCCCCTCTTGTTTCTCCCCTCCCAGAAATGAGCGTGGCAATTTCAGCCTTGGCTTTGTACCAGTGGAAGAGGGAGGATGTTGTCTAGAGTAATGGTGCATCAGGCTGGGTGAGCAGGCACAGGGAGCCTGGCTGGCCTCACTGCTCTGTGGGGCTGGGGAAGGTGCTGGGGCTGCAGCTTTGTGCTGCACAAGGCAGTGGGGCAAGAGAAATGCCTGCAGTTGGGGGGTACCCAAGGTTTCCCTGTCCTGTCTCCCCGTGAAGCCTCTTTTATTGCCCCTTGGCAACATGAGACATGTGCCCATGTCTCTTTTATTGGGGTTGAAGCACAGCCAGGGTACGAGATTAAGTCTTTGTTCTGAATGCAGCTGGAGGAGAACCAGGTGAGACCTTGGTGTGCCCAACAGTTGCCCCTCCAGCTCCCCCTGAACAGGACAGGATACCAGGCTAAGGTAGGAGGCCTTAGAAGGAAGAAATGGCAGAGGAGCCGGGGAGGAGGGGGCTGACAGTCATGGGGCAAGCCACCCTGCAGCATCCCTGTGGGCACCAGTGCTGGGGCTGTGCGAGCAGCAGCATCCCTGCTGCAAAAGGGACAGGAAAGTGAGCGATGGAAAGGAGCTGCCAGAAATCTCAATGGGAACAATATCAAGTGCTCTCTCTATTAAATTCTTCATTTTTAATATTTTCCTCTTGTTGCTCAGGAAGTCTCAGTGCCATGAGCAAGCCCTGTCCACAGCCAGCCCCATGCAGCCACTTGTCCAGGTGCTGCATTTGGGCTCAGATGTGAGGAGGATGCCTGCTCTTTCTGCGCTCCTGCTAAAGGCAGATCCTGACAACAAGCAGGGCCGCTGTGCCACTCTCCAGGGACAGGCTGCCATGGGCAGGCTTTCCTTTTTCTTTGTTTATTGTCCTCTGAGGAGCACTGAGCACCTTAAACGACTTGTCTGCTGTAGGGCAAATGTAGAAGGAACAATTTTCTTGCTCAGAAACTAAAGCTCTGGGCCACTCCTCACCCAGATGATGAGCGATGAGATGAGTGGGAGAGGTGCTCCCATTTGAGATTTTGGGTGGGATACAACATCGTTCACAAAGCCATTGCATTCCAGTGCTAGAGGAGCACAGCTGGACCTGCTGAAGGCAGCAGGGTGCTCACAGCATGCCCCCATTCAGGCTGTGACCCTGCAATCAGGACAAGGTTTGGGTCACTGAAACACTGCATGCTCTTTACATGTGTCAGAAGCACTGGGGTTATTTGCCAGTGGAGCCACACAAACTGTGTGCATAACAGCCTTTTCCTTTATGGTTTGATGCATGCACTTTGCAGAGCGCCCTGATGGCAGGTTATGAGCTCCTGCCTAGAGAAGCTGTGGGGCTCCATCCCTAGAGGTGCCCAAGGCCAGGCCCCTCTGCAGCTGTCCCTCCTAAAAACCATTTCTGGAGTCAAAAGGTGACGAGCTGCACAGAGCCAGCTAAGAGATGTGGGTGCGTCCTGCCACTGAGCTCAGCCAAAAGGACGGGCAAAATTGGCCCTAACTACACCAAGCAGCACAGCGTATTTGTGGAGAGCAGCCATTATCTTCGTGTATTTGATAAAAGTGAATGGTCTCTTTTACACTGACAAAAATCAGTGCAGCAGTCAGCCCATCTCTGTACAGGGGAAAGAATCCTTCATTTATAAGCGATTCATTAAGTAGCATTAAAGCTGTCTCTGAAGACAAAATAATCTTTTTAAAGAGGACTCACGGTACCGAGAAGGAAGATTAATGCCTCAACTATCTTTCAATTATGCAAGCTTTCATTTGTTGCCATACACCTGGTTAACTCTTCCTGAGCTGAGCACGGCGGGGAAGGTGGAGAGGAAGGCAGCCCTGTGTGCACCAGGTGCGTTCTGCTCCATCTTCCTCTCGGTGTGTGTGTGTGCCATGTGTGCTTTGGGAACCACGGAGTTCTGCTTGCTGATCCTCATTTGATCTCCTTCTCCTGTGATCACATTCGCAGCTCTTGCACAATCAAATGAGCCTGAATATTTTTATTTCGGCACGATTTATGTCAGAGGTTCTGGCAAAGCGTAATTAGGAAGGTCTTATTGATCCATCCACCTTCCTTTCTTTCCTTTCACTGGTTCCTGGCGCACCAGCTTCATCTTAATTGAAACTGTGAAGAGTCCATTTAGCAGGAAGGTAGGAGGAAACAGCCCGAGAGCGATCCATCTCAATTGCTCCACCGATGAAAACAGTTGCTCACTCCATCTATCATAATTTCTGCTGAGTGTCACAGGAGATGTGTTGCTGTAACGGTGCAGATGCGCCCAGCAGAGCTGCGCAAAGCTGCTCACCAGGGCTCTGTGCTGGGGAACAGACGGCTTGGTGCAGTTCTGTTTTGCACCAAAAGAAGTCACCAGGTGAAAAAAACATCTCTTACTTCATTATTTTAAAGCTGCACCGCTACTAAATAAATATGTATGTACATATGTATACATGTAACATGAGTGAGGCCAAAGACTTTCTCGGGCAGCATCGATGCTCCCATGGGTGCTCTTGCCCAGGACATTCCCCATAAAGCATAAAGCTGCTTTGCAGCTGTGGGGAGCAGTGGGTTTGTGGCACTCTGCATCCCCCCACCAAGTCACTCAGCAACTGCACATTGGCACCATAGGGCAGGACCCCATGGGGCAGCCGGCTCAATGGGGGGCTGGGGCAGCACAGGCGGGTTGGATGCTGGCAGGAGATGGTCAGTCTGGTGTGGGTTTGCTGGGACTCTTGAAAGCCTCCCAGCTGGAGGAGAGGAGATGGCATCACACACATCTGTTGAAAACGCAGCTTTGCCCTTGACTTCAGCCAGAAATCCTTAGTTTCACCACCCAGCAAGCCCAAGGCACCTGCATTCGAGCCGAGGTCCTTGGAAATCACAGCCCAGCTCTCCATGTCCAAAGCACGTCTGGAAGTGCCTTAAAGTGGTGAAAACAGCACAGACCAGACCACTTGGAAGTTGAGAGCTGATGAAAGGACGTTTCTGTGGGAGCTGCACCATACTGCAGGTGGGTCATGGGCACGGACACAAAAGGCTGTAGAGAAAGATGTTTGGTATAGATAGAACATATTTGCAAAATTGTATAGAATTCAGTGGGTTCACCCAAGGGATAGGAAAGGACAGAACAGGATAGGACAGAACAGAATAGAATAGTTCAGAAGGAAGGAACCTTTCATGAGTCCAATTGCCTTTCATTTGTTGCTATACACGTGGATTAAGTCTTCCCGAGCTGACAAAGTCACAGGATATCAGTGAGGGTGTTAGCCAAATGGCTCACGAACACTGCCTCGCTCGGGCCAACATCCCTCTCCCTGGGAAGCCCGTCCGACGGCGCGGTGCAGCCGCGGCTCACCGCATCCCCGCTAACACCTGCTTTCTGGCTTTACTTTCTAAGCCGAGCTTAGAGCCGAGCCGAGAACGGATGCGGCCGCGGGACGGCAGCGGCGAGAGGCACGCGTTCGCAGAACGAACCCGACGGCGGAGACTGGCTCTCCCGCTCACGGTGGGATGGAGCAAAACCGAGCCCCCACGTCAGGGAGGCGGGGGCCGCCCCTGTCCCCGGCCGCACGGCACGACGCGGACCGCGGCCGGCGGAGCAGCGAGCGGGGCGGTGCCGGCCCCCACCTCCCCGCCGCCCGCTCCGGACCTCCGGGCGCATCCCGCCGCCGCCGCGCGGTGTCGCCGTCGGACAGCGCTGCCGCCCGCCCCGGCCCCACTCCGGCCCCCCCGCCCCGCCCCGGGCCGGGCCGCGGCACCGCCCGGGGGAGGGGGCGGCGGGAGCCCCCCGAGCCGCGGCGAGGAGGAGCGGGCGGCGGCGGCCGGAGCGGCCCCGGCCAGGCCGGGCGGAGCGCGCATGGAGCGGCCGGGGAGCAACGGGAGCTGCTCGGGCTGCCGGCTGGAGGGGGGTCCGGCGGCGCGAGCGGCCAGCGGCTTGGCGGCCGTGCTGATCGTCACCATCGTGGTGGACGTGCTGGGCAACGCGCTGGTCATCCTCTCGGTGCTGAGGAACAAGAAGCTCCGCAACGCCGGTGAGCGCGGGCGGGCGGGGGGCGGCGGGCGGAGCGGCACCGTGCCCGGGGCTCCGCCGCCCCGCGGGATGGGCTCCGGCCCCGCACGGCGGCGCTGCCCCTCCGGGCGCGGGGCGGTGCGGGACGGGCGGCGCGCACGGGCGCTGGGCGGTGGGGCCGCCCGCCGCTCCCCGCCGGCCTCGAGGTGCTGCCCGGGCTGCTCGGACTCACTGTCTTTTTTTTTTTTTTTTGTCTTTTTTTTTCCCCCCCACGTCGCATTTTTTTTTTCTTTTTTTTTTTTTTTCTTCTTTTTTTTCTTTTGATTCTCCAACTTCTTCGAAGTTTTGTCTCCCAGAGACAGCTGCAAATAAAGGAGCCCGTCCTCCGGTCGCGATCCAGGTAAAGCCCTCATCGGTTTCAAGGAGAAGAGAGCCGGGAAGGAGCAGGGGAAGCAGGCGGCGGTAGCGGGTCCTCTCAGGCAGCGGTGCGGAGGGGCAGCTCCCGCTGCACGCCCAGCTGCTGCTCCGCCAAACGCCGGCTGCGACGTCCCCGCCGTGCGCCCAGCGGGTGCTTCGTAAAGCTGCTGAGCTTCGGGTGACCGAGTGGCAGCAGAGCGGAGCTTGTGCGCGGTGCTTTGAGAGGCTGCTCTGAAGCTTTGCGCGTTGGCTCGCGTAATGAGTTAATCTAGGGAAGTGATAACGGTGATGCTGCTGTTAACCCTTTTAAAGAGAATTGTATGTTTGGAGGGCGTCCTCCTTTTTGCCTTCGAAGTTGTGTCGTTTGAGGATATAGGTACATAAATGGCTCTTAGGGGAGCTGCACGGTGCTGCTAAGGGTACATTGACTGCTTTTATAGCCAGACACATCGAATGACCTTTACTTTTATGGCTTGTTAAATGGTTTGGATGAAATGTCTCCAGTATTTATAACAAGAGAAAGTTAAAAGCATTCTGGAGATGCTGATCTCTGTATCTTCTGTAGATGTGGAGTTGCTCAATAGAGCTCCGTACAAGTAGGGGCTGTACCAGTAGCAGATGGGACAACATCTGATGAATCCTGGCAGTGCAGTGTGGCTGCTGGCTGGGGCAGGGCAGGGGGCAGCAGCCCTGCCACTGGGTCGCTGTGTTTTCTCTGGCACAAGGAAGGAGCCCCGTGGTATCCACGGTACGTAGACACGCATTACATTTGCCATTGTCTTCAGCTTTGTTTCAAAACGTGAGCGGTGTGAGCTTGTGGGTGGTGGGAAGGATAAACGGAGCCCCCAGACAGCTGGTGGTTCGTTGTCAGCTTGGGAAGTGGAACGAGTGGATCGAGAACTATCAGCTGCTTTCATTGCCTTTCATTCTGTCTGCTCACACACATTGCATGTTGTGACACTGTCTCCCCTGTGAGCTAAGTTAATGTTACTGCAAAAGCGAAGACTGACTTTGCATGATATTGGAGATATTCTCAAAATTTCCTCCTGCGTAGCAGCCTGAGGTCTGCTCTCTGAGAAACCCCTGGGAGCCACGGTTGAGGGCAGCACAGGCGAAGCCCTCATTAGTCGTCCTGGGTGGATGCTGTGCACAGAGCCTGAGGTGCTCACTTCAGAGCAGCAGCTGGTGTCAGGAGCCCTGTCCTGCTTTGGTGGTGTGGGTGTGTTGGGGACAACACTGGAGGAGCTCAGCAGCAGGGGAGGGTGCTGGTTGGGCAGGTAGTGGTGGTCTGAAGTTCATTAAGGTAACGCATCCAAGCACCACCTGATTGTCATCTTGTTTGGCTAGGATTGTGTGTGTGAAGGATGCTCGCACAGCATCACACAGCAGCAGCAGCAGCAGCAGGAGCAGTTCCTGCTGCCCCTTGGCCCCTGGGCAGCACAGGGAGCAGGGCTGGGCATGGTGTGGCATCTGGTTGGAAGTCCTTTGAGCAAAGGCTTTTCATGCTCCTGTTGAACCTACACTAAGTGAAGCAATAGATGAAAAGGATGCCAGTGTAAATGTGGCAGCTCTTGCCAAATCCTGGTTGCACTCAGCCCTGTTGCTGGAACAGGCTTATAGGGGATCCAGAAAGAGAACAGCTGCAGTGTTGTCCACTTGGAGCCAGGGCTGTACCCACGCCGAGCTGGACCAGACTGAGCTGTGAAGCTGGCACTGCGCAGTATGGGATCGCTGTCGTGGGGATGGGGCTTTGGTCCTGGTCTTCTCTGCAGGACGTGGCACAGTGCAGCGGGCTTGTGCCTGATTGCCAGCAGTGTCTGCCTGGCCACAGTGTTGCCCACCACTGGATGAGTGCAGAAGGTGATGGCTGTGGGCAGAGGGGACCCAGACTCATGGAGAGCTCTGGGCTTCCCCAGTAGTGGTTGGTTCAGCCTTTACTTCCCTGGAGTAACACCCAGACACCCATGTGTGTGTGGAGCTGCTCATGTAGCCAGGGAGCTTCAAACAGGATCACAGGCTTTGGTCTGCGTGTTCGTGGTGCAGGACACTGAGAAGGCTGAGGCAAAGGGCATGCATGAGGCAGAGCTCTGCTCCTCTGGCAGGAGAGGTGTCCATGTGCCTTTATGGAGGCAGATGAGGAGGAGTGAACTTTTCTGGCAGCTGAAAGCCTTAAAACTGTCCAGGAGAAACCACTGCCTCTGTTTTCCCTGTGGGAAGGAGAACGTGTCAGATGGGTGGTGATACTCCCCACGTTATTGCTAGATGGAGCTCAGAGGGCTGAGCATATCTTCAGACCCATGTGGGAAATAGCAAGTGCATTACATGGCATGTGCAGACACACGGCCAAGTGGGAGCTGCTGCATATCTGAGCGTGCAGGTTGTCATTTGCGGGTCCTTGTAGCTTTACTAATGTGAAAACTCTGCTAAGAAATAGCCAACATTTTAAAAGAATTAGCCTGCTCTTTGGGCAGAGGCTCTGGCTGTACACTTCCGCAGCCCTCCTGAACTTTGTGCAAACAGAGACACGCAGCCAAAATGTGCATTCTCTGAAAACCTCCTGCAGCCTGGAGCTTCCCCGCAGAAAGCTGCTCTGCTGCCCTGTGGCTCCTGTTCCTTGGTAGAGACGTTGTCTGTTCGTGGAGCTGAGCCTTCGTGGGGCACTCAGCGTGGGTGTAACTCCACCAAGGCCCCGGGGCTCTGCCTGCATCCCGTCCCCTCGCGGCACACACACGCAGTGCTTGTGCTGTGCGGGGGGTTCTGTGGCAGGCTGTCACACCAGCCCAAGTCAAGTGCCACGCACAAGTCTGTGCGCGTTATGTCAGCACGGTTACCTTTGTCAGCCAAATGCGTCGTCTCAGAGGAGCCCTCAGATGGGTCTGACAGGCCCTCCTCCCGCAGAGCTGTGCTGACCAGCACCCATTGCGTTTCCATCTCCCGTCCTGTGCTGCTTGCTCTGCCCTTTGCCTACCGTGCGGGCCGCAGCCGGGGTTATCAGCCCGCGCTTCCTGGGTCAGCCCTTATCCGCCTGAGAATGTTGGCATGGCGTGAGCGTTTGTGTTTGAGTGGGCTTGTATTTATTGTTCCAGGACCTCCGGAACTTCCACACTACCCTGCGACGTTTCTCTGCTTTCTTTTACAAAGGTCGTTCATAGGGATTTGGGGAGCTCCCTTGCGTGGCCCCACTTCAAGTTCTGCTGACCTGAACGATGTACGGTAGTGTTGAATACTTTTCCCACTTCTGGAGTTGAGAGAACTTGGTTCTGACTGAAACGTAGATAAGTCGTTCATGTCTGCAAATGTAAAGAGAAATGCTTCTGCTTTACACTGGCTGTACAGTTTTACCGTCAGCCTGTTGTGTTGACAGATGGCTGCTTTTTTTCCTGACATACCTGTAGCCATTATTTCTTGTCATACTGTTTAGCTTCCTTTACAAAATGTGTTATTTCCAGCTATTAATTGTGTAGTGGATTTTCTATTTATTACTTATTTATTTCTTCATTTGGCTCCTGTCCTGATCCTTATTTTAAGCAAAGTAAATTTTTTTGAATGTGGCATTGCTCTTTTTGGAAGAAGGAGAGCTCTGCTGAAGTTGAACATCTTTGAACATCTCTTTGAACATCTCCCATTGAACACTGCCACATTTGTTTTTATTTAGGTGTTTTGGTTCAGTTATTTTTGTGCCTGGTTGGTTGTGGTTTGGGTAAATTGACCTTTTGGAGGCATCGTGTTGGACCATGTTCTGTTTTCGTATCTCATATGCATTTGGGAGCTGTGACTTGTTTCCTCCCAGGAATCCTGCAGGATTTCCTTGTCCTAGAAAGCTGCCAAGTCCGTGTAGGTGTTTTGAGAGTATTTTTTTATTCTTTTCTTTTTAGCACCACAAACCCTCCAGCATCTGCTACAAGCCTGAGATGACTAATTTCTCTCTGTACATCATAGACAGCTGCTCATCTGTTCTGCCAGTTTGTGGCGCAGCTCCCACCATGGGCACTGATCTCTCCTGGCCCACTTAGACACAGGGCTCTGTCAGGGGACTGCAGCTCCCTGCTGGGCTCTGCATGAGAGAAATGCTGCTGGTCAGCTCTTTTTCTCGCTTCAGCAAGGCTGTAGCAAACAGCAGGCTGTGGGGCAGCGCAGTGTTCCCCAGTTTGCCCAATGGGCTCCAGAAGCAATGGGGTGGGCGTGCTGTGGGGAGGTGGTGGTCCGTCCTGGGGCAGTGGTCTGGCCGGAGCCTCCTGGGCACGTTGTCCTGGCTCTGGGCCACGAGCAGCAGCAGTCCCTGCAGGCGTTCCTGGGCTAAGTACTTGTGCAGTTGTGGATAGAGGTTTTAGGCTTCTTCTAGCTGAGTGAGGACCCTTCTCTCAGTGCCTCCTGGCAGCCTGACAGCACCAGCACCTCCTGCCTTGCAGCCCTGGCTCCTGCATCGCTCTGCCCACGCTCTGCGTGCTTCTCTGCCACATGGTGTGGTGCTGGCTGGGAGGAGAGGTGTGCAGCAGGGCCCAGGGTGGGCTCCTCATCCTCCTGCACAGAGTGTCCAGCATGCGACAAGGCAAAACCAGAATATGCTGGGTGAGCAACTGGCTGATGGGTCAGGTTCAAAGTGTCACAGTAAATGGAGTTCCATCAAGCTGGAGGCTGGTCGGTAGCAGGATTCCCCAGGGCAGTTCTCTTTATTGTCTTCTTGACTTGAATGTAGAATTAGAAGATGTTCTGAGTAAGTTTGCTGATGTCGAGTGCAGAGGGGCTTCTGGAGTGATCCAGGCAGACAAGAGAGCTAGGCAATCACTGGTTGTATTCAGTTTAACAAGAGCAATACTGGATGCTGTGCCTGGGAGGGAGCAGCCCTGGCTGAACATACAGCACAGGGGATGGGACGCTGCAGAGGGAGCTGGGGGTCTTGGCCAACAGCAAGGGGAATGTGAAGGGGCTGTGGGGAGGCCGTATGGCGACCCAGCTCCTCACAGGGAGGCCCTGCTGTGACACAGTGTTCTCAGGACAGGCTCTGTGTGGGGCAGGACGTGCCCACAGCACAGTATGCGTGCTCCAGATGAGCTGTGCAACCTGGTGCTGCAGGTCTCTACACACCGCGCTCGGATTAGTTACAGTGAAGTTCCTCTCATTAGGAGATCCGCATCAGACTCATCTGCATCCTCTGGGGGCTCTGCTTTGCCTTTTAGTCTGGGAGGTCACAAAGAAAGCTTGTTTCTGTGTGGTGTCAGGAAGAGGGAAGGTGGGCATACGTGCTCTGTTTGCTTTTTTTTTTTGCTGTTTTTTTTTTTTTTCCCATTTGCTTTGCATTTTGTTTGCTTTTCTTTCTCCACTCCGGATGGGTAGTGTTCAATCCCATCCAGAGGCTGTGGCAGAGCGCAGCAGGAGGACAGGGCCGTGCCCTGGGCTGGGGGTGAGGAGGGGAATGCTGTGCAGGCTCCTGTACAGCCCCACAGTGATGGCACCGCTCTGTGCTTTCTGACATTCAGCCATTCTTGTTCCTGAGCATTGGAAGTTTGGGTTTAACCAGAGAGTCTGAGACCGTCCGCTCGGTGTCTTCTGCAGAGCCCTGAGGTCTGGGTGTGTTAAATGATCTTAGCACCACCTTTGGGCACGGTTCCCCGGTTGCACTGGCTTAAGGGTGGCCGGACACCCCGGAGCTTGCTGATGGGTGCTGGGCAGCCAGCCCCGATCCACCCATGGCTCAGCAGGGCTGTCAGCACACTCTGCTCACTGCAGGACAGCTATGGTGACCATGGCACAAGTCTGGGTGGGCATCAAAATGCCGAGCAATGCTTCCTGCTGCAGCCTGCCCAGTCTTCCTGCAGGACGATCAGATGGGAGCCGGGCAGCAGCCTGCGGGAGTGCCGGGTGAAGGGTTTGTGTGCAAGGAAACCAGGGAGTCAAACTGTTTTGCCTTGCTTAATTGGGACAATTAGCTAACTAGCTAATGAGAGGAGCCTTCCTGGTGTGTCTTTACCCTCGGAAACTGTTAATTAAAATCTTGGTAAATCCCAGCCTAGACAAAGCCTCTGCGATTAGTGTAGGAGCAAGAAGTAACCGGTGGCTGAACAGCAGCATTGTGTCCCTCAGCACAGGCACTGCCTTCTCCGCCTTCTCTGCGGAGTCTTTAAAATAATACATTCGCTTTGGAATAAATTATACAGAAATGGAAGTGGAGCAGCGGGCAACAACAAGTAGGTCTTACAAAGAGAGAGACTATTTCTGCCTTCCCGCGGTGGCATCTGTCCTTCCTTATTTACATTTTGACTGCAGTTCTCTCCTATCCGCTTCCTTTTTTGAGTCATTTTTTTCCCCGGAGTAAGGCTGCAGATCTTCTGGTGGATTATTAACCTTACAAAGCAGTTTGCAGCTGCTGGGGTGCTCTCACTGTGTCGATGAGCCAGTCCTTCACCAAGTTCTTACCTTCAAAAGAGATGCTGTTGTCCGTTTGCTCTGAGTGTTGAAAGATACCCACTTTTCCTTGCACGTGGGATGAAGTCAAACAAGCAGGCTCTGATACTTCCTTTCCTGCAGTGCAGTTCTGGTTTGTAGACAGCCACTTTTTTCATTTCAGTATGAAAATTATATTGCAATTACACGGCAGTTAGATATGTGTCATTTCTTGTCAGCATTGTGTCTGGGAAACTCATGAAGTCTTTTTCTCTTCTTCCGTGTTAATTTTGCTTAAGACCTGCTTTGCAATGAAGTCACTGGAACCAGGCTTTTTTACTTTAGAAAGTGGAGGAAATACTGCAGATTAATAGGAGATGCTTTATTAACGTCACCACGGGGGAAGCCTGATTCAGATTTTATCAGCAGAAATTTTATGCTGCCTGGCAGATTTCCTCCCGATTTTAGAGTGAGTCTGAGTGGAAAGGTTTGCTTGAATATGGCCTTGAACTTGAGATTACCTGTAAGCTTTACAGAGATCCAAGTGTGCACACATAGATGTTAAGAGTTTAGAAGAAACCATTGGTAAGATGTCACTGTAGTTGGTGTTTTAATTTATACATCTGTTCTGAACAACTTTGCTCCAAAAGCTTCTGTTTACATTTCAATTGATTGTTTATGGCAACCAGCCAGGAGGGCAGCGCGCGGAGCAAAAAGCGCCCAGTGCACAAACACGCGGGGCTATTGAGTCATGGGTAAATCAGCAGTTCATGTCTGCTTGCAGTAACAGTAGTGCCCATTTAAAGAAAATGCACCTTGTAATTCAAAGTGTTTCAGAACTAATAATTACACTCTTAATCACCAGGAGGCAATGTTTCGTTCCCTTGCTGCTGAGGAAACCTTAGTGATGCAGGTTTTACACTTCCCTAAGGTGTAAGCCTCTCATGTCTCCAAAGCAATCATATTGGACATGTGCTGTTGTGTGGGATTATTCCCCTCTACCGAATGGGGAAAATAAAAGGTTGTAAATTTGGCCCTGTGTTGTTTTGGGATGAGAGTGGTTTGACTTATTTCTGCAGCAAGGTTTCCTGTATTTCTGTAGGGTTCTTTGGCAGCAAGCACAGAGCTGACACTTGCTCTCACAGCATCTTGTATAGCGGATGCAGCTTGGGCCGTTCTGTATACGATGGGGGCTTTACTCTAGGCAAGGCATGCACCTGACCTGCTTAGCCAGGGCATCTGCAGGGACTGCTGGGCTTCTCCATTGGTTTGTCACCGGCAGAGCCTCAAGCCCCAGGCAGCCATCACCCGTGCAGCATGGCTATGGCTCTGCTGGAGATCCTTGAGCTAACACCAAGTTAGGCTTATGTGATGCAGGCTTCTCTGGGAAGAGACTCATCAAGATTTGTCTGCTTTGTCAGGGCGTGTTTTGTTGAATCAGTTGGGTTTTCTGGCCACTGTTTGTGCCTGGCCCTGGCAGCATCGTCTCATGTAGACACAGCACCTTCCCTCCCTCCCAGGCCTCAGCTGCTGCTTCCTCGCCTTATCTCCTCCTCCAGTTAGTTTCATTAACTTGGTAAGTGAAAGCTTTATGCATCAACCACTTTGTAACCTTTTCTTGCGTATTTACCGGAGCGGTGTTTAAAAATGAGTGCTCTCATTAGGAAAGCGAGCGTGTTGTATTAATATTAGATGTATTAATACCACATACATTAATACTACATGTGAGCTTGGAGTGCCTGGCTGCACATCAGGAGCAGCGCTCCCCGGGGCGCACTGGCTCACAGCAGCCCAGTGTGTGTTCTGTGGGAGGCAGCTGCTGCTGCTGCTGGCGGTGGGACAGGGACAGATGACCCCCAGCTCTTCTCCTGAGAGTGCACGTGAGCCCTCTGGTCTCCATGGAGTAATCCAACGTGGTAAGTATGGATCTTATTGACTTGGCTTTCTGAACGCTTTTCGGTTCTGGAGGTACTCAATGTCCAAGACACTGTTTACATACAGAGGTGAAAGTGTGGGATGCTTAAGCAAAAGGAGAACAATCAAAATATAGAAAATTTCTACAGCTTATCCAGGACGGCATGTATGGCAGCCCTTTGCCTCGGGGCTCTGTGCCATTCCTGGGAGGGTCCGTGCTTTATTCCATTCAAAATACTGTACATATTCATCCCAGCTAAGAGAGAAAATTTGAAGTGGGGGAGAATGTAGTACCTTATGAGCAAGCACTTTATGCAGTTTTGATTTTGTGTGGTGCTTTATGCCCTTTCTCCTCCTAAAACCTGAAAATTAGATGGTTCACACACTGGATGTGATGAGGGACTGAAGAACAGAAAAGACCCAGAAACAAGAGCTTAACTTGTGATGTTGCCTGCACTGCTGTTAAATACATCTGTCAAAGCCATTATTAAGGCTGTGCTCCTGATGTTGCTGCTGCAGGAGCAGTGAGATCGGCTGCGCTCCCTTAAGGAGCTGCCCTGCTGGGAATGTCCCTGTGAGAGGGGGCATCGCCTGGGGACCTCCTGTGCTGAGAGGGGACATGATGCAACGGGTTTGGCTGCAGCGGTGTCTGGCTCTTCCCTGTCCTTTGAAATATAGAAGAAAGCAACAAGGGCCAAAGTAGAAATGAGAGGAGAGGAACAGTAGGAACTGTGGGATGTGGATTTATGGCTCTTGTAATAGGACTTGTGTTTGCAAATGTTTTTCTGCTTTTCCCAGTGAGGTGCAGCAGCCCAGTTCTGTTCTCCGTAAGAGAAGGATCATTTATGCTCTCAGCATGGATGCTATTTCCAATTTTCCACATCCCTTCGGTGTCTTAACGGTCTCTTGTGAGGACAAAGTGTGTTTATTTTTTTTGAGGTTGTGTGGTGTCCTCCCATTAAGGGCTCTGTGATCATGTATCTCTGGGAAATGAGAGCAGATAGGTAATCATTTGTGCGATAATCATGTGCAGGAGTCTGAGCCTGTGCAATTATCTAAAGATTGAATACCCCATGAGGTGCAGAACTGCAAAAGTTTGTGACTTCCCATCTGGCCTTTATCCAGTATCTAGTTTTGTCTTGGACGTTATGTGGGTAATGAAATATATTTTGCATTATGTCATTCTAGTTTCCAAAATATATCTCCAGAGCATTGATAAACTCTGAATTCTGTTATCCTGGATAGAGGATTGGGAGATTTCTCGGATGCTTTCATAATGACTATTAATGATAATTAGAAGCATATCATTTTTAGGCTCTTGAATTTGTTATCTGCTGGATGTTTGTTTGACTGTTCCAATAGCCACAAGTGTTGTTGTAAACAAAAGACCACATCCATGGAAAACTCTGTGAATAGGGAGGAGACGGTCGTGCATTGTGGAGCAGAGCTTTGCTCCCCTGCTTTTACACAGTGTCACCAGAGCTGCTTTCCCAACACATTCTCACTTGCACTTCCTTCACAACAGAACCCCCAACATGGATAAAGATCCCAATATCACTTTGTTCAGCATGCACATTTGCTGGAGATCATGCGAGGGAGGAGGTAACTGCAGGAGGTGGAGGCACACCTGTGGTGTGGGAGGATCCCACCAACCGTGGGAGGGTCGTGGGATGGAGCGGAGGACCTGTGAATGCTGGCTTCATGTAAAATGCTTCCCGGTGTCCGCTGAGCCCTCTGCTGCTGCTGATGTGGGTCTTGCCTTGTGCCTGGAAGGTGGCAGAGGAGAGTGCGGCATCCTGCAGTCCCCTTGCACAGCCTCAGCTACCTTCAGCTTCACCAAAGAAAGAAAAGGGCTTGGCATCGCAGCAAAATACTCTGCCCTGCAGTGCTCATTCAGAAGCCCTTGGCTGGTTGATGTGCTGGCAGTGACACTTCCTGCGGCACCAATGTGCACACAGTGCTTCCAGAATGCAGGATGGGGTGCGCAGGCTGTGCACTGGGGTGCCAGGCAGCCAGAGTCTGCATGGACACTGCCAGCCCTCCCATTTTCATGTTTCTGAATTGCCAAGTTTCTCTTCTGTCTCGGGGGGAACAGCACAGACCCAGCTCCAACAAGCAGTCCACCTTCAATGGCCTGATAAATTGTCCTTAATTTTCTGGAATAGGTTAATTTCATTTAGGTAAGGGGAGGCAAAAAGAGCAGGCTTCTCAGGGCACTGCCAAATCAGAAGATTAAGTCAGCATCAGATCCATTAGCGAACCAATTTGTCTGTGCTGGCTAGCACTACTTCAACCTCCTTGTCTTGCTTTTTCTTTCTCAAGTGGCAATTTAGGTAACCCTCAACCTTTCTGCTCTACTGCGGCATTATGCAGTGATTGTTCCACTTAAATCTGGGCCTGCTGCCTTCCTAACATATGTATTTTTTGCAGGTTTTGCTTATTTATTTATACTACGGCAACTACTTCTTCTGCAAAGGGAGCGCTTCTCCAAGAACTTGTGGGACTGAATTCCTGGAGCATGCAGTCCTTGTCACTGCAGCACAGGGCATGCTGTCACAAAGGCGCTGCTGCCTCTGTTGTTTGCACACGTGTGCCCCATGGCAGTCAGTGCCCGCTTTGCGCTTCCCCTCGGGAGCCCGGTCCCTGGTCTCCTTGGTGGGCCTGTCTCACCAGTCTTCATTTCCTCCGTTTTGTGTCCTGTGGATTGGGGCCTCATAGACAGAGGCTCTGCTATCAGCTGAAGTCTAAACTCTAATGGAGACTGTCTGCACCCCTGGGACATTTCTGTTGTGTCTGTCTGTGGATTGTTTGCTGATTTCCCAGTCATGGAGCGTGCAAGTTCCAAAAGACATCTAAGCTGTTGCTGCTGCCTTTGCTAATCCTGCTGAAGCGTTTGGGGCTTGGAGGAGACTTCTGCAAATAACTCCATGCCCACGATGAAACATGCAGTTTTCCTCCTTGAGGCTGAGGGATTAAAGATGGGTTAGTTCAACCTGACACTGGCAGCGACTTCTCACCAGCATTGTTATTACCTCTGTTTTTTCTGGTTTTGGGCGTCATCCATACAAAAGTTGAGCTAATCCTTGAGCTCCGAAATGAAGCCAGTTTTCCCACAGGCCAACTCTGCACTGTGTATGTATGAACTTGTTCTGTGCTCTGTAGTTTTGTAAAAACTGAATGCCCCACTTTCCTGGAAAACTTGGGTCACTCTATACCTTTTAAATGAGTGTGATCACAAGCAATATCCCCACTCTGCAGAAAACCATTGTTTCCATTGTGTGGAAACCTTTTTTTTTTTTTAATGAGTCATCCACTCTTCTATAAAATGGGAATGAAGCTGGCCTTCAGAAACAAAAACGACTGGGGAGAGGCAGACATTGTGATCAGACACACTTCGTTTCTCAAGGGAATGGATAGGACAAAAGAGGAGCACTGATACTCTGAGGTTTGTACACAGAAGGGGTGAGTGTCTGCTGGGCTGGTGGGGGCAGCTGGCTCCCCAGCTGGTGAGAGCAGCTCACTGTGCTGTCTCCCAAGGAGGAAGACGGTGAATCAGGTAACTTCTCCGCATCCATTCAGCCATGTTTCATGCAATTCTGTGATTACCAGAATAGACTTGCTGGAAGATGACATTGTAGTAAATGCTGCCGTTACCCAAAAGCAGCCCTGTGGATGCTTCTGCTTGTGTCTGTCTTTGGACAGTCTGAGGAAGCTCTCACATATACCATCACAGTGACTCACTGTGCTGCGTCTTCCACAACAGCCGCTCCATCGGAGGATTGTGCAGAAAGTGCTGACTAAAAAAAAAAAGTCAGTAATTCGTGCTTCCCGTGTCCTTCTCTTGTGCCTTGCCTGGGTGTGCTGTGGTCCTAGAGCACCATGCAGTTCAGTGCTGGCAGTTTGAGCTGCGTCATTCCTCCCAGCAGTCACACAGTGCTACCGTTACAGCCAGGGACACGACACCGTGCTGCTGTACGCCGGTGCCAAAGCTCTCTTTCCTGGCAGGTGAGCATTTGTGTCCACATTCAGGAAGCCAAGAGGTGTGCGTGAAGTCTTAGATAAAGCGGGGCCCGCTGGGAGGTGTGCAGGCAGTGGGAGCCCTGGGGGAACTAAGCTGGCAAGGTTTCTCCTGAGGAGACCTTGGGCAGCTCTGCAGGCTGACGCAGGGTGTGCGCACTGAAGTGCTGGCAGTCCAGGACCGGACTGTGGCTGTATGGAGCATGAATGGGTCCCAAGTGGGAGCAGCAGGACAGCTCTGTGTACAGCAATCCGTGTTGGAGTCCATCAGGAGCTCCTCTGGTCTGCACGATTGCCATCGTCATCCTCCGATCATCCATCCATCATCTGCTGCTGGCAGAGCACGGAGCCGAAATGCTGAGCAGTGATTTGCTCAAGGCTGCATGGCAGTTACCTGGCAAATTCCTCGCTTGAAGTCTCCTGTCTGTCCCTGTGGTCAGCGCTCCAAAGTGAGACTAGCTCTGAGTGATTCCCTGCAGGACTGCCTGGTGCAGAACTGCAGAGCTCTGTCAGCACAGCACGCTCCTGCTGGGGGTGATCTGGGCCTGGCTGGCAGATTAAGTATTTCATTTTGTTTTTCAGTTTTATTTTGGACCTGTTAGAAGCAGAATGCTCCCATCCCTTCTGCAAGTCAGCACCCTTAAGGCAAAACCGATCACTTGGCTTGCAGGATACTTGTCAGTCCTGGGTGTGTTTCGTAGTTGATGCTCCAGACTTCATCAGCTTCTCTTTCTCCCAGTTGAACGCTTGCAGGTTTTTAAGCGATATTATAACACCAAGTGAATAATGGTGAAATTCATTCTGGCAAGATTTATGACTTTAATATTGGAGGGCTTCAGCGTAATACGGGATGAATGTATTCCTAGGGTTTTAGCCACCGCCTGGGAGTTCACAGTTACCTTTCAATCTGAAATCCTTGCCAGGGTTTTGTGTCACATCTGCACTAATGACACAGTCTTTATAAAGGGTTGAATTTCTTTACGTGGTGTTTTGAAACTAAATATGAAAGGGGGAGGGTGGCCCTTAATTTTAGCAAGTTCTCATTAGGTTTAGCAGCTACTGTGATCTCTGTCTGCCCTTTTTGACTGCATTTGCCACTTTGACCGTGTGTTTCAGGCTGTCAGGGTCTTAAAGGGTTCTAATAAAGTGCGGCACTTTTTTCTGTTCCCCACAGCTGTTATTTGTCATTTGATATGAATCTGCCTTGTTACAGTTTCATTCCCGAACAAATGATAAAAGGACAGTATCAGAAGGCAGCACTGGCATGAGAGCTCCCGCTTTGTTCCTAAGGCAGAGGAAGCCATAGTCCTCCTTCTAAAGGCTTTGTTATGTAGCTGAATTTGGGAAAGACTCTGAACAGTTGGGGGAGACCAAAGAAGACTTCTTCCCCATTCTGCCCTTTGCTCCTGCCTCTTCCCAATTAGTGACAGCACTCTGTGCCCTGCACTCCTGATGCTGAGATGCTGGCTGCTGGCGTAGGCTCTGCGTGTTTCGTGGTGTGCAGCCAACATGCTCCCTGGGCATATCTGCCTGGGCAGCAGCTGTGGTGGCTGGAGCACCCTGCCCCGTGCCTGGCTGCAGCCTGCTGCCCGTGCTGCAGCTCTGTCTTTCCATGCATGTCCTTCCATCTGCTGCTGACGCTGCAGACCCTGCTACCTTTGGGCTCTGATGTTGCGCATCACCCGTGGGTTCCTTAAAATGCATGCAGATGTTTGACTGAGCCATTTCAGGCTGCTGATAGCTTCACGTGGAGTGCAAGGACAGTCCTGCAGGACTGAAGATGACCTCCTGGCTCTCGGGTGTCAGTTGAGCTGCACAGGTAGGGGCACAACCACTGTGGGTGCGTTCTCATCCCCGCCAGGAAATGCACTCCCATTGGCCATGCTGCCAGCTCTGCTCACGAAGCGCAGGGCGTTTGCTGGACTCTGCTCAGTTTCTCATTAATGTGCAAAGCTCTCACACGTTTCCAGCAGTGTGCCAAGCAAATTTTCTGGCACAATTTCTGCAAAGCTCACTGCAGCACACACTAAACTCGCCTCAGATCTGCCTGTACTGTCTGTGTTCCTAACAGCTTGATATGGGGGCTCCCTTTGAAGAAAGAGGTGGGCAGCATGCTGTGAGTTTTTGTTGCCTGCCCTGGGGTCGTGTGTTAGGCTCCTGCTGGAAATTCCCATCCTGTCTAACCTGTCAAAACAGCCCCCTCTCAGAAAGGTATTTTTAGTGATACGTGATACTGCAAAAGCTCTAAAGACTTCAAGATGAATGTATGATATCTGTGTTTGTATTTGGATGCAAAGATCTCTCGTAGACACCTCTGTACTAAGCCCAGCCTTTGTTTCATACTGATGTAGCTCCTTAGTTACTTTGTCACTTTGGAGCTTGTTGATAAAAATGCATCACTGGGGACAGCTAACAACATGGGATTTCAGCAGTGAAAGGCAAAAATATCAGTGAATCCTGCTAAGCAGAGGAAATGGAGGGTTACAAATGATTCTGAAGAGACAGGGAGACAGAAATTCGTATCTTATGCTTGACAAATGACAGCTCTTTAAAAATGCTGTTTTTAGACAAGGAAAGCCTAGCTGTAAGGAAGAGGGCCTTTCAGAAGTGGCTGAGTGAGTGAGGTTTTTCTTTCAAAAAAATAGGAGTCTGACCATTTCTCTTGCCTTTGGAGAGCGAATGGCAGATGAAAGGGTGACCTCTAAAGCTGACAGGAGTTGCGGCACCTCAGTAGCTGAAGGCAGTGTGAAATGCCAATGCTCTCCTCTGCTTTACCCTGCCTGGGGGAGCTGGCACACTGGCTAAAGGTGCTGCTTCTTTCCTCCCTTGTTTCTAGGCTTGCTCAACCAGCACACGATAAAAACCTCTATTTGCAGCATGTGGGATGGGAAGCTGCTTGGATTAAGGGCAATGGCCTCCATCTTCAGTACTCCATCTTGTCGGTAATCTCTAGGATGAGAAGCTGTCCCTGCAGGGACAATCAACTGACCTCTGGGGTGGCTTTCAGCTGCATCTCAGGTGGGTTTCTTGCCTGTACCCCAGCCCTACAGGCAATGGAGGGGGAAGCAGTCTCCCCAGCATTCAGGGACTGGCTTAAATGCAGGGCTGGCATTTGAAGGGCTGCATGTAGTCCTGTTTCTAAGCCTGTGATGGGAGTCATAAGGCAAAAGTTTCATGGTACCACTTTGAAGTATTGTGGTTGGGATGTTAAATAGTTTCAGAGAGAAGAAATCCCTGTGATTTATTTCTTGCTGAGAAAACTTCAATAGAGATAAAAAGAGAAAGGGCAGAAGAGTTTAAGGAGACACTTAAAAGCCCCATCGCTTGATGGTGATTATGCAACTCTAAAGTAGGTCTGCCCCCGTCATTACAGACAGGAAAGTAGGACTCAGGGTATTTTGGGATTAGGCAACCTCAGAGTTTCTCTGGTTCACGAGTGGCTTTTTCTTCCCCAGAATCTTTTATTCTTTCTGGTGTTTGTTGTTTTTTTCTGAGGTCAAGATGTTGCTTGTGTAAGAGCAGAATCCAGCAGTGCTCTTGTGCTGGAAGCTGTTGGTAGCAGAGGTGTCTGCTCAGCCCCGTTGGCTGTGCTCCACGAGTGCAAGATCTTCCATTTGCCATGTGTATTTCTGCCTGCACACGTGCCTGCCTATTGAAAGATGTTGTTCCAGTAATTTAAGTGTCACAGTCCCATAAAATCTTATCCTTTTTCATCCAATTGGATATTAGCCACAGTTAGACTTCCTGTTGTATCGGTGTTGGAGCACATCCAGTTAAGCCACATTCACACGTGCCTATGTTAGAACAGGTTTAGTGTGGACTGCTTTTCTCTTTTCATATCTGAACACACTGCACCTCAGAGATGACTAAATGTCACAAGGCATTGGGAAAAAAAAACAACCCCCCATAACAGATGTCCTCTTGGAATTAATTCCCTTGGGACTCCTCATTCCCAGGGGTTTCTCACATCACCAGCGGCTCCTTGTTGCCCATCCTGGACCCAGACTCAACTCAAGTCCTGTAAGCCCTGTGGAATATCTAAAACAAAGATTGCTGATGATCTGGGAAACATTGTTTTTGGACTCATTTCTGGGAAAAGTAAAAAGGTCCTCCAGGGCTTGCTTTGTTGGTTTTTTTTTTTAAATTTTTTATTTGAGGTAATTTTTTCCAGTATCCTTATTATTATTATTAAATCAGCTTGAATTGTTTGCATTGGATTTTGGCCAGAGCAATTGTATCGGAGTCTCTAAAGTGTTCCCAGGTGAAAGTAACTCTGTTTTCAATGGGATGAGTAGCTAGTTGTGAATGAACAGAAGGTCTAGGAGAGATTTTCTTTCACTTTCTGGTTTCCTCCTTACACGCACTGCTTCTCTCTCAGTTCTCATAGCCGTGGCCAGGCCGGCAGATGATGGGTTTGTCTTTCGCCATCTGTGATGCAGGCAATGTTACCCCTCTCAGCAGACTGAAGGCTGGTTGAACAGTAATTGAGGTAGCACAACCGTTTTCTGTGCTGGGAAAGGAAACAGTTTTCTTTAGAATGACTGAGAATGAGAAAAGCAGACAAGCTTTCTCTGGGCGTTTAAGCCCATCTCAGCATCTCTGAACTGAGGATGCTCAGAGCACAGATGCTCTATTTTATCATGTGTACACAGTGTAATTCTGTTCTGTTTTCTCAAGGTTTTCATTATTATTCCTCTAATCATTAATTTAGACTTAGTCTTTTTATAAATTAATTTTCTTTTATTTAGAAAGGGCCTTGGTTTTTAAATGACAGCTGACTTATTTTGATTCTAGTCTCTCGGTCTTGCTGGAAGAGTGCTGGAGGCTCAATGCTGTCAGGATCAGTATGTGTTAGAGGGCTGTCCTGAGCCTCCATTAGAAAGTGAGGTTGGATTCAGGGCAGCATTTTGTGTTGTGCTGATCTGTGTCCTGCTGAGTTTTCCTCTGTTGTCTGAGTTAAGCTTTCTCGCTCCTGGAGTTGGGTGCTGCACAATACTGTCTTATTTCAAGTCTGAGTCTCTAAAGTGGTATTCAGGTGTATCTTGAAAAGGTTGTCTGAATTTAGTACTGCAGCATCTCCTGAAGCCTGAAAGTAACTGGCACCAGAGAGCTGACCCCTGTTAAAAAGTCTAGAAGAGGAGGGAATTCAATTCATTTTATTCAGCTGAGAGTCAGTGTCTACCTTTCACCTGCAACATACCTGGGGCAAATGCATGGTGTTTACAGTGCTTCCAGTGTAATGGTAAGCAGTGTAAGGAAAGATAGGAAATCCTGCGAGCAGGGCTGGTCTTCCATTTCCAGCCCATTTCCACAGACTGACGAGCTCGGATCTGGCTTTGAAGCTGGCTGGACTTAGCCAAATGAAAGTTGTGAGTCTCTGGAGTGTAAACATTGCAAATGATTGCCCTTCACTGTGCTCAATTAGAGCAGCTGAAGGCATGGCTCAGATATGTTCCTGACAGCAATGCAGTTAAAGGTCATGACCTAAAAGCATCTAAAATCCAGTCCTCCACCTAGCAGTGTAAGCAGTTCTTTTCTCTAGCTGGCAGACAAAATAATACATGGAGCAGAAAAAAATGAAAGTGATGGAAGTGCGGGGGAACTGCTCCTTTCTACTTCTGTGGTTACAGTGGAGTTTCCCCATCCTCCAGAAACAAGGCTTCTAACCAAACCAGAGGGCAGGGAGCTTCCTGCAGCCATGGCAAGGTGGGCTCTGAGGCTTCCAGTCACGGTGCCGAAGGGATGCTGGGCTGCCATACCCTCGCTCCTTCACAGATGTGGTCCTGCTGCAAGACAGGGCAGCACTGAGCACTCTCACCTTCACTTCTGGGAATGGTACCAGCAGAACAGGCGATGGTGCATGCAGAGCTCACTGCTGCTCTCTGAGGTCAAAGTAGTGCGGTGAGAACTCAAACAACTTTTGCCAGGAAAAAGTTAAATTATCCTGCAATCTTTTACTTTTGCCTAGGACCTTCACTGTGTCCTTACATAGGATATTTCCACATTCTCTAAGCTTACATCGCAAGCATGCTGCGTGCCCCTGGCTGTTCTTTACCCTCAGTATCACTTTATGCAGCACAGTCAGAATTTGAGAGGCTGGCAGCCCCACTGCTTGTCTGCCCGGCTGCAGGAGACCGTGCTTTGTGCCCTCTGCATCCCGGGGGAGCAGTGATGTGGGATAATCGATCAGATGCTTTTTTTCTTTCTCTTGTTTATTCCTGTCTTGGAACAGGCTTCTTAGATATCTGAATGAAATTCTCAATTAGAATGTATGGATTAATGAATTAAGCAGCAAGGTTTTTTCCTGTTGCCTGGACGTTAGAGAGGGTTTCTCAGATTTTCGCTTGGGCTCTCCTGTCAAGCACTTTCCATGTCAAAATGTCAGTCCAGATTTTATTGTTGCCATGTGTGTGATGCTCTCAGGTCAAGCTCCCCAAGCAGCCCAGAGCTTGTGTGGAACAGCAGCACTGAGCACAAGCCCCACAGGAGGCTGAGCTGATGCTCTCTGTGCGGGCACTTACTTTGTGCCCTGCAGTCATCCCTCGCAGCTCCTGATGCTGCAGATGCTCGTCAGTGAGGGCTGCAGGTCCAGAAGCCACAAGCACCGCAGTATCACAATCAGTCCAAAATCCAAAACAGCTGCATGTGACAACATGACTGAGAACTCACTTCCATCTTCATACTGTAAAAATAACAACGCTGTTCTGAAAGGGGTTTCTGTGAACTGCTGCTGTGTGCAGAACCCAGCGTGCACTCTGTCTGCAGAGTGGAGGTCGGTGTAGTACAAGCAAATGCACAGCAAGTGGCAGGTGAAAAAAAACACAGAAAGGAGGCTGTCACAGCTAATAGTCTTGTTGCGTGCTGAATAAAGCTTTTAAGACTTTATCTATCTTGCTTGAGGCAAATGGTGCATTTTGCATTTTGCATTGAGCAGTGAGGGTAAGCTTTCAAAGGCTAAATATACTACGTGGCCATCAGAGGTCTGCTTTACAGTTCTGGCCTGTTAAATTGTTTGTTGTATCAAACCCTATTATATGTATTTATATCCCTCTGAAGATGATGTGGGTCTCAGTTCCAGTTTATCTCCTTCTAGACATGAATCATAGGATCATTCAGATTGGAAAAGACCATTAAGATCAGCCACTCCAACCCCAGCCCACCCCACCATGCTCCCTGCCCACATCCCTCAGTGCCACATCTCCATGGTTCGTGAACCCCTCCTGTGTCTGTTTCTCCCTCACCTCCCTGGGTAGCCTGCTTGTTATAAAAGGTGGAAAGAAAAGCATAAAGGTGAAGATGCTTCTTACTGCAAGCTGCAAATAGAGAAAGTGTCACCACAAACAGAAACACCAGCAAACTTCTAACACTTTGTGTACCTTAGCACATTTTCTCAACGAATGCTCTTGCACCTGCTGCTCTCCAGCTGTCAGTCACTGCCTGCAGCTGGGCAGAAGTGCAGCACCTGCTCTGGCTGCTGGTGAGAGCCCCATGCACCTGCATCTGGCCCGCTGCTGGGTCCCCTCCTCCCTGCAGGGCTGTGACCCTTCTGTTTGCACAGTGATGCTCAGTTAATCTCTGTGGAAGACCGATGTGTGTTTGTCTGGCAGTCGGGTGGTGATCGGGCAGCCTGCCATTGGAAGCCTTTCTTTGTGGTTGATTGGTTTGCAGAACTTGTTGCGGGGCTTCCACGTGTATGAAGGCTAGTGCCAGGCCCTGACAGTAAGCCCTCAGATAACCTGCGTGGTCAGATAATTCCGGGAAGCTGCTGGGTACAGGAGCAGCTGGAGTGAGCAGAAGCATGGGTGTAGGAGCGTGGGAGTGAGGAGTGGAGCTCACAAAGCGGTGGGGCAGAAGGCACTCTGGGATCATCTCCTTCTGCATTACCTGCACGTGGTTATAACCTGCTCTGCTGCCGGGCTCCAGGTTGTTCTGTGTTCCAGGTAACCTGTGGATTACACTGCAAACTGTGTTTGTTGTACCTCTGCAGTCCGTAGCCTTGTGCTGGACCTATGGCATGTGGAAAACTTCCAAGGTTCTCTGGAAATGTGCTCAGCTCTGTGCTGCTGCTGTGTGCGGGGCAGGCTGCCATGCACACCGCTTGAGCTCCTTCTTGTGTGACTGTAGCAGGGTGGAACACAGTGACACACAAACCAACTCACACCACATAGAAGTTAACAACATGATGGAGAGTGAAAGGCAATGAGGAATTACAGTTGCATGCTTACAAAGAGAAAAAGACACAGTAAGAATGAGTGTTACAGCAGCAGATAATTTTGAGGTAATGTCCTGCTGGTATTACTTGCTGGTGTTACTCCTTTGCTTTTTGTTAGAGAAATATAAAAAATTCAGTAGTGAAATGTAACAGGTGATTATTACCTGTTTACCTTCCACAGCAGCTGCATGGCTTTGCACTCATTGCTGAAGCTCGCATTTTTGTAAATAATAAGCAGCTAATTTCCACATGTTGAAAGGCCTGTTGTGCTTGGAGGCATGCAATGTGCCCCCTCGTTGGAGTACTCAGTCATTAAAAATGTACTGATTGCCAGGATCGGCCGGCAAGGGGCTGCTGTATGGCTCTGACCTCCATGCTCACCTACCAGGAGAAAAATATGAAATTGACCATCTTGCCAAACAAAAGGGAAGATGAGTGTTTTTCTGCAAAACAGTGCCGAGTTAAGCTTTCTGACTTTATTTTCAGGTAGCTGACACCGTGCCAAGGCAATTGCCTTCCTGCTGGCAGGAGGGCCGGGAGTGCAGGGAGCACAGAGCAGAGCCTGGCAGGTTTGCTTTCCCATAAGAGGAGTTGGATATCCAGCCTTGTTCTGCATTGCCTGGTTCAGAGCCGGGTGTTGCACATGGCTGCCTTTCAGCTCCAGGAAATGCCAAGGCTTGCAGTCCACAGTGTCCGGAAAAAACTTCTGAAAGGAGGTTCAGGTGCTGAGGACCCACTTTGCCTTTTGCTGAGGTGACGTGTTAGTGACTGCGGGAATGTAAGTTTTGCTGCAGAGTAGTGCTCCTTCTCTGGGCGCCTACATGAGCTCTGAGCCCAGTTACAGGTGGTTCTGCACTTGTCTTGAGGCAGTAAGCAGAGCTAATTACGTGGGGATCAGGTTCGGTGATTGCATTTTAAAAAGCTCTAAGTGAGGTTATGAAATGAGCAAAAAGCAGACTGCTCAGGCAGGGCAGCCCCAGAAGTGGTGTGCGCTGTTAGGGCTGTGCATGTGAAATCTCTCCTGCTGAGATTTCAGCCCTTTGCCTGACCTGTGCTAATATTTGCTTTAAGATGATGCTTCATGTCAGCTGTCTCAGCTCTGTGCTACTGTGGGCTGTTCTCAAGTCTGGACTGTTTTCCAGCCGGTGTGAAGTGTGCTCTGCTGCCTGATGGGAGCTGTTGACTGGCGCTGATGGTTTTTGTTGGGAACAAACATAGCAGCGAGCCAACTGCATTGACAACACAGCTGCGATTTCCAACAGCCCTTGGGTATGCTTTCCAAATACCAAAGCCAGTGACCCAGCTGAACTGAGCTCTCAGAGGGCCTCTTCACACGTACTACAGGAAAAAAAAGCCCCCTTTGGCTTTTTTTTCAATCTTTTTTTTTTTTTGGTTGAGATAATCTGGTAGATAGAAAGCTATGGGGGTTTGAAGAGAGGGTGCTGGTATGATTGGTGGGCTGGGGTGTTGCTAACAACACATAGGTGCATGTGCTAGCACCTTACATGTGTTAAATATATCCTCCACCCATACTCTAGTAATGTTTTCCTTCCTGCTACTGCAGACATACCCTGCAGGTAGTGATGTTTGGAAAATGGCTTTCCCTGGTGTGCTGTCCTCTCAGCACCGTTGAGTTCCTCTGGAAATGGTGATTTGTCTAGTCATCAGAAAGCTGCATTTGGCAGATAATCCCTTCCAGCATTACAGCTACTCCTGTCATTCTGCCAGTTCTCTAAAGACCTCACACTTCCTTTCTTAATGTGCTCCTCTGGTCTGACTGGCAAAATAAACAGAAAAGCTTTTTCCCTACCTAAAAATACACCAGACTCAGAAAACGAGCAGTAACCTCTGCAGCCATGGGGAGGAACAGCTCTTGGCCGCTTCTGCATCTCCTTGGCTTCTTTGTGCTGGCTCTGCTCAGCAGTGCCTGGGCTTGGCAAGCTGCAGGGCCCTGTTGCAGAGGTGATGGTGTGATTTGTGGTCTCTGCTCTTGTTTGCATCTGCTCAGCTTGGATTTGCAGGAGCCTGGCTTCTGGTCCCTTTGGAAAGATTATTTAATTTAGTTTTAGGAACAGTTTTCAAAACCAGAGGAGTTAATTCCAAACCTCTTGGGGGTGTGAAGGCGTCCCTTACTTCTGCAGGCAGTGCTTGAAGCTTTGCAGCCTTTCCCAGCTTTTGGAAACCACTGTGGGAAGTCACGGGTTGCATAGGCCATTGGCTCTCCATGCAGAGCTGTTGGCAGATGTCTTCCTGTGCAGTGTGCCAGTTTCAGTCCAGCAAGGGTTAAATTATGTCACGTCTGCACAGATTCTCTACTCTCCTGGTTTTAAAGCGTAAGTGGGCAACCTGCCGCACATACACTGCAGAAGTGGCTGACAGAAGCTTATAAATCATATTCCCTGCATAGGCCCAGACTGTGCAGGAGTGATTGACCTTTCCTATTGCTCTGAACAACTTTAAATATTAAAGGAACAGGAAGAAGTACCAGATAAGATAAGCACATAGAGGCTGACTGCACTGGAACACATGCTCCTCAGTAAGAACACTGCAAAGTTGTGGTGAAAACTTAGCTTTTCATTTGTAAATGACCAGAAACAACCTTTCCCGTGCTACTGCTGTCAGTATAATGAAAAACTGCTGAAAACTTAATCTGCCTGCTCCAGTTCTTAGGCCCATAATGAGCTGAGCTTCATGTGGAGTTGGGGTTGGACCTGACGGTCTCTAGAGGTCCTTTCCAACCTAATTCATTCTGTGATTCTGTGAATGTCACTGTATGATAATATGTTCTATGTGGTGTTTAAAGTAATGATGCTCTCTGCAGGACAGTGAGTGCTGTGTAGCTGTCTGGTGGCTGCTGCCGTGCTGGCCTATTAACGAGGAGAGCAAAGTCTTATGAAATTAGAGGAAATTTTGCCTGGTTTCAGACTCTAAATGTTAGGTGGAGTGAAGGCTGCGAGCAGTGGGGCTGAAGAGGAGCTCTGAGCTGAAAGCTGCCTGTCAGATCTGTGCTAACCTTCATGGTCTCTTGTCCTTTCTCGTAGGCAACATCTTTGTCGTCAGCTTGTCTGTCGCAGACTTGGTAGTGGCGGTGTATCCGTATCCTCTGATCTTGAGTGCCATTTTCCATAAAGGATGGACTATGGGAAACGTTCACTGCCAGATCAGTGGGTTCCTGATGGGCTTGAGCGTCATCGGGTCGATTTTCAACATCACTGCAATTGCGATCAACCGCTACTGCTACATCTGCCACAGCCTTCGGTATGATAAGCTCTTCAACCTGAAGAACACCTGCTGCTATATCTGCCTGACCTGGACGCTCACGGTGGTGGCCATTGTGCCAAACTTCTTTGTTGGCTCCTTGCAGTACGACCCCCGGATTTACTCTTGCACCTTTGCCCAGACGGTGAGCACATCGTACACTATCACAGTGGTGGTCGTCCACTTCATTGTCCCGCTGTCCATCGTGACTTTTTGCTACCTTCGGATCTGGATTTTGGTGATTCAAGTCAAACACCGGGTGAGACAAGACTGTAAGCAGAAGCTCAGAGCTGCCGACATCCGGAATTTCTTGACTATGTTTGTGGTTTTTGTCCTTTTTGCTGTGTGCTGGGGACCATTAAACTTTATCGGCCTTGCTGTTTCAATTAATCCTTCCAAAGTGCAGCCACACATTCCAGAGTGGCTTTTTGTCCTAAGCTATTTTATGGCCTATTTTAACAGCTGCCTCAATGCTGTGATCTATGGGCTGCTTAACCAGAATTTCCGAAAGGAGTACAAAAGGATTCTGCTGATGCTTCGGACTCCCAGGCTGCTCTTCATCGATGTATCCAAGGGTGGGACGGAAGGGCTGAAAAGCAAGCCATCCCCAGCCGTAACAAACAACAACCAAGCTGAAATACACTTGTGAGTCAGAACAGCACTATTTATTCTGGGTTACACATGTATATATAATATATAAGAGCCTTTCTGCCTGTGTATTTCACAGCTGATGTTGCTGGATCCCAAACAGCCGCCCCTTCTCATGCAAGGAAGCAGCCTGCAACCTTTCGTGCCCAACCTATCACCGTGACAGCACGACTTTGAGTAAGGGTTTCCAGAAGAGAAACGACTGACCTTTACCTTTTATTTTCCTATACCATCTTTCACTGTGTGCCTAATCAATTGCTTTGGTTGCTTTTGCCACAAGCATGCCAATACCCTTGAAAAGGGAAGCACTCAGAGAGCATGGAAAAATGCACTTATATTTGAAATGCAACTTGCAAAATTGCCATATATTACAAACCAGCACTTCCTTCCTCCCTCTGAATTCTGTTCTGTAGCTTAACACAATCCAAACGACAGCAATCAAACTGCATGACCTCCTCAGTTAGGTTAGTAACAATATTTGCCAGCCGGCAGACATATGAGCACGTTGACTTCCACTGCGTGTGCTCGTTTTCCTTTTTCTTTTGTATTACAGTTTAGTAGCGAGGCTGGGCTAGATGTGAGGCAAGCAGAAGCCAGACCTGCTGAGTGTCAGATGTGCTCGTTTTAATTGAATCTCTACAGATACTAAGTACCCTTGCACTCTCCTTCCAGGCCATGAATAAGAGTATAGCACATGACATAATGTAATTGCAGGAAGATACTGGGAGCTTGCTTCTAATTTAGGCAGTATCCTGTCATGGCCAGCATTCATTCCAAGTATCTCTCAGAAGTCCCTTCTGCATTAACATCATACAAAAGATTAACGTAGCAGAGTCCTGTCCATTCAGTGCATGTGCAGGCTTTTAATAAAAGAAGAAAACAAGGTTCCAGTAATATTTACACTTGCATATGAAAGCAAAAGGGTAAGAAAATGTTGGTTTCAAACATCGCTGCTTTTGCCCACTGTATGGCATGAATTTGATGGGCAAAAAAGTGGGGTATTTTCTTCCATTTTATTCATGCACAGAGTAGTGATTAATTCACAGAAGTTCAGAAGGGAAAACTTGTTAAGCATGTTCATGCATCTGTTTTCAGTTAAAGCCTGAACTCTGTTGTCTTTGTTGCTTTATCGATGTTCTGAATGCTGAGGCCAGCATCACATTAGCAACAAGCACAGGGGCAGAGATAAGGCTGTTTCTTTAATGGAGTGTTGTGTAGGGAGGCTGGTTGCTGCCTTTAAATGACTTTGCTTTTCCTTAGCTTCACTGCATATTTATCTCCCTGTGGTTTTAAATGAGTGAATCCTGCTTTGAGACATTAAATCAATATAGAACTGCCCCGATGCAACTGTGTCCTCAGGCTAGCAGACCTGTCCTGGTGCTGGTGTACTGTGGCACAGCAGGAGCTGTGCAATGGGTGGGAGCAGGTCTGAGCCCCATGGGTGCAGCACGGAGAGGGAGAAGGCCTGCTCCTGGCCAGGGAGAGCCTTGTTCAGGCACTGACCATAGATCAAAGCAGGACTGGTTCCCAGGGTTGAGCCTTGAAACACTGAGAGCCAGACTTTATAGCAGCAGGCAGGTGCCTAGAGATGGAGGTAGGTAGGATTTACAGAAGACCCTGGGCAAACCAAGTGCCTAATCTTTAGCAAACTTAAGCCATTTGTGCACCACTTGCTGAAAGCATCTCGTTGCTGAACATCCCTCCTGATGAATTCTTTGAGGGAAGAGGAGTTTAAAGAAACAAAGCCTCTTTGTAGATCAGGCCAAGAAACACTGCAGAGTGCATTGCTTCAGTGAGGTCTGCTGCAGTGTGAGTGTCCGTGTTTGCAGGGTGCCCTGGCACTTTGTAACATTTTCAGACTCGAACATCTTCACAGCTTCAGATAATTATTGTTTTAAAATGCACTGCAGCCAGCATCCCATAATAGGAATCAAGCTGAGTTCTGTTTTGGCCTCTTAATCTGCCTGTGCATGGCCAAATAAAGGTATACTGACCCTCAGAAATAATGCAGTCTGATTGCTTTACAGCAAAGCCAGTCTGGATGAATTCACACCATTCTGTGCAAACAAAGTCATTTCAAGTCAAACTTGGATAGGAAAAGCACCAAGGCATCCGGAGCTGCAGGGAGTTTCTCCTGGCACCCAGGGAAATGTCTGTGTGCCGTGACCAGTCCTCAGCCCAGCGTGCAGTTGGCCAGCAGCGTTAGACAGAATCACGTCAGCAAATGATCCGACTGCTCAGTACTGACCCAAGGCACTCCTCTAAGGCAGTCATTTCACTTTTACTTTACAGGTTTGCCAAGCGTCTCATAATCCCCCACAACTGGGGCTTCATTCTGTGATTCGTTGTCTTTGTAGCTGAATGTTCAATGCAGGCCACGTGGTGTTTTTTTCTTTAAGCTTGGATTTGCACTATTTCTTATTCAGGCTCCAAGGTAACAGCCAGCAAGCACTGAACCAAACCGAGTAAGCCAAAGAGCTCCCGGCAGGCAGGTGACAGATCCTCTGCTGGCGCCTCGTAGGACGAGGAGCAGGAGGAGCACCACGGGCCTCTCCTGGAGACTCACAGGGTTACTGCTGAAGTGAACTATGCAAAGCGATGGGGCCTCTGCTTCCCTTCTGCGTAGTTCTGAGTGCAGATCCTGCGCAGGGCTTGCAGGGACAGGCTGGGCAAGGTGGGTCCCTGTGCCCCCAGCACGGGGGCGGGTGCTGCGATGGGCTGCAGCGCCTTGGCGGCACCAGGAGCTCACCCTGGCACAACCGAGTCAGGGCAGCACGCCGTCCCAGCAGGAGGGTTCTGCCACCACGGATGGTTCCTGAGTGAAGCCCTGCCGGGGGTGGGGGTCCTCAGTGCCCAGCAGACAAAGCAGGGAACGTGGCTTCAAACAGAAAACACTGTGCCATTTGCTAGCACTTTGATATAGAGACAGTACTTAGGATAGGATAGATTTTTATACTGAGTTATTTTAAGACTGCCCAAGCAGCTCCTTATTTTTATGTTAAAAAATGGTTAACAGGGTACAGAGAGTTTATTTTGTTAACATTTGTTTACAGAAGAATGGAAGTGTTTCTTATACTGGGAATCCTAAGCAGAGTCTGCTTCCCTGTGAGAATCTAGCTTTAATCAGATTTGAGCTTTCAAGGAGATCCAACAGCTTAACATGTGCTCTGCTGGTTCCACCTGTTGTGTAGCTGACCCTGTGCTTCAGAAATAGGGCTGACCTCTCCTAGGAACAGGGTTGACATCACTTGCTCTGGATTTGGCGTGGTGGCGTTGAATAGAGCCTGGCCCCAGGTCCTGAAATAGTCATGAACTCCCAGAGAGACAGTGTGGTCATGAAGGAAGATGAATCTCCTGCCACAAAGAAATACTTTGGCATGTTGGTAACAAATGTTGTTTAATCCATATAAGAGGAATGTAACTGGTATATTTATATATGAATATATATTGCATATGCTGTTTCCCCTTTATCAGTTGATTAAGAAATTTTCAATATACTTCCTACTGCAATTGTTTGTTCATAAAGTAGATTTGTTCCCTTTACCTGTTAAGGCTGTAATGAATTTCCCTTTGGACTGTTTATTGATATTTTTTTTCCCCTTTGCAGTTATTTTTTAATAAATATTTGAAACAACACCTTGGGCCTTGTTGACTACCAGAAAGCAGATTGAGTTGACAGATATCGTTGGTTCAAGTAGAGACTGAGTTCAGCCGTACATCATATCCAAGGGTTTTTCTTCCACCCACCTCGAGCAGGCAACGCGATGCACTGTGGTCGTCCTCATCGGGAGGAGACTCCCCCCCTGCCATTGGTCTCATTGCTGTGCATCCCCCCAAGGCTCTCTGCCTTTCTTAAGCTTATCTTCTGTAGCTACCAGGTTGTGGGTTGCAGCCTGTAACCTTTTTTTGTAGTTTCACTTCTTGCCCACTCTCAGGAAACCCCCTGCAAAAATACTGCTTTGACTGCTTTTTTTCTTTTAAGTATTGGACCACAACAAATGGGCTTCTTTTGGTTGCTGTGTCAAATTTGGGCTTGTGACCACTTTGTGTTGTGCTATAAAAAAGAATATTAGATATACTTCTGAAAGGGCAATTAGCCTAGAGCTACTAAATAATCAGTAAGGTCTTGTGAGAGAAATGGCCTTAAATAAGCAGAGCGTATCTGAAATTAGTAAATTATTTATTGAGGGAACCAGATCCCTGTTCCTGAAAGAACGCTGGCATCTAGCAATTAACATCTACTGAGCTGCCTACAGAGGAATGCAGACTTTCATTTCATGGCATTTTCTTGTGTATTTTAGGTGTTCTCCATTCTCCTGGCACTGGGGCAGCCCTGTGCAGAGGCTGCCAGGCTCTCCATGGCAGTCTCAAACCCTAGAGATGAGGTTACATTGCTTGGAAGTGCTGGAATTAAATAAATGTAAAGCCAGCTGTGTCCTCACTGGAGGTGAAGGAAAAGCAGAGTTTCATTGTTTTAAAGGGACAAACACATGAGAACTACCCCATGAAAAGCAAGGATTGCCTCTATCTCATTGGTAAGAGGTTATCTTGCTCTAGCAGATGCAGGATACACTGTCTTCTTCATTGCATTTCCTCAAGCTCACCGTGATGAAAAATGGGCTTAAAAATTAAAAAACCAAAAAAGAAACAAAAAAAAGAAACCTTGAAAATAAACCTAGAAACATGACTGAAACATGCAAACTCCTCTTTGAATTTGTCCTTTAAGGCAAGGACTGGATTAGACTTGTTGAAAAGGCATACAGGTAAGTTACTGGTGGGAGGAAGCAGGTTTTGGTCGTGGGTTTTGCTGTACTCACACAGTTCTCCAGCTGCTGCATCCCATCCACAGGTTGCAGCAGTGATATTTCCATTCTGGATTGGCCAGAGGTGTTTTGTCAGAGGTCTCAGTGTCTCTGCCAAAGCAAAAGCGGTGATGGGAATACAGAAGGGATCCAATCACAGCTGCAGTTGGAGATCTCTGTTTGATTTATTACAGACGGCGCCTTGCTCCTGTTCCCTAACCAAACACCGTGTCTAATCACCCAGTGGATACTTTTGGGCAGTATTTACTTTGCTCCAAATGTCAGTGTGACCTCATGGGTGTCAGTTACCACTGTTCAAATACATACATAGGTGTATTTTTTACCGAATCTCCACGTTTACTTATTCAAGGTGACTGCGAGTGTATTCCAAAGCAGGCCACACTTCTGATGAAAACAGGTTAGACAGTTTAAACTCTGCTAACCCTTGTACTTGTACAGCTCCACCGAGAAGCAAATTTCATTGTGAAACGAGTCCACTGAGCTCCATAGAATGGCAGTAAGGCTCTTCTCTAAAGTAAAACCGTCTGCAGTTACACAGAGACCAGAGCTGTGGCTGCGATTTGTGGGCAATCGCCTGAACAGTGAAACATCATCAGGTGCAGCTGCAGTGCTGGGGTAGGAAAGGCGGAGATTTTCCATTAAAGCAAAAATTGCTGAGCAGCCATGGAAGAGAATTGTTAAAAGTATGAGAAGTGCGGCTTGTTCCATGACATCCCAGGGCAGTACTGCTGCTGCTTTTGCTTATCTTTTCCAGAAGGCATGGCAATTCATCTGCTTCCCCAGTAAAGCTTGCGACTCTCAGTGCAACACGCTGAAAGCATTTTATGATAACTGCAGATCCCAAAATGTTTGTCCATGTAGAGCATCCTTGTACTGACTCCTGTACTTGCTGTTTCTGCCATGAATGAATTAAACTGTCAGAAGTGAGGTGGTGTCATTCATTTCTGTACTTGCCACAAAGTATTAGTAGCTAGGAGATAAGATAGAGCTATAAAAGACAAGAGGTGCCATAACTCAACACCAGGATAAGATCTCATTCATGGTGACTGCTTAGAAATCAATATTTGTCCTCATATATTTACTCCCAAGCTCATAATTTATAACATGAAGCCAGTCAATAAAGAGCTGCTGCATATGTATTTAGCCTTTTATCAGCAAAATGTAAATTACTGGGCCTAATGCAATATTTCCTACCATGAAAGCCCTGAGATAAGAAAAGCAAAACGGGTTCTTGTAAGAACTCTGTGATGAGGTATGCAAATATTTTCCTTGGTGGTAAGAGCAATAAAATGTGTTTCACTCAAGAACTGCATTTTGTGAATGGAAGCTCCTCAATATTGTTAATGGAATTTTCATTTTGTGGTGCTTGTTTATGGTATCCATTATTCACATGCTGTAAGTAATGCAGTGCGCAGCAGAGAGAGAATTTACAGTATGGGGTCAGGTTCCAAAGCAAAAAGGGTTGGTTTGGATCATTAATTGAAGTATGTTTCTATGTGATCTCCCAAGCACAGTCTCCAGATAAGGTTTGTAACTCAAATAATTACTTCTAGGAAGCCAGGGAAATCTTAATGTCTTTGAAATTATAGGCAATGGATGTGCAGTCACCGCTTTCTTAGATTGCCTCTTAAATAGACTGAGCCACCAAGCTGTATTATAAATGTTTCCAGTTGAAACATAATTCACTCTGTATTGGGAATATTTTATAGGTAACACGTTTAATAAACTGTGGTTTATTGCAATTGTAAATTTATTTATGACTTGTAACCGTATGATCTGTTGTAATTGTAAATATTGTCTGCATTGTACTCTTCTGCTGTGAACAAACCTTCAACATCTCTCTAGAAGTGGGCTGCAAAATTTATCATTTCCTCAACTGTAAGCAGATTCCTTTGCTTTAAGGTAGGGTTTCCACTTTTTTTTGGCAAGTGTGTAGAACAGAGGTATTGATCCGGCATCAAAATACGGCCACCTCTCGGGTGAAAAGTGGCAGCTGTTTTCCTATTAATTAAAAAAAGCAAAGGAAAAAAAAAAGGCAGTTTGCAGGAAAGAAATTGAAAGTGGCGCCTGTGGTTGGAATGAGAGAGAAATCTGTGTGTGGAAGGACGATGCTTGCTCAGCCTGGGGCCTGGGCAAGGTGGGGAAGCTAATGAGGATGTCAGAACAAGAAATGACCCTGGGATTTCCATGGCATGGGGGCATGTGGCTGTCCTGGAGCCCACCTGGAGCCCACCTGGAGCCCACCTGGAGCCCACCTGGAGCCCACCTGGCACATAGCTGGCAGCAGCCCCACTGCTCAGCAGGGCCCTGAGCCATGGATGGTTCACCAAGGAGGCCTTGCCCAGGCTCCTCTGTGAGGATGACTGTAGCAGAAGTAGGGAAAGGCTGTGGCTGGCACTCTGCTGCTACTTCTCCATCTTCCAAGCGATGGCAGGGGCTCATCTGCAGGAGCTCTCGGTGGGACCCTACCAGCAAGCTGGTCCTCAAGCCCTTGGCATCCAGAAGAGGATCTACTTCTCCTCATTGCATAGAAACATATATAGAGATACACACGCCCTAGGTTTTCCAAAAGGAATCGGTACTAATCATAAGTTAGAAAGCATCGATTCTGATTTTTCTTCAGAGCAAATGGAAAATGCAAGAGAGGCTGGCAATGCTTTTCTGCCTTTGGGGAAACACATCACAGTCACCTGTGTATCTTGTTTACTTTGACATTCTACTGCTTTAAAATGCTCTGTGACATAAAAGCACATGCAGGTGGTTAGAGGTGAGGTCTTGCAGATTCCCTCATACCTGAACAACAGAAAAATCAATGAACGGTAAGTAACAAAAAAGTTCTTTTTGTGCATGGGGAGGAGAGTTGGCATTTTTATTTTTACTGACAAAACATTAGGTGGTGGCACTGGGGAAAGCAAAGATTTGCACTATGTGTATTGGTGATGGGTACATAAAATGAGCTTTCCTTAGCTGCAACGTGGTTGTTTTTCCTTTGCTTATTTTGTCATAGAATCACGGAGGACTGAAAAGATGTATAAGATCATCTAGTACAACCACCCAACCCCCACCTTCCCTGGCCATGCCCCCATCCATGTTCCTCCCTCAGTGCCACATCTCCATGTTTCTGGAACGCCTCCAGGTGACTCCATCAGCCCCCTGGCAGCCTGTGCCAGTGTCTGACTGCTCTTCCCAAGAAGAAATTTTTCCTGATATCCAACCAGTCCTATATATTCTAATATCAGTAGGGAATGGTAACTTTCATTTTTATGGCCTGTTCCACAGAACTCCACAAACAAAGAATTTGGGGGTTGCTAACACAGAAACTGACGCCATCATAGTCTCAGTGTGCTTCAAGACTGATGTTTGTACAAGAAGAAGAGCAAGGGATAGACACTGCACAGTGCCCTCCTGCACTTGGCGTGGTAGGAGCTCAAAAATGGAGATGCTTTTCTCCTGCTGATTCTGCTCTGTAGACTGGAGGGGTTTGGTAAGCTTCAATTCAAGAAGGAAATAAGTCACTTGCAACTATGGGTCCTCAGACTAACATCCAATGCCTTTCCAGATGCCAAAACTTTCCCCTGCTCTGTTCTCTGATGCTAGAAAAATCTTTGCTTTTTGAAAAGCAAAGATTAGGTTTTATGATGCTCTATGAGGCAGCATCTTGCAAGTGTTTGTAACTGGTTGCTTGCCTTGGAGCACGTCAGTAGTTATTGTTGTTTGAAGAATTAGTTATGTGCTGGTGACCTCTTCAAAGAGGCACTGAGCTGGGCTGGAATGACACAGCCAGTGATAACAACTGGGATGGTAACTGCACGATCTCTTGATCAACACACTATCGTAGGGTATGAGGATAGGCCTTGGGTAAGGAATGGACCCTACCTCTCTGAAACCATGCTATGATCTGGGTCAGTAGCATTTGCGGTGCTGCAGCAGAAATACTAAGTCACAGCTTAAACCAGTGATTGAGCACCTGGTGGGAAGGCAGGGCCAACCCAGGGGAGCTCAGGTGCATGCAGTGGTGTGGAGCCAGGATCCACCCCTTCCTAGGTCTCACCTAAGGGTTTGCAGTAGAGGTGAGGATATCTTGCTGAGGATCTCTGCATAGTTGAGGCCTTCTGAAGGTAAGCAGCTTATTTCCTTTGTTTCTGTGCCCACAGCTCTTGTGTTTTAGTAAACCCTCTCTTCCTGTAGTCTAGGATCTTGCTGCTCTGCTGTTGTTGCTGTGCTTTTTATTGCATTACTTTAGAAATGTAGGCTGGCATAGGAGCAATGTGATCACCTTGTAACAATTTCTGTAGCTCTCTCCAGCCTGAATTTGGTCATGCCTCAGTTTCCTTATTACATAGCTGTATTTGAAATACAGCTTGGTTTCAATTCAATTCTTTCAATTGAAATGAATGCCAAACACAGAATCCTGAGTTCAGAGCTTTAAGCTGCGACAGATTTAGTTCAGTGTTAAACAAATTAATATTAGCCATTAAACATTTCAACTGCTAATTAAATAAGCTATTTGTTATACATAAATTATTCATATTTTCACTTTGCGATCAGATGAAATTTCATTAGGATACTTAAGTTACAGCCAAGGGATAGCAGCAGCTAGCATTTTAGGGTATTTAGGATTTAGTGTATTGTTATACTGTGTTACTGTCTTGTTCTGATTGCTAAATAGTTTTATGATGTGTCTGGTAGAATTTACTTCTGTTTTGGCAGGGACATAAGGATGATAAATAGCCTAGCAAAGAAAAGTAAATTACAGCTGAGCTCAGAGATGGGATTTGGATATTTAAGTCCATAGCTGCTGTAGTCATTACAGGGATATGTAAAAGGAAGTAGATAACTTTATACACAAGTCTATTTGTCAAACTTATTACACGCTAAGCACACAGATATGAGCTGCAGTTCATCTATACGATCAGTGCTGCAAAGCTTCCTTCTCCCAGCCTTTTCTCTTTTTGCTTTTTACTTGGGAGCTGACAATGTTTTGTGGATTTCTGTTGTTTGCTGGTTTTCTGTGTTTTGTGTGAACTTCCAGAGTGGGTGCTGCCTCGTAGTTGGGGCAGAGGTGACATTTTGCCTCTTTCACGTCTGCTTTGTGACCTTGAAGTGTGCAGTTTTTTCCCCTTTGGTACAGAGGTACAATTAATTACACTGCAAAGCAGTGAGGATGGGACAATTAACGTTTATCTGAGGGAATTGCACGATGATTAAGCCTTCATTTGCTATATGATTTCTTTCTTTCTCATTAACCCTGCTGAAGCAGGAACTTTGAAATGAAAATCAAATGTGAACATTGTTCCTGGAAATGCAGAGGGCTGAATAAATCAGTTGAGACAAGGCTGTGCAGACACTGTCTATTAGTTCTATTAGTAGCATTGCCCAAGCCACAGGAGTAGACATGCAGCTTGCTGCACTGCTTGATCCCCTGGTTTTTCTGCTGATGCGCTCTGGGAAGCGGAGGTGCAGTGAAATAATGGGCTCAAAAAAGAAAACCTCATACAGACAAAAAAAAAAAAAAAGGAATAAATCCTAAAAGCCATGCAGCAGAAAACACTGACATAAAATAAACAGAGCCTGATAAGTTTGAGATCTAATCTTTTGGCTCATGATTTTCCTCTGAACCTGGTATATGGGAAGCAGAGGTATGTGTGCTTGGCTATTCTTTGCTACTGATGTTCTGTGCTTAGCTTGGATGTGGGTTTGATGGAGAGGATAGCTTGTCGACAGCAGCTGTGATGATGGGGAAGTTATCCTAGCAGGACACTTGGCTGGGGGACAGCAGCCAGAAACATCCGCAAGTACCCAGATGATGTCTGTGATCTGCCTGGCCTTGAGAAGAGCAGGATTCTTCTGTCTGTGATGCTGCAAGGGCTGAGATCAGCTGAAAGTGTGGGAAACACAGGCCAGTCTGCATACCATGCTTAATTTGATTAAATGTGTAATTGTCAGTAACGCGTTAGAGTTCAGCCAAGCCAATTTATAACTTTCCTTATGATTTGTTGAGTTATCTTAATGCAGTCAGGACTGGACTTTATTCTGGTTTAAGTTGTGTTTATACTAATATGTGCTGTTCACTTCAGGAAATGAGAAATGATTTAGTGATGCCAGTATAACTAGTTAAAAACAACTGATCTGAGATTTCTGGAGAACTTGATTTGCAGATAATATGAATAATAGTTATAATGCTTTTGGCGGGGGGAAGTGAGTTCAGATGTTGTGGAGCTGGCGTAGAGGAGCAGCAGCCCTTTTAAGAAACAACACCAAGATGCAGTCTTGACTCTGGAGGTCAGTCTGACAGTACCACTTCATTCTGGTGTTAAACACTCATTTCTGTACTGCACGACACTACATCGTGTTTGAATTAGGTAACCTGAAATCTAATAGATGATGCGTTGTGGCTGGTGTTTGTTAGCAAGCAGCTTATGCTGCAGCTTCCCTTGCTCTTTGCTGTGTGTCTGTCTCTCTCCATTACCCTGTCACTGGGACACAGATTTGTGCTCAGATGTGATCCTGAAATACTGAGAAGTCTGATAATGCTGAGAAGTGTGAGCCTGAGCTGGGAGTTGTCCCATCTCAGCACTGTGCTGGGCTGGTTATGGGAATCTTTGTTAGTGCTGACCTGGGCTACCTTTGACTCTAATTACTGCTGTGCTGGCAAAGAATGACATGCAAATACTTATTTCTTTTAATGGGAAGTGTAATAATTTCTTCGTGTGACTTATTTCTAATAATCAGCTGATCAATCCAGCTATTAAGTCAGGGGAAATAAAAGCAATCTGTTTTACGCTCTCTGTTCTGTTAACAATGGAGGATATAAATGAAAAGGGAAAAGTTGCACCAACAAGCCTGCAAAGCTGCAGGTGAGCAGTGAGGTGTCTCTGAGTCATGGGATCCCTGTGCTTGGTCAGCCCACAGCACTGCTGTGTTGCCTTGGAACTGATGGTCTGGCCTGTGGGCTGCACTTTGCCACAAAGTCCTGTGCAGTATCCACAGTGCTGTTTGGGAAAGTCTGCAGAAGATGCTGGTAGCCAGCCAAACCCAGGGCAGTGATCATCTGATGTTTGTTTTTAGGGGCAAAATATGCTTGAGAGCCTAGTGATAGGAAACTGGGACTGAGTCATCTGAAGGAAGGAAAGAAATGTGCTGGGATTCCTGTCCCCATCTTGTCTTGTCTCCCCTTTTGTCCTGTTGACTGTATCTGGCCAGTTCTGGATTGAGAGGGTGTCTGGAGCACCAGTGACTCAGTAGATCACTATTGTGGGAGTAGTGCTAAACAACGACAAGTTCAATTTCCAGATTAAGATTTATTCACCCTAAAATGTAAAGGAGAGCCAAAAAACCTTTTTTTTTTATTACAACAGTAAGACTTAGCGTGGGCAAACTGCCATAACAGCAATTACTGTACTTCAGTGTCCTTAAGGCTCTCTATTAGATAGAACGAAGGGGTGAAACCTTTTGTTATTTCCTCTACTATCCAAATAATATTGAATGTTACAGGACTTAAGTCTAGATTCTTCAAAGAGATCAGAAAATCTCAATTACTCACACTGTATGTTAACATCAATATTTCATGGTGAAGAAGCTTTTGTGAGCCTGAGATTTTTTTTCTTAAGCCTCCTTTATTTTGTCTCAACATAAGGAGAGAATTTAACTCTGGAAGCAGGTTTCTAGACTGATAGAGAGGGCTTGATTTATGTGAAGTTATTCTGCACTGTTGAGAGCTTTGAAAGTGATGATGGGGTGGTGCTGTGCTGGATCTTCATCATGGTCTGAAGATTCCTTGTCTGTGGCATTCTGCACCATGGGGCCTGAATTTGTGAAACATGATAATTCACAACAGGAACTCCTGCTCCTGGTTTAACAAGAAGCTGGTGCTCAATCCAACACCTCAGCCATTGTTGCTAATGTCACACACCTGCATGTGACATAGGTCGCAGGAATGGTGAAACACAGGTCATTCAGCCCAGCAGTGCTGTTCAGAAGCCTCTTGTTAGCCTTTGGAGTCAAGCCTTGGAAATGGTGTAATCCCATCTGACCAATGAGGCAAAGGTGGCTGCTGTGTCTGTGTACTGAAGGTGGCTAACCAACGGTCACCACCATCGTGGCTCTAGCTTGTTCATGCCTATAGCTCCAGCTGTGAGAGGGGGGAAGTTGTATCCCTGGAACAACCTGAATTCCTCTGCTGGTGAGTGCCATCACTAAATGTAGATAAAGGGGGAAAGCTGAAGGCAGGATGAAATGAAGTGTGGTAACTTCTATAGGGCGAGTCCATGTGGGTATGCAAGAAGCTTTTGCTGAAGGAACTGTGTTCTTCTAGCCCCACAGTGTCGTTGAGTACGGCCCTAACAGGTGGGATTGGACAGAGGGCTGGGGGAAGAATAACGTGCACAAAACACTGCCATCCACTGCAACACTGCAACCTTGCTATTAAGCTAAATACTTCTGTTTACGTTAACTTCCTTCTTTGTGCTCTTCTCCATGTTGTAGCAAGGAGAAAAAGGAGATATATGTATTTCCTAATTCAATTCTAGTGAGGTCACAGCTACTTTCAAAAACTGAAGTAAAAAAAAAACATTGATCCCCTGTCTGAAACTTCCCCCTCATGCTATGGTTCAGCTTAGATTTTGAGGAGTTATTAGAGCTGCAGCGTTCACATTGCTGTGATCAAAGGCCAATTGCTACTTCCATTACAAACCTCAGTTCCTAATAGTCTTTCAACTTGCTCGTAAAAACAACTGAAAAATTGTTATAGCACTAAACTGAGCAGTTGCATTAAAAAGAATTACAACTTCATAGTTTTTCCCTCCCTGCCTTCCCCCTACGCTGGGGGATGGGGAGGTGGACGACGATGCTCCTACAACTGATGATATTTTGAGTAAGGATGTTGCTGATGCTAGCAGGAAAAACATGTAAGGGACCACTCTGTGGAGGATCCTTGTGTGTGCCTCCACCACCCATAACTGCAGCCAATGAGGCCATGTGCTCTATCATAAGCAGAACAAATTACATCTTAAAACAGAAATGGTGGTGTTCCTTGTCCTATTCCTATATGGCTTTTAGTGTCTCTGCTACTTTGTAGTCAAAATGTAAAGCTGCCTGTGTATGACAATTTTCTTTTTTTTTTTGCAGTGTTCATCTTAAATTGCTTTTTCCTCTTTCCCAAGTGTTTTTCCCACCATTTCAGTAAAGCTGCTAAGAACTGAGTTTCTTTTCTAAGGGTTGGAGGCATCTTGTGAATAAACCACAGTGTTTTATGCAGTGACACTTTGTGAAGCTGCTAGAATTGCCCAGGTAGCGCTACTTCTCAGTGTTAGAGGCAGCACTAAACAACCTTGTCTGCATACAGGTTGCTGCGCACTTTGTCTGTAAGTCTGTGATAAATAGGTTAAAAAAAACTGATGTCAGTTTGCTTCAGTCAATTGAAATATCTAATATGTCTACAGTTTTTAAATAAAGATGCCTCCAGGGACATCAATGGAAATACAAGCATATCTGTTTGTAATGCTGATTGACTACAGCAGGAGACATGAACCAAATTTGCTCCAGAGAGTCTGTATTTCTGTTGGTTTTCCATTCATTAGCTGCAGATGATAATGCTTCCTCTGCATTTTTATCTTCAGTTGCTACATTTCTTCTATTTGCAAGAATCAGTCCTTGCAAATACATCTAGCATTATTAGTCTTGAATTTAGCTGCAGGTCTTGGGCTCTCTTCCATTGCTAGTACTAATTGATGTCACTTTTCATTTATGAATCCCTTACAGTTTGGATGTGTTTGCATATATCCACTTGTACATAATGCCTGTCTAAAACATCATGTCAGTGGCGTCTATGGGAAGCGCTGTGATCTCCTGCAAAGTGTCTTAATTAGTTTTGTCTTTCATGTTGACATCCTCAATTCTAGGCTTGAGTTATTTACTAGACTTCCCTCCTTGTTTGTCAAAACAGAGCAGTTTCTTCAGAGCAGAACATAATGCAAATGCTGATTAAAACTGACAAGTCAAATTGACACCCATTTCAATTACAAGAGGAAAAAAGCTAGTAAGAAAAGTCCATTCTGCTCTTACTGGAGTTGACTGAAATCGGTTATGGGAATCTGAGGAGGCAGATTTTTGATCTGTTTTGCTGTTTCCAGAGGCAGGTGGATGCTGCCCCATGGACCGAGGGCAGCAATCTTGCTCCCACAGCCTGACTTGGAAGCTGCTGTGCTGCACCTGGCGAGAGGTGCCTTGGAGGTGGTGGCTGGCAGGCTGTCTTGGCTGGATGGAATCCCATGAGCTGACCTGTCCAGATGTCAGGCAGGTAGGGAGAATGGTGGTCATCAGTGCTCTCTCCAAAGTGCTCTGTAGGAGCTCCTTGATTTAAGCCAAGTAGTTCTTCATCAGCCTTGCCCATGTCAGTACAGGCAGGCTGGTGATGCAGCCTCTTTCACTCCCTGTTTGGCGAGAGAACAAAACAGGCACTGCCCACAGAGTACTGGCTGCTGTCATAGCTGACAGGAGTGTGGGAGCCCTCTTTGTGTAGCAAGGAGTTTGGCTGGTTTATAATTATTACCTTCCCTCCCTTCCTGAGAGGCAGAAGGTGGTGCAGGCACCTAATTATCATGTAAACTTAGGGATTTTTACAGTCTGCATCAGGTTTTCTTTCATAAGGGCTCCGCATCATTTGTGGTGCATTGTGGTGTTGTGCTGATGGTGTTAATAGGTCAGTTAATACTTAACACTTACTTGGTGGGGTGTATGTGGGTCTGTCAAACTGGGCATATTTGGTAGTAAGACATGTAGGTCTTAAAACTTTATGTGGATAGACATCTTGTGTTGTGTAATTCTAACATGTCTGCCCTTGTAAATATAAGGATATGTTAGACTTCAATCGTGTCCTAAAAAAAGCATTTGTGTATGTTTATTAGTATCCTGCAACCTCTTTCAGTCTGTATCCACTACTAATGATAGCTTTTAATCTATTTTTTATCATCTCTTGGGAAGACTCTTCCACTTCCCTTCAAAAGCCTGGTTCTTTCTCATGGCCATCACTCTTTAAGCCACCTCTGGGACCCATTGCTGTGCCAATTTCAGTGCCAACAAGATGCTGTACCACGACAGTTCCCTAGTGAGCGCTTTTCTTGCTCTCCTTCCAAACCTTTTTGCCTGGTAAGTGAAGGCAGCTAGGAGAGAAAGCCATTGCTTCCTGCAGATCCAACCCTTCTACTGGTATGACAGGATATTCCTTGGGAAATACTCATTGCTTTTCTTTAACTATTTTGTTTCTTTAACAATTTTGTTATGGCACTTAAAAACTTTTTCTTTTTTCCACCCCTAAACACTTGTGGTTTATTACAGCAGCTTGAATGGGTTGGCTCTCTGTAGGTTGAAAACTGAACTTCAAATACCAGCTTAACATCTTTTAACAGCACTTGTTGGCTATAAGTGAAGCACTTGTTTACAAGTCCTACAAGTGTGAAGCTCCATGATGTTTCAGGGAAGCAAGCTGGTGTAATTCCCTTGAAGGATGGCTCATGGGGTGCATTACTACAGCAATCTACTGGAGGCATTTCATATCTCCCATTTTTGGGGTGTCCGAACTGCTGCTTTGTGAACAGAATCACTGTTTTACATGTGGCAAATGAAGACCACACGCAGAGCTGAATGAGACTGCTGCTGATCACAGTCTGAAAGTTTGGGGCTGTAAAGGGGGGGAAAAAAAGAGAGGAAAAAAAAAAAAAAAAAAAAAAAAGAGAGAAATGCATTGCAGTGCAGAAAATCCTGTATCACATAGGAAGCCTTGAAGGGCCAAGCTGTGATCAGGAAGTTACCTGAAGTGAGTCTAGGAGGCATCTATACCTTCTATCTGTGGAAGCCAGCTGCCTACCATGGAGGTCCAAGAAGAGCCCTCTGACTGTGACTTGAGGCCTGCCTGGGCCATGGGTGCCATCCTGGAGCAGACACAGGCTGCTGGGTCAGTGCTGCTGCAGCCACCTAAGCCACCTTTGGGATGTACTCAGGGCAACGTGTTTGAAAGAGGCAGGGCCTGACTGCTCTGAGTTTAGGGGAGCTTCTCACATGTCTGTCACGTGGAGGTCAGAGAGATGGGAAGGCAGACTTCAGTTGGGAATAATCTAAATGCTGCTGGCTAGGATGAACTAGATCGTGACCAGAGCCTCCTCAGCCTTTGGACTGTGCTGTATCTTAGCTCAGGTCCAGGGCTTTTAGTTATGATAAAGTTTCAGTGAACTGTCACTTTAAACTCTATCATAACTCAAAGCCTTGGACCAGTCTGCCTCTCTGAAAGGATGGGGTCAGGGATATCATCAAAGCAGGATCAGGGCTCATCTTTAAACATTAAATTCAGATATTAAGTGTGTGTCTGGGAGCACACATCTCTTTAGTTATTAAGACAGATCTTGGGCAGGAAAAAGCAGGACTGAAGGTCTTCCCTTCTAAGTGAGGTATGTGAAGTCAGTCAGCAGAAACCACACCTCCCTTTACAAGAGTAAAATTCAGAAGGAGATGGCCGGGTGCTTAACAACGTACCTTAGAGCACAACTGCAATCCTATATCTGAGCCTTCCTGAATAAGATGGAGAGAGGCACTGGAGAAGAGGAAGAAGAGCAAATGACCAGAGCATGTATCAGCAGATTGATAACTCTGTAAGGGCCTTCCCCATGGCCTACATTCTCACCAAACTCCTGCTGCAGCAGATGGAGATGAGACTGGTGAATAGAGAGCTAAGGAGAAGCACTTGGCAAGTCGTGTTGAAAATGTAGCCTTTTTCAACCCTTAGGGAGGTAACTCAGAGAAGGAACGTCATCAGTGACTTGGACCTGTTTCCAGAGGAGTGCAATAGTACCACAAGTGTACTGAGAACATTGAAGGGAAGCATATCTTGGCTGATTCTGCTTCCATCCCTGCAGGATCTTTCTGGCCTCCAACCCAGAATGCTGAGCCAGGCTGGGAGGCAGCTATATACAAGGTGAAGTCTCAGACAAACCACACTGGAGCTCATAATGGTGATCTGTGAGAAATTTTTCCCGCAGTAAGCTCTTTGAAGCTCCAGAGTGGTTGTTAGCATGAAGATGGGAGTGGTGCTTGGGGCTTTGTTTCCATACTTGAAGGGTGGGCTATAGGGAGGGATGTTTCTGTGTGATAGAGTTGTTGTTTACAACTGGAGAAATACTGTGGGGGCAGGTGGCAGGCAGAGACAGCCAGTCTCCCTGCGGATCTGAAATGCAGGCGAAACTCAAGAGACTTGCAGCAAGGTGGTGTGGATGGGCAGCCCTCAGCCAACCATGGAGTGCCCAGCTGCCCAGGGAGGTGGTGGAGTCTCCTTCTCTGGAGATGTTCAAGACCCAACTGGACACCTACCTGTGCAACCTGGTGTAGGGAACCTGCATTGGCAGGGGGTTGGACTCGATGATCCCTGGAGGTCCCTTCCAACCCTTATGATTCTGTGATAACAAATACACTTGGGCTTGTGCATTCAGTTGAGTCTTAAAACTAAGAATCTGAAATAGTCTCAATTCTTCAGAGAGTAATTTATTTTTTTCTTTTTAAAAGTTTATATATATATATATATATATATATATCCTGGAGAGTTAATTGTCACTGCAATGCTGTGAACTGACTCCAGGAGCTGTGAGTGCTACATCATGTGCTGGGCAATTCCAACCCAGGTGGAACGTGCCCCCTGTGTTTAACTGAGACTCAAATGAAAATGAGAACTACTGAATTAGGACTGGAACCTCTTATCACAAGGATTAACTGCTATGTAGAAAAGAGGCAAAAATTACAGCGTGAAAGGGTTTGATCCTCTTAGGGAAACTGCTACACATCTATGAATTATGGTTCATGTAGGGAACAGTAGACTCAACTAGGAAACAGGTACTGAAATCTTATCTCTGTCCTTCCAGGTGTATCATAGTATAACACCACTCCTTACTCTTGATTCACTTATAGAATGGCTGGGGCAACTGCTGTTATGGCATAGTGGCATATGGCACAAGATGGTTCATGCAAGGAGCACCAGCTACAAGTGCTTACAGCATCTATCACCTTATGTATTCCTATGATGACCAGTTGTCTGAACTCTTCTGTCCTTCAGGTTTTGCTGCTCACATTTTTAACTTCCTTCTCTTGAAGTAACTTTGCTACGAAACAGGTATTTGATTGCTGAAATAAAATGTCTTGTGTTAGCAGCATAGGATGCCTGTGGCTGGTGGGGGAGCTGCTTTATTTATGCTACTGCAGAGCTGGACTTTAAAAATGGCTAGAAAGGCTAAATCCAGCAGAGAGGCAGGAGAAGATGGATTTTCTTAAGCCTGTGCAGTCAGTAGCAGTCTCCTGCCTGACTAATGCAGTCTTCCAGCACAACAGGGTACAGCTGGTAACATAGGCAATGTCTTGCATGCAGCTCCCATGAGCATTAATGAAATAGACATTCAGAAAGCCTCTGGAGACTGTGTAAATATATATATAAATATGAAGTATATAGGCAAGGATATCTATCTGTAATCATCGGTAAAGACCTCATCTTCACTTGGTGGAAAGCCTTATTTCTGCAGATAATGGCATTACTACTTCCATGCTTGAGAAATGCACGGGGACAGCTGAAGGAGTTACCTGGGCACTTCCAGCATTCCCTCCATGTTTTTCCAGTTGCAGCCGTGGTGTGAGTGGGAGATAACTTTACACCCTGTTGTAAGCAACTCACTGTGGTGTGATCCTGAAACACCATAATGATTACTACTGCATTAAACCCAACTGGCAGGAAGCCTGTTTGGAAGAAAAGTGGAATCTCAGGTGAAACTCAGGCTGGCAAAGCCTCTGTCCTTTTAGTACCACCCAGCTCAGAGCTGGGGTGAGGGACATGGGCAGAACCAGCTTCCCACATGTAGCACAAAGCTGGGATTTGACTGGCCTGGGCGAGCAAACTATAAGCTGATCTGTGGGCAAGGGCAGCTGGCAGGGTAGGAGGAGGGAGATGCTGTGGCTGTGACCTTTGTGTCTGCCTCTCATTCCCACCGGCTGCTTGCCCCAGCCTTGAGCCCAGCTGTGACCTGGGGTGAGCTGAGTGCTTCTGAGCTAAAAAACAGCAATTAAAAAAAAATAAAAGATGTTAATTGGTAATGGCTTATCAGCTGCAGGTCACTCCAAGTGTGTGGCTCTTCCCAAGGCTGCACTGTCATCCTGGGGAATAACAGCAGTTTGCTTGTTCTATGGATGCTCAGCTGCAAGAGGATGGCAGCAGTGCAAAGAGGGTTTCTGAAAGATGGACAAGGAGTGCTGCCAGGGACTGTGGTGACCCACTGCCCCTTGAATGGCTGGGTTTGCTGGATGTACAGCTTTGTTCTGAGACAAAGCCATTCTTTTTCCTAGCCTCTTACCTTATCGTGGTACTGCAATCCAGTTGAAAAGCTGAGCTAAGATGCAGACAGACATGCCTGCATTTGCTGACTGTTTTATTCTGAATGAAAGCTGGCAAGCATCCCATGGGCTGTAACATGGGCAGCTTGTGGCATGCCTATTGTGCATCTTGTTAGCTTAAACAGTCTCAGAAAAGTAAGTGAACAGTGCTCCTCGGGGGAGCTATTCTTTTCCCATGGGCTGTTAGATGAGAGCATTATTTCCTGGGGCCCAATTTCCTAGTCTGAAATCCTGAATTATTGTCATCTGTGAAAACTGTCTACAATTGCTGAAGCTCTCCTTTTGGCCAGAGAGGTGCTAGTACCCTGCTTAGAGTCTTGGTTCACATCTGGGTGAAGGCAGGAACCTACTCTGCACTGCATAGAGTAAAGTGCAATTCAATTGCTGAAATTCATGCTCAGTTTTCCGCTTTGTGTAGTTTTTGAGGTGGTTATTTCTGCTGGTGTTGCTTGATTACTAAAGCTAGTGCAGCAAATAATGACGGAAAGACAGAATGTGTAGCAGGTTTAGTTGATATGCAAGCAGTATTGGAGATCTGTGCCCACTGAAAAAACTACTGTAATGAATCACTGTTTTATAAACAGCTCGGCACACGTAACTGTGCTGACACATTATGTGTACTGATGTCCTTCTGAGGTGGTGAGGTACTAATGTGGGGAGGCATAGGCTCAAGGCAGACACTGGAAACTTGAAACTGGAAGACACAAGCAGACACCAGCAGAACTTGAACCTGAAGCATGGCAGCAGGTTAGCTTACAGCACTGGTGACAGTAATTTGTCCTACATGTTCAATGAGCTCTTCAGAAGTGACACAATTATCTGCAAATATAGAGCCTAAACCTTCAAAGCTGGTTCTAATGCAAGTTTTTGAAGTGAAATTCATCTAAGATTTTGTTTTTTATTCACCGATATAAGAACTACATAAGTGAATCCTACAGCGCTGGGTTTGATTGCTCCAGCAGCTTTTGCAGTGTGTGCTGGGGCTCGCTGGCACTCAAGCAGAGCCAGCTATGGGGTGAGGAGCTGCATTTCTCTTCTGAGCTGCCCAGTACGTGGGCACTCCTTCCATTGCCCCTTCAGCTAGTCTGGCATCCTCTTGGCTTGGCCTCAGATGGATTTTAAAGGTTTCTGGACTGAGATCAAGAGGTTTTGTTTTTGCCCTCTGAATGCCTGAATTACGTCAGTGGCTTGGATTCAGCAAAAAACTTGGGAGGGAAATGGGGCAGTGGCAAAGGGGAAGGCAGTTGAAAAATAGATATGACTGTGGCTCAGTGAGAAGTAGAAACAGTCAACACAATATTTTTTAGTGATGTTATTATTACTGGAAAGCAGTGTCTAAGTGGAGGCCACATTGACCTCTTGTACTTAACCCTGAATCAGTCAGTGAAGGAGGATGATGCACCATCACTTGTGCTGCAAGAGTTGTTCACAGATGCTTGATGTAGAAGTGGTGGTTCAAAGGCTGCTGTGGGCTCTTACTGGGATCAGCAGGGCCCTACTATAGCAAGAGGAAGTTGGTGTAAGTCAGAATTGACATTTTGTTTTTCTGCTGTTTTTTCTTCACTTGCTTCTTCTTCGAGGAGTGTAAATACTTCTTAAGAAGTAGGTTGTTTTTTTTCTTTTTTTTTTTCTTATGGAAACCTTCAGCACAAGTGTTCCTATTGCAGAGGAAGGGAGAAGATGGAGTGATTTCAGCCTGTTCTGCATTGGAATGTCACAAACGTGATGCCCTCCTCAGGCGCCTGGCATTTTGCAGGGTCTCTGACAGTGTATGCTGAGGGCTGCAGAGTGCCAGCAGGAGGACACCCACTCATGGAGCTTGTCCAAAACAAACCCACTTTTTCAAAGATATACAGCAATGGTTGCAAATAGAGCTGTCCCAGCTCTCAGAAGGAGATTGCTGGGATTCCCAGTCATATTTCACTGCACACAGGTCCCTTCCTCAACAGGTGCTCTCTGGGCGTTCTGAGTTCCCTGCTGCTGCTCACAGCTCCTGAGCACTGCTTGCTGCCAGCCCCAGTGCACCTTGCAGCAGGGGCTTGGCCACAGCAGCACATCCCTGTGTGATGCCACAGGTTTGTCATGAGCTCAGGCTCTTGCAAGGACCACATCCAGGACCTCAAGGAGCAGGGGTTGACAGCACAGGCAACTTGCTGCAGACGTTTCTTTTAGGAAGAAATTACTGCCTGAGGCCCTAGGATAAGATGTATGGGAATGCTGCATGTGCACAGGGGCATCCCTTGTTCTCTTGTGCTTGATCCCACATGAAATTAAGTCTATATGTAGATGGTATTGTGGTGCTAGTAGGTGAATTTTTTCAGCACTTATGTTGTCACACAGCAACCCCAGGTTTATGACAATCAGGATGTCACACAGTTCTCTGCTGTGCTGATCATGGAACAAACTGTGCAAAGCTAATTAAAATGCAAATAGCAATGCAAACTGTAAAGGTAAGGAAATGCTGCTGTGTTCCGCTGGTAGAAGTGGACATATGGTAATTTCCTTGCTTTTCTTTCTTCTTTGCTCTTTACTTTCTGTCTTTCTAATAGCAATCAACCAGAAATAAAGCTTTCAGAAGATGTTATTTATTTTGCAGCCTTTTCTGTGCCAGCTCTTGGAGTCAGTTCACAGCATTGCAGGTGACAATTAACTCTCCAGGATATATATAAACTTTTAAAAAGAAAAAAAAAAATTCTCTGAGGGATTGAGACTAATTCAGAGTCTTAGTTTTAAGACTCAACTGAATGCACAGGGCCAGGTGTATTTGTTATTGCTGGAAAAACTCTTAAATCTTTGGAAGGCAGCGTGTTCAGTAATTGCTGCTTGATGTGGAAGTACTCCTCCTTCTCCCTCATTAGATCTCACTTTTCCCATTTGCAGAAGCCTGCAGCTGTAAGCCCACCTCTCATTTGCTCTTGTTATCTGGGGAACGTAATGACATGGGAATGGATGGCCTGAGGCACATGGGTGGGAGGAGTATGGTGCTTGCAGTGTGTGGGAGCAGGAGGGCTTGGAACACAGCACAAAATTAGGAAAAGCAGCAAAGAGGCTGCAAAAAGCTATAATCAAGCAAAACAGGAGGGTATACGTCTGGGGCTGGAAATCCTTCCCCCTTGTATGCACAGAGGTACTTGGTGTGACAGCATGGGGTGGGGGGGTTGGCAGTACTGTGCTAAGCACTACAGGTTGAGGGTTTCCTTGTAATGCTGAAAATAGAACTTTGTTGGAATAGACAGTTGTGGCATGCAAATTATACTCACTCCCTCCTCTACTCTGCAGCTGAAGAAATGATTCACGGGAGCTTCCCTTGTAGCTGAGGCAAGAGATTGATTGTGATTACGTCTGATGGTTCTTCACACTTTTTTCCCACTGGTTTTCAGCAGACAAGATAAAGGGTTTGTTTTGGTGGGGAGGAAGATGTGGCAGGCCCAGGCAGGGGCTTGTTTGCCCTCTAACACTTCTCACTGCATAGCAAATGCCTGTCTTTTCCTGGGAGAGGGATCCTGCCATCTGGTTTTTGTGAGAATTGCTGGAGCTTTGTAGAAGGAGAACTGCCTTGAGCACTTTCCATTTGGAAGGCAGCTTGATCAGGCAGAGAAATGTGGGTTTCTTAACTTTGGAGTGTGGTTATGTTCAGGGACAACCATGCTTTGTCCAGGAGCATCTCATGAAGTCAGCTGCAGCCCTAACTCTGTTGTGCAGCAGTGCATGCAAGCCATGAGAAACAACCAAGCACGTGGTCCTCTTTTGGTTTCCCTTTTCCTGGAGTGGCCACGTGTTAAAAACTTCTGGCACCTGTGTAGTTCCAAGTTACCGTTTGTGATTGTTACCCATTTGGAGTTTTAGAGTGGCTTGTTGCAATCTGCAGTAAACCTGATGTGAAAGCAGCACAAATTAGGCCTGGTGTGCTTTAGTTCTTGCAGACTGCTGCAGTAAGCTACTTCTCCAGCCTGGTCTCTCGGAGCATTGCGCTTCCAGCAAGCGGACAGAGGCTCCGTTTGGGAAGCAGCACTGTTATCTGAGATGCAGGCTGAATCGCATGTCATCCTGCTGTCCGTGCTGCTGCTGGGGGCAGGCAGCCCCCCTGTGGCTCCAGCCCTCCCCTGGGGCACTGGGCAGGCACCCCCAGCACTCCTCTTGGCAGCACTGTCTGCAGAAAAGCAGCCTCTTTCAGCCTGAGCTCTGCGGGCTTTGGCAAAGGACAGAAGAGCTTCCCGGTAGTGATGCTTGTCCAAGCGTATCCTCTTGGGTAACAGGGATGAAGGCCTTGGCACTGCCTACCTTCATTCCTGAGATGATTATCTTTCTCACAGCGGTTTAAACAGTTGATAATGACACTGCCTGTGAAGTTTCTTCAAGCCCTCTTTGATGACAAATTGCCCTAGGGTGTTTAGTGTGCACCAGTTTGTCACCTTAGGTAATCTGTGAGTTATGAAAAAATGTACGCTGCAGCAATTATTCTGCCATTAGGGTGATCAGAGCAAAGTAATAAAAAAGCTGCAACCATAAATTCTCTTAATCCATAGTCAGTATTTTAAATATTTAGAAATACAAAATTTCTCATATTACTCATATTAACAGTATTTTAAATGTCATGGTTTTGTGGTCCTGTATCTCCCATCTCAGCAGCAAGTCATTACATTTTATTATTTAGGGTAGAAGGGACTAATAAAGTAAAATATTCTCTTTCATAAATAGCTGGGTTGAATCATAATGCAATCAGCAGGGATGACTTTATGGCTAACCTTATGGAAAGTCACTGTTTCAAATGGTGGCATGAATGATAAGCAGCGCCAGAGCAAAGTGTGCTGAGGATGGAAAAACATCATAGCACAAAATGCTTCTTGGAATTAATTTATTGACATTGTCTTCTCATGGTGAAATAAAAATCAGATGTCTAAATCAAAACTAATTAAGCAAGGCATGCAGGTGATCATGAAATCTTAATCTAATCATTTGTTATACGGCTTAGCGGGTCTGGGAAGTTTAACTAGGGCAGTTTATAGTGATGAGCTTAATGGAAGTGCCAGCCTTCGCTGCTCCAATGGTGAGATCTCCCCTGTGGTGGTAGCTGAATTTACCACCTCAAAGTAATTTTCCACCTGAAACATCATTTGCAGGTAACATTTGGGATGTTATGCTGGGAGGGCCTTCTTTCACACCTATGTTTTGCATGTGAACTTATTAAATAGATGTGATGTACGGAAATGGTTCTGGTGCCTCCAACCTTTCTCTCATACAGGATCGGTTCTCAGGGCAGGGCGGGCCCCCCTGGCTGGGCCATGTGCTTTCTGGGCTTTTCCACACTGATAATCAGAGTTGGCAATCTGAGCACCAGCCTGGTTTTTGTCCCTGTGACTTCACGCCTCCCATCTTTGGCTCAGATCTGACCACTCTGGGAGGGACTTTTCTGTGCCATAGCATTGCACATGCTGTCATCTGCTCTCCCTGGTGTCTGTCACTGCCCGAGCACACGTGAGGCTGGCTGTGTGGGCTGAAGCCCAAGGCAGTTCCTGAGAAAAGTGCAGAAGAGCAGCCAGCCTCCGGGTCCACGCAGCCTCCTGCTCTCTGTTCCCAAGGGATGTGTTATGGGGAGTGGATCTGTAAGGTGCGGAGCCTCCTAGCGCCACCTGGCACTGCACTGAATGGAACGTGCCCAGCCCTGAGCTGTGGGATCTCTTCTAATTGGTGTCTGTGCGCCCTGGGGTTAATGGAAGTGTTTTACACGAACTGTGCTGGTTTTGGTGTGTGCCTCTCCTCAGGGTCTGCAAATTACCTTTCTCCAATGGATTCCAACATGTTGTACCACATCCAGGCTGACATTTTGATTATGTATTATTCACTTTGTTGAAGGAATTAACATTTGAAGCAGTCGAAGCTTTTGAGGATATTTTTTCCCCAAATAACAATTTCGTCTTTTGAGTGCCAGCCAGATTCTCCATATGGCTAAAATGTACTAGAACAGAAACACAATTAGCATGGCTTAATAAACTTCATGCATGGTTTGCTATTGCAATATCAGAAAGAAAACAAATATAGCCAGTAGTTCTCCTTGGAATTACTCTGTTAAAATTACTGTTGTTTGAAATGAGCTTTTTTGATAACTTACAGCTGATACAATTTGCATTGTTATAGGTAAAGCACCCTTCTGTATGCTTAATGCTGCTGGATTTGACACAGGCCTGATTGGGTCTTGCATAAATCTTCTCTCCCACTGAGAGGGGAAAGGCAATACGCTGAGTTTTAGTGTGGAATGAAAAGCAAAGGCTCCAGGGTTGCTAGGGCTCCAAGGCTGCAGTATGAAGCGCAAGGTTTCTTACAGGCTTCTTTGCTTGCTTTCAGTCTAGCTGGCTTGAATTGGTTTTGCACAGCAATGTGCGACAGTTCAAAATGAAAACTTGTTTCATCTTTGGCCACGTGTGATTTATACAGACGTGTTGGTGTGCATGTGGCTTGCAGCATGCCGTGCTGCCTGGGTGTCCTTGCACGGGCTTTTTTCCAGCTGTCAGCCTTGGCCCAGTTGGGCTTTTGTTGCGTTTTTGTCTGTCTGAAGTCCTCAGGGAGAAGTTTCAGTTCCCATCTTCTTCCTTGAGATGGGGGATGTTGTATCTGGTGCATGTTTCATCTGGCTTGCACAGAGTTGTTCTGCCCACCAGCAGGTGCCTGCCCATCACCCAGCCCTCCATGGGCATCAGGAGCAGAGGGCTTGTTCCTCACGGTCTGATAATGTGCTTTGAAATTCCTCTGAGGGCTTTGCTAACTTGCTGAGCTGTGGTTCATTTCCCTGCCTGTCTGAAACATTTAAAGCCTTCCTGCAAGAGGCCCTGAAGGTTCCGTGACAGTAAGTGACAAACTGTCCCCTGGGGCTGCCGGTCGTGCTGCAAAGGTGGTCTGTGCATGGTAAGTGCTCAGATTGCCCTTTGGCAACAAAGCCTGCCCTGCAGGATGCTGGGCGTGGGTGATGCAGAAGGAGCTGCTGTGCTGCACTCAGTGCTCCCAAATCTGTTTGGCATGCAGCAGGGTGGGCACTGGGCTGTCACAGGCCTGTGCTTCAAGGAGTAGCAAAGGAGGGAAATATCCAGAAACTCTCACTTCAATCTCCTGTTCCTGGCCAAACGTTGTCTTGTTTAACACGTGTATTGCCCTGTTACTGATGCACTCTGTTTTGCAAGTTTTTGGGAATGAGTGCCTATGAAAACTGTTTTTACAGGGCACTGATGTGGAAGCATGTGATGTTTTAATTAACTTCTAGGGGCTCTGGTCGGAGCTGTTTGCACAGCTATTCAACCTTGCTCTGGATCTGTGGTTTCAGAGCACATCCATTCTAATGCCTTCAAAGCATATGAGTGAGTTCAGATACTACAGATGCTCCCAGGATGAATGTCTCTATTTCCCCATCATCATTATCACCATTTTATTCCTCACTAGCAGAGTGACAGGGTGGATATAATCAGTATCAACTGTGCACGACCACAGGCATAACAGAGAACACATTACGCAGGGTCAGGCTGCAAGTCCCTGTCCACATCCCTTCCACAACTACTGCTGGCAGTCTGTGGTGCAGTGCTCTCTGTTAGTTCCTTGGATTGTTTAGAAACAAAACAATGCTGGAAGGCAGCCTGCCCTGGGAATGCTGGTTATCAGCCCTCTGAGTTAGATTCCAGGACTGAGTCCTAGAAGGAAGCATGGATGCACTTCCTTCTGCACCATAGCGTGTAGCACTGCTGCAGGCAGTAGCTGGTTTGTGTGCTTAGGAGGGATGTTTGTCTGCTGATCTGTTCTATCAGGAAAAACACCATAGGTAGCATGAAGCTCAGTAACACTACAGATAAGCCTGTAGGGTTTCTTACTTCACTCTGGATCCCTCTCCCAGGCTGGTTTCTATAAGTAGCTCCGCATCTTGCCAGTGCTGTGCCTGTCCACATTCCTTACCCTTGGGAAGGCTGGTCTGTGTTCTCTGCAGTATTTGTATTCCACTTTTTCCCCCTTGATTTTGTTGATTCATCACCTCTGCCAGAGATGATTAACAAAATTGACATCAGTGAAGAGTTTTCTTGTGGTTTACGGTACTGGGAGTAAGCCCCATGTCTGACAGTATCTACTTTTTTCCTACTACCTCTCTGCAGCTGGCCCAGCTCTTTTGGAAATGCTGCTTTGGCATCCAACGCAAGCCTGTTCAGAGTGTGCCTGTGCCACACAGACAAACCTGCAGGGTCTTGAGCTCTGTCTCCTGATCCTTGTCCTTGAAGAGTCCTGTAGGGATGTCAGGGAAAGCTGCAACTTCATGCAAAGGTGGTTGGGAAGTGGAGCTGTGAGTATGAGGTGCCTGGCCCGCAAAGCTTGTGGGGCAGGCTATGGTCCTCGTGATAATACTGGGCTGAAATCTTGGCCTTGTCATGGTTCAGCAGAGCCACTGCATCAGCACTGATATGGATAACGGAGAGTAAAGCATGGTTGTGTTTGTTGACTGTCTCTATAAACCACAAAGCTGCTCAGTTTGAAGCATCTGAGATGAATGATGTGCCTAAACACAAAGCAGAAATAATTAAATGGGAAGCACAGTGGTCCCATGCCAGTGTGTATAAATATTCATGTTATTCCATGAATCTGTTGTTATGTACAAATGTTTCATCTTTCCAGACTTTGCTCCTGCTGAAAGGTTTCACTCATGGAAGTGTTTGGTGAAGGCAATCAGATGATCAACACAACCAAAGGAGCTCTTGTAATAGCTAGACTTACAGTGGTAGCTTATTCACTTATTCATCACTGCTGCACATTAGAGGAAAAAAAAAGAAAAAAAATTGCCTCAGCTGCTTCTTCCTGAGGGCTGACTGAAAACACAGAGCTTTCAGCAGCTGCTAATTGTCTCTGTCTACTCGTTATGATCAGCGATGACAGTGAGGTAAGTGTATGGGGCTGCAACCACTCCGTGCTCCCAGAGCTGCTGCTTCCAGGGTTTCCTGCTGTGGGATCTACAATGATGGTTGCCTGTGAAAATGGCTCCCCTGCTCAGTGTTATTGCATCTGCAGTACTGGGGTAAGATGGTGGTGGGAGAGCAGAACAGGTGCTGAGCTCTGGTATTTTTGGAGCATTTAGATGCTGAAGGACTCTGTCAGGGCAGGTGTGCATCATCAGCCATCCTAGGTAAATGAGTTGTTCTTTGAAGGAGTAAATCCTGGCTGTCTCTGGCAGAATCATAGATTGGGGTAGGTTGGAAGGGACCTTGGAGATCATTGACCTCCAACTCCCTGCTGTGGGCTGGTTGCTCCCCCAGCTCAGGCTGCCCAGGACCCACCTGCCTCCAGGGGTGGGCACCCACAGCTCTGGGCAGCAGTGCCAATGTCTCACTGCCCTCTTGTAAAGAGTTTCCTCCCAGCATCTAACCTAAATTTCCTCTCTTCTAGGTTAAAGCCATTCCCCATTGTCCTATCACTATCAGACTGTGTAAAACGTTGGTTCCCCTCCTGCTTATAAGGTCTCACTGAGGGCTCCCTGCAGCCTTCTCTTCTCCATGTTAAACCCATTTCCCTCAGCCTTTCTTAGGAGAAGTGCTCCACCTTTTTGACCCTCCTCTGGACCTGCCCCAACAGCCCCCCATCCTCCTTGTGCTGGGAGCCCCAGGCTTGGACACAGTACTGCAGGAGGAGTCTCATGAAGGCAGAGTAAAGAGGGAAAATCACCTCCCTCCCTGCTGCCACGCTCTGTTGATGCAGCCCAAGACACTGTTGACCTCCTGGGCAGCGAGCACACACTGCTGGCTCGTGTTGGGCTTTTCACTGACCCAATTGCAACACCTTGCTCTTGGCCTTGTTGAACCTCATTAGCTTCTCACGGGCCTGCTTTTAGAGCCTGTCCCTCTGGATGACATCCCTTCTTTCTGTTGTCTCAACTGCACCACTCAGCTTGATGTCATCACCAAACTTGCTGAGGGTGTTTGATCTCCCTGTCTACGTCACTGATAATATTGAAGAGCACCAGATGGACCCCTGAAGGAAACCACTCAACATCAGCTTCCACCTGGACATAGAAAATAGAATAGGTGTTATTGGACTTCCACCTTGAATATCTCAATATATAGTTTGTACTTTATTTTTTCCTTCAGTAAGTTATCCTTGTTTACATAGCTAAGTACAAGTGTGTATTCAGGCCTAATTAAGGGGTCTGCTATGCCCACAGAAGCACAAACAGCCTCCCTGTCCATGGGCAGCAGCATCTGGAGCAGAGGAATTCTGAGGTGGAGCACAGACACACTTACCAATCTTGCTTTTATATATCCAGCAGGTTGTAATAGCTGTAATCCTTAAATGTGCATTTAATCAAACTCTGTGTGAAATTTCATCTATATGGTTTACTGGATAAGCAAGACGGGCAGTTTTACGCTGTAGCTTTATTCCAGTGCATTTATTTTTTCCTTGGAAAACAGCAAAACTCACTGGACTGCAAAATGGGCTATTTTCTTGCAAAGTATCTTTTTGCTATCAAAACAAACTTAAATTGTGAACATCGACCATACTTGCCAGACTTGCTTTTATCTATCTATCTATTTATTTCCCTATTTATTTACGTATTCTTTTGCTTGACAAAAAAGAATCTCACTAAAACCTTAAGTTTCATGATGCCTACAGTTTCTGCTTAGCTAAGAGCTGCGGTGAAATAGCTGTGCAGTGAATGGGGTCTTCTCCTGATGTGCTGATGGGCCCAGAGGCTGTGGACACTGTCATCCCCCCCCTAAGCCTAGTGAAGGGAGGAGGACCAGGTATTTTGGTCTCCTGCAAAGGATGGCTGTCTCTTGCTGACATCAATGGGCATCTCCCATTCAATATGCATCTTCTTGGATATGGCGCTTTGAGCAGGGCCTTGTTTAGCCATGCTCCAAAAATGACAGCCTTGGTGTAAGTGAATGCTAATGCCCGCTGCTGAGATGTAGCAGCTGACCATCTGGGTGCTAGGCTGCACTCTGAGGTTGCATAAATGAGTTGTAAACAGACACTGCAATAAATATAGGCTGATACTAGAGAGAAGGAATCGGCACTTTCCCATATGGCTTTCACAGTCGTGTGGCTCATCTGTGCTGTTTCTTACGCCTTCTCACACATTTAAGTGTGAGAACCACTGTTGAGTGTAAAAGAGTGTAGATCAATATGAACAGAAATGCTGGTGGCAATTTAAATTCCTGTTGAAGAGAGTGTTGGCAATTTTCCTAAAAGTATCTTTCCCTCTATTTTCATGTTTGTGTAGGGTTGCTAATTTCCCCATGATGAGTCACTGAAAGCAGTCACAGAAGTAAGACAGGAGTTTCGTGCCCTAAATATATCCCCACATCAGCCCACACGGCTCAACCATGGAAGCTGGTGCTGAGCCAGTGAATACAGCTCAGAGTTGGTCAGATCCTACTGGCTGGGGATTTGAGAGGGAAACATGGAGCTATGGAGGAGGAAAAAACTGGCATGTGTGTCCTAGGGCCACGGGGCATGGGGTCGCACACAGAATGATGCATCGCAAGTGCCAGTGGATGCAAGCTGAAGAAGAGCACAGTGGTGATGGGCAGAGAAGGCCAGAGTTCCCCTCACTTGTGTGAGGCACCATGGGCTGAGTGGGGTGGCTGTTCAGCAATGCTGACTCGTTGGGGTGTTCCGGGTGCTTCTTTCCCTGGTGGGCATTCAGTTGAAGCTTTACTTAAAAGTACAAATAGCTGTGGAGAAGCTTCACATGAAGCAAATAAACAGAATCAACAAATATTAATCAAAAACAAACAACAGCAACAAAAAGCCACAGCAAGCAAAACCAACCAACAGATGTGGAATGTGAAGCTGATACTGCTTGTACAGCAGCTGAACAAGAGACACTTTCTCCTCAATTGATATGCAAATGTAGCTTGGTTAATTGGCTTTCTCAGCTGTCTGCAAAGAGTCTATGTATAATTTATAAAGGACGGGATAGTCTGCCCTGAGAGCATAATAGCTATTAACTTTGAATATTCATGAATTCCACCATCTAATAGGGAGGCAAGCCCATAAGTAGTTTTGACACATTGGAGTGAACCACCACAATCTGTTTTTGTTTGACTAAAATTTTCTACAGCCCTTTGGGTCTTTGAAAAACATTCAGTTCTCTTCTAATCCAGAATGCTTAAAGACTTTGTAGATAGCAGCTTGAAGTGGCATGTAGTGATTGAAAGGCGTGCTGTGGGTGTGCAGTGGGTGCCCTAGACACAGATAGATCTTGCCAAGGCATAAAACATTACAGATTTTCCTGGCAGAGCTGGGTAATGTCTTTATAATCCCCCATCAGGTTTGCAGCTCTGTTTTACTGAGGCATATTAGAAAATAGATGTTTTGGGGGAAACAAACAAACTGGGTTACTAAAATGGTTTCAATTACAGAGAATAACATTTACTTAAAGCGGAAATCTTAAGTTCTAGTGTACAAAATGTATAATTGATGCTGCAAAGATAAGGTTTATAGAAAAGCATTGCAGTTAGAAAGAAATGGGCTCAACGTTTTTAGGCTATGGATCTGGAAAACTTGGATGTTTAAATATTCATGATTTGTTATATTTGTATTTAAAGCTAAAACGCGGAAGCTGGAGGGGTGATATCAACAGCTCTGTAACCACACTGAGGGCTGCAACACCAGACTTTGGTTTTTTGGAGCATCTGCAGTTTCAGAGGATGAGGCTACTCCTTAACTCAGAGATGAGGTTTTTGACCAGCAGCTCTTTCTGCCCCTGCTGGAGTCAATAGTAGAGCATTGGGTGCACTCTGTGAGAAGATAGATCCAATGAAGCCCACGAGTGGAGTGGTGGCCAGTAAGGAAGGGAAAGAAGATTTGAGAACGCCATAAAGACTATATTTACCTGTAGAAAACCAGTGATTTCAGAGGGGGCTCTCTGCATGTCCAGACTTCAGGTACCTGTTCCACCTCTGCTTAATCTCATGCTCAGTGCCTTGGGATGCAACATTCATGCCACAGATGTGAATCTGGGAAGGCTTTTTTCTCAATTTGGGAATGTGAAAAAGGGAAGACTGATACTTGGGTGAATTCTGTAATACAAAATAGCCTCAACTAGGCTTATGTCCGCTTTCCTTGGCTTTTATTTTAATTCTGCTCAAAGTAGACTTCTACCAGTTGAGATGAAGCAAGATTCAAGGTTCTGGGCATGGAACCTCTGGTGGTGGATCTCATCTTCATCTGACAGCTTTCTCATCTTTCAGCAGTAAAAGAATGAGCATAGTTTACCTCAAGTGCTGTCCACTCAGTTTCTCAATGAATGTGACAAGGGAGGCTTCGGTTTTCTTGGTTGTTCTGTGTGCTTGTACCTTGCAACCAGTGTCTCTGCATGATGTGATGGTTTAATGCAGGTGGCTGCATGAGCTGGCTGTGGAACAGAAGGTTGAAGCTGCTCTGGTTCCATGCAAGTAGTCTTTAAGCACGGCAGAATCTGAGCCGTGCCTGACACATGCCTAGATTTCAAATGAAGGACATCAGAACCAATGCCGGACCCTCAGTGACAGGGGCCTGAAGTCTCCTGGGATTTAATATGCAGTGTGTGCTTTGCTTGATGTGATCAGAGGGCAGAAAGCAGGCTTGTGTGAAATAGGAACTGGATCTGGTATCAGTACCATTGACTATCCAATTTTCTTTAAAAGGGAGAAAAATCCTCTATCTGTGTGGAAAACAAGCCAGTAGCAGCCTCTTCTTTGCTCCCTAATGGAAAATTGCTTGTTTTCACTTACAGGCACATGATATAGCAATAAATCCCAGAAGAAAGAGCAAAATGGAAGAAATTCAGGGGGGAAAAAAAAGATATTAATGGAGTTGAATCAATCAGTGTCGTCAGCTACAAGGAAAGCTTTATCCTGATGGAGGGAACTGCTCCACAACTTGGTTAGAAGTACGAAGTCTGAGGACTGGTTTCTTCTAAGGGGTCTGGCAGACAGAAGTGATAATGCTGTATCCGAGCATCTATTCTCTGCCTCTTCTTGCTAACAGCAATGGGTAGCTTTGTCCGTCACTACCTGGTCACTTAGTTATTGTCTCTCAGAGTGTGTATTTCATGATCCTACTAGCTGTCTTTTTTTGGATGCCAAGCATCCATCTGCCTGTTTTCTGCCGGAGCCCACAGCGTGTGCTAGGGGTGGTGGTGTCTTTGGGCAGAACAGGGCTCTTGCCAGAGGATCTGGGGTCGTGCTCAGACTGAGATGATTCCTTGTGATGTGCTGCAACTCAATGGGCTTGAAAGATGCTCGCAGTATCCCTGGATTTTTGTAGCTGTATGCCAAGGAGGAATTCCAAGGCTTTTTATCAAAGGGCTCCCATAGCGCTTTAAGGGTTTAAGGGTTCAACCTGTAGGAGCTGCAGAGTTTAGATCCCAGGCTGTAGGAAGGAGGGCCCATGCAGAGTCTGCTTTCTCTGGAGCTTTAGCCCACTGTGTGCTCAGCCACAGAATTGTTGTTTCAGAAACTCATGCTTAATTGCAAGTACTGAAGTTCTTTGTGACTGTTTAAATCATGTTTAAATGATATCCTTGGAACTGAGAGTTTGGTTTAGTGCAAGTGCGTGTGGCTTTCTGCATAATCTTTCTAACCTAAATTAGTAGAGCTAACTTAACAAAAGTGTCTGTCTTCATTGTAGACTCAGAATTGCTCAAGTTGGAAAAGACCTTAAAGATCATCAAGTCCAGCCACAACGTAACCATTCTACCCTAACTCTAACAGCCCTCTGCTAAATCACACCCCTGAGCACCACATCCAAATGGTTTCTAAACACATCCAGGGATGGTGGCTCAACCAGCTCCCTGGGCAGCCCACTGCAGTGCTCAAGCACCCCTTGTTGTATGTCCCAGAGTGCTGTAACACCGCACATCTGGTGGGATTGCCAGACATTCTGAAGGCGCCATCAGTTCACGAGCAGTGTTTGGTATGTGTAAAAGGCTGCTGCACTGCAGGGCAGGAGGCACTCAGGTGAGCATGGATGAGATCAAGGGAGCTGAATTCAGGCCTGGTGCAAAGCCTGGCTCACACACTGGCTGCATTGTGCTCTGTAACTGCTACATGGCTCCTGTCTCTTCTGTTTACTGGAGATATTCCAAACTTGGTGGAGGCATTTATTCTGCATCAGATATAATTTCATTTATTTGTTTGTTTGTTTGTTTGTTTATTTTGAGGGGAGGGAGGTGGGCGGTGGGCTGCGAAACCCTTTTATTGTGTGGATTTGAGTCCTGAAGATGGATGTGGCTGCAGATTCTCTGGTGTCTAACGGGATTTATGTAGCGCAGAGATTACAAACAAGCTGAGCCGTACAGTTCAGAAGATGACATTTATTTTAAGTTCACTTTTTGTGTCTTTGCTTTCCAGCAGATTAATGTTTTTGTTTTGAACAATAGCAAGTCAGGGCTGTGCCAGAAATATCTTCAGTGAGAAATGGCTGGAGGGCATTAGAGCATCAGGGTGAGCTGTATCTCTGATAAGATCACTGAAATGCTCCTTTAGGTTTAGTGGAGTTACAGTGAAGTGCAGGAATGAAGCAGGGGTTATCAGCCAAGTCTATGTAATAGGTTTTGCTGTGGCTTGGACTGGCTTGTTAAATTCTAGAGCTATCTGATACATCTCTTCAATGTCTGTCTTGCACCAGGTAGCTGGTGTGTGCCCGAGTGCTTCTGAGAAGCCTGGCACGAGGCTTCCTGACTTTGTTACATTTCCATTTTGCACAGAGCTTGACCTGTCAGCCCTTGCTTGCACATAGCCCTAGTGCACCTGGATATCCACTAATCACAGAGCAGGGGCAGCACCTTGTTTGTATGCGGGAGTACAGATCTATATTTGTGTAGCACCCAGGACTTGTGCTGTAACAGGCACAGCGTGGGCCACAACCAAGCCTGACATCTCAGAACGTGGCTGACACACGTCAGCAGAACAGCCCTGTTGTGTTTGTGAGCCAGCTGGTAACGGCACCTCCACAAAGTGTTCATGCAAATGCCAAGCAGGGCGCTGTGAGACCATGTACAGAGCAGATCCATTAATGCTTCCTCGAGCTGGAGGCATTTGTCATGAACAAATGTGGGTCATTTAAAAAAATAATGACTTATTCAACTAATTTCCCAGTTTTCAGTACTTCTGTATACTGAGTTTTCTATATTTCTATCTTTCTCAGTGACATCCGGATTTCTAACTGTCTCAAACTTAATGTAAAGGTTTGGTTGTTGATTTTCTCTGAAATTATGAAGGATTATTATGAGAGACTTTTGGAACCACCAAGGAAACTTTCCCTCATTAGTTACTGACAGGCTATCGCTTACCTTGTTTGTTTCTATGACTTCTACATCCATTTAGGCAAAAGAAAAACAAATACAACTGTGAACCAGGACTGAGCTTTGGAACTGCAAAAACAATGTGGCCTCTGGGAAAGCGCAGAATGTATAAAAATAACAGCCACTGAAGTTCAGCCAAAAAAAAGTAATTATTAATTTGATATTGTTTGTTGGTAGAGGACTTGTGCCTTCTTCTTCTTCACACTTAAATAAACTGGCAAAGGCCAGGGAATTTGGAGTCAAGAAAGAAAAACTCTGAGGCAGGGAATCAGGCAGGTCTGTGTGGAACCAGCCCAGTCTAAGCTACATTTTAAGGTGTGTGTTTTCTTGCATCCTCATGATCAGGAATTATTTTTTTATCCAACCACATAAGGCTACAATTCTGATGAAGAAAAACATTTGGGATGTACAGGCACTTGTCATTTCTAGCATTTAGACTCTATGGTTCCACCTCATGGAGCAATGAAGAACTCCAGGGGCAAGGTCCATCATTAGTTGAGAGTGTGGTTGGGAGGGGAAGTGGATGAAAATGTAGTAAAGAGGCACACGAAGACCTGGGCCAGATGCTTTTGGGCTGCACCTGCACAACAGGTATGCAATCCTGCTGGCATCTCATATCTCTTGTGGGGACTGAGTCGTAATTTGGGGTAGAAATATATAGGGTTGTGTGGGGTAATAAATTGTGTGTGGGACTGGAAAGACAGGCAAAGGGGTCAACTTGTTCTTTGGACAGTGGCGATACACTGACATGGGCAAATTCCCTCCATCACGGGCAGACCTTCACCATCTGGAGGCCATAGGCGTGTGCTCACTTGAAGGATGGATGGTTTGTACAGCTCTTTATTTGACCAAGACAGGTTTACCAAAGAGACTACCTTTCTTTGCTAGGCTGTTCTCAGTTCCTCCTTCCAGCCCTTGTCAGTTTCCAGGTGTCCCCATCTTTTTTGGTACTAGCTGTTACCTATGGTTTACTTCAACGCAAGGAATAAGGGTATCCCTCCACAGTTAATGCAGTACCTGCTTGAATCTCACTGTTGGCAATACAAAGCTTCTCCCAGATGTTTGTATTTGCAATGTCTTGTACAGCTTCAGACAGGCAGCCTGTAGACAGAATTACTTCCTTGAAAGAAAATCAAAGAAACTACCATAAAGCTGGAGTTGTACCCAGCTTGCTCCATGTGAAGTGTCTTAATCGAACCAGTTGCAGCCACTTGCAAGCCCTTTGGTGTTGCACAGGAAGCAGTGGGACTGTTGGTAGAGCACACTGCATCTCCAACACCACTGTTTTGTGTGTATCACTGGTGGCCCTCTGTTCATCAGCCAAGCAGTATCAGCGATCACATCTTTACGACTGGATTTGGCCACAATATTGCTTCTTTATTTGCAGCAGTAGATGAATTGAATCCACTGTCAGACAAATTGCAAAAGGAAAACCATGTCCAGGCAGCCAACTTCCACCAATTTTAGGTTCTTAATGGCTTTTGTAGCTTTACGACGGTCACACCTTGTTTCTGTGCTGTATGTGGGAGGGCACATGAGGTCGTGGTTGGATGGGAGTGCTGGAACTGCGCTGGGTGTGAAGCACCAGCACTGCCACAGTGCTTACTGCAAAGTAGGTGATGAATAAAATACAGCCGGCCTACGGCCAGAGTTGAACTGGTAGGGCTGACTCACCTGGCATGGCTAAGGGCAAAGCTGAGATTTTGTCTGGAAAATGAAGTGGTACTTCAAGTTTGTAGAATGAAGGCATGCAGCCTGCATAGGGAGATTCTCCTGGGCTTAAAGATCAGCTTGCTTCAGGCTCAGCTGGGTGAAGTATTCACTCAGGTCCAATGAGAACAGGAAAACACTGAATTTAAAATGTCCTGCTTGAAGCTATGGAAATAAAATTTGAATAGACATGGATTCACACTAATTTGGACTCTTGGTTTTAAACAATTACCAATATTTGATATTCTTGCTCTTGTTTCTAAGTGAAAATAAATAAATTAATGAAATATCACAGGGTGAGAAAATGCATAACATTTACTCTATGGGCTACCAGTCATTTGAAAGTGAGATGTCAGTGCTATGATGGCTCTGTCTTCCAGTGGTTGGAATTACCTGAGATTCAGAGTAGTTACTGCTGTAGCTGTTAGATTTTTAGCAAATAACCTGGAATTGGAAGCAGCTTATGTTCGTTTCTTGCTTTGCATTTTGCAAATGTGATGCAAGTGAGTTTGTGAGTAGAACACGAAAGAAAATCCCGTGCTGGCTCTTGCCACTCATGTGGTAATAGTGTAAGCAAATGCACGTGGCTGTGTGCTGAGCTGCCCTGCTGGCTGCCAGCACGCGACACAGACTGAGCACATCCACAAGGAACGTCATCTCTGAGAGGATTAAAGAGGCCTGTGGTGGTTTTGCTGTGCACTCTGAGTCCCCCAGCATGTCAGGGCTGCACATGCAACCTTTGATCCAATGCTAATACGTTTGCTTGCTGCTCAGGAAACCTCCCAGAGCCCCACTTGCTCTTGACAAGCAAACATCAATGCGTGTGTGTGTAGGAGTGAGTGCCAACCTCTGCCTAGGGCTGCAGGGAGAACCACTGGGGGACTGCAGCACAATCAGCAGGAAACACTGGATTTACCAAAAAATGAATATCTCTGTTTGTCTAAAAAATGAGCACGGGCTTGAATGATACTCTTGCATGTGGTTGTTTTTATTTTAAGGATAACTTAGAGAAAGACGAAGTTAAATTCTCTGAATTCAGGAACGCTGGCAGGGAATCTAGTTTTCTCCTAACGCGTTCTGATTTCAGCTCAGGTTTTCAATGTGTCATTTGGGCAGTACAATTAAGAAATAAATGATGAATGCTCAGGTCGTGGGGTTATCATCCTTCCACAAGAGGACTCTTCACACCAATGCACTTTGCTCTGTTGCATGCAGCTGTGCCAGGCACTGGCTTGCTCTTAGCACACAACAGTTGTACCTTCTAGGAAACGAGTTTCTCTGCTGTCATAAAGCAAACAACTCAGCTGTGCAGGGGCAGGGTCTGTGCTCTGCTGCTTGGTAGGGCTGGGAGAGCTGCAGCATCCCTGCAGCCCAGCCCCGGCTCTGCCAGGTGCCAACCCATCCTCTGGGGGTGGCAGTGAAAGGAGGTGCTGCAGGAAAATGATTTTACGTCCTGCGAGCCTATACCAATTCTTGACTTCAAGTTTTCCACTTTGAGTCCTGAGTGAAATGCATGTGACTGGGCTGTGTGCAAACAGTGCTGTTATGGTGTTACTACTTTCCTTTTCAAATTAAACTACTTAGACGGTGACCTATTGCCTCAACCCGCATCTTTTGAAGTCACTTGAAGAATTTTTTGGCTTTTGGCAGGAGCACTTCCTATAGATAATATTTCTTTTCCTCCAAGTATTCCACTTCAATAGCTCTCGCAAAGTGTCTGTAGCAAGACAAAACAAACGCTGTCTGCAGTCCCAGGCCTAATTAGCACAAATTAATCAAGGGGATGGTTGAAATGTTTTTGTGCTGATTTCTGCCATAGTTTTAGTGGTACAGCATGGGTCTGGCAGCTGGTGCTCCCCGTGCAGCCAAGGGGTGCCTGCAGTGCTGCTGGGTGCTGCTACGTGCCAAACTGGTCCCTGAAGGACCCCAGGACTGGGAAACATACTTTCATCAGAAAGGGAGGCAAAGACTCTGCTTTCCCAACACTGGAATATATTTAGGAACAGATCATTTCAATTATTTTTGCCCTCTAGTTCCTTGGTAAATATATCATTGTGTTTATTATTGGATTTATGCTCTGCTCTGTGAGGGAGACAGAGTATTTAGCAGCAGAGCTCAATTTTAATGCAGGAGAGTCAATTCAGCTTAAAAGAATTTCCCTCTGCCAAATGAAACTGATGTTGACTGTCTCCTGAGAAATTTGCTCAAATAATTTCATTAGTAAAAGATTTCAGGGATAGCTAAGCTCAGAAAAATTATTAAAAAAAAAAAAAGGAGGGGGGGAGTAATTTGCTGCTGCCTCAGCTTAGCACAGTTTGTGTTTATTTTCTTTATCGCAGTTTCATTTCTGAGGCCAATTTTTAAAGGTGGGGACTGAATTTCCAGGATGCACTAAGCTGATGTGCCCGCTTGCCAAAAGCTGCTGGCATCAGGCAGGGCCAGCACCCCAAAATGGGACAAGGTCTCGCCAGGCACTGCTTGGTGCTTTAGAGCATCAGCGCAACACCCCACTAACCAGGCAGGTCTCATCATGGAGCTGGCTGAGCAGCAGGTGCCCAGCTCCTGGCAGTGGTGTGGAATCCCCCAGCTCTGGGCTGTCTCCTCTCTGGTCCCTGGAAGCAGCGATGTGGGGTCGGGGTGACAGCAGCATCCTGCTGGGGCAGAAAGTGAGGGGCTAGGTAGGAGCACCCGAGCACAGGGTGATGAAATCTCTGCTGTCGGTACTCCATGCAGAGTTGATTAAAAACATGAAGGAGCTTTTCTTCATCAACCCTGCACCCAGAAAGGTTTTGCAGCCTCCCTTTAATTCACCATATTTGGTGGTGAATTAAAAATGGAAATGGAAAGAATTTGCCAGGGCTGTCTCATGAAGATAGATGATGCTAGATGATAGATGATTGCTTGATGTGGTATGTCTCCTCTCACAGTCACGCTCTTCTCACCATTGTTCTGTGGTGCTGGAGCCCAGCGGGGGAATCCTCTGCCAGAGGGGAGTCTGTTGGCTGCAGAGTCAGCCTAGTGCTGGGGATGGGGGCAGACACTGGGGGCTTCTGTGTGTGCATCTCTGCAACTTGCTGCTGCCTTTACTGAAGGAGATTTTCATGGCTCTCTGTTCTCCCAGCGCGAAGATATTTTGGGAATAAAGGTGTCATGAAATGTTTTTTTCCTTGGTAATTGATAGATAAATATCGCAGGCATCTGAGCAAACAACTTTTCCCCTCCCGCTTCCCGTTCCGCTGTTACCCAGGGGATTCTTGCTGTTGCATTAATCTGTATGCAAGCAATCAGGTTGGTAATCTGTGCCAATAAAGGGATTTATCGTTTCACAGTGCACGCAGAGTGTGTTCAATCTTGCTGTCAGTGTTCAGGCATGTCCCATTTAGATGCTGGAGTAGATGGCAGTTCTTTTTGCTTGCTGACTGCAACCTGAAGGGCAGGAGAGTGAGGAGGGCTGGGGGCTATAGAGGCTGATCTGCACAGCAACTGCCTCACATTTCAGAAATCTCTAAAACCAGCACCAAGCCAATAACTGGGTGCAGGTCTCCATTAGCGGACGTGGCAGTTTTATGACACTTTAATTTGGGCATCTCATCAAGCAACTTAACTGGTGATGTGTTACCAGGAGTCCCTGCTTGGTGGCCTCTGCCTGTGTCCTGCAGACAAGTCTGTCACTGGATCACAGTGGTTTCATTGGGCACCATGTGTCAGAAGGGAAAAGCAGGCGAGTGCTGATTATCCCCATCCTTAAGAGATCAGCAGCAGTTGCTCTTTCCTGGTCTTGAACAATGCAGGGCTTGCTGAAATCAAGCCTGAGTGAAAGTGCTTCCTCACCAGGAACAGCAAATCAAGAGCCTGCCGTTGCTTATCTGGCTTTACATCTCCACTGAAATGCTCATTTTCTGAATGAGGCACAAAACATGACTGAGAAGTGGACTCAGCCTGAGGCTGCAGTGCAGCAGCATTTCCCTTTCTATAAAGGCTGTGAGGAAGCCCAAGGAGCATCGCCCACAGCAGGTTCCACAGCCGCCTGCCCCTCTGCAGCACTCACCAGGGCTGTGCTGTGCCTCTGCCCACCGGAGCTGGCAACTGGGCAGGGGACCAGGGACAGAACACATGTGGTGTGCCCGAAAGCGTGGTGATTCCAGACATCAGCTATTTCTCAAGCTTTTACCACAGAAGCTTCCTCATGACAAGTAAAGAGCCCTATTCCCATGGTTTCCACTGCCAGTTCTGCAGGCTCAGCTATGAATCCATGATGCCAAGGTCTCATCCCTCTCTCCATGTGATAACCCTGTGGGCCAGACGCCTGCTGTCTCCCCAAACACCAAATAAGTGTTGTATTTAGGAGGTGAGGGAGGCAGATATTAACTACAGGAGAGAAGTGAATGCAAGCTGGGGGAATGCTGTGATCACTGAGTTCTCAGATAGCAGAGGCCATCCATTTTTCTTCCAGCAGCACTTTGCTATAGCTTCATCTGAACTGGATTGCTGGAAGCTGCAAGAAGGCACAGAAAGCAGAGTTTCTTGGGCTGCTCAGAGTGCAGCTCAGGTGGCAGTATCCAACCTGTGGGTCACAGGTCCACGTGGAGCTGCCGTCCAGAGGGCCAAGGGAAGGCATTGAGCAGGATGAGCCTCATGTGCAGCCATACTGTGCTGCTGGGAGCATCCAAGAGGGAGCAGCTCCCAGAGCAGACTTACTTACATTTGCTTCACCCACTTCTTGTGACTCTGTGTTCTGCTTCAGGCTTCTGTGGGTATCACTTTGTGGGACTTAATTATTCCTTAGGATTTCATTGAGGGAACTCAACTGCTCAGCCTAATGCTGAGGGGCTCCTTGTGGCCCTGGAGGGTTTGAAGCAGAATTGATTGACCAATGAGTCCAGATCACATTCACTTACAGGTTATGGCTAGAAGACTCTCTTCTTTGTGCTGTTACAGAAGAGGAGATGTCTGTTGCTTTGGCTGCCCTAGAAATGGAATTTTACCTGGAGTAAAACCCTGAGCCCAAGCGATTTGATTTCCCTATGTGCATCAAGTAAGTATTCAAACTGAGGCAGTTTTTTCCTACAGCTGCTCCAGGGTCTTCAGTAGCACTAAGAACAAGATCCCCAGAATTTCATCCACAACACTCTGCCCTGTGCAGCCTGTGAAGGAGTGCTATTCTTGTGAGCTTCACCGCTGGCTTGAAATGCACAATCACTCTTTTCTCAGTTTGACCTTTTTATTAAAATTACCAGGGTGCCCTGAGGCTCTGGTTGGAATGGAGCCCTCCTGTGTATACAAACTATTTAAGAAAAATGAAATAAAAAGGTTAGAAAGAGGCTTACGGAGCCCTTGCTAAACAGGTGGCTATGTCAGATTTCCTGTTTAATAAACAGAACTGGCCTGGACATCATCCAAGAGACAAAGGTGTTGACATTCTCATTTTCACTGTTGCATTTAGAGTATTAACTCTTTCTAGGCACTATAAAACAGGACGAGGAGCTTTTTGAGCATCACTTGCAGCACAGTGCCATTCATTGAACAGACCTTCTCCTTCAGCACTTCCCACGGTGTGACCCAAGCGGCCTGAGCTGCTGCCACCACACTGCCTGCTCCTGGCTGGGCTCAGCAGGGATGCATGGTGCCTGCAGGCTGACCTGGCCACGTGGAGGAGGCTCAGCTTCCCTGCTGTTCTGTCTGGCTGCAGGAGTGGCAGCTTGTGGTGTTAGTTAGGAACAGAAATGAAAGACCGAGGACCTGAAGATGACTGCCGAAGGCTGGGAGCTCAAAGCAGTCAGGCAGAGCTGTTTATCCTCCAGAACTTGCTGGTAGCATACAAACCCGGCACAGAACAGCAGTACCCCATCAGCAGCTTTGCCAGTGGAATGGGGACAAGCACTGAAATGAAAATATGCAGCTCCATAGAGGCAGACTCGTGGAAATGGTGCTAAACTAAAACAGCAATTAATGCGGCATTCATTTTACTTGCATTTTCTTTCATTCTTTTTTATTATTATTATTTTCTTAGAGCTAAAGGAGGAAAGAAAAACTTCTGGGGTCAGAATGAGGCACAGATTTTCAGTACCATGCTTAGCAGAACAGATGCATAAATCCCATTAGCAGTAATGGAAATGGGTTGCCTAACCCAAGTAATTGAAATTGTTTGCTGACTTTGCTCTCTTCCACGGTAGTAGATTTGAATCCTGCCTCAAGTAGCTGTTGGTAAATAAATGGGAGTTTGTTTCTATCAGGACAGGAAAAAGTATTGTCTTCCCGATTTTTGAAGGCAGTGCAGATCTGCAGCTGCAGAGCCACAGGGCTCAGCCTGGGACCTCCTGGGAAGGGCATTTCTCTGCTGGAAGGGGTGCTGATGTGATGGAGGTCCTGGGCTGCATCTGGACAGATGCGTGGAACAGTGGATAGTGTCCAAGGGATTGCATTTACATACTCATCTTCGTGCCACGCTGATTACATGTTTCCAAACATTTCCAAAAACTAACAAAAAAATCCTATGTGTTTCACTGTGTCTGACAGTGTGAGCCACGAGGCTGAGAACAAAGTTGCTCCTTTTTTTTTTTTTTTTTTTTCCCCTTTAATTTAAATAATATAATATATATAATAATATAATATAATATAATATAATATAATATATATAATATATATAATATATAATATATATAATATATAATATATATAATATAATATAATATATAATATAAATAATATAATATAATATAATATAATAAAAATATAATATAATATATATAATAATAATATTTAATTTAAATTTTAATTTAAAAGAAAAAGTTACCTTTTTCTTTTGGGCAAAACTGTTTCTTCCTTAAGGGCTATGTGAGTTTACTCTCTGCTCTCACTGATTTTAATGGCGACAAGATGTACACTAGGAAGTGAGGACAGCAGTGAGGTATCACCAGAGCCTTTGCTAGCCCAAGATGCTTTACCACGGTAAGGCCATGTGCCTCTAAAGTAATAAACTATTACTGACGGGCCTGCCCCTGCAATCTGCTTGGTGCTTCTTCCAGCCACCCTGCCTCATGCTGGGGGAGGGGACAATAGCAATCAGCAGTGCATATCATTATCAGGCGGTCATATTTTGCAGAGGCATGTAGAATAAAAAGGATTGCATGCTTTCCCAGCTAGGAGGAAGGCAATGCCAATATGTCGGCGATCCATCCATGAAACAGCCTCTGAATGATGACTTTGGTTAGGTGGAGATAGAGGAAAGCCTGTGCATTAAGGGAGACTGTGCTGAAAGTCTGTGGGACTCAGGCTCAGTCTGAATATGATAACCAGAAAAAAAGCATGAGATGGTAAATTATGGCTGGTTACGAGGCTGACAGTTCTAGTGCTCCTTTGTATCTTCAGGGAAGAGGAAAGGATGCATTTGAGCAGACTCAACAAGGAAAGACTCTGCACAGGACCTTTCCCAACACGTCTCTAGGAAGAGAAATGCTAGAAAGAGAGCCAGGCAGTGCTCTAGGAAAGTTCCTTCCTTGGCAGCACAACTGGCAGCAAGAGAAAAATGAGTGCCCACTGCTGTGAATAAGGGCTGTGTTAAGTACCAAGCTATGTAGACGTATCCTCAGTTCACATGTGATCTTGCAGACTTGTCCTGAGGATCCCAGACCCGGCAGGGTTACTGCTACTTGCCATCTGCCTGGCGATCCATCCCTGTGTAGTCTTCTTATCTCTACAGGAAATCAAGAGTGATTAGCCTGAGCTTAGCTTGCAGAGGTTTTATGATGAATGATGTTACCATTGCTTCATGTGATTTATCAGTTAATGGACTTTTAATCAGCTTTGATCTACATTGATTTTCCTATGGTGCTGACTTTTGATGGTAACATCCTGCTAGAGCAGGAGTCGTAAAGGCAGGTAAGTGAAAAACTGTGGGGAAGTGTGCTGGAACAACACGGTGATCTTTATTAGCCAGAGACAATAAATTAACAACAACAACAACGAGTTCTCTAGATCAGCATTAAGTTATCTTTCCTTCTTTTGAAGTTTTTCCATGTTTGTTCCTTTCTGTGATTTTGCTTTGGGTTCATGCAAGATTATGGCTTTTTGGCCGTCTGTTTCTTCTGGAAGCCCTCTGGAACATGCACAGAGTTCTGTTTTATCGGCATTCAGCACGCATTATTCTGCTCTGAGACCCAGAAATGGCTAGGCACAGAGGAGAACAATGTTGGCAGTCTCGTTCTACAAACCCTGGTGCAAGACAGATCCTCTGAGCCTCGTGAACTTCAGAGCTGTCCCTTGATTTGGGGTGTTAGTGATCAGTGCCAGTATCTGCTTACTTTAGCCAGTTTTTCTAAGCTTTTCTTTGCCTGACAACTCTAGCTTAACAATTTCATAAGGGTGTTTGTATCCCAAGTTTGACACTTATTTTCCGTGAAAGAATCCCTGAGTATCAGTGTTATTGTTTGTTTGTTTTATCCCAGAGGCCTGCAGCTGAATTTGGAAGGCCTACCATGACTTTCAGGCAAGACCTTGACTCAAGTGATGGCTGTGGAGATGATCACTGCCATTTGGCTGCCCACAACATTCCTTAGGCTGAGACACTGGTGTAAAATGTGACTATTACAAGTGGTGTTAAAAGCCATGCACTCTGTACGAGAGCTACCATGAGGGAACCACATCCCCTGTTCAGGTTCATAGCTGCTTTGGATGTGCTGGTCAACCTCTTCAAAAACCCAAGGCTAGCCTTGCACATGTGGCTGTCAGTATCACGAAGCACTAGAAACAGATGTGTCTGAGGGAGAAGCAAGTTACAGCTTGGGGCTTATCCCAAGAAGTCAAGACCTTTTATGCCCTTAGTGTTGTTTCAGTATAGCTGCATTGAGAATAGAGAATGTGCAGTGTTTGAGAGCGGCTGAGCCCAAAGGACTCTCTGTACCTTGCTAAAAATAGTAATTAAAAAAAAAAACATCAAATAAACCACAAAACTTCTGCAGTTCTTCTAGGGGGATGACAGGACAACTTGTCTGTGTATTTAAAATATGAGTTTTGGACGGCACTGGAGGGACAGAAGAGATGTAGTTTCCAGCTACCATGTATTAAAACGAACATTTAGCATAAGTAACGTGAGATGTCTCTGCACCCTGGGTGCACATTCAACCTTCGGAGTAATTAGTGCTGATTGCCGGCTTTCTTCTGATAGCACCTTGGCATGGATGTGTGTGAAACCTGGCATGGGTGCCGAGAAGTGCACACAGCCATGGCAAGGCCAAAGGCTGCTGGCAATACTCCTGCTAAGCGTACATGGACGATTTGGCTCTGGTCTCCCAAGTAAATCTGCAGCTATTTGGTCTGGATGGTTTCAGCTGAATCACCATTTGTTTCTAGGAAAATGGACTTACTTCAGAGAACCCAGTCTGGAAGAATTTGGATGGTTATAGGAAGCTGAGGGCAGTGGAGCAAGGAGAAGACCTTTTGGACAGACAGATTATGCTGTGGCAGAGAAGGCATGAGAACACTGATCACCTGGGGTTACAAATGAAACTAGGAGTCATTTCTCCAGCAAGTGAATGCAGAGGACAACAACTTGTGCAATTACTTAATGAGGGACAGAGCTGGAGAGTGACTGTGATTGATATGTGATTTATAACTGGGTGGGGGGGGGGGGGGGGGAGGGGGAAGAAAAATATTATTAGATACTAGAAGTCGAGAAATCTAGCACCAATATACGGAGCTAAGATCAAACGGAATTATTCCTTTCAGTGCTTGGAACATCTTGGAGAGGCTTATCTCTATTTCCATGTTTGTTAAACTTGCATAGTACAGCATGAGCTAGAGGTGAGGAAGCCCTCAAATTGAGTAAATTATAAAACAGTGCCAATTTGTCTTGGTTAAATTAAGATGAAGTCTGGGTGCACAAGACCAAAGGAAAGCAGTTCAGAGCTGCTGGCAGCATTCTGTAATGTCCTGAGCTGAAGCCTCTCACCTGGCTGAAACAGAGCCCTGAATGTTTCACGGATCTGTAGGAGGATGTTGTGCTTGCAGCCCCATTTAAATCTATCTTAAGTTTGAATTTTAAAGTACATGTAATATGTCTGCACTACTAGGGAAATTGCCTTTGTAAATTCTTATGCTTTAGGAAGAAGCTAATTGCATTTCCAGTTGCTTTCTTTCATCTTTCTCAGGGGATAAACATAGTTGGTTGTGGTTCGTGCCTGAGAGTAGGTCAGGATTTTTATGAATACGAACAGGATATCTCCTCTGTCATTTAAGAGGGGTGGTTAATGTCTGTTACTCTGATTGAAGAGTATGGGCATGTCTTCAAAGCTCAGAATACAGAAGCCACTATTAAAATATCATCTTCTGTGTCATTTTTTAATCTGACTTTTTTATCCCCCTTTCCTCAACCACAGAAAGAAGCAAAAAATTAAGCAACGGAAAGCACTTGTCCCAAACATTTACATGACTTAATCCTCATTCTTTCTTCTCTAACTTAATTCTTCAAACTTTTGGCACGTTCAGACTATGAAGTCTGGCCAGGTTACAAATTCTTTTTTTGTCTCCAAAAGGGTGTGCAGTTTATGTGTCCTGCAATGAGTAGCAGAGCTGTCCTCAGCTTGAGGGAGAGATGAAATCAGGATACAGGCTCACAAACAGCCATTGCTCCAAGGTGAGGCACATGTCCAAGCAGCAGAGGGGACTTGGAGCTGTGAGCGGCTCTGAGTTTAGTGCAGAATGTTGGTGTCTCAGTGAAACAGCTGAGAGTTCCAGGAGCTCTGTTCTGTCTTTAAGCAGTGTCTAGTTATGTGCATATAGCAGTTGTTTTGATGGTACTTCTCCACACTCCTGCCTACGCGCTCGATTTTGTGCACTGCAAATAGGTGCTAATGGTACCATGTCAGAAGTTTTTGTGGTTTCCTAGTGCTGCAGATTAAAGCAGTGCCCCGCATTTCTGTCGTGGTTATTTTTCTGCAATAGAAATATTCTGTAATAGAGGCAAGACAACAAGCAGAGCTTTGCAGGTAACCTCCAGCTTCACAAAGACTCAGAGTTGCTTTTAGAGAAGTTACTGAAGTTACTGAGGCAGTTCTGTAATCAGAGTTGTTTTCTGCATAGAGTATAACTCCTGTTTTAATGCGGTTTTGGAAAAAATCTGAGTGTTTTGAGTTAGGGTTACAGATAAGCATTTCAAGAGTGTCTAAATAAAGATGCTACGGATCTCATCTGCCAAGATATTTAGCTGGTTAAGGTTTTGCTATTTCTCTGTCATTTTGACTAGCTACTTCTTTGCACTTTAGGTGATTTAATGCTTTTTGCATAACCACCCCAAAGATAACAGAAATGCAGCCAGGTGGGCTGCTCCTCATAGGAACATCCTCCTACATCTTGTCTCAGCAGCACTGTTTGCTGAGAGATGTCTCAGAGGAGTTCTGTGCTTAGTCCTATACCTTGTACAGCTTGAGTGTCCCTGAAACTGTTTCCTCCTGATTGCTTTTTTCTTTGGATTTTGTTGGATATACATTTTTTTCATTCTGTGGGCAACCCCAGCTGCCATGGGAAATCTTCACTGCACAAAGACTTCGTTGCAAATCAAAGCGCAGCACTCTCTACAGTTGGCTCTCACTTGAATAGTACTTTAGAGACTAAAACATCTTTGATGCTTCAATAAATTCTCCATATAGATGTTTTGTATCATCTGCTGAGAGCTAATTTCACCTGCTTCTCATCTAAAATTGCTGGTCTCCAGAATGCTGCTCACTGGCAAGTGAGATGAGGTGGAGAGCAGCTTGAAATAGCAAGGTATATCCATGCCATCTACAGGTAGAAGCATGAAGCTGGGAACCTGCAACTTTGACATCTATGCAGTCCAGCTTTGCTCTCTCATGCCGAACTATGGTGGCAACTGGCTCCACTTTGAGCAGTGCCCAGGGTGAAGGGTGAGGGCAGAGCTCTTGGACAGACCCCACCAGTCTGTGCAGGCAGTAGGACACACTGAGGCTGTGAGGTTTGTTCCTCTGTCACCTCTGCAGGACGCACGGCGGGTCCCAGATGCAGATGCTACCCACCCTTCCAGCCTCACAGAAGGACGTGGACAAAGTCATCCAAGAGGAGGCTCTAACAAGCAGCTCATAAAATCCTTGTGATCTACGGGAGAAGAACACAAAGGTGTTTTATGAGATTGGAAGAGGGGTAAAAAGTCACCGGAGCCCAACAGTTTGTCAGGGAAAACTTTTTAATTGACTGTCAAACCATAACCTTGGAAACCTAAGAAAAGAGGCATCAGCATGTCTGTCAGCACAGATAGGCATCAATCCTCCCTGGTGAGACAGCAACATGATTACTGCTGGGGTAATGTCAACAACTGGAAGCACAGAAAGCTGAGTTGGCCTGTTAGGAAGGAGGGAGGAAATGCATCCCCCTGGCACTTGTTTGGTCAAGCTGTGCTTCATTCAAATCAATTGTTATCAGCTATTTTGTAGTTAGAGTGATGAAGCCATAAAACTCCATTTCGGAACATGAATTTTCACTTTGTCATGACTTATTCCAAAATAAGGCCAAGAGAAATGTAGTCTTAAACACTTTCTCTCCCTATTTCCGAACAGGTTTATGATTTCTTTTGTCTTGGGCCAAATTATCCAGGCAAAACGAGTGTGGGGAAGTTGGTTCTAAGTAGCTTTAATTCTAGTGGGAAAAATTCTTCATTATCATAAAAGTTCTATTTGATAGTAATTTTTTTCCTGAAAAAAAGAATTGGAACTTGATCTGCTAGGGAAGAAAACTGCCCATCTCCTCTTCCTTCTAGAAGCACTTTTCCATTTGGTGGCTGTTGGGATGAAGTCAGCAGTCCTGCACAGTCCATGCTGGAAGCTCATCTCCTGGCCAACACCTGGAGCTGCTGATGGAGCACTGGAGGCTCTCACCTTTCTTACTGCACAGCAAAGATGTGTCACAGGAGCTCTCCTGTGAGCCCAGAGAGGGGCAGCTTCATTGTGCTGTGCTTCGTTGCGCAGAGTCTCAGCAATGAGATGAGATTCTGCTCCCACTCAGCTTTCCAGCTCTGTGGAACGGTGGGCTTTCGCCAGCATTTCCTACCCAAGGAAATGCGGGTCCAGAACGTGCTTCCTTCTGGGGGGAGCAGAAACCACCATTCCATACCTGCCTCTTACCAGCTGCACATGCTGTGCTTTGAGAGGCACATCTTCCACAGAACAGCCTTCCCAGAGCTCTCCGTGTGCCACAAGTCCAGCTGTGAGTGGGTCAGGAGTAGCTGTAAGCAAAGGGCAGATCCTCCTACCCCTTCCTTGGTCCTGCAAACTGTCCTGGGGTTCGATGCCTTTTGCTTTGTTACAGCACAGGTCATGGGTGTGTGTGTTGAGTGAGTTTATCTCAAGGTACTGCGATGGATCACTGTAATACTGTGGTCATGTAGTGTGTTTCTCTGCACTACTTGTCCTAATGTCATCTACTGTTATCTGGGAGGAGAAAAGGGAGCTCAACTTACAGCTCAATTTGTATTAATTGCATCTCCTTTTAGCGTGACCAGACCAAACTTTTGCTTGTTGCTTTGCACAAGTTTAGGGGAGGTAATCAACAATACCATGGTACAGCTCATTTCTGAATTAAAAAGAATTAGTAGTGTAAGAGATCAAAGTGGTTTGTCAAGGGACAAAAATCTGTGCTGGCTGAATTGCTTTGAAGGAGCCAGCCCATTAACACCCATTAAATTGGTGATACATGGGCTGTTCAAGGGAGCAGGTGTGGTGGGCGTTCTCCACATCACTTGAAGTACATTCATCCTCTCCTTGTAGCACTGACAACCAGTTAAAAAGCCCTTCAGTGCCTCTGGCATACTTTATCCCCACCTGTTTCACTGCTCTTCGCTGTCTGGAGGTCCCTGTGCACACAGCAACCATCACCAGCAGATCTCCAGTCTTGGCCTTACATTGTTTGCTGTTCACCTGCAGACCAAGTGTGAGTTAGTACAGGCTCAGAGCTTATTCCCAGTCTGCATGCATGTTGATAGCTCCATCCACGATGGCACAGAGACACTATGGTATGATGTGGCACCCGGAGAGTGATGCTGCTGCTGACTCCAAGCATGTCAAAGGCCTGGGGCTTTGTGTGAGCACATGCTTCGTGCCTGTGCAGCTCCTCAGGATGAAAGCCCTCAGGTCTGGGTTTTTATTATCCTGAGCACACAAAGTGCTGCACATTCTGCTGAGCCATGCAGCTTGGGGGAGAACGTGTCTAGAGAGTGATCTGGTGGCTTTGTTATGTGTGCGTGTTGAGCAGCTCCTCATTCATTCTGGGGCTATCTAGCACTAGGTGGAAATCTAATTGGAAACTGTATATGGATTTTGAAGGGATGGCAAAAGGGACTCCTGACACAGCTGGGAGAAAAAGGTGTGTTAAGAGCTTCTGCCTGGGCTGGTGTGGAGAACCCAGATGGTGAGGCAAAAGGCAGCTGAAGTTAGGAGACAGCTCACCTCCTGCATTTGAGCACTGCCCCGTGGCTCCATGAAAATAAATAAATAATTAAATGAAATTGTACATGAAATTATGACTTCCATCTTTTTTTTTCCCCCCAAAACTCATACCTGACTTTTTCCCCATCTGGGAAGCGCTTGCCCTTGCCCCAGCCCATGTGGAGATGGCTACAGTTCTGCTGGGGCCCTTGAGCTGTGGGCTATGAGGAGCCCACGGGGATCTGTGAGCACATTTGGCTACAGAGGAGAGACATGAGCCTCAGTGTTAGAAGCCAAGGCCAGTTCCTTAGCCCTGGAAAAGCCTCTCTGCCTTTATTTTGATTTATGAGTAGACTTTACTTCTTTAGCACAGTGCATTCCGTAAGTTGTGCAGATATGTGCTGCATTAACAGTACATGCAGAAAATAGAAGTTCTCCCTTCTGGAGAATGGAGCTCTGTAGCCCAGAACTTGAGGTCTGCTACACCGTCACAGCAGTTTTATTCTTATCTACTCAGCATCTTTTCTACTCTGCATAAAATTTCCTACCAGCCCTTTAAACTTAAGCAAATTAAGGGCACACAGTGAACTAGTTGTTATTAATATCTCAGCACTATTTTTTAATTCCCAGTTCATGCTTGAAGTGGATTAAAACTGCTAATCCTTGACAAGGCAGCAAAACCTGCTGCTAATTTATTGACGTGCTCTTTTAGGAAACTTTGGGTTTCTTGTCTATAAATTAAGCGGCTTTCAAGGTCCTTCCCTGTTTAGAGGACAGACGGTAGAGATCTGTGCACATGTCCTTGGGCCCCATTGGTCTCCCTGGCCACCAGGGCACACTGCTGGCTCACAGCCACCCTGTTGTCCACCTATTATCAGAAGATCCTTTAAGGTTCTGGGAGTCCAGGGGAAAACGGAGCCTGTTGTCGTCAAACAGCGAGGAAGTGCCAGAGATTATTGGTGACTTGAGGAACAGTGCTTGCCCAGGACGACACGTCTCATGGATTTGGTGGAATTTCCTTGCTGAGGTTTCCCATCTTGAGACCAAACACCCTCCTTGTCTCCCACAAGTCCTGCACTTAGTGCTAGCCTTCCTGAAGGCCTTTGTCCTCTTAGAAGCAATGGCTTTCAGAAGGAAAAAGCAAGCGGTGTTTCTGAGGCTGGATAGTACAAAGAGGCAAGGAAATACAGAGAGGTGATCCCTCAGCGTGGAAAGATCTGAGCGCACTGAGCTCCGCTGCAAACAGAGCGGCACAGCAGGCAGAGGGCAGGCGGTGCTGCAGCCCGCTTTGCAGGGGGGCTGCGCTGGCCCTGCAGTGCTGAGAGCAGGCGGTGACTGAGACATGTAATGTTAATTACAGATAACGTGTACTGGAATACCTGGAGGAGACAGGTAGTAGCTGCAGTCTGTAGAATCCAAAAGGGATCGTCTGCATGGCATTAATTTTTAATGCTTTAATCAGGATAAAATCCCCCTACAAAGTCTTAAGGGGAGTGGCAGAAGTCTGTTTAATTTTTGGAATGTAACCTGAAGGAGAAAGCAGTAATTTCAAAAATCTCCAGCGATGACAGAATCCTCAATTAGGCAACAGCAAAAACAAACCGCTACTTTTTTATCCCATCCATTTCAAATTCAGCTGAAGCCAGACAGAGCAGCAGCTACTTTATAAACCGCTCTGCAGTTTTGCATGCTCTTTATGTTTGCTGTGAGGCTTCCTGCTGCCCTGGCAGACACAGTGCTGCTGGAGCCGAAGGGCCGTGCAGTGCTGGGGTTCGGGGAGGAGCAGGGAGCAGTGCTGAGGACCTGCGCATCCCCCCTGTGCCCCAGGAGCTCCTCGTGCCTGTGCTGAAATGCCCTTGCTTGCCAGAAAGCAACGGTGTGCTAATAACCTTTGAAAGCCCAGAGCTGTGTTCTACAGGTGTGTGAGGCATATGGCTTCCCCCTGATTAGCAATGCAAATTTAATCAACCAGAATAATATTCCGAGGGTTGGCTCAGCACGAACCCACAGCCAACAAGCCGTTGTCATCTCTCCTGCATTTGGCAAACCTGAGCACTTTGATTAAAGCTTCAGTTCTTCTAAAAACACAGATCCTTGAAGCAAAGGGAGCAACAGCCTCCAGAAGACCTCTTTTATTTTCACCTCACTTCCCAGGTGTCTAGATCTCAGCAACGCCATACAGAAAAGTCTATTGCTTTCCCATTTAAAACAAGCCCTGTTGCTAAACACTTTAATTCAGCAAATTGACAAAGTTCGTATCGATCTGCATATTTTCTCATTTTGGATTTTATTGCGTTTCCATCTAATTTCATAGCAGCTGCTGTTTGTTGTTGCCTGACTTGCCAGCAGGCTCAATATGCTGCCTGTCTGCTGTTCCCACAGCCCCACACCATTGGGTTGCTGGGCTTTGCTGCAGGACATGTGTGGAGGCCTCCTGGTTGGTAACATGGTGCTTGAGGAGAGATGAGCATGGCACACATGTGCCAGCAGAGCAGGGCTGCTTTCTGGTGAGTTCCAGCCGTTGCAGGGCATGGATCTGGTGGGGATGGTGAGAGAAAGCCAACGGTGGAAGGCAGAAGCAAGGGTCTGGATGTAGATCACTCGGTTGAAATATATAGGGGACTGTTTAGGGATGCCATGTAGATCTGTGAGATATCCTACAGGCTAAAATAAGACCTGGGTATTTTCATGGAATTGTAGGGGCTGGAAGGGACCTCTGGGGATCATCAAATCAAGTCCAGTTTTTCTCCGGGTGATATGGTGATACGTTGATATGTTTTTGCACCGGGCCCTATGGAGATGTTGCTTTGAGGCAGCTCCAGCTGAGGGAAAGCCTGGTACCAGGGCTTCTCCAGAGACTGGACCAGGGTTTGCTGTCACCAGAAAATTCCTGGTTGGGTGGAGGTTCACCCCAGGGTGCAGCCCAGGTACCACAGCGGCACAGGAGACCCTTCACTGAAGATTTTCAGTGGGACAGGACCTGACTTCATGCTGTCAGTGAAGCTGCAGCTTAAATGCTGCTGTTGGTAAGACTGGTACCAGCTGAGACCCTGATGGTGGCTTGCTGATGCTGGGAAGGCAGCCTACCTCCAAAATAGAAATCTTCAACTCCTGACTTAGGCAAAACTGCCTCTTTTTTTGTTTCCCTGTAAAATGCCCCAGGGCCTCTTCTCCATGTCATCTGGGCAGTTGGATGGAAGCACAGCATCACTGAGTCAAGCAATTGTGGGAGTGCTGTGAGGCTCTATGTAAATACCTTGAGTAATTTATTTTTCATTCACTTAGTGGAAGAAAATATGAAATTACCACAGCAGCTAATTGTGGTTGTAGTTTTTGTGTGTTCATTACATGCTGGTGGAGAACAGTTGTAGTCCCAGGCTCTGTGGGCAAGGTGACACACCTCAGCACCCTCCTGCTGGCTCTCCTTGCAGCCAGAGGCAGCAGCAGCAAACACCTGTTGCAGTGCTGTGGTTGAGGTTTGATTTGTTTGCTGGCGGCTGATAGAACTCATGCAGCACCGATGAGCAGTGAGCAAAGCTTCGGGCATTCTGATTCTCTTGATTGCTAATTGTTGTTTGCCTCGACCTCTTGAAAAGCAAAGTACTTCTTATCTCTGAGAAGCCACCTCTTTAGCTGCAGCACGCTTCAGGAGAAGGGTGCTTTTCTGGTGCTTGTGTTTTCTCCTGAGAGAACATGAAACACAACGGTAGGAGTTTAAATAAAAAGCTGAAGTCCTTGGACTCCAAAGGCATCAAAGCCTCACGGCGTTCCTTTGAAAATATGCTTTGGGTGGACTATGTGATTATTCTTAGCATTTATAACACCACCCTGATCAGAGAGGTTTTATCCCAGCTAATTTTGTCTTTCTTTTCTTGCCGCTTTTGTCTGCTCTTCACTTTGATGCACTTAGCTAAACAAGCTCAGAATGCACTCCCAGGAGGGGCTGCAGCTCCAGGAGGCGGTGCTGGACTGGGCTGTGCAGCCCCACTCCTCCTCCCCTGAGCCCGGCGCGGGGAATTCTGCACAGGGTGCATTGCCAGCAGGTCTGAGTGTTCCTTCAGTGCCACCCCTGCATGTCCCCCCTCCTCTGTGCCCTACATCCACCCCCCAGTGAGTTCTTACAGCAGACTTTGCTTCTGAGCTTGAGTGCCTGCAAAAACACATCCTTCTGATCAGTTTGCATCGTGTTCTCACTATACCGGGTCAGGAAGGCTCAACAAGGTCCTTAGATGTTCAATCTTTTTTGTTTGTTTTTAAACAAAACCAAGAGAGTACTGATCTGAAATATTCCTTGTGTTGGCATATGCTGGGCTTGTTTTGGTCCAGAAAGGAGCTGCTCAGATGGAGGCTGCTGCTGCTGGGTCTGCAGAAGGGAGGAGTGAGAGGCCAGCAGGTCCCACTGCTCTGCTCAGATGCTGTCTGTGTGGTGAAGTGGTCTCTGCCAGTGTGCAGAAGCTGCAGTGTGGGCTGGGTCTGTGTCCTGAGGAAGTTTGAGCCCTGCAAAGCCAGCTGCTGAAAGGACGAGCACAGCACGTGGTGATGCTGCTGCATGAGGAGACACAGCCTTGGGGTCTGTGGTGGCCAGAATGGCTCAGAGACTGAGCCCACAGGGATATACAGAACCGGACGCCTTTAATGAAACAACAGTTGCCATTGGTCTCTCCAGGTAATGAGGGAAAGCCACAAGTCAAGCTTGAGCTGAGCTGTGGGCAGCAGCAAGCATCACTGTCCCAGTGTGCCAGGAGGCTGCAGGAAGGCCGGGGAGGGAGAGGTATGGGGCTGGTTGAGTGCTGTTCCTCTGCCCTCCCTCAATTATCAAGAGATCTTTTCCTTTTATTGCACACATTCTTCTTATTCTTTCTCAATTTCTGCTACCTGCACAGTATGCTTAGTTGCTTGTAGTTTCTTCGTTACGCTTTTTCTGTGGTTCGGATTGTTGGCTGTTAAAAATGATCTATTTGTTCATTTATTTAGATTTCATTTTAAATTTGGCAAGCAAGCTGTTGTGAGGATAGCTGGAAGCCAAGAGAAGGTTTCAGGACAGTAGTAATGAGATCAGAAGTAGAAAAGGTGATCCCCGTAGGATGAACGGTGCAAAAAAAACAACCAGGGGGCAGCTTTTGTCCCCCTTGCTCACGTTGATAAAGGATTGTGTTCTGCAAGAATCCTCACTGATGTCAGTGTGAGTACAAAGAGTGCTACATGTCTCACAGAAGAACATGCACTGAGTTCCTTTGAGTTTCTTGGCCTGGATTTTTCTTGTTCCCATTAATGACAGCAGGGTCTCCAGACCGCATCGCTTTGACAACCATCAGTTCTGGATTTTCAAATTAGTTCAAATCCACCTAAACCTGAAAACTGAAAGTAGTGATCCTTAACAAAGAGCAAGTCAAACCTGCACAGGGCTCTGAGCACCACTGCACATTTCCCTGCAAGCCGAAAGTACATTGGCATCTGAGGAAGGAGGTGGCTCCAAGAAAGGCACTTTGGAGAGATGTGATCTGGAGTCATCCCTTCGTGCCTATAAATCTCAGTGTGGGAGAGGTGTTGTCCCATCAGCTCCCTACGAAAAGGTTAAACTGGGCTGTGAATCACCCTTCACTTGGTTTCAATGCTCTGTGATAAAACGATGCATCGACACATCTCTGACAGCCAGAAAAGGAAGCTAAGAGAAGGTTAAGCTATGGATGGGAACGTAGTAGGATTTTAGCTCCAAATGTGGGCAGCTTCTGAGGACCAAAGCAGCAAAGGGTGCAAAACAGGCACTTAGAGAGTATCTGTGTCTGCATCGACAGCCATCTGCTCCACACAGAAGGGAACGCAGCAAACTGAGAACCGCCACACTGTTCTGCTGGCAGGTGACAGAGGTGCTGGGCTCAGTGACAGCCTGGGACTGCTAGCTGCACTGAATGACATGCAGCTGATCTGGGTGATGTATGGATACAACCAAAGTTGGAATGTTTCACAAGACAGTTTTTGAGGCGGAAATTGTTAGGAAGTGCCCTTTACACATCGCTAGCTCAGTGGTGCTCCACGCTGCTGTGCCAGCTGGATGCCTGCCAGGCCTATCATGCTGCTTGGAACGGGATCGCTTGCCATGCAAAGTTTTTGCATTTTCTGTTATCCAAACAGACTCCCTCGAATGTTAATTTGTTCCTGGCTGCCAAGGACCCAGCTCTGCAAAGAGCCGAATGCCCCCACACCTACCAGAGGGGCTGCTCCCATCCTCACTCATCAGGAGCACGTACCAGGGATGCTGGCTTGCTGTGTGCCACCAGACGTAGAATATCCATCACTAAGCTGTCTCCTCCAAGCTGCTGTTCACGGTAGGACAAAACACTGGTCCTGGGGTGGACCTGCTTCTTGGGGTGAGGTTGCAGGTGATGTGGGACCACACCGGCACTTTCTGCAGGGCTTTGGGGCCGTGGGCACAGATGGGAAAGACCCCTTGTGTGCACCTGTGCTGAATAAATCAAAGTCAAATAGCACTGGCCAATCCCATTCTTTGTCGGTGTGTGGCTTACAGCAGGCTGGGATGTGCACCAGGGCATCGCTGCTTTCACTAAGGGCACCCAGGCAGGTGCAAGTCTGTTACATCTTCCACCTTTTACTTATCTGCTGTATCAAGCCTTTTGGCGGCCTAAAGAAAAATGCAGGGTTTTGTGTCTGTTTTTAGCCAAGAAAAAATGGGAGATTGTTCAAAATATGATTAAATATTTAAGGCACAATTTCTATTTAGAAACTGGAGCTTCATCAAGTTAAACAAGCCATTAAGCTCATAATCACACTCCGTCTTTGGGGCACGGTGCCTTTTGCATCTTTTGCAATGAGTATTCGTGTCATCTCTCAGCACGCTCTGGGCTGAAATTAATCTTCCATTGTATGGCTTCATTTTACCACTGACTGAAATGAGCTTTTCAATATCTTTCTCCCTGTTTATTTGTGTTTTTCTTTCTTTTTTTTTTTGATGCATGACTTACAGAGGAAATTTGAAAACAAGTCACACAACTGAGCTCCCTGATAAGCTTCCAATGCTCCTTACACATTCCGCTCTGCTCTGCCATCAGCGTGCCTCCAGTAATTGCTTTTTACTCCTCACAGAGGCAGTCAATGTCGCACCAAGGATGCCGTGGTGTGGAGGCCCTTCTGGTGTCTGCACCTCACCGCGTGGCTTTGGCAGAGCAGCGACTCTCACTTCTGGGGCTGTGATCCCAGCAGGCACAGGAAGAACTGAGCCGCGTGCAGCACTCGGCAGGTTGGGAGTTGCCCTTACTGCACACAGCGCAGTGTGTTTTCGAGCAGAACATTCCCCCCAAGCCTTACATCGAGAAATGCTTTCCTTTTTTAGTTCTCTAAAAGTATAAGGGGGGGCTGGCTGCCACTTCTTTGCACAGTACATCTGCTTTCTGACTTAGAAACACACTGTATTCGTGGACTACCAGAAGTGGAAGTGTTTAAAGTGCTACATCTGTTTGCAAACTTAATCTTTTTTACAGGATGGCTGCAAGGTGTGTGTTACTTGCATTAAGAGGCTTACAGAAAAGGCAGGCAGATCAATCCTGTGCTGCGTTTCTGCTTCCATAAAGAACGACAGCTGCAGCAGGAGAGCCAACTGTGCACTTCATGCATCAGAAGTGATGAGGTTTCATCAGCAGAGTGGGCAGCTGGGCAGAATCTATTGTTTGTGCACTGCAGGGCAGTTTGCGATCTAGGCACTTCTCTAGAGAAGAGAAATGTAGCTTTAGATTCTGCACTCTGCTCTGTGCCTCGTACTAATGCCCAGCTGTCTCACAGAGGTGTCCTGCCATTGCTGACAGTGCCTCTGATATTGGAAGTCCAAATGAATCCTGGATTCTTTATGTGGTGCAGAAATCTTTGAGGAGCAGTTTTTATCACAAGGAACTTCTCAGAACACAGACCTCCTTTCTCAAACTCTCCCCATGCCTTTTCCCTCTGCCTTCAGCGGTCCCCGGGCTGCAGCCAGGCGCATTACTTTGTTGAGGTGGATGGACCGTGTCTTCTTGGACGGTCGGGCTAGATGATCGTGTGGGTCCTTCCCAACCTTGTGATTCGACGCTTCTATGATTCTGCAGTTCTCCCAGCACGTGGGGGTCTGCTCCTCACTGGTGGCTTAGCGTTTCTCACAACCTTCAGTTTCCTTCTATAGGACAAGTCTGGCTTTCATTTGCTTGCTGGTGTAAGACGGGCACTGGTGAAACACAGACATAAACGTGGGAGTGACAGGGGTGAGCTGGATGATTAGCAGTAAAGTTGCATAGGTGGGGAAATCAAAAGAGCATTATGAAATGGAGGCCAAAACCACAGGAATACGGCTGATATGCTTAAAAAAAATAAAAAAGCTTAAATACACATTTATATTTTAAAGCTCCATCATAGGATAATTTAAAGCACTGACTGCGATACTGTAAGTGGCCACGTGGCAAAAAAGGAAAAGGCTTAGAGCCATCATTTTCACACCGCTCTTGGTCGTATATCAATTGCTCACAGTATACACACAGATTTCAGGGAGGAATATTCTGCTTCTTTAGCAAATGTTTGTACAAGGGAGAAGATGACAGGCCAGGAGGGGCTTATTTACTCTCCATCAGGAGACTGCAGTGCTTTCTGGGAGGAGAAGGCTGCAGAGAGCAGGCGGATACAGCACACAGTGATGTCTGTGTTCATAAACAGAGGGCTGGCACTTCTCCCCAGCGCTGCAGCGGGCTGTGGTTTGGGTGGTAAAGCTGGAGGTGTGCCATCAAGTGAGCCACACTGCTGGGAGGGCTGTTTGCAGAGGTGGGCTCGCAGCTGCATGGAGAGATTTTGTGGTGTCTCCCCCACAGTCCCGCTACCTGTGCTCTTCATCCAACTAGATTTACATGCTAAATAAAGAACAGTGGGCAGTAAGTGTAAATTGCTGCACTAAAGTCGTTTATTCAGTTCTGCTATGTTTTACTATAGGCCTTGGGCAAAAATAGATGTGCGTTTGGAAAGCCTGGTTTCCTCCTCAGTCATGAGAGGGAGGAATTCTGTTCAACAGTAAATACTGTAAGCTAATGCAGCATTTGTCTTAATTGTTCAACAATTTTAGACTGAACCTAGATTTTGTTGTTGTTGTTTTTTTTTTTTTCCACTGATACCAAAGCAGGGCACTTGTGTAACAATACAACCTCTGCATTTGCCCAGTCTGGGCTGGAAACACTCACAGATTGGATGCTAAATCCAGCTCTAGATGACTCTAACAGTGGTGGCTGCAGTGCTGGTCTCAGGAAAACTTGGGAAGTAATTTTTTTTACACCATGGGTGGTGAGGTACTGGTACATTGAGCAGAGAGGTGGTGATGCCCATCCCAGGAGAAACCCAGTTTCAGGCTGGACCAGGCTCTGAGCACCTGATGAAGCTGTGGGTATCCCTGCTCAATGCAGGCAGTTGGACCAGAGGGCCTTTAAGGGTCCCTTCCAGCTCAAATGACTCTATGAGAACCAGACCTTACTTGGCAGCAGTGATTCCAAGGACCCATAACACCATGTTTTGATGCAGTGGAAGCTCAGTCAGTACAACAGTTTTGTTTTTCACTCTAGCTTCCCAGCAGGTCTGCTTGCAAGGAAAACATGCACGCAGAGTGCAGAACAGTTTGTTCCCTAATCTGCCCCACCGGTGTGCTGCATGAAGGTATGCTGCAATGCTAAACTGTGGTTGCTGTAGTGATTCGGGTGTGCTTTAATCACCTGCTCTCTTTTCATGTGTCTGTCACTAGATGGCTGTTGCTGATGATTTATAGCAATACATTTCAGACCTCATTAACCACTGTAGGAGCATCTATGTGTTAATTTCATTCTGTCAAATATTATTGGTAATAAACATCCTGGCAGGTTCACTCAGCGGGGTTTATTGACTAAAGCAGCGATGAGGCAGTGCCTGCACGCTGATCGGTGCCTCTGCTGTTAGCGAGAGGCTGCACGGGGACGCCCCTGGCAGCCACTTTACCTGCTCAGCACTTCCCTCTAAAATCAATGAGATGGCTCCATGCAAAGCCCCCCCTTTCCCTGGTAATCTGCAGCACCTTACAAATGTATAGCACAGTTCCCTGTGTGGGTATATTCTTATCCAAAGAGCTTGAGCCAGCACAAGAAAATCTCATTTTGCCATCTCACTGAACTGCAATAGAAATGTTGGGGTCAAAGCAAGCCCTGTCTTGTCCTCATCGTTCCTTGTCCCCACACCAAAGATTGCTCAGCATCCTCCCACAAGTTCCAGCTCTGTGCTTGGCTTGCCCCGATTCCTGCAGCAGACCCTGGGCCCTCATCTTGCAGGCCCAGCTACACCAAACCTTTAACTGCAGAGCCCAATGGGGCGTTTATCAAGGGCAGACTTTCCCAGAGCAGCCAAAATTGCTGTGAAGTAGGTCAGGCAGGAAGATTTCTGGAGGCAGCTTCAGGGCCCTATCCACCATGCTCCCCTGGAGATGACCACCAATATCTGCACTTTTCCAAAGCTCACAAGCTTAAACTTATTCAGGATTTGTTCTTGTTTATTCTTGCTGTGCAATTTGAATGCGCAAGCCAAGCTTTGTCTACATACAAATCCCAAGTACCAAAATAATGAAAATTAAGCATAAAAGGAATTAAATCAAATAGGCTTTGCTTCCACAACAGTCTGCTAACAACAAGCGTACCGATATTTATTTTATAAACAGAAGGTTTGAACTTGGGAAACTTGATAGAAGGATTTCATTTCTGTATTTCCTGTCTTAAAGCTCAGTTTACCTCTGCAGCATCTTTAGCTTGGAGATGATCACAGCACTCATCCTTTGCCGGGAAATGCCTCCTGCTGTCTCTGTGCAGCAGCAGAGGCACACAGGCTCCTTGCAGGGCACCTGGGGCTCCTGAGCCGGCATCTGCAGCTATGCTCCTGCTCTGAGCTGGATGTGGAGGATGCTCGGCTAGCTGAGATTCAGCCTGCCCGCTCTGCACCCACTCCATGCCAGCTCCTGCCCATTGAAATCATTTCTCATAGCTGAGAAGAAGACTTTTTTTTTCCCCCAGTGTTTTTTCTGAAAAAGTTCACTGAGCATCTGCAGGCAGAGCCCTGGCGGTGGGCGCATCCCCTTCACGGCCCACACTGGCTGCTCTTTGCCCAGCACCGTGCTGCAGTCAGGGGCACGAAGCCTCCACGGCGTTCACAGGTGGGCAACATCAGAGGTGGCAGGTGGGCTGCCCAAAAATGGCTGTGCAGGGGCCAGCACGTGTGTCACCAGCATCCTCCCCTGGCACCGCAGCCTTTGCGAATGAGCAGCGCCGGCTCGTGCCCACCCGTGTTTCCAAACCATCCCCATCACTTACACATGGCAACTGAGGGAATGCCACAGTAGGATGTTTCCTACTGCCATCTGTCTAAACATTGCTTTTGCTGAGAAGTCAATTAAGCTTTAGTTCTCCTTTCAGAGAATGATGGCTGCGCTCTGATGAGAAGCGCACTTGATAATTTAATAGGCATTTTGTCTTTGTTCTAACAAGCTGTGTTGATTTCTGAGTGGTCTGCTATTCACTAAGTGAGGAAAATGAATGAGCCAAAGTAAAACATTAGAAGATCCATTAATGTGAAGGATGTTCAATCTCTGCAAAATAAAAATAAAGCATGTGAGCTATTTGGATTATTATCATTTGAATGATAAGGAAATTTAGGAAAAAAATGGAGCACTGGGAAATGCCAAGTTTGTCAAAACCAAGACAGTGAGTGGAAGAAATGCCAACTTTTCAAATTAAAAAGGTTTTGAAGCCATGGAAATAAACGTATATTGAATTTGAAGTATGAACAATGTTTCCTTGGCAATACTTCTGTCACGTAGAACGCTTCCAAGGTCAAAATCAAAGTGTTCAGTCATTTTTCAGGGCTTCAATTGGAATGAATCAGACTCAGACTGTGAGAGACTTCTTGACATTTTCAGCGTTCAGAAGTTTTCGGCTGTCTTCTGTTCCAGAACGTGGAAAATCTTCAATGTCTCAGATGTGATGTGGTTGGAAAAAAACCTTTTCCCACCCAACCCTGGCACTGGAGCTGTCAGTGCCTGGCAGAGCTTCAGCTGAAGGAGATGCCCCCCCCTCATGCTGATAACCTTGAAGATCAGCTGGGAAGATTTTTTTTTTCCATTAATAGCCCCTAGGCAGGTTGAATTTTATGGAAAACCAGCAGCCAAGTCTGAAAATGAGTTAGTTTGGCAGTTAGAAAACAAATTGGATTTTATTTGTGTTTGTTTTAGATCGGCATCAGCACATCTGCGCGCTGGAGCAGCAAGGTTTGTTGGCAGATGGCAAGTGTGAGGCTGATAACTGCCCCCCGGAGAGTCTTTGGGGATGTGGGAGAGCAGAAAACAGCTGCTTGGTTCTGCTGCAGGAGAGGCTTCTTATCCAGGTGAGGAGCTCACACCTCTAGCAGGACGGGGCCAGCTCCTGCTCAGAGTTTCACTGCAGATCCAGAGGCTGCAGGGTGGCTCCCTGAGTCTTGGGCAGCACACAGCAAGCAGGGGACAGCTGAGGTTTGTTTCTGTTTTCCTCTCTGCCTGAGAGAGGGCGCACACCCAGCTTTGTGAGACGGAGATTGGCAGCAGGTGAGCTACGAGCAGGGCTGGGTGTGCTGTGGGGAAAGGGAGAGGCTGCAAATGATCTGCACCGGGAAGAGAGTGAGTGGGAATGGGGCTAGGAACAAAAGAGCGGGCCAGGATGAGGAAAGCTGCAGGTTTACATTGCATGAGCCTTTCTTTCATCGTGGTGTTTTCATGGTAAATGTTTAATATGGCAGGCAGCAAGCCGTATGTGTGAGGCCATGCTTTTGTATTTGCTGCAAGTGCAAATCAGCAGCTGGAAGCCTGTCCCAGGACAGCTGCGGTGCTGGAGCCACCTCGTTTTGCTGTCTGATACCTGCCTGAACTGACCAGAAATCCTGCAGAAAGTCTGCGCTCCCTCTGCTGCAGCATCCCAGTAGCCATCAGTGACTGACAGGGTGTTTCTGTAAGCAGACATCACTCAGCTGATTGTAGTGCTGGCAGAGGAGGCACACATCTCTGCTACATTGCAGTGAGAGCTTAAACATGCCATAAGGAACTCCTGTGAAGGTGCTCCCACCCCCAGCAGAAAGGCACCAGGACACTGAGCAGGGCCCCTTAGCGATCTGCTCCTCTTGTTGCCTGCCTGCCTCGCTAGCTTTCTTCCCAATGATGCTTGGATCTTCCTTCTTGCAATTTAAGCTCCTAACTTGCAGTTTATATCCCTAACTGCACTGAACAGATTTCTAGCCCATTGCCTTATATACGTTATAGACCCTCAAGCAGGGTTGCTATGTGATGAACCGTTCCTTTTGAACCAAAAACATGCAAGGAAAAGCAAGATGCACAGCATCTGAGGCTGCTTTAGGAGCTGCTTTGGGAGATTTGCATGTTTTGGGAAGACAACTTGGAGGAACCTGAATGGTAGAGTTGACCAATGATTCACCTATAGATTATTCTCTACCTTGGCAAAGAGGCTCCTTGCAGCTCAGGGGATGCTTAGGAAGATAGTCCCAGCTCACTGGTGATGCGAGGCTGAGGGCTGCATTCCAGGGGTCCCTGGAGGAGCAATGGGAGCGGCGATAGCAGCAGCATGGGGAAATCTGTCCCCAAGAAGATGGGAATGAGTGATTGGGCTCCCTTCTGCTGGGGCAAATAGGAACTCCAGCCTTCAGGATTGCTTCAGTTAACTTGAGGGCGCTCTGTGTTTTATGTAGTAGTAACAGCATCGTATCCTAACAGATTTACTGTCTCTATATTCTTGAATTACTGTTGTTTCCACGGAGTTGAAGGCTGAACTATGGTGCTCTGAAAGTGAGTATATGTGAATGCCAGAGAAGAACAGTGCTTTTCAAAAAGCCATTCAGGTATAATTTTTTACATGAGATAAGGTGATAAGACTTAAAGCAGTCATCTGGAAACATTAAGTTTCCTCAATTGCAGCAACAGAAATGCTTCCCACGGCTGGAATTGTACTTGAAATAAGGGAACACCCCGGCAATCAGACTGATTTCATGTTTAGGACACTGAAGAAATATGATATGACCATCTGCCAAAGGTTCCTGTTAGCTCTCAAACAATGCTGCAAGGTAAAACGATAACACGGGGGAACCAAACAGCGAGTAATCCTGCTGCTGGCAGCTGCACATGGGCTGGAAATGTTTGCACAGCCTCGTGGGATCCTGCTGGCCGTGCCCTTACAGAAAGGCCAGGTCCAACTGCTGGGCTCTGGAGCTTTAAGGTCTGTTGGAGCTCTGTGTGGCAGAGATTGTTCTGCTACACCAGGCAGAAGCCTCTGGAACAGCCCTAAATTCCCTTCAATGGCAACCTTTAGTATACATGAATATTAAACCCATAGAAAGTTACTGCAATGATATAGGGAAGGACGCGGTGCCACGGAGCTGCCTTACTGAAATGAAAGCTGTATGTTAGACATCTGGACAGGACTGAATCTTGTGGCTGGACTTGGGCTAGCAGAAGGGAAAAAAACTTTGCTGAAGTCATTTGCTGGGGTGCACCATTGGGCACCAAAGGATTTGCTGCTGAGTTAAACTACATCATCTAGTTTTAGCAGTATTTATATGACGAGACCCCCTCCATCCTTCTCACCTTTTATCTGGGAAACAGCATCTTAAAGCTGACAAAGGGACTGCAACTGAGCCTTTGAGAAAAGCCTTTCTAAAATGCATGCATCGTTCCAACCTGCTTTTAAATATTCCACTCAGAGCATGGAGTCAGAGCATGGAGCCAGGGCTCAAAGCTGACTTAGTGCTATTGTAATTTGGAGCGATTAAAATGTATGGAGACTAATCTGTTGGAAAGCATATGTCAGAGCAGTGTTCAGCTGGTAAGTACAGTACCTGATAGCTGCTAGCAGTTCTGCTCTGTGATCCTTAGCCTGGGCTGGGCGCTGTGGGGCATGCTGGGCCTCCTGGCTGCACTGGGCTTCTCCTGCAGCACCAACCACCCAGGGCCCAGGCAGAAATCCAGCCCCAGGGCAATGCACTCTGAGACTGCACTGTGCATTCCACCAGGAGACGTTTTCCAGTGGAAATGTTCTTGGCTTATGAGAACATTTTGGAAAGCATGGGGATTGCCAAGGGCATCCCAGGCACAGAGGGAGCGGGAAGATGTGAGGGATCAGCAGCCAGCTCGAGATAAGCCTATTTTTGGGTGCTTCCCATCCCGCTCTGCACACATACAGGGTTGCTTTGACTCATATAAAGAATGTTTTAGAGATGATGCTGTAATTAAGCTGCTCATAGCCTGGCCTTAGAGAAATATTAGAAGATTTATGCCGTTTTCCTTCTGCCTGCCTCTGTTTTATCGATGCTGTCATCGCCGGTGCTGCAGCTGTAACAATGCACTGAGCTCTGACCAGATGCGGGATGGGACGTGGTGCTGTGACCACACATGGGACAGGACATGGCAGCCTTCCCGTCCCTCCTGCCACCTCCCTGCTGGCACAGCACTGCTCCTGTGCTTCTCTGCGCAGGCGTTTTCTATGCCAGGCTTCAATTTACTCCAGTTCATTCAGTGAATGCTGCATGCAGTACTGAGTTGGGCATGAGGAGCTCACCATGTTTGTGCAATGAATCAAGTGGCCCTTTGCCATCGCTGCTGAGCACATTCTGCTGAGGAGTGAGGAGTAGCGGGGTAGCCTTGCTTGAGGACAAAGGAAATCTGCTGATGAGTCAGGAGCAGTGGCAGGCCCCCAGGAGGACTTGTCCCTTCTGTTTAATAAGGTGTTTTACGTTGTAAACTTCTCATCATTTTTAATAAGCTCTTGTGCTGTCAAAGCTGCACTTGGCTATTTTTCTAATTTTCCATCTGCTTATGAAAAGAGCTCACAAGAGATGATGATGAAGAGGGGATGCTGTTGAGTTGGGCTGCTCTCTGCAAGCAATCAACTTTCTCATTTGGTCCATGTAGATGTGTCCTTTCTCTGTGGGTTTTTTTGTTGCCTCGTGTTCCAAAATAAATTACTGACATGGGAAACATGCCTTGGTACATGTGTTTGCCCAAGGTTCCTTCCCAAAGTAGGCTTGGAATGGAGCCTAAGTGGCTGTCAGGGTGTTGGCAAAGCATGATTTACCCCAGACATTTAATATCTTTCCTGGTGTCTACTAGAACAGCACTAGTATTGCTAAGTGCCTGCTGGCTAGGTGAGAGCACGTAGGTCAGCCTTTTACACATGCCTTCCTCAAAAGGCTTAAGTGTGATATAAAAATGATTCATGTTTAAATTCAGTCTGAACACTTCATCACGCTGAACTGAAAACTCTTGCTCAAAACTATCCTGAACAGTTCTGTGAAAGAGAAATTACCCAGCAGATATTCCTTATCCTATCTACTGTGAAATGATTTGTTACAGCAAAATGAAACTGTCCAGCAGCAATAATTTCAAAAAAGAAATCCTCTTCATCAGTGCAATGAGAAGGTACAATTTATTATGTCAGAGAAATCTATTCCATACACCTAAATCTTGGAGCTTTCCTACAGTTTGAAATCTTGGAGAGATTTCCTGCAGTTTGATCCCTTCTCTCTTGCAGGAAATTAGCCTGGCCCCGAGATATCAGCAGTGCTCCTCCACATTTGGCCCCACTGACCAACAGGGGCTGCACTTTTGGCTCAGACACACACAAAACCAATAAACAAATAAAAGAGATTATTTTTGCATATTTATGGCAGCTGGCTCTAGAACTGTAGCAGTGTCCACGAGTGCTCCTCAGTAAGGGTGAATCCCAGTAGAGCATTCAAAACTGGCCTCCAGAGAGCCTCTTCTGCCTTAAGTAGCTTGTTAAAGCATAAATCTCTTCCCAGACAGGCTAGGGGGACCCTTGCAGTTTGTTTGTTGTGGAATCGTTCGTATCATCGTTCACAGTGATATTTTTGTTTGCCCATAGGGATGAATGTGTGGTTGCAATGCATTAGCTTTAACAGGCATCTGCCACAGGGGCTGGTCAGGCTGGACATTAGGAAAATGTTCTGCTCCAGAGGGCGGTGGGCATGGCACAGATCCCAGGGCAATGGGGGCAATGGGCACAGCCCAGAGCTGGCAGAGCTCAGGGAGCACTGGGACACTGGGACACACATAGGGTTTGGGCTGGGATTTGGGTATGGGTGGTACAGTGTGGGGCCAGGGGCTGGGCTCCATCGTCCATCTATGCCCTGCCAACTCGGGATATTCTGTGATTTTAAACATAACAAGCACATTAGCCAGTGGTATTTTTAAAAGCTTTTCTGGGTGAACATATGTATCTTTAATTACAGGAATGACTCAGAAAATAAAGCTTCATTAGTTGCTGGGTTTGATTCACAGGGTCTGAAACGTATTTCTGAGGCCAATGAGCCTTATGAAGGGTAGCAGTGCTTTCAAAACAATTCCTGGTAGCCTTTCCATTGCAATACTCTTCATTCCCCTCATGATGTCAACATCCAAAATCCTCTGTGTGACAGGATCATCTCACATGGATAAGGAAAGCTGATGTGCATCCCTCGAGCACAAGCACAAAAGGGGAAGGAGCTCTGCGCCTTGGAACAGAATGCTCTTGTATGTCCCCCTTTGGCCCCAACCTTTTAGAAATGTTTAAAGAAAGCTGTCTTGCTGCAAGGTCAGGGCAACAGCACTTGGGGACACTGATATGGGTCACTGAGGGGGATGCCTGACAAAAAAGCAAGTCCCACTCCTTTCTCACTTGCTATGCTTTCTCAGGTATGTGTCTCAGGTGTGTCAGGTATGAGGTATGTTTTCTCAACAGCTCCTTGAGGCAGGAGAGCAGAAGTCCCCCATCTGCCCTGCTGGGATGGGGCAGTGCAGCCCTACACGGGCAGTGCAGATGTGGGAGAACCAAAGTCAAGGTAGAAATAACACCACCTCCACCCATACCCAGTCCTTTAAATTGTAATTAGATTGTTACTGTGATGAAATGTGCTTTCTATTTTTTAATATGTTTATTAGGTTGGCGGTCTATGATTTATTATGTTTTTAATAATTAATTTTCCTGCTTATAACTACCTGGATTTTTGTATAGGGCAGCATATTACTGTCACTTAGGAACCTTAACTGAAATGAAGGGTTTGGCTTTTTAATGCAATTTATATTTATGAGAAACTAATGTAAAATGATTTTACATTATCAAAGTAATATAACTAGTATAAGATCATGGAACTGATGATAGAATCATGGAACTGTAAAGGTTGGAAAAGACCTCTAAGATCATCTAGTCCAACCGTCAACCCAACACCACCATGGTGCCAACAGAAATGGAACAGCAGCAGGACCTGGGTCCAGATTTTTCTAAACACCCAAGGGTACCTCGTGCTCGTGAGGGTTTGATCTGGGGTAGAACTGCATTAATTCAAGCACAAGCTTCACTTGTATTCATTCTCAGGAAGCTCAGCCAATCTGCTGAGCGTTTCCAGAAGATGCACTTGAAGAGCGCGGTCAGCATGGCAGCCTTAAACTGCGTTTGAATTTGAGTTCCCAGCTAATGGGTCTTTTCCTACCACTGTGAAAATAAAGCTCAAGTGGTCTGGTTATAACAGCACCCTGAATGTCAGCGGCTGCCGTGCAAGTGAGGAACAGAACCAGTTTTGTACGTCTGGGGATCATGAGCACAGGCACAGACCTTGTTAATGCGTTTGAGGAGTTCTGAGTCTGCCGTCATGAAACCTCAGAGCTCCTCAATCAGTGCTGCGTCCGAGTGTGAAGTTTCATATGGGAGTCACTGAGAGCAAGAAAACCGATCCATTTGAATCCCTTGCATTCATTTCTTTAATTCGTAGCTACTTCAATTCCATAGCACTGTAGGCTCTGTGTATCGCAGTGCTTTCACTCTAACTCCAGTTTAAAGGAAAAAAATGCAACAACATTTGAATCCATTTTTCAAAGTGCTCACTGGCAAATAGCTTTCCCCAGTATAAGTCAAGGTACTGTCAGCAATCACTTCCCTCAAATGTCAAGGTCAGCTAGAGGTTTATGAATTTGTTCATGCCAAGAGAAACTAATGAGCCGGTTAAAGGAGTGATACAGAGGTCTGGCTCTGTGAACGTGTTGGTTAATCACCTGAGAGTCAACTAAATATGATTTTGATTACGTTCTTGATTTTATTTCTGTGTTTAATTTGAGTACAATCTAGTCACACAAACTAATTTTGCTGTGAAACACACAACTCCACTGGTTCTTCTTGGAACCTTTTTAGTTTTATATTAAATAAATGTACAGGCTCTATAAACAGGAATGAAATCTGTGCTTTGATTTCAAGGAGTAAGCTACTGAGACGTATGGATAGTTCCAGGTGGACTTGGCACATGTTACAGGGTGATCATTTCCCACTGATTAATACTCAGAATACTGCCACAGCTATTAAAGCTTCACTCCACGTGTTGGAGCAGACAGGAATGTGGATTCAGTGAAGAGCATCCATGGCAAACTCATAGCTTTGTAGGTCCAACAGACCCCACTCAGGCAGCATTCCTGGTGAGAGCAGGGCTTTCTGCAGAGCCTGGCATGCAGGAATTCTGGAGGTCTCTTTGCTTGGCCCACTCAGTCTTCCAGTTTCTGTAATTCTGTGTAATCACCCTGAAGTCTTTTCGTGGGTTGTTTCAACCTCGTTGACTCTTACTGGAAAGGTAACACAAGATCCGTTCCCCTGATGAAACTCTTCAAGAGTGGGCTGTTTCTTGTCTGCTTTACTGCACTTCATTCCTCTCCATTTTCACCAGAGCATGGAAAAATCACAGGCTCTCATTTCAGCTCCAAGCTCCTTTGCCAGCTCATGAAAGAAGTTTTTTTTCTCCTTCCAAATCCAGATTTCCTCCTTTCTCCTTGAGAAGGTGAAGCAACATTTTAAATCAATTGCTTTACTACATCTAATGCAAATTGATGGTAGAGGCAAGCAAATTGATGCTCCTGGGAGCTCAAACACACTTCTCTCCAAGTGAGGCAGGCATTGCTCCTCTGGTGCTGTGCAGATGCAGTCAGTCCCTTTTGCTGTGAATCTTGGAGGCAAAGAGCCCAGCTGAGGATGGCAGGAGCAGGCAGCACAGCCTGGCTTTGCTGCAACACGTGCTACAGCAACACCTGACTGCAGGAATGCCATGAGAAACAGCCTTTTCTGTTTGCTACGTTTCATGTTGAAGTCTTCCAGCAGCACTTCACATGGCACATTTACACCTGGCCCGGACTCTCACTCGTCGATTTGTGTCTCATTCTCTCTTTCTTTTCCAAACCAAAATGTCCGCTGGCATCAGTAGCCCCAGCTGCCAGACCATCCATCCAAAGCTTTGCAAAAGAAATGACTTAAATAAACACGCGATCTGACCTCGCAGAGGAGGGCTGATAATCAAGCTCTAATTTGAGCAACATTTTAAAAGCCGTTACGGATTTTATTTGTGGATCAGCAACTGCTTAAATG